>NC_057863.1:529049953-529668287 GCF_019393635.1 Dromiciops gliroides
TAAAATCTTCTTTGAGCTCTTCCTGGAATTATTTTTGGGCATGAGATGGATTCACACATTTTTGTTTGAGACTTTAAGTGTATTTGTTTTGACTTTGTTGTTTTCTTTTAAGTTTGTTTTGATTTTCCCTGTCACCATAGTTACTTTCTGTGGTAAGGTTTTTTGTTGTTGTTTGCTCATTTTTTTTTTTAACTTTTAACTTTATGATAAAAGTTGGGCCCTACTCCTAGGGTGAAAGGGAAATTCTCCTGAGCTTCAGGTTTTTCTACAGCTATTTTCAGAGCTAGTTCTGGGAATCTATAAAGTTTCAGTTTTTCCAAGGTGCTGTGATCTAAGGAGAAGTGTGTTTCTAATATCTTGGTCTGTGAGTGACTTCAAGCTCTCTCTTCTGCCCTGGAACTGTGACCAGGATCTCTGTTCTCCTGCAGCCATGAACTAACTCTGGTATGCTAGTACTCTTCCTCACCCTGTGATTGAGATACAGAACTGCAACTTGGATCCACATATGGACAATGCAAGAGAGTCCTGCACATAATGCCAGCAAAGGGACTGCTGTAATCTCCTTCTGATCAGTTGTCTGACCCCTTTATCCTTTATGGGCTGAGAGTTCCAGAAGCTACTACTGTCAATTCAATTGGCTTGTCCTGGTGTCGCCTGTGCTACACTGAGCTATACTCTCAACCCAATGAGACAGACCTTTCCTGCTACCCTTCTAAGTTGTTCTGGGGTGGGAAATTGTTTCACTCCATCCCCTTGTGGATCCTGCCACTCCAGAATTAATTTTGAGGTATTATTTTAAAGTTGCTTGGAGGGGAATTTGGGAGAGCTCAGGAGAGTCTTTTTGCTTTTCTCTGCCATCTTGGCTCCATCCCCCTGTATTAGGACTTCTAATTCAACCTGTTTGCTAGCCATTCTTTATTCATCTGAGGACAGACATTTAAAGCCTTGTGCTTTATTCCTGCCTCCTTTCCTAAAAATTATCTGCCATGAATATTTATCACCACTCTTTTTCCTGTATTATACTTACTCTCTAAGGAATATAACTTGCTAAGTATATGTAGGTGGTATGCTTCTTCCCTTTGCGATTAAAGAATTCTTACTTAGATTTTCTATGCCCTAGTTGGGTACACTCTATTCCTAGTTAACAACCCATAATTCCTTTACTTTCCTCTGTGGCTCAGAAATCCAAATTCATTCCTTAGACACTATCTTTATATCTGGCTTCTTATTTCTCAAATCTTTGTTTCTTTTGTGAATCCTTCAACTTTGGTCAGCAGCAATGATAAAAAAAACCAACAAAAAACCCTGTAACTCTATGGACTTTTGTTTCTTGCTCAAGACTTCTTAATCTTTAGCAATAAACAATTTAGCCAAGTGAATAATAGTACAGCTCATTGTACAGTAAATTTTCAGTAATAAGGAGGTAGAATGACACATCTAACCACAATTCCTCTCTTAATTGCCAGACTTATACATGGAAGCCTATTAGACATGCCAAACTGGATATCTCATAGACATCTTAAACTCCACATGTTCAAACACATGTTCAAAACTAAATATATTATCTTTCCACCAGACTCTCCCCTCCTTTCAAACTTCTCTATTACTGTCAAAAGTACCACCATCCTCCTGGTCCTCAACCTCTCTCACCCCACTTCACCCCAATCCAATCTGTTGCCAAGTTCTTTCAATTTTGTCTTTGTATAATTTCTCATATATGCCCCCTTCTCTCCTCTGACACTGCTACTTTCCTAAATCTCTTTTTACCTAATGCCTGGAGTACTGCGATGGCCTGCTGGTTGGTCTTTCTGCCTTGTCTCTCCCTACTTCAATTCATCCTCCACTCAGCTGCCAAATTAATCTTCCTAAAGCACAGATCTGGCCATGTCACACACACACACTGTCCCCATTCAATAAACTCCAGTGGCTCCCTATCATCTCCAGAATCAAATATAACATTATCTATTTGGCATTCAAAGACCTTCAAAGCCTGGCTTTCTCCTACTTTTCCATACTTTTTATACCTAATTCCCTTCCATGTACTCTTTAATCCAGTGACACTGGCCCCCTTGCTTTTCATTACACAAGACACTCCATCTCCAACTCGGTGAGCTTGCATTGACTATTCCTCATGCCTGGAATAGTTTCTGTTCTTATTTCTGCCTCCTGGCTTCCTTGAAGTCCCAACTAATATCCCACCTACTATAAGAAGCCTTTCCTGATTCCCCTTAATGCTAGTGCCTTTCCTCATTTGATTAAATCTAATTTATCATATACATGTATAGAGACAAATAGACAAAGCTTGTTCATAGCTGTTTGTATGTTCTCCCCCTGATTAGATTGTGAGCTCCCTCAGAGCAGAGATTCTCTTTTGCTTTTCTTTGTATCCCCAATGCCTGGCACATAGTAAGTACTTAATAAATGCTTATTGACCAACTCGTTACAGTGAAACAAAACTGTAACAGCATTCCTAAATTGTATTATCTTCTAACTCACCTGTGCATATTATAAGTCTTCTGCACCCTGATGACTTCTGTCAACTCTGAAAACAAATGGCCAAAGAGTCATAGAGGTTTTGCAACTGCTGTTAATTCTAAAAATACCAAAGAGGTCACACAAGTTATCACAATCCCAGTTAACTCTGAAAAATAAAATAAAATAACAAAATAAAACCAACGAGATAAGAGAGGAAAGAAACTAGACACATGTGCCAGGGACCCCTTCTAGTAGGAAACCTGTGTCAGTGTAGGCAAATCTCAATACATATGCTAGTGGCTACACAGTGAGCTGTAGCCCTGATGATGACAACAATGAGACAAGTTTGATTCATACCAGGGTTTCATGACCAGAACATGGGTACTCTGAGTGCCTGTCTGAGCTCAGAGACTACCTGGTGCTGGTATGAAACAATTCTGGGATTTTGCTGTGCCTGAGTTCATCCAGAGGGTGAGTGTGAAGGATTGTTGTTATGCCAAGCTCAGAGCACAGCTTGCTTTCTGGGCCTTAGCTCTGGAAAACAGGGTGTCTCTTAATAGTAAAAGGAGAGAAATGAAAAGAGAGGGGTGGTCTTGGCATGTGTAAAGAATTAATTGTTATTTGAGGTTTTTATGACCCCATCTTTTGGCTAGAATTTGAAAGAAAAACCTCAGCGTGCACTGGCCTGGGGCTCTGCAAACCGCACGGTGCTCCACCCACTGGTTGTAGCCTTTGCCATGGAGCTGGCACCTCATCACCACTCGCCTACGACGTCTACATGGGCCTGGCAAAATTATAATGATTGGAAGCCTAGTGAGGGCAGTCATGTGACTGTCAGAGCAGCGAGCCAATTGGCTGGGGGCTGTGTGGGGGTGCTGCAAAGAAGGGAGGTTTTTTTCCGGCATTCCAACTGGAAGCTGGAAGGCGCTGGAAGATGGTGCTGTGTATTCTCAGGGGATTCCTGAGCAGTGGTTTCAGATTGTATAATTTCCCTTTCCCCATTTTATTTCCTTTCCCTTGATCCTACTGATCCTGTTTGTTTTTTGTTTAAGTTCGTTCTTGTTAAATAAATCCTGCTCTGTTTTGAGGGAGGCTGCCAGTCTCCTTCTTTGCCTGAATGTTGCGGCAAGCCGCTTAGCTAACACTCCCCAATTAAAAATTGGTCCCCACACATGGGCATCCTGACACTTCCAATGCCATCACCCTTGCATACCTCACTTGGCAGGTCTCTCAAATATGTAACTGATTCATAATTTTGTATTTGACTAGGTAAGGCCTATCTACTGTCTTTCAGCCTATTAGTGGGCTAGAAAGAAAGCCTAGATGTTGTCTAATGTTTTATATTCTTCTTTCCTATTCAGAAAATTACAGGAAACCTTTCAGATTTATGGATTCAGGATTCAACTACAATCGATTCCTTTTGGTCACTAACACTCCAGATTCTAATCCACCATTAAAAGGGAAATTGTGAGGCAGCTAGCTAGGTGGCACAGTAGATAAAACACCGGCCCTGGATTCAGGAGGATTTGAGTTCAAATCCAGCCTCAGACACTTGACACTAGCTGTGTGACTCTGGGAAAGTCACTTAACCCTCATTGCTTCCCAACCACCCACCCACCCCCGCCAAAAAAAGGGGGAATTGCTTCAAGAGCCCTTAGTTTCACTATTCAGGCAATCCATCCAGTGATTTCAATTTGTGTGTGTGTGTGTGTGTGTGTGTGTGTGTGTGTGTGTGAAGTGATTTCAATTTTGCAATCTTTAGTGCCTTAGTAAACAGTTTTCTGGTAGTTAGGCAATACAGTGGATAGAGTGCTGGGCCTGGAATCAGGAAGACTTAGCTTCCTGAGTTCAAATATGGCTTACTAGTTAGATGACCCTGGGTAAGTCAGTTCTCTCATTTGTAAAATGGGCTGGAGAAGGAAATGGCAAACCATGCAAGTATCTTTGCTAAGAAATCCCAAATGGGGTCACAAAGAGTTGGACATGACTGAAACAACTGAACAATAATGAACAGTTTTTCAGAGCTCTGTGACTAAAAAAATTCACTAACTAGAGTAATAACCATCCTTAAAAAACTCTGTACTTGGCCCAGCAATACATTCAATCTATTATATCTCTTTTATTCAGAACCAAACTTGGAAAAAGTTTCTCATCTTTCACTTCTCTGCCCTTGAAATCCAGCTTCTGGCCACATTATCCTCCTCTAATATTGCCTTGAAAGTTAGCAGCAATCTTTTTTTTCCCAGGCCAATGGGAGTTAAGTGACTTGCCCAGGGTCACACAGCTAGCAATTGTCAAGTGTCTGAGGCCAGATTTGAACTCAGGTCCTCCTGAATCCAGGGCCGGTGCTTTATCTACTGTGCCAACTAGCTGCCCCAGCATCAGTCTTTCTAATTGTCAGTGGTCATTTTTCAATCTTCATTATCTTTGACTACTTTAGCACTTTAAATTCTTCTTGTTTCTGGTATATTCTTTCCTCCCTTGACTTCTGTAATATCACTTTCTGCCTGACCACTCTTTTTTAGTCTCTTTTATTAATTTACCATCCATCTCCCATTCCATAAGCATGGGTATCCCACAGTGTCCTTCACCCCTTTTTCTTCTCTCTGTTAATTTTCTCTTTGTGATCTCATCCAATCCAACAGGTTCACTTCCTATCTCTATACTGACAATTTCCAAGTCTATTTATCCAGCCATAGTCTCCTTCAAATTCCAGCCCTGAATCAATTGACTATACTTTTACACTCTTATCCACTTAGCTGGGAATTACCTTAAACACAGGCCTTTATCATTTCTTACCTGTACTGTCATAACAGAGTCCTAATTGATCTTCCTTATTAACTTTTCCCTTCTTCAATGTATTTTCCACAAAACTGACAAAATAATCTTCCTAAGATACCAATCTGACCAGTTTGCTCAGAATACTTTAGTGATTCCCTTTGTCTTTAAAATAAAATATAGGGGCAGCTAGGTGGCACAGTGGATAAAGTACTGGCTCTGGATTTAGGCGGACCTGAGTTCAAATCCAGCCTCAGACACTTGACACTAGCTATGTGTCCTTGGGCAAGTCACTTAACCCTCATTGCCTTGCAAAAAACAAACAAATAAAAAATAATATAATAAAATATAATACTCTTACCCTACTGTCAAGTTATTAAAGTCTTACTATGTGCCAAGCACACACTAAGAGCTGAGAAAACAAATAAACAAACAAACCAAAAAACCCAGTTCCTGCCCCCAAGAAGCTCACATTCTGATACAGGAGACATCTGGGTCGAAACATTTCATATTACTCACCTCATATACTCTATATTCCAATTAAACACACCAACTAACTATTCTCTAAATTCAGTGTCTGCTCCAGGCTGTTCCTTATGCCTGCTACCCCACTTATGCACTTATTATCCCTTATGCACCCCTACCCCACTTAATCTTTAACTTTCTTCAGGATTCAGCTAAGTTTCTACCTCCTATGGGAAACCTTTCCTAATTCCCCTCAGTTGTTATTTCTTTGTTAGTCCCAGCACAAGGCACAGTGGCTCATACATGGTAGGCTCTTTATTTTTTTTTAAGTGAGGCATTTGGGGTTAAGTGACTTGCCTAGGGTCACACAGCTAGTAAGTCTTAAGTATCTGAGGCCGGATTTGAACTCAGGTCCTCTTGAATCCAGGGCTGGTGCTCTAACCACTAAGCCACCTAGCTGTCCCTGTAGGCTCGTAATAAATGTAGCCAGTACATCATCTTTTCCATCTCTGTGAATATCCAAAAGCTCAATAAATTTTTCACAGAGGGAGAAAGAACAGAAGCTGTAAGACACACCACTGGAAATGAGACTGCCCAGATTGTAACTAGGTCAGAGAAGACAATGGAAGATATTATGCACTGAATGTGCTTTAGGGGAAAACCCCATAGGACTCAGACTTTGGGGAGAGGAGAAAAAGAGGGACACAGCAGGTGTGATTGGGGCCTAGAAGGAACCACAGTGAAGATACTGTGACTATAGCTGGCCAAAAGATACAGCAGCACATGCACAGCTTTCAAACCTATCAAACCTAGGGCAGAGACAATGACCTTAGGAAAGATGAAAAGGGAAAAGATACAGTGTTGCCAAGTTGCCTAGTTATGAATTCCAAGGGGTCGCTGAACTGAATCTGAGAAAGGAAGTAGAAGCTCTCCTTGCACAGTCCTTTCCATGAATTTTGTCATGTCAGGATTACCCTCTTCAGTGGGAATTCTGGCACAGATAGAGAAGGAGGGGTAGGAGGTAGCTTGAAATAAATACCCAAATATGGAATTTTTTGGTCTACTTTCCTTTTTATTTTATTCTATATATGATAAATTGTGTAATTATAAACTGCTAAATCTCCATATCTATGAATGCCGTAAGAAGTGACCTGAAGGAATGGAATCCACTATGGGTACATGATTTCATATTTTAATATTATGAGCAATATTCCATTCTATTTGTTGTTGTTGTTCAGTTGTCCTACTCTTCTACACCCTAGGTTATATCCTGACCTGGACAATAAGGGGTTAATCCAAACTACATTAGCACCACAGACTTGTTGAGTTAAGAAAACAGGCTAGACATTTTCCGGATGAGGATCCTCTGATGGCTAGCAGGAATACAGTAGACTCTTGGGAATTGGACTATCTTCACGTGCCCCAAAGGAGTAACTTTTGGGGGGGGGGGCGGGGCAATGAGGGTTAAGTGACTTGCCCAGGGTCACACAGCTAGTGTCAAGTGTCTGAGGCCGGATTTGAACTCAGGTCCTTCTGAATCCAGGGCTGATACTTTATCCACTGCTCCACCTAGTTGCCCCCTTCTTGCAGTATAATTAGTACAATAGCAAACAGTCTTTCTGTAGTTTTAGGGAAAGTAGAAAGCACTTGAACCACACAATTAAAAGGCTCCGTGTTGGGAGCAAGTGTCACACAGATTTTTGTTCAGCTGAATTAGTGATGAATCTCTTAGAACTTAGGCTTGCCTTTTGAATTGCATATATGTAGTCACACAGTCAGTCATTGGGTCTTTGACAGAAGCATACTTCTTACCAGGAGCTTGTCTTTTTCCCGGAAAGTTTAAGAATAAGATTTTAGTGGAGTAAAAAGTCATTAATAGATTATTTTTTTTAACCTTTTTCCACTTTATTATACAAAAAAAGGGAGGGAGGGGGGAACAAAGCTTCCAAAGTTGGCCGCAGCCAGACATAATAGATTATTTTAAAAATTTTTTTGGGGGGGGGGGTGAGGCAATTGAGGTTAAGTGACTTGCCCAGGGTCACACAACTAGTAAGTGTTAAGTGTCTGAGGCCGCATTTGAACCCAGGTCCTCCTGACTCCAGGGCTGGTGCTCTATCCACTGCACCACCTAGCTGCCCCTATTAATAGATTTTAATAGATATTAAGGCCTTGAAAGTAATACTTGGGGCTGCTAGGTGGCGCAGTGGATAGAGCAGACACTTAACACTTACTAGCTGTGTGACCCTGGGCAAGTCACTTAACCCCAATGGCCTCACTAAAAAAAAAAAAGAAAGTAATACTTGAAAAGATCCATTATTGGTATTCCCTAGCTAGAGTATTTTGTGTCATTAAAAAATTATTCTGAGTAAAGACAGGAACTAGCCTGAATTCTCCCAAATTCTCCTCTAAACAACTTTTAAATCACACCTCCAAATGGATTCTAATGGGGCAGAACCAACAAAAGGAGGGGGTGAAACAATTTTCAAGCCCAAGAAAACTTAGAAGGTTAGCAGGAAAAATCTGTCTCACTGGGGTGATAGTGGAGAGCATTCCAATGCAGGCTGTACCTAGGCAAGCCAGCTGTAGGCCTAGGGAATAAATGAATTGCCAGTGTCAGTTTATAGAGCTCTGAGCCTAGAGATGGTAAGGGGGTCATGAAACTGGTCAGAAGGAGATTACAGGGGATCCCTTTTCTGGCAGTCAATGCAGGACTCTGTTGCAAAGACCATATGTGGATCCAGGTCCTAATTCTGGGTCTCAGTCCCAGGGTGAGAAGAAACACTAGCACACCAGAACTTGTGGCCGAAGGGAAGCAGGGATCCTAGTCACAGTCAATGGGTGGAAAAGAGTGCCTGTGGTCACTCACAGACCACAGCACAGGCCAGGAGAGAAATGACCACAGCATTTCTTAGATAATACCACCTTGGAAGAACTGAAATTGAAGATCCCCAGAATTAGCTTTGAAAACAGCAGTGCAAAAAACTCTAAGCTTTGTACCTAGTGTGACATAACTCTGCAAAGAATGTAAACTACCTTGAGTCAATGTAAACAGCAAAAGAAACTCCAACTATCTTATGGGAAAACTTACATGAGACCAAAGGCCATCCCTAGCACTATGCCTTCTTTGTTCTCCTATAAATTACCTGATATAAGGAGGGTACATAGATCTATCAAGTTGTTCTATTGTTGCCACAAGGCCAAGTCTCATGAATCAACCCCTTTTTAAAGCCTAATTACCCCCAATAAACCCTAATAAATCAACATATACAACCCAAGCTGGTGTGGCCTCCTTCTTTCTTCATTATGTAAGTACCTTCCCATTACAGTGGTATTGTACCTTTGAACAGTTTGTGCCATTACAAACATAAAGTTAAGTCAAGAAATAGGCTAGAAAAGTGAGCAAACAACTACAGAAAAGAACCTGACCTTAGAAAGTTATTATGGTGACAGGGAAGATAAAAATACAAACTCAGAAGACAACAAAGTCAAAACAACTACATTTAAAGCCTGAAAAAAAATAAAATGTATGAAGTGGTCTCAGCTCAAAAATAATTCCAGGAAGAACCCAAAAAGGATTTTTAAAATCAAACAAGAGAGGTAGAGGAAAATTGAGGAAAGAAATGACATTGATGCAAGAAAATCATGAAAAAAGAGTCAACAGCTTGGTAAAGGAGGCACACAAAAATTGTAAAGTTGGTTTCTGTAATGTGGCTAAAATTCTAGGTATACTGTCTAAAATTCTAATGAGTGGTTGCCAATAAATTAGAAGCTTTAGCAAGAGTTTAGATTTTTAAGCATTTATTAAGGAGCATAAGAATTTGGTGAAGAGAGAGAAAGAGGCCTAGATGTCTACATCTATCTATCTCAGGGAGCCAGCGTTTCTAGTTCCATACCCCACAAGGTCCTGACAAAAGAGAGTGAGAGAGAGAGCCTTACCCTTTCTTTATCTCACAAGCCTCCTGTGAAACCAGGAACATCCCATCCACATACACACGTAGCTCCAAGCTAATTGGCCGGTAGCTTTGATTGACAGCACCCACGAGCAAACATCACATTCTGACTCCAAGGAACTGACCTTCCAAGCCACATGGCTTGCCCTCAGATGCCTTCTCCTCATGGCAGGGCTTTCCTACAGTATCTCTCCAGTGGGGGGCGTCACTCCAACTGTCACAAAATACTCAAGAAAATAACACCATAAAAAAACAGAATAGGCCAAATGGTAAAAGAGGCACAAAAATCCACTTAAGAGAAGAACTTAAAAAGTAGAACTGATCAAATGGAAAAAGATGTATAGAAATTCACTGAAGAAAACAACTCTTTAAAATCAGAATTGGACACATGGAAAAGTTGGTACAAAAGCTCACTGAAGAAAATAATTCCTTAAAAATCAGAATTGAGCAAGTGGAAACTTAATTACTCCAAGAGACTTCAAGAAATTTTAAGAAACAATAAAAGAAAGAAAAAAATAGAAGAAATAGAAGAAGATGCAAAATAAATCACTGGAAAAACAACTGACCTTGAAAACAGATTGAGGAGAGAGAATTTAAGAATTATTGGATTAGTCATATGAAAAAATGCTATAAATCTTTTTTTTCCTTTTTTTTTTTTTTTAGTGAGGCAGTTGGGGTTAAGTGACTTGCCCAGGGTCACACAGCTAGTAAGTGTTAAGTGTCTGAGGCCAGATTTGAACTCAGGTACTCCTGACTCCAAGGCCAGTGCTCTATCCACTGAGCCATCTAGCTGCCCCTATAAATCATTATTGATTAGAGAAATGCAAATTAAAATAAATTTGAGATAGAAGGGGAAAAGATAAATGTTGGAAGGAATTCGGATCCCATCCATTTTTGGAGAACAACTTGGTATTATGCTTAATGTGAGAATTGGAATGACACCCCCTGCTGGGAGGGACATTGTGAGCTCTGGCCTGAAAAGAAACTATGTGACTTTAGTGTCAGGAAGTGACCTTTTCTGGGGTTTTGAAGGTCAGATCGGCGTCAGGAAGTGATGTTTGCCACCCCTGGGTCCTGTCAATCAGAGCTACCAACCAATTAGCTTGGAGCTGTGTGTGTGGATGGCCCTGTTTCCTGTTTCATAGGAGGCTTCTGGGAGGAGCAAGGTTTTTCGTTTTGGGATCTCAGCTTGGCAGGAGGACAGATACTGGGCTCTCTTAGATGAAGTTTGCTTTTTATCTCTCTCTCTTCACTATCTTCTGATGCACTTTAATAAATACTTAAAAGTCTAAATTCTTCCTAAAACTTCTAATTTAAGGTGACCATTCATTAGATTTTTTTTAATTAATAAAGTATTTTATTCACTCATTAGATTTTAGACATCATAGCTAGAATTTTAGGCCCTTACATTAAAGAGTTATAAAACTGTATACACTTTGACCCAGTAATGCTACTATTAGGTCTGTTTCCCAAGGTGATCAGGGAAAAAAGAAAAGAATCTATATACAGTAGTTCTCTTTGTGGTGGCAAAGAACTGGAAATTGAGGCGAAGTACATCAATTGGGGAGTGGCTATACAAGTTGTGGTATATGATTGCGATGGAAGAAAATAATGGGGTCCTATGAGACCAAGAGAGCCTGGCCAGACCTTTCTTAAGACCAGCCCAGAGTCAGGAGAATTTCAGAGGAAATGTGGTTGGACCTTGGACTGTGAATAGGGATTAAAACCACACCTACCTGAAAGCTTTTTCCTCTTGGAGGGCTCCATATTCTGACATCAGTACGCACCATGCTGAACCACCCTCAAATCCAGTAAACCAATAGATTTGAATGATGCTAGCCAATTAGCTTTGAGCAATGTGTAAGGGCGGGTTCTTCTCCAGCCTGCAGGAAGCTTACACAGTGATGTGCTCTTGACTTAGAACGCTCAGGGAGGCAGGACGTGGATGGTTCTCTCCCCTCTATCCTAGATAGGTCTGATATTTCTGAGCAATGTGCTCTCTCTCTTTACTAATATTTAATATGCTTTAATAAATGCTTAATGCCCCAAACTGGTGCAGTAGTCTCTAATTTCTAAGTAACAAATATATGGTAAAACCCCAGCTAATTTTCCCTAAAACCTGGGACAGTAATAGGGTGATCCCATGTAATTTTAATCGTCACAGCTGTAAGAAATGATGAGCAGGGGGGCGGCTAGGTGGCGCAGTGGATAAAGCACCGGCCCTGGATTCAGGAGTACCTGAGTTCAAATCCGGCCTCAGACACTTGACACTTACTAGCTGTGTGACCCTGGGCAAGTCACTTAACCCCCATTGCCCTGAGCAAAAAAAAAAAAAAGAAAAAAAAAAAAAGAAATGATGAGCAGATTAATTTTGGAAAAACATATAAAGACTTGCATAAAACAATGAAGAATGAAATTAGCAGAATCAAGAGAACAGATACAGTAACAGCATTCACTGAACTAAGTCATTCTAAATATTTTAAATATTCAAATCAACTACAAAGGACCTATGAAGGAAAATGCTATCCCTCTCCTGGGAAAAAACTGACAAGTAGAAGTATGCATAAGATGGTTTACATATATACATTCAAGTACATGTTTATGTATATGTATATGTATATATATATATTTTTCCTGTGTCAAATGGTGGCCTTCTCTTATGTGTGGTTGGGAGGGAGATAGTTTAGAACATAAAATGTAACAAAAATTAAATTAAATTTTAAAAAATGAATTATTGGACTACCTGAAAACCATGATAAAAAAAAAAAAAAGAGCCCAGACATCCTATTTCAAGAAATCATCAGGGAAAATTGTCCTGATATTCTGGAACAAGAGGGCAAACTAGAAATTGAAAGAATCTGCCAATCACCTCCTGAAACTGATCCCAAAATGAAAACTTCCAGGAATATTCTAACCAAATTCCAGAGCTACCAAGTCAAGGAGAAAATATTGCAAGGAGCCAGAAAGAAACAATTTAAATATCATAGAATCACATTCAGGATAACACAAGATCTAGCAGCTTCTATATTAAAGTGCTAGAGGGGTGAGAAAGGGGGATGCACTGAGAGAAAGGGGAAAGGAGAGGTAGAATGGGTTAAATGATCTCATTTTTAAAAGTTTTGAAAGCTTTTACAGTGGAGGGACAAGATGAGGGGATGGGGGTAATGGCAGACAATACTTGATTCTTACTCACCTTACTCTCATCAGAACTGGCTCAAAGAAAGAATAACATAAACACTCAGTTAGGTATAAAAATCTATCTTATCCTATAAGGAAGTAGGAGAGGAAGAGAATAAGAGAATTTGGAGGGCTGTTTATCCTTCTTTCTCAGTGAGGATCATAACAGATGTCATAAATTGCAATGAATTGGATTTAAGTGAGGAAGGGCAGTGGAAAGTCACCAGCCTTACTCTCTCCTCCACAGCTCTCTGGATCTAGTAGCAAGATATATCATCAGGATGACTGGAGATGACTCCAGATGTTTTAAGGTAATTGGGGTTAAATGACTTGCCCAGGGTCACACAGATAGTAAGTGTCTGAGGTCAAGTTTGAACTCAGCTCCTCCCAACTTCAGAGCTTGTTCTCTATCCACTGTGCCACCTAGCTGATGGCAAATTAGGGGAGGTGTGGTCAGAAGCAAAACACTTTTCTGGAGGGACAGGGTGAAAGGAGAGAGAGAAGAAGAAACAGAAGAAAAATAGGATTGAGGGAATTACACAGTAATCATAACTGTCAAAAATATTTATAGCAAATTTTTCTGATAAAGGCCTCATTTCTCAAATACATATAGAGTTAAGTAAAATTTGTCATTTCCTCACTGATAAACGGTCAAAGGATATGAAGTCAGTTTTCAAATGAAGAAATCTTTTTATAGTCATGTGAAAAAAATACAAATCAAAACAACTCTGAAGTACAATCCCACATCTATCAGACTGGCTAATTTTTTTTTTTGTTATACATGTACAATCATGTTAAACAAATTTCCACATTAGTCATGTTATGAAAGAAGAATCAGAACAAAAGGGGGAAACCACAAGAAAAAAACAAAAACCAAAAAAGTGAAAACAGCATGCTTTGATCTTCATTCAGACTCCATTGTTCCTTCTCTGAATGTGGATAGATTTTCTATCATGAATCTTTTGGAATTATCTTTGATCATTGTATAGCTGAGAAGAGCTAAGCTTATCATAGTTCATCATTCCACAGTGTTCCTGCCACTGTGTACAATTTTCTCCTGGTTCAGATGGGCTAATATGACAGAAAAAGGAAATGACAAACATTGGAAGGAAGGTGGGACAGTTGGGACACTAACATAGTCTTGGTGGAGGTGTGAACTGATCCAACCCTTCTGGAAAGCAATTTGGAATTTTGCCCAATCAGCTATAAAACTATGCATACCATTTGACCCGGTATTGCCACTACTAGGTCTGTACCCCAAAGAAATTTTTTTAAAAGAAAGAAAAGGACCTACATGTACAAAAATATTTATAGCAGCTCTTTTTTTTTGTAGTGGCAAAGAACTGGACAATGAGACAATACTCATTGACTGGGGAATGGCTAAACAAGTCCTGGTATATGATTATGACTGTGCCACCTAGCTGCCCTGGAAGCATACTTTTTAAAACTTTATTTTTCTTGTTTTGTTTTGGTCTGTGTTTTCACAATATGATGTGAAAATATGTTTTACATGACAGCACATGTATAATCTATATCATATTGCTTGCATTCTCAACAAGGGGGGAAGGGGGCAGTTAGGTGGCACAGTGGATAGAGCATCAGCCTTGGATTCAGGAGGACCTGAGTTCAAATCTGGCCTCAGACACTTGACACTTACTAGCTGTGTGACCCTGGGCAAGTCACTTAACCCCAATTGCCTCACCAAAAAAAGAAAGAAAAAAAAGGGGAAAAAATGGAGGGGGGAGGAGAATTAGGGAGAAAATTTGGAACTCAAAATTCTAATAAATGAATGTTAAAGATTTTTGTTACTTGTAATTGGTAAAGAATACAATATTTTTTTAAATTAACAAAATATTATTTTCTAAAAATTTAATATTTTATTCCCCCCAATTACATGTAAAAATAAATCTGGCCTCACCTGCTTACTAGTTGTCACTTTAGCTCTCCAATTTTTGCTCTCTGATTCACTTTAAGCTATCACTAGCAAGTCACTTTACCCTGTTTCTTTATCTGTAAAATGAGCTGGAGAAGGAAATGGCAAACCATTGCAGTTTATTTGACAAGAAAACCCCAAATGGGGGTCACAAAGAGTCAGACACTGAGCAACAATATATTTAATAATAATAGCCAATATTTATATAGTATCTACTATATGACAGGCACTGTGGTAAGTGCTTTACAAATATTATCTTATTTTGCCCTCACAACTCTTCTTGTTCTCCCCACCCCATTTGTTTGTCTTGGGAAGAGCAAATGGCAGAAATGGAAGCAGAGAGCGTGGGCAGCTTTTATAGGAGTTTGGGTGTGAAAGAGAGTGGACATTAAGTCAGTAGTCTGGGTGGATTAGAGTCTAATTAGGATTTTTTTTTTTAATGAATGGGTAGGTTTATGAGCAGCTTGGAGGGAAGGGAATGAAGGTTAGAGAGGAGGTTGACCAAAGCTCCTTGAGGACTATTTCATTCTTGTGTTCCCCAGTGCCTGGCACATAGTAGGAGCTTAATAATTGAAATCCTATCTCAGAAAGTAAAAGTCTGTGTGACCCTGGCCAAGTCATTTAACTTTCCTCAGCTTCCTCACCTGCAAAATACGAATAATAGCACAAGGTAGTTGTGGGGATTTAGTGAGATAATATATGTAAGGTTCTTGGCCATTCTTAAAACTCCATATAGGGGGGCAGCTAGGTGGTGCAGTGGATAAAGCACGTGCCCTGGATTCAGGAGGACCTGGGTTCAAATTCGGCTTCAGACACTTGACACTTACTAGCTGTGTGACCCTGGGCAAGTCACTTAACCCCCATTACCCCGCAAAAAAACCCAAAAAACCCCTCCATATAAATGTTATTACTATTATTGTTAATAAATACTTGTTGATTGATCGATGGGGGATCTGGAGCAAGAAGGTGCATCTCTCTCCACCAGAGGCAGAAGCCAAAAAGTAAGAAATGGGGAGAATTCTTAAAATCTCGGTATAATTTTTCACCTTTTGCGGTTTTCCTCCGCCCAAATCATAGATTTTTTTTTCCCCCTAATGTTTTCGAGGGGCGGGGAAGAGGCGGCGCAAGGAGGCCTCTGCCCCTTTAAGGTCACGACCAAGAGACGGCTGACCTCGGCGGCTCCCCGCCCCTTCCTCCTCCTCGGGTTCCCAGCTTCACCCGGGGCTCGTCGAGGCCCGGGCCCTCCCCAGCTCCAGGGCCACGTGACTCGGCCCCAGCCTCAGAACCCCGGCCGCGGGGCTCTGAATTGCACAGATTGGTTGCGGGTGCGACCGTGACAGACTGAGCCGAAGAGCTAAGGAAGGCTCGTCCTGGCTCTGATCTCGTCGCCTTTTCCTCCTCCCTGGCTCTTCTTAATTCGCTGTGCAGACGGTGTCTCTGAGGCTTCGCCTGGGTTCGCCTGAGCTCTTCCCGTGCGGGAGAGCCCCCCGTGAGCATGTAAAAGGGAGGAGGGCGAGCGTGCCAGTTCCCGGAGCCTGGACTGAGAACGCCGGGAGCCCAGTCCACCCTCCCTTCCCCCATTGGGCAGCGCTGGGCTCTCGGGCGCTGGGCCCGGCCGGGAGGTCTGGCGGGAGAGGCCGCAGCTGAGCCGGCGAGCTCTTGAAAATCTCGCGCGGTCCCGCGAGAGGATAAGTTGAGGGAACATGGCGACGTCTAATCTGTTAAAGGTAAGAACCCCACTCCTACCATCCCTCTCCGCCTTTCCGGGCTGTGCTACAGGATTCGCGCCAGGGAAGGAGCACGCCTGGCCCCGGGGGCGGATGCTGTGTAGGGTCAGACGACTGGACCCATAGTGACAGCGGTGACTGAGGGGAGACCCTCCCCCGGCTCTGGGGAGTGAGCGGCCCTGTTTCCCCGCCCCCCCCCGCGCTCCCCACCAGTTGCCCGGGGGTGTCGTGGGGAGCCTTGCGATCACTTCACGGGACACTGATTTCGGGATGGTGGGGTACAGTTCCTTTTTAGGGGTTCCCCCCCCCTATGTCCCAGCTCGCAAGGGCTAAGGCATAGAAGAGAAAAATCCGAGGAATGCCTAGGCTGCAGGATGCTGATCCCATTTACCTCACCCCCCCTTGCCCTCCCCCCAACTCGGACGTTTGTAGACCCCTCCCCCCCATTAATTTGCAGGACCCTTCACCCCAATCTCTGCCTCTTTTCCTCCTCTAGAAATTTCAGATTCTCTGCTCTCAGTTTCTTTAAGGGCTTGAGCTCTTGCTATAACGCGGTAGCAAGGTATTAGAGGGTTTTAAAAAATCTCTTTCTAAAGAAAGTAATTTTGTGCAAGAGCAAACTGTTGTAGGTTTGTTAGGTGTGATATTCACATTGTAAACTTTTTGCCTTTATGGATTCGAAAGGTTTCAAACCTGGAAGGGACCCATCAATACAACTGTCATTTTGCAAATGATCAAACAGGCTTATATAAAGAAATTAAGTGACTTGCCCAAGGTCATAGCCAGTTTGAAGAGTAGCTAGAGCTAACTTGATTCTAGGGATTTTTCTGTTTTACTACCCTGTATTTCTGATTAGTTATGAATGGTTGAGGTTTTTCCTAATTTCATGCTCTCCCTTTGAACTGGTCAATTATGGTCACTTCTCACGTCACATGTAAGTTTTCTCAAATCAAATCACAGTACCAGTTAAATAAACTTTGTCCACATTTAGTTACCTAAACATAACATTTTGCTGTTTGAAGTCAAGACTGATTTGAGTATGGGTGATGGTTTGAGTACCATTTTCCATGTTATGCAAACAATTTAAACTGATGCACTGCACACAAACATGAATTCTAAAATCAATTTTTTTAAAGGATGCTGATTAGTATTATCAGATTTCTTTTTTTGGTGTCAGTTAAGGCTCTTTTAAGTTTGCAAGCTGCTTCTCTGCTGAGATTCTTTTTTACTTTTCAACTCTTTACTTCTTAAGGATTATCTTTTAACTTTGGTGTATATGTTGGGTTTTTAATTTTTATTATTTTTTTTGTAATGGAGAGGAAGATTAAGTGATCAATAGGGGATTTGTGCAAAATTCATATAATTTATTCGACATTTATTAAACACTTAACTGTGTGCTGAGCCCTGTGCTAGGTTCTCGAGGAAATTTCAAGCTTAAAATGTTCAGTAGTCTCCTTAGAGCAGTATCTCCTAATCTTTTTTGTGTTATTTACCCCTTTTCGCCTTTTCTCCGAATAATGTTTTTAAATGCATAAAATAAAATACATAGGATTACAAGGGGAAACTAATTGTGTTGGAATACAGTTAACATTTATACAATTATGACCATGACTCCCAGCTTAAAACCTTGGAGACCTATTAGAATCTAGAGAGATAGAAGACATAAAAACTGAAAACTATAAAGCACATTTTTACATTTTGAATAATTTGGGGTTTGGTTTGTTGTTGTTTTTTTTTAGTAAATCTTCAATGAATGCAGTTCAATAACTCATTGCAATTTATAATCTTAGAGACTTCCCCTGGTACACTAAAGTTAAGGAAGTTCCTCATGATTAACCAACCAGCTAATATATATCCAAGAAAAGACTTGGAATTAGCTCTTCTTGACTATGTAGACTTCTAGCAACTACATGACTGTCTCTGGTGATGAGTGCATTAGAGGATTGCAAAACAAATTTCTCTGAGGTCTGTGTGGGGGGAACAAAGGAAGCATAAAAGAATATTAATATTTGAATTGGACTTTAAAAGAGGGGAGAAATTCAACAGGTTAAGGATGGAAAGGGAAGCTATTTCTGACATAGGGAACCACATGTACAAAGGCACTAAGCTAGTAAGCATTAATTGGATGTATTCAGTAGGCGGAGAACTGTCCAGTTTGACTCCAGGGCAGTAATATGAGGTGTTTTCACAGATGCATCCATCCTAGCAGTGTGACCCAGAGCACTTAAGCCACTTTAACTCTTGGCCTCAGATTTCTCATCTGTAAGATGAGGATGATAGTAATATTTTACTTCCCAGGGTTGTTGTGAGAATTGAATGAGATAATATATGTAAAGTACTTTGCAAACTTTAAAATGATACATAAATGTTATTATTTTTTAAGATCGAGCCTTGAGTGACAGGCAGAGGAGTTTTCATTTTACCAAGTATGTAACAAATAGGTAGCCACTGAAGATTTTTGAGCAAAGCAATGAATTGACTAGATCTAAGGATAGGAATATTATGGCAGCAGTATGCAAAATAAGTAAGAAAGTAGAGGGTCTTCTCAATTGGTGCTGAATGTCTTTTGTGTATTGAATCTACAAAAAAGGTAGATGGATACTCTCTACCCTTGAAAATAACATATAATAGATTCTCTTGGTATGCTTACATTGGAAACACTTACTGTACTATATCCCCTGAGATCATTCCATTCTAGTGAAACCAGAGACTGACATGATACTTGTAGCCAGTGAGGCTCTATCCAGAGACAGAGAAAGCAGAGCACTACCCTCAGAAAGCCCCAGGGTAGTTGGAAATCTGCAGTGTGGGCCTTGGAAGCTGCTGGAACAGCAGTTACAAGTCCAAGTGTGACTTTACTAAGAATGGAATACCCTAGGTCCTGGGACTCTGACATCCCTAGTACTCTGCAAGAGATGCTAAAGTGGGCCTTGAAGGTCCAGCACTCCAAACTTCAAAGGGACAGTGCTGGTGCTAACACCATATAGTGGCAGTTGGCATAGAAACCCAGGTCAGGATCAAGCAAGGCTAAATATTCCACCCAAAAGCATAGCAAGGGGTAAAGACTGACTCAGGCACAAAACTCCAATTTACAAACTAAGACTGAAGAGATGAGTAAATAAAAGAATACATAACTATTTATAGAGATTTATAATAGATCCAGAAATACCCAATAATCTAAAAGGAGAGAATAACTCCATAACAACTGTAATCAAAGATGCAAAAGAAAAAAATTTTTTTCACAAGAACTATATAAATACCTAGAAGAAATGAAGCAAGAGATTCAAAATATAGTTTTAGAAGAAAGAATTAGAAAAAGTGTAAATAGCCTAGAGCAGAAAGTGGTACAGAATTCTCTAAAATTTAGAATAGACCACACAAATCAGGGATTTAATGAGACAGCAAGTAATATTAGAAAAAATGCAGAAGATTGAAAAAAGGCTACTATCTATTATCTAAAACAACTGGGTCTAACAAACTGGAAAACAAGTCAAGTAGAGATAATTTTAAGAATCATTGGGCTCGGGGTGGCACAGTGGGATAAAGCACCGGCCCTGGATTCAGGAGTACCTGAGTTCAAATCTGGCCTCAGACACTTGACACTTACTAGCTGTGTGACCCTGGGCAAGTCACTTAACCCCCATTGCCCTGCAAAAAAAAAAAAAAGAATCATTGGGCTCGGGGCAGCTAGGTAGCCCAGTGGATAAAGCACCGGCCCTGGAGTCAGGAGTACCTGAATTCAAATCCGGCCTCGGACACTTAACACTTACTAGCTGTGTGACCCTGGGCAAGTCACTTAACCCCAATTGCCTCACTAAAAAAAAAAGAATCATTGGGCTCTCTAGGAACCACATTTTTAAAAAAAAATAAAAGTATTTTATTATTTTCCAGTTACATGTAAGGATAGTTTTCAACATTTGTTTTCATAGGAGTTTTAGTTCCAAATTTTCCTCCCACTCTCGCTTCCCTCCCTTCTCCCCATGACGGAAAGCAATTTGATATAGGTTAAATATGTACAATCACATTAAACATATTTCTGGGGCAGCTAGATGACACCGGCCCTGGAGTCAGGAGTACCTGAGTTCAAATCCAGCCTCAGACACTTAACACTTACTAGCTGTGTGACCCTGGGCAAGTCACTTAACCCCAATTGCCTCACTAAAAAAAAACAAAGAAAAAAACATATTTCTGCATTAGACATATTGTTAAAGAAGTATCAGAGCACAAGGGGAAAACCCTCAAAAAAGAAGGGAAGAAAACCCAGCCCCAAAGTAGAAATAGTATGTTTCAATCTGCATTCATAATCCACAGTTCTTTTTTCTGGATGTTGAGAATATTTTCTATCCTGAGTTCTTTGAAATTGTTTTGGGTCATTGCACTGCTGAGAAGAGCCAAGTCTATCACAGCTGTTCATCACACCATGTTGCTGTTACTGTTACTGTATACAATGTTCTCCTGGTTCTGCTCCTCTCAGTCAGCATCACTTCATGTAAGTCCTTCCAGATTTCTCTGAAATCCTCCTGCTCATTGCTTCTTACAGCACAATAGTATTCCATTACATTCTGTGGTAAAATAATGGAATTTGCCCAGGGGTCCAACTTGATTGACTTAGTAGTGTTTGAATTGGGTGTGAATGAGAAAGTACTAAGTACCCACTTAGATTTTTAACCACCTAGTTTAAACTTGGCCAACCCTGAGAAGGAGTGTCCTCTGAGGCTGTGGACTCTGTCATTAACAGGGAACCAGTCTCAACCACACTACTTGAAGGACTCCCCCCCACCTCCCTTTGGGGCAGGGAGAAAAAGGTAGAAAAGGGGACCCCAACAGGAAGTGACTCTGACACATACTCGGTCTCTCTCTGGCTTTGGAGGAGCATTCAGAGCAGACTACAGGCTGAACAGCTGACCCCTGGTCATGAGTTAAATCCTGCCCTTTGAATTAGCTGAGCTGAAATCAAGTTTGAGTTTGAGACAGCCCTTGATAGAGCCAGGAAGATTATCCATTTTCCTTTTTCCCTATTCCCTTGTCATTGGCTTAATTTCTTTCACCTTTGCTGTGTATTTTATTGCCATTAAATGGAACCTGATTTGTTTGTGGAAAAGTGACTGTTAAGCTCCTTTCTTATTGGCATGGGAGAAATAACTAAAAGGCAGTTCAAAGGGGAGGAAACTTTGGACCTAGAGGTACTTCATTATTTTCTGAACCCCAGTATTACAGCAAGCCACCCAATTAACTCTCCCCATATTAAATTTGGCCCCTACAATTCATATACCACAACTTGTTTAGCCATTCCCCAATTGATGGGCATTCCCTTGATTTCCAGTTCTTTGCCACCACAAAGGGAGCTGCTATAAATATTTTTGTACATGTGGGTCCTTTTCCCTCTTCTGTGATCTCTTTGGGATACAGATCTAGCAGTGGTACCACGGGGTCAAAGGGTATGAACAGTCCCATGCCCCTTTGGGCATAGTTCCAAATTGTTCTCCAGAATGGTTGGATCAGTTCACAGCTCCACCAACAATGCATTAGTGTTCCAATTTTTCCACAGCTTCTCCAACATTTTGTCATATTTAGCCAATCTGATAGGTGTCAGATGGTACCTCAGAGTTGTTTTAATTTGTATTTCTCTAATTAATAGTGATTTAGAGCATTTTTTCATATGGCAATAGATAGCTTTGATTTCTTCATCTGAAAACTGCCTGTTCGTTTCCTTTGAACATTTCTCAATTGGGGGATGATTTACATTCTTATAAATTTGATTTAGTTCCTTATATATTTTAGAGATGAGGTCTTTATCAGAAATACTGGCAGTAAAAATTGTTTCCCAGCTTTCTGCCTCCCTTCTAATTTTGGCTACATTGGTTCTGTTTGTACAAAACCTTTTTAGCTTGGGGCAGCTAGGTGGCGCAGTGGATAAAGCACTGGCCCTCGATTCAGGAATACCTGAGTTCAAATCTGACCTCAGACACTTGACACTTACTAGCTGTGTGACCCTAGGCAAGTCACTTAACCCCCATTGCCATGCAAAAAAAACAACCCAAAACTTTTTAACTTAATGTAATCAAAGTCATCCATCTTTCATTTCATAATATTCTCTATCACTTGTTTTGACATAAATTGTTTTCCTCTCTATAGATCTGAGAGGTAAACTACTCCTTCCTCTCCTAATTTATCTGTGGTATAACCCTTTATGTCTAAATCTCGTACCCATTTTGACCTTATTTTGGTATATGGCATAAGATGTTGGTCTATGCCTAGTTTTTACCGTACTCTCTTCCAGTTTTCCCAGCAGTTTTTGTCAAATACTGAGTTCCTATCCCAGAAGCTGGAGTCTTTGGGTTTATCAAACAGTAGATTACTATAGTCATTTACTATTGTGTCTCCTGTGCCAAACCTATTCCATTGATCCACCCCTCTATTTCTTAGCCAGTACCAAATAGTTTTGATGACTGTTGCTTTATAGTATAGCTTCAGATATGGTTCAGCTAGCTCACCTTCCTGTGCATTTTTTTATTAGTTCCCTTGATATTCTTGACTTTTTGTTCTTCCAAATGAATTTTGTTATTATTTTTTCTAACTCTATAAAATAATTTTTAGGTAGTCTGATTGGTATGGCACTGAATAAGTAAACTAATTCAGATAGAATTGTCATTTTTATTATATTAGCTTGGCCTAACCATGAACAATTGATATTTTTCCAATTATATAGATTTTATTTTATTTGTGTGAAAAGTTTTTTGTGATTGTGTTCATAGAGTTTCTAGGTTTGTCTTGGCAGGTAGACTCCCAAGTATTTTATATGTCTACAGTTACTTTAAATGGAATTTATCTTTCTATCTCTTGCTGCTGACCTTTGTTGGTCATGTATAGAAATTCTGATGATTTATGTGGGTTTATTTTATATCTTGAAACTTTGCTAAAGTTGTTAATTGTTTCAAGTAGTTTTTTAGTTGATTCTTTAGGATTATTTAAGTATACCATCATAATCATCTGCAAAGAGTGAAAGTTTTGTTTCCTCCTTGCCTATTCTAATTCCTTTAATTCCCTTTTCTTTTCTTATTGCTAAAGCTAACATTTCTAGTACAATGTTAAATAGTAGAGGTGATAATGGACATCCCTGTTTCACCCCTGATCTTATTGAGAATGCCTCTTACTTATCCGCATTACATATAATGTTTGCTGATGGTTTAAGAACCACATTAAAAAAAAAAAAAAGATTCTGGACACCATGTTTAAGAAAACATAGGGGCAGCGAGGTGGTGCAGTGTATAAAGCACCAGCCCTGGATTCAGGAGGACCTGAGTTCTAATATTACCTCAGACGCTTGACCCTTACTAGCTGTGTGACCCTGGGCAAGTCACTTAACCCTCATTGCCCTGCTAAAAAAAAAACAAAAGGACTGAGAAAACATAAATGAAACTTCAGAGATCTATTCAAAATAGTATTATTTTTTGGTTTGCTTCTAGAAAGTAGTTTGGAACTCTGAAAAATCTATTCATCTATGCATACCCTTTGATTTAGTAATATTGATTTAAAAAGAGGAAAAGGACATGTGCAAAGCAATTTATAGCAACTCTTTTTTGTGGTGGCAGAGAATGGAAAGTGAGGGAATTTTCATCAATCTGGGAATGACTGAACAAGTTATTGTATATACATATGATATAATACCATCATGCTATGAAAAATGCTGAAAGGGATAGTTTTAGAGAAACATGGGTAGACTTATATGCATTGATGCAAAGTGAAGTGAGCAGAACTAGGAGAACAATTTGTGCGTTAATAGCAATATTGTAAAGACACACAACTTTGGAAGACAAGAACTCTGATCCACACAGTGATCAACCACAGTTCCAGAGAATTTGAAACGTGCTACCTACATCCTGATAGGTGATGGATTCAGTAGAGATTGAGACTAAAAAAAAATTATGGCCAATTTGGGAATTTGTTTTGATTAATAGTGCATGGTTGTAACGGGGTTGTAGTTTGTTGTTGTTTTTTCCCTTGCTTTCTCAATTGGATAGTAGGATCAAGTAGAGGGAGAAAATGAACATCTAAAAACAAAATTTATTTAAAAAAACAAACAAAACCATAGAACACAGTAAAACGAAAAAGAATCCCCAAATTAATTTTACATTTAATCTCTCAATGCTCTAAGCAACTTTCTGAGCCTTTAAGTTGCAGAGAAGGTGCTGAGTTTTTTGGTAGAGAAGATTTCCTCATCCAAGAATTCTATAGTAGTAAAATCACAGCTGTAGTCAATATCCCAAATACAAGGTGTATCAAAAGTCTTGGTGTAATTCTAAGGTATTAAAAGGAGACACCTTGTATGTACTATGCACTGTTATGGTTCAGGAATCAATAAGACTTTCGTTGCTCCCAAGAAACTTAAAGTCCTTTATTATAGTCCCCAAAATCACCAAATAAAGAATTGGGAAGATTTGGCTTCCCAAGTTCATATTAAAATTACTTAAGTATATTAAATGAATATAGTTTCATGTATAAATCAACAGTATAGTTGACCAGAAAGTCATTTTAGTTTTAGTTTGTATTGGATGCCATTTAATATAAGAATATATAAGTGCTTAAATAAATTCATGATCATTGAAGGGCATTCCTTCCAGCAATGTAGATTGCAACTCATCCATACAATCAAGATAGTGAAAGGCCTTGAGTCCATTTCATATGAGAATCATTTGAAGAAACTGTATGGTTAACTTAGAAAAGAGAAGATTCAGGGAGGAGAGGACATGAATAGCTGGTTTCAGATATTTGAAGGGCCGTTATGTGGAGGAAGAATTGGATTTGTTCTGTTTGGCCTCAGAGGGAAGAATGGAGCAATGAAAGGAAATTGCAAAGAGACCAGTTTAGGTTCTGTTATCAGGAAAAGCTTGCTAACAATTACAGCTGTCCAAAAGTGAAATGAGCTTTCTGCAAAGGTGATTGGTTTCCCCCTCTTTGGAGGTATTCTCTCATTTGTTGGCTGTATTATGATAAGGGTTATTTTCTTGTATGAGTTGAGCTAGATGGCCCCTGAAATCCCTTCCAACTCTCAGATTCTGTGATTGTGTGGAAGAGAAATTATTTGTGTACACTAGTTGGCAGAACAAAAACCAAAAGATGGAAGTTACAAGGAAGCAAACTTGAACTGTTGAACTGTGTAAATGAAATGGAGTGAATGGGATGATAACCTCCATGTCACTCTTTCTGGCTAAATGCCAGCTTGTGAAGAAAGTCATAGAAAGTCTCTGTGTGGAAGATTGGTCTAAATAATGTCTCAGATCTTTATCTCTTTCTTAAGATTCCATGGTTTTGTTTTGTTTGTCACTTAGATTGTTGGGGCAGCTAGGTGGCACAGTGGATAGAGCACCAGCCCTGGATTCAGGAGGACCTGAGTTCAAATCCAGCCTCAGACACTTAAAACTTACTAGCTGTGTGACCCTGGGCAAGTCACTTAACCCCAATTCTCTCTCTCTCACACACACACACACACACACACACACACACACACACACACACACACACAAACTAGATTGTTAATAAACTAGCACACCTAATCTCTGTATCCTTTGAAGTAGTCATAATCTCCATTTTCCTGAGCATCCTTGAAGATAACTCATCAAAAGAACAACATACTCTCACACTAAAATTCCATCACAACAAATGCAAGGGCCTATGCAAGGTTGCTTTTTAAGGATGGAAATTTAACTATGACAACAGCAATAACAACAATAAATTATGCTTCTTCATTTATTTGAAATAGATGGTGGTCTTCACCCTTTTTGTGTTATAGACTCCTTTGGTAGTGTGGTGAAATCTAGGGATCCGTTCTTATAATAATTTTTAAGTGCATAAAATTTATAAAAAGATTAAAAAGGAAACCATATATATTAACAGTTATCAAGACATTTTTTAAAAACAAGTTTAACAGCAGAATCAGAACCCCCTGAAATAGACCACTTTTATTGACACTTAGAAACCTTTTTGTTATATATAGCTCTTTGTTGCAATATTCTGTGTCAGAATGTATTTTGACCAAATCATTTTTCTGTAGTCCTGATCTAATTTTGTGGTTTTCCACTCATTGGGGCAGCTAGGTTGCACAGTACATAGATTACTAGGCCTGAAGTCAGGAAGACCTGAGTTCAAATGTGGCCCCACACACTGATTAGCCATAAGATGAGACTAATGATAGCTCCTATCTAGTATAGTTGTTGTGAGGATCCAATGAGATAATTGTAAAGCCTTTAGGATGATGTCTGGTACATAGTCAGTGCTATATAAATGCTAGCTGTTATTAACTATTATAAGGGAATAGTTGGAGTAGATAGGCTAGAAAGGTAGGTCAGGCCAGGTTATAAAGATTCCTGAATGCCAGGCTAAGCTCAGAGTTTGAACTTTATCTTTTGGGCAGTGGGAAGACATAATATTTTGTGCAAGGGAATGACATGATTGAAGCTAATACCTGTGAACCAAATATGATATATGCACTTGCAAGCTGCACCTTAAGATCCTTAAGTACTTTGTAAATGTTAACAACTAGAAAAAGCTATATCTAAACACAAAACATTTTTGCATTTTTAATAAAGTTTTTTGTTTTGTTTGTTTGTTTTGCCAGGCAATGAGGGTTAAGTGACATGCCCAGGGTCACACAGCTAATAAATGTAACGTGACTGAGGCTGGATTTGAACTCAGGTCCTCCTGAATCCAAGGCAGGTGCTTTATCCACTGCGCCACCTAGCTGCCCCTAATAAAGTTTTTATCCACAAATTCCAGGAAGGAGAGAGCTCTCTAGTTTTACTTGATATCATCTTCCCTCTCTTCTTCCTTGAAACCAGATAAGAAGTAGTTCCTTCCTTTTAAAAAAATTGGACCCAAGAAGGAAGAGGAGTTGGTAGAAGATTTCTTTCTACCTACCTCATTTTCCTATCCTGAAGAACCTGAAGTTGCTGAAGGAGAAATTTGAGAGTGGCCTGGTGAACCTCTTCTCTCCAACCATTTTGCCCATTAAAGATAGTTGAGAAAAATTTAGATTAGTAATTTCTATTTAAAAAGAAAATTATTTTAGATGGGCTAATACCCCTTCACTCATACATTAGTATATATCCTTCAGTTAGATTGCCTAATATGTAGAGTAAAAAAGAGTTTTAATTGATGCTTTTTAGAGGAAGGATTAATTGTGAATCTTGGAGGTTGGCCCCAATTGGGATTATTTTGGACAGACAGGATGGCATTGAAGGCAGTGGGCACATAGTGAGTAAGGAAAAGGAATACAGTACAGGAGAAAGGCTAGCAGGTACAGTTAATAAATCAACTACTTTTTTAATGTCTTCATGGTATTGTTACATTATATTGGAAATGTTATAGTGGAATGTTATATTAGAATTCCATTGTTTTATTAGAAATCATGCTACCTCTCCAGAAGTTCTTATTGTATCACAGAGCCCTTTGGAAGTGTGGTGAAGCTTACAGATCCCTTCTCAGAATGTTATAAAATGCATAAAAATTAAGTATATAGGATTACAAAGAAAGCCAATTATATTGAAATATAGGTATCAGAATATTGAAGAAAACAACACTGAAGACTCCAGGTTAAAAATCCTTGCTTTCAAGGATACTCATCAAAAAAATAACTCTCCTCAAAAGATCGACATTGGGGCAGCTAGGTGGCACAGTGGATAGAGCCCTGGCCCTGGATTCAGGAGGACCTGAGTTCAAATATGACCTCAGACACTTGACACTTACTAGCTGTGTGACCCTGGGCAAGTCACAACTCTCATTGCCTCGCCAAAAAAAATAAAATAAAATAAAAAAGAGTGACATATTCACACACTAGAATTCCATCATAGTAAATACATAGCACTACCTACCATACCATTATAGAAAAGTACCCTGTCCATTAAAACCCACTGTCTTATTTTTGATACGGTATTTTGACCCTATCATATAATTTGTTGTATCATTTTAGTGTCACTTATTTTGTCCTGCATGTGATGTGGTCATTTCTTTGTAATTTCAGGTAGTCCATATTTTTTTTATAATATCAAGCATACTGCATGAACAAAATATTAGTAACAATAATTAGAAAAACTTATAGAATTAAGTTAACAAGTATGTATTAATTGGTATGTGCCAAGAATTTGACCTTGTGTTTGTGATACAAAGACAAAAATTAATAGTTTCTATCCTCAAGGAACTTAGATTTTATTGAATAGAAACAACATACATATAGATTAATAAATATAAAGTATTATATTTGGTATGGGTACAAAGAGAAAGATTTTGTTAGGAGGCACCACTTGAACTTTTAGCCATCTTAAGAGTCAAAGATGAGGAGGGATAACATTTTAGAGAAAAGGACTGATACAGAGACAGAAGTAGGAATCATGTCTGACTATCATTAAGCCAGGCCAGGCCACTTTGGCTAGAATTCCTGGGAGGAATATGAAATCATTGTAGAAAGATAAGTTAAGCCAAATTGGTGAAGGACTTTAAGTGCCAAAAATATGGTTGTTTTTTTATTTATGTTTGTCTTTGATACAATAGGAAGCCACTGAAGGCATTGCGGTAGAATTTCCTTGCAAGTTCATCATTATTTGAATTTTTTTTCCTGTAGACATCTGTGCTTTATTAGAATATAGTTCAGTATAATAACATAGTTATTTAACAGTTTTTTAAAAACATGGTGCTACAGAGACTTATCTACTATCATATATTTTGTATTCATTTTTAAAAGATTGGTTTTAATAAGTTTGTATTTTTATATATTATGTATATCACATGCAGAGTGATCTTTCTACCTTTTCCTGAGGCTGATAAAAATATTTTATGAATACTTAGTGTTCAAAGAGCAGACAGCTGCTTATTAATAGTACTTTAGATTTAAAGATGATGTACAGATCTTGAGTAATAATAGAACTAAAAATTATGCTGAATTTATGTATTTCCCAGCACACATTTTTCCCCCCTGCCTGGAATTACAAAATCAAGGAGACTTGCAAAGGTTTGAATCATTAAGTACCTAGTCTTTGCTAGATTCTGGGAATACAAAATGGAAAAATTAATTGGTCCTTGCCTGTAAGTTCTAAATAGACCACTTTTTATCTCATATCATAGGAGGTGAGAGACACCATCTAGTTCAATCTACCTATTTTACAGATGAGAAAAGTAGCTAGGGCTTTAAGGTTTAAAAAGTACTTTCTCCTTAACTCTTTAGAGGTTGGTAGTGTTAGGTATTATCTTCATTTAAGTTTGCTCATGATCCAATGATTAGTAAGTGGTAGAGCCAGGCCTAAGTTAAGTCCACTATTTTCTACTATGCCTTTTTACTTTCTGCCAGTTATTTTATAGGCAGGTAGGTGGCATGGTGGATAGAACTTGGGTAGGAAGCAGCTTTACTTCCATAATGATGCATGATAAAAGAGGGGCTGGAGCCTTCCTTTAGAAACCAAGGTGGAATCAGAATAGTTGTAAGCAAACATAGATCAGTGCCAGGGGTACTGGGCTTAGAATTGAAAGGAAAGACCAGGTGCTGTGGGGTTTTTGAAGTCAAAGCCAAGGTCTAGCAGCTGGTGTTGATGAGTTTGAAACTGGATGACCCTGCAGTAATAATAATGATAATAATCATAATAATAGCTAGCATTTAGATAGGGCTTGCTGTTTACTAAGCATTGTGCTAAGTGCTTTACAAATATTATCTCATTTGATCCACACAACAACCCTGGGAGATAGGCATACATATTCTTAAAGCTGAGAAAACTGAAACCTATAGCACTTAAATAACTTGCCTAGTCACATGGCTAGTAAGTGGCTAGGGACAGATTTGAACTCAGGTCTTCTTGACCTGTGTTACTACCTAGCTACCTTAGACAGCTATGTGCAAAGAGATGTATTTAAAACTAGAATAAAAATTAAATATATGGAAGATTATTCAGAGCACAGTTTAAGGTTGAGACATCAAAAGTTTCTTTTATTTTGGGGTTGCAGTAGAGGATAGACATTTATAGCTCTACTTGAGCTATAAAACCCCAGAATTCCTTTCAACTAGGAGCTTCTTTCAGCCAACCTCCTCTTTTGGAGTTATTAATTTTCTTAAATTTTTTCTCCTCAGTTTGTTTTCCAGGTCAGTTTTTGTTATGAATACATTTTCTTCTATTTTTTTTCCCATTTTTTTAAACTTTGTTTCACTATTTCTTAGTTTCCATTTGGTTCATTCCAGTTTTCAGGGAGTTTGTTGCTTGGGCAAGATTTTGTATCTGTTGTGCCAAATTATTTATTCTCTTTCCAATTCTTTCATTCATGGTTATCATTTCTTTTCCATTTTTTTCTCTAGTGCTCTCATTTCATTGATTAACAACATTTAGCTCTTTTAAAACTCCTATTTCTCTCTAAGAGTTCTATTTGTGCTGAAGCTGAGTTTTTCTTTGAGGCTTTACTTATAAAGGTTTTGGAGTCATTCTTGAGCATCCTTGTCACCCTAATAACTTTTTATGATGGGATTCTTTTGTTTGTTGTTTGTTCATTCTTCTAACCTTTGTTCATTCTTGACCTCAGACCTGATATTAGGGTTGTGCTCTGGACACTTCTGGAGTCTTGACTCCAGAGGCCTTGACTGGTTTTATTGCTGATTTCTTGGGATGTTGAGTATTGTGTTTTTTCAGAATCTCAGGGACAAGTCAGGTCTGATCCAAGATCACATCTGGTCACTTCACTTCCTGTACAAGTTGCTGACCTGGGTTTGGGTCTGAAAACAGTAGACTGCTGCTGGACTTGGTCCCTGTTGCCAGCTGGGGAACTAGTTCAGAGTGATAGAATGGCAAACTCCCTTTCTGGGATGCTTGTCCTGGTTATTCCTCTCCAGTTTTATGACAGGGTTAAAAGTTGGAACTGAAACCCCACTCTGCTCCTGGGATCTGAGGCACTGATGCTTCTGGACTTGCTTTTCTCTCTGTACATAACTCTGGGCTAGTGATTGCTTGTTACTTAGAATGCTACTCCTGGGTGCTCAAGTTTCCTCTGTTCTTTGTTCTGCATCAGATCTGTACTGCTTCTTGTCACCAACAATCATGACTCCACTTTGGGATCACGTCTCATGGGAGGTTCCTGTACTGAATTTACCCCCCCTAAGTTCCTTTCTCCCAAATTGACCCCATATCAAGGCCTGCTAAAGCCCCTGGTGTTATTTCTTGCATTCCACCTGTTGGTTGGAGCTACCCGAGTTCCCAGTCTAAACACTCTAGGAGGAAATGCTTTTCTGGAATTCCGAATCAGAACTCTTTTCTAAATATGTTTCTTCCTCTAGAAGCATTGTTTAATTGGTGGTTTGGCTTTATTGTATCGTTAGTACAATATGTGCTTCTGGTACACATTTAGGTTGGCCTGAAAACCTAACTGCCATTTATAACATTGTTTCCCTGGAAAATTCAATTCACAAGCTTTTATTAAGTATCCATTTAAGCAACGCAATATACAATAACAAGAAATGCAATAATATAAAGAAGAGTCAGGTGCTTTCTTTTCCCTTTGTAAGTTTAAGTGAAAGGAGATGTATATTTTAGCCAAATTAGACTGTTATTTGCCCTCTAAATTCAACATTCCATCTCCACCCTGGCCTTCCTCCCCCCATTCCTGGAATGAATTCCTTCCTCATCTCTGTCAGAATCTTTCTCTTTAAGGCTTAATTCACACGGCACTTTGTACCTGAAGTGTTTCCGTGCCCCCTCAGTCGTTAATGCTCTCAGATCTCTTTTAATCACCTTGTATTTAGCTTGTCTGTATACCTGTTATATTCCCTCAGTAGAATGTTAACTTGCTTCTTGAGGCAGGAACTGTTGCTTCTTTGTCTTTGTATCTCCAGTGGCTCTTGCATACTAAGTGCTTAATAAATGTATTTTGGACTTGTTCAGTTTGGGTCAACTGTGGGTCATCTATGTGCTGTTCTAGAAGCATTTGGACATGCTTCTCTGGAACTTGGAAGAGTGATCAGGGCCAGAGACAGCTATTTGAGAGTCGTGAGTGTGTCATTCGTGAGTGTGTAGCATTGTGCCTACCATGTTCCAAACACTGTGCTAGGCTTCAGTGACATGCTGACAAAAATGAAATAGTCCCTCCCTTCAAGGAGCTTATGTACTACTGGGGGAACCAGTATGGTACAGAATAATAAGTACAAAATATACAAAATCATATGGTGAATGAATGGTACCCATAACGGAAGTAAACAAGCATTTATTAAGTTTCATCTATGTGCCAGGCACTGTTCTAAGTGTTTTACAAGTATTATCTCATTTTATTTCCACTACAACCTTGGGAGATAGTTATTACTATTATCCCTATTTGCAGTTGATAAAACTGAGGGCAACAGGGTTAAGTACTTGCCAAGGGTCACATTTGAACTTGAGTTTCTTCCACTCCAGACCCAGCCCTTTATCCGTTGCGCCACTTAGCTGCCTCTAAGAAATAAAACTTGAGCTGAACCTTGAAGGAAGCTAAAGAGTCTGAAGCAGAGATAAAGAAGGGCATTCCATGGATGGGAGGAAGTTTGTACAAAGGCATGAAGATAGTATATAGAGGCTCAGTAAGTAGGCCAGCTTGTCTGGAAATTAAAGTCCAGGAAGGGAAAGCATGTATAGTAATTCTAGAAAGGAAGACTGGAGCCAAGACTTTAAATACCAACCATAGGAGTTTGTTAAAAAGGTTGGATAGAGGGGCAGCTAGGTGGTGCAGTGGATAGAGCACCGGCCCTGGAGTCAGGAGTACCTGAGTTCAAATTCGGCCTCAGACACTTAACACTTAGTAGCTGTGTGACCCTGGGCAAGTCACTTAACCCCAACTGCCTCACTTAAAAAAAAAAAAAAGGTTGGATAGAGAGGAGAAGCAGTTGTGAAGATGTGGGGAATTTTGGAGGACTCAAGGAGAAGGACATTAACCTCCTACCTCTGTTAAAACTCACTAACCACTTACTAGCTGTGTGACCTTGGGCAAGTCACTTAACCCTCATTGCTCCACAAAACAAACAAACAAAAAAACTCACTAACCCATGAAAGCTGGATCAGGGTCAACTTTGGGGACTTCTCTCTAATAATAATCTCTATGACTCACCCCTGGGAACACCTAATTCTGACTTGTCTCCCAAAGGATTTTCAATTTGTCTTCTAACAGTAGGATTAACTAGGCATTAACTGTAAAACATTTATTGATTTTTAGAGTTTTTAAAATAATAAACATTTTATTTATAGTTTTGAGTTCCAAATTTTTTCCCTCTGTCCCCATCCCACTCCCTGAGGTAGTAAGCAATCAGATGTGGCTTATTTGGTTGAGAGAGTTGACTCACCTGAGCATTCACTATACTCACAGGACCAGGTTTTTCTCATAACCTGTCTATCTGTAAAATAATGTTTTGTAGTTAAACTGGTAAGTCCTTGGGTATGTCTTGGGAGGTTAACTCCCAGTCGTTTTGTACATTTTATAGTTATTTTTAGTAGAATTTTTCTATCATTTCCTTTTGAGTTTTGTTTATATTGCATAGAAATGGGTTTTTTGAAGATTAATTTTGTGACATACTTTATTGAAGCTATTAACTGTTTCTTTGCATATTCATAGGGCTGTTTAAAGTAAACTAACATCATTTGCAAAAAGAAATCATTTTTCATCCTCTTTGCTTATGTGTACTCTTTAATTTCCTTCTCTTGTTTTATTTCTGGGAACTGGAAAAGTCTGTAGTGGATGTGTTCAAGCTATAGCACAAACAAGGAATTGCAAAAGAGACTTCATAGATTTCACTTTTAGAAAAAAAGAGCAAAAAAAGATGGTCAAGGGGCAGCTAGGTGGTGCATTGGATAAAGCAGAGGCCCTGGATTCAGGAGGACCTGAGTTCAAATCCGGTCTCACACTTGGCCCTTACTAGCTGTGTGACCCTGGGCAAGTCACTTAACCCCAATTGCCTCAAAAAAAAAAAGATGGTCAAGACAGATGAGCAAGGGATAACCATTTGACAAACCTATGTGCTCTGGTATCCTGGCCATGTCAAGATAATACAAGGAATGTTACCATTATGTTGTATGGACCTCCTGTAACAGACTTAAAAGAAGACAAGAGTTGCACAGGATGCATCATGATTTGCATAGCTGAAATCATAAATGCATCATATTTTTCAAAGTTAAACTGAAAACAGATCATTGTCAAATTGATGTCATATTGTTGTGGTTTATAGTACTGTATTAAGTAGTGGTAGGCAGAGGGGGATCCTTGTTGTATTGCTGTACTTACTAGGAACACTTACATGTTTTTTCCATTGTAAATAATGCTGATTTTTATATACACACATACACAAATGTACACACACATGTAATATTAATCACATTTAAAAAGGTATTTTCATAACATACTTTTTAAGGCTTTTAACATGAGTCCAATATTTTGTCGAGTGATTTTTCTGCATCTACTGATATAATCATGTGGCTTTTGTTGTTTGGTTAATTATGATTATTTTGCCAGTGCTAATCTATTTTTACATCTCTCATATGAGTCTAGCATGATTGTAGTAGATGGTTTTTGTCTATATTGCTACAGTTTCTTTAAGGCTTTATTTATTTGTTTGATTGCTTTGATGTTTATTAGCAAAATTGGTTTTGGTTACCATTCTCATCTTCATTTCAGTTGGCACTGCTACTTTGAGGGGGAAAATTTCCTAATTTATACTATTAAGATTATAAAATATTAAACAAAAAATTTTGATCTTTGCTTTTATGAGTTGGTTTTTTTGGGGGAGGGGGGGGTTGGGGGTTTTTGCAGGGCAATGAGGGTTAAGTGACTTGCCCAGGGTTACACAGCTACTGTCAAGTGTCTGAGGCCAGATTTGAACTCCGGTACTCCTGAGTCCAGGGCTTTACCACTGTGCCATCTAGCTGCCCCCTGCTTTTATGAGTTTTAAGCAGTAGCTTTTACTGATTAGATTTCTCATCATGGTATTAATCGTTCTGTGGCCCAATGTACTTTTCTTCCTTAATTAAAAAAAAAATGATCTTTTTACATTACCTTTATTTTCAAATATATATGCCCAGAGTCATCCCTTGTAATAGAATTTTTAAAAGATAGAGGAATGAGGCAGTCCAGCAAAACAAACCAACCCATCAAAGAGTCTGACAACATATTAAATGTTGCATATGTATGGTTCCCCACCTTTGAAAAAAAGGTAGGACAGAGAGGTCATTATACTTATTGTCATCATGTATATTATTTTCTTTATTCTGTTTACTTCACTTTGCATCAGTAATTATATGCATTCCAATAATGAAAAGCAATATCAACTTACTGAGGTTCTTTTGTATAAGATTAAAAAATCTAGAATGTTACTAATCTGATTTCAGATTCACCATCAGGTCAGGTATATGTGCATGGATCTCAACTAAGATCTGAAATTGAAATCCATCCCTTCAACTTAATATGTTTTTCCTTTAGAATAACAAGGTCACTGGTGATTTTACTGCTGGGCTCACTCTGATTTCCAGTGGTATTGAATTCTGCAACCAAAGACTTTTGACTGAGACCAGGTTACCACTAATTCCAGCCAGGTTAGTATGAGCAGTCTTTTGATATTAGTTGAGCTTATAGGGGCTAATCTAGACTACAGTATAAACATTTAAAGTTAGATTTTTCTGACCTATGTTGTGAAACCCAAAGCAAATTAATATTAAGCCTGCAGTTTAATTACAGGTTGTTGTTGGGGGTTTTTTGGATGTTCCACTGAAGGCTTCCTTTAATGCCTCATTTTAGTGTAAAGATAACTCCAGGTTCTCCAAGTCCATACTGGCAGAGTAGAAATCCTGCATAAATATGTGTGCATGTGTGTGTGCGTGCATGTGTGTGTATATGTATATATATAGACTTATGTATGTAGGTAAGCTTATATAGAGAGAATTTACATATTTATGATAAATATGTATACATATGTGTATATGAATAGATAAAATGCATGTCTAAAAACATTTTATGAATGTATAATTGTACCCCATCAAGCTGAAAGGGGTTTAATTATTGGCTTGGTGATAAGGTTGATAGCAAGGGCCAGCCTGTCTAGCTAAATCAGGAATTGAATACAGATACTAGATACTAGGCTTAATCAATCAAGACTAAATTGAGCATGGATTATTGATAAAGCCCTGTACTGGGTGTTGTGGTGCCGTGACTAGCTTTCCTTTGTGGTTTTGTTTGTTTTTTTTGGCTGGGCAATGAGGGTTGTGACTTGCCCAGGGTCACACAGCTAGTGTCAAGTGTCTGAGGCCAGATTTGAACTCAGGTACTCCTGAATCCAGGGCCAGTGCTTTATCCACTGTGCCACCTAGCTGCCGCCCTTGTGGTATAATTTTAAGTGACATCAAGAAATCTACCTTTCCTTGTCCTCAGATACTTAAAGATTTAAAAATTAAAGATTTGTTCTATGACTTAAGGCTTAGTTTCATATTAAATTGTAGACTATCTTGGGACAATATGGCCTTATCATTCATTTATAACTTAGTACAGATTTGCTAGATTATTATTAATACTTTCTAAATAGCAGATTTTGATAGAGTGATGGACTGAGAGCATGTGGTCCTCGGGTACTTGAGTTGGAGGAGGCAGAAAGAGGATTTGGAGACTGCCAAAAAGATCTTTGCTTACTTCACAGTTTTACCTAATGTTGGTCTTAGGAGTTGGTGTACAACTGAAATAAATGTTTCCTTTAAAAATTTACTTTTCACTTTATAGAGTATACACACATGCAGATATAGGCATCTATATCTCTACATATCTATGTGTGTATGTATAATACATATACATAACATGCATACCTATATATGAGAACTATAAACCAAAGTATCAACAAATGCAAAATATCATGCTAATAGAGAGAAGGCTTTGTAGAGGTGGTGAGTTTTGAAAAGACAGATGTGGACAACAATAACTGGTGGTAGGTATGATGGGGGAAGGAATTCATATGTGCAGCAGAAGTGTAGAGACCAACACAAGTTCTTTGTAAGGGCTGGTAAGCAGATTTAAGTTGCTAAGAGTGGTTGGAGCCTGTTGAGAAAAAAAATGAAATTGAAGGAAGTTTCAAGTTGAGTGGTACTTTTAAAGACTTAAATTGTGGTCTTTTAAAAATGGGTTTCTAATCTTTTGTTTTTAATATTGCTTAGATTGTAAATCCATATTCTTCTTCTTTCCCAGAGCCAGCCTTAATAATGAAGAATTTTTTTTTAAAAGAGGGAAAAGAAGGGAGGAAAAATCAGGAACATCAACTAATAGATAAAAAACCCCTGACACCTTATATGATGTTTCATGCCTTCCTCTGTAGAGGAACCAAGTTTATTCTTTGTAATTTCACAATATGTATTTCTAATTTTAATTCTGTTTTTAACTCTAAAAAGGAATTTAGTTTTAAAAGTAGTATGTACAGCAAAGATATGAGGAACAGAGGTACAGACATTTCCAGTGGGGATAGGGGAAGTATACATTCTTTTCAATACCACCCTGGAGAAAGTGGGCTCAAATTTGAAGTAGTTTCTACTTAGCATTGGTCCGACAAGATTCTCTTCCACATGAGATATAGTTGATGGATCAGTCCTTATCTCAGCTATGGCTGGACTACATTATTCCTGAGGACCTGACTTAACAAAACTGTGTCCTCTTCCTTAGGGCTACCCTGCTAGACTGTCTGGCTATAAAACTGGCTTGGAATTGAGCTCTTGGTAATTTACAGTTTTAACGTTTCAAAACTTACAAGGTCGTATCTGTGATATGGTGTGCTAAAGACCTTTCCAAGGGTTTTCAACAATTCTTATCTCTTTAGAGGACTACAGTCATGAAAATTTCCCAACTCTGCTTACTTCACTTTGTATGAATTTTTTGCATTATTTTAAGAGTTTTTAATGCCCTTTGGAAAAAAAGGTAGCAGAATGTTGAGGGTGTTGAGGGATCAAATTTCAAGGTAATCTTCAGGGAAGAAAAAATAAGAAAAGTGGGGGAAAAAATCTTGGGAGTATTAATACCAAAAAAAGTGAATAAGAAAATATAACTACTGTTATCTATGCTTATTTTTTCTTGAAGGGAGTGTTAAAATAGAACATTTAGGCTTTTGTAAGCAATACACCATAGTGTATATCTTTACCATCATGCAATTGAACAAAAGGTTTAGAGAATATAAGATTTCACTGTGTTTATTATTTGTCAAGTACAAAAAGCATTTGATTCATTAGAATACTCTCCCATCTGGGGCAGCTAGGTGGCACAGTGGATAGAGCACCAGGCCTGGATTCAGGAGTACCTGAGTTCAGATCCAGCCTCAGACACTTACCTGGCTGTGTGACCTTGGGCAAGTCACTTAACCCCAATTGCCTCACCAAAAAAAAAAAAAGAATACTCTCCCATCTCACCTCTGCCTTCTCTTTTCCCTCGCTTATTTAAAGACTCAATTCAGATCCCACCTTCTGTAAGAGACCTTTCCTAGACCCTGCTCCCTCACCCCTTCTAGTGCCTTCATCCTGAGATTACCTCCCATTTTACCGTATATATCTTACCTGAACATAGTCATTAGCTTGTTGCCTCTTTCATTAGAATATAAGCTCCTTAAGGACAAAGACCACATTTTTGCTTTTAAAAAAATATCCAGGGCAGCCAGGTGGTCCTGAGTTCAAATTTGGCCTCAGGCACTTAACACATTACTAGCTGTATGACCCTAGGCAAGTCACTAACCCCAATTGCCTCACAAAAACAAAACAAAACAAAAAAATATCCCTAGTGTTTAGAACAGTGCCTGAGGTTTAGTAAGCACTTAGTAAATGCTTATTGATAATGACAGGAAAACACTATATTTAGATGTCTCCTGTGCATATATGTCAAAATTATTCAAAAATCTTTGAAAGACATAACAATAGAGGTAACCTTGTTTGATCTGATCACTAATAACAGGAGAAACATAAAATAGGTAGACATAGTGATCAAAGGTATCTACCACTGTCACGACAGGATCTGGGGCTTCAAACAAGTAAAAGAGAAAGTCTTATAAATGGTGAGGTGCTTCAAAATGCTCTGGTTTGGAGATTAGTGTGATGATCAGATTAAGTCCTGGAATAATGCAGAACCTCCTAGACCAGATCCGTAACCCCCAAAAGAGTTTGACCCAAATTTCCATTCCGAATAGACCAAAAAATAAAGAATGCTTGTTGCCTGTACTGATGTATATACATTTGATTGAATAATTGATAGAGTGCGTGCATGTGTGTGTCTGTGTGTGTGTGTGTGTGTGTGTGTGTGTGTGTGTGTGTGTGTGTGTGTGTGTGTGTGTTTGCTTATATATCTTGGAAGAAACTTCATATAGACACTAAATTGGAGTCATAATTGAACTGAAGAGTGGTTTGGCTTTGGAAATTTTAAAAGTTCTTTTAATGTCCCTAAGCTCTCCCTGAAATAGAAGCCAATATATTAAATATCAGTGTTATTCTGCTGGTGGTGTATGACTCTTAAGTTATATTAAACTATAGTTTTCAAAGAATTAAAAATTAGACTTACCCAAAGAGCCATAAAGAGGTACATGGTGAACATGAGCAGACAAAGGATTATGAGAGAGAAATAGTAGGATGTCATCAAAGAAACAGATGCTAGAAAAAAGATGGCTTACCACAAAATAAAGCAAGGATAATTAGACAGCTCTTTTGGTATACTGGTCATGTTGAAAAAGGGAAGAAAAAGTCCTGATTCATTCAGTGGAATCCCTTTAGTGAATTTATAGAAAGAAAGGTCAAGATATGCCTGGGGGAAAATGTACTCTTCGATGAGATCAAAGATCCATTGTTATATTGAATACATGGATATATTCTTTAGGTGAGATTATACAAAAACCGTTTATTTTATGAGTTGCATTAGCTTTTCTCAACTGTAGCTTCCTTTCCTGAGTCCTAGTCTGATGAATGGCAGTCAAAGGATCATAAATTTAGAGGTATAAGAGACTTTAGAAGGTATTGAGTCTAACTCCGTCATTTTATTGCTGTAGCACTGGGTGGTTAAATGATTTACCAGATTATTACAGCTAGTATCTGAAGCAGGTGCTTGAAAAGCTTTATGCACAAGCTCAGTGACATATGTCAAGGATTAGTCTAACTTAAAGACAGAAAGGATCTTCAGTGTAACTTCAGCCATCATATAATAAATATTTTTGGCCATAGCAGCTCAGGAATTCTACTGGCTAATTGTTTCAGTTTGTTTCAGTGTTGAGAGTATACACAACAGTAAAATCATGAGTCCTTAAAATATAAATAGATTTGATAATTAGATAATTGTTAGTTTAACATGGTGAAATCATGGAACTTTCTTCCTGACACCTTTCTTTGTCCACTGTCTTATGGTTTACCTATCTAGCTTACTTTTTACTTACATTGCTTACTTTTATGACATCTAAAATAATATCACATTCTAATAATATTTCAGACTTGCAGAACACAAAGTCATGTAGTCTTCACTCCTTCCTAAAGAAAACATGGGGGGCGGCTAGGTGGCGCAGTGGATAGAGCACTGGCCCAGGATTCAGGAGTATCTGAGTTCACATCCAGCCTCAGACACTAGACACTTACTAGCTGTGTGACCCTGGGCAAGTCACTTAACCCCCATTGCCCTGCAAAAAGAAAAGAAAGAAAGAAAGAAAAAGAAAACATTACTTTCCAGGGCAAACCACTCCTGTTTTCAATAAGTATTAGGAAGTTGTTCCTAGTATTGATGCAAAATTTGCATCTCCCAAAGTTCCATTACACAGATTGCCCCCATGCATGGAATACACTTTCTTTTCACCTCTGTCTGTTAGAATATCTTGATTCCTTTAAAGCTCAGCTCAGTTGCCATCTTCTACTTGAGACCTTTCCTGGTCATTCCCCCACCCCCAATCCCAAATAGATCATAGATCTAGAGATGGAAGAGATCTTTGAAGTAATCTAGTCCAAAGGTGTCCAACACACAGGCCATGGGCTGCATGTATCCCATGAGACTTCTGAGTGTGCCCAAACCACATTAGAATGTAATTAGGAAATAATTCCAAAAGTAAATAAAAATAGAGAATATTAAATTATAAAATTGAAATTTTATTTTTAATTCTCTCTCTCTCTCTTTTTTTGGGGGGTGGGGTGAGGCAACTGGAGTTAAGTGACTTGCCCAGGGTCACACAGCTAGTAAGTGTCAAGTGTCTGAGGTCAGATTTGAACTCAGGTCCTCCTGAATCCAAGGCTGGTGTTCTATCCACTGTGCCACCTAGCTGCCCCCAAATTCTCTTTTAAGACTTAATCATGCTGTCATGGGTTTAATACTCTCCCACACTGTAAGTCCAAACTTCTTACCTTTGTAACTCCACTCTTGATCTATGGTTGAAATTTGCCTAAAGGCCAAACTTCTGTCTTGTAATTATATCCACTAAGGACTCAATTATTTTGTGAATTGAATCTTCACTCTCGAATTGTCTACCTTTGTTTTTGTTCCTCCTTTTCTAAGAGGACCAAAGACATCCCTGGTGACAACTTGCTCCTGAATTGGGTTCAGGTGAGGCAGAGTTGCACAGTCATCAGCCTCACTCCTTCTTCCAGAGTCATTGAAGTCCAGTGGCAAGACAAAAGTCAAGACACGTGGCAATGGCCCAAGATGCAGTGGATGACCTTGGCATCTTCAATGTCTGACCTAGTTCTAAGCCTTCCTCAAGCACCTGCCTCAGCCACCTTCATGGCTGTTGGAATAAATTGTACTTATTCACCCATTCTACTGGGGCAAGTCTTCATATACTTGGGGTGGACATCCCCTTAACTCACTGACAAATTTGAGGCCTGTCAGTTACCCTCGAACTGGGTTAGCTCATCTTCTGAGATAGTTTACCCAGGTCTGGCTTCTGCAAATACTACAGTTTCTTGAGCTACACTTGAGAATTGGATGAAGGTGGACATCAAAAGTGGATGAGCAGGGGCAGCTAGGTGGCGCAGGGGATAGAACACCGGCCCTGGAGTCAGGAGTACCTGAGTTCAAATCCGGCCTCAGACACTTAACACTTACTAGCTGTGTGACCCTGGGCAAGTCACTTAACCCCAATTGCCTCACTAAAAAAAAAAAAAGTGGATGAGCGGTGGCAGCTAGGTAGCTCTGTGGATAAATCTGATTACTTCATTACCTGAGTCTCATTTTCCCTATCTCTAAAATGAGTGGGTTGTATTAGATGCTTTAATAGCCTTTTTATTTTTATTTATTTATTTATTTATTTTTGCTGGGCAATGAGGGTTAAGTGACTTGCCCAGGGTCCCACAGCTAGTAAGTATCTAGTGTCTGAGGCCAGATTTGAACTTAGGTCCTCCTGACTCCAGGGCTAGTGCTTTATCCACTGCGCCACCTAGCTGCCCCCCCTTAATATCCTTTTTAGCTCTCCCATTCTGTGATATTTTGAAAGCATTCAGAGAAAGAGAGGTACTCAAAAGGGTTGGTTTTAAATTCAGTTCAATAAATGGTCTGCTTATATCTAACTGAAGTTTTTTTCTCTTCTATAAATTTTTAAAATTCTTTAGCACTCTGTCATCTTTTTTTGGCAGGGAGGGAATGCATCATTATTCCTTCCCCCATACATATACAGTTCCATCCCTCAAAAAACAAAAACCCTCCCTTGTAACAAATAAGCACAAACAAACAGAATCCATGCATCGTCCATGTTAGAAAATGTGTACTTCGTTCTATACCTGTTGTTCATTGTCTTTTTATGAAGAGGTTGGTAGCATTATTCTTCATCTGTCTTTTGGATTGATCATTACATTGTTTAGAGTTCTTAAGTCTTTCAAAGTTGTTTTTTAGTGACTTTTGGGGTATAATTCCAACCTGCTTTCCAGAGGCCTGGACTAATTTATAGCTCTATCAGCAATATATTAGTGTGCCTGGCCTCCTACATCCATGTTGTCTAATTTTCATTGAGTTTTTGTTCTTCAATAAATAGGTATAAGACTTTCCCATTACTTTTGCCGTAGACCCAAACAGGAATTTGCATAGTTTTTCCATTTTTATCCACTCATTTTATAATTAAAAGGTCAGGAGAAAAGAGAGTGAACTAGCTAAATAAATTGTGTAAAACAAGGGAGACTTATGGGAAAATATAGGGAAAATGTCTAAATCTCATTTCATTTGATTAAATCAAAAGTATGAATAAAGGTATACGATTAAAGACATGTAATAAAGAAGAGTAAGTAAATACGGACAAAATGTAGAAAAGATTTGAAGCTCTACAAAAAATTTATAATACAAGTTGTCCCAAAAATCTTAGTGCAATTATAAGCTATTAAAGGACAAAGGTAACATGCAGAACAATCGCAGAAAGATCCTTTTGGTTGTGGTGTTTTGAACAGATGGGAGGGGGGAAAGTGGATGAGAAAACATGGGTGAGGGAAGTTACTGACAAATAAGATGTAATATGTATGACCAAGAATACCAGGGATGTTGTAGGACTAACAAGGACCAGTAAGAGAAATATTTGATTGAAGACTTGAGTCTGATCAAGAGAACTTTAAACTGAAAATAGATGGAGAGGGAGAAAGCTACCTTATATAGTTTTCCATAAACTACCATTTTCTACAGAAAGTCACATGTATGATATAAGATATAAAGAATATCTGTAATTAGATGAATTGTCCAAGAATAGAGATAGAAATAAAATACATGTCCTTAGATGTCTGCCCAAAGTATGAATAATAAACATGATAAGAATTCTTAACACTTGGAGGTAAATTTGACCTGGGTAGGTATATCACATAAACTTGTTGGAATATTATTGGAGTATGATTGTAGAAGCATATAGATTATTCAAAGAGAACAAATCCATGATTCCTAACCTGTAGGCCAATAACCCTTGATACCCCTGGAGTAATGGGGATAAGAGGGAGAATGCAGTTAGTTTTTTCAAGTTATTAAATGTCATTATGATAATCAAATGTACCTTCTGTAGACAAAGTAAATGTTTCTAAATATAGCTGTCTTTCTATTATACACAAAATGCTATTATTTTTAAATATTTCATGTTTTCCAATTACATGTAAAAACAAATTTTTAACATTTGTTTAAAAAAATATTTTGAATTCCAGACTCTCTCCATTTCTTCCCTTTATTGAGAAGGCAAGCAGTTTGATATAGGTTACATATGTACAGTCATGTAAAACATTTCTATATTAGTCAAGATGTGACAGAAAACAGATTTAAAAAACATGAAAAAAAAATAATATACTTTGATCTGCATTTAAACTTTATCAATTTCTCTGGAGGGGATAACATCTTTCTCAAGGAGGGAGGGATAGAATTTGGAACTTAAAATTTTTTTTAGTTAATGTTAAAATTGATTTTTACATGTAATTGGGAAAAATAAAATATTTTTTAAGAAGAAAAATATATTTTCATGATGAAATTTAGATATTAGAGTGGGGGAAGCATGGTGGAAAGTATTTCAATAGGGATCATTGAAATGAGAAACAAAAAAGAGTATTGTGAGCTTATATTACAGGTTATCCAACCAAATATAGAACATAGTGAGTTCTGGAAATAAAGAATAAGAGAGAAATGCAGTAGACTTCTGTGTAATTAAAAGTTCATGTCTCTGTGTAAGGTTTGTAATATATTTACATACAGTATATTTTTTTTCTGTAATGTAGTGTTTAAGGAATAGCTTATAAATATAAAGTGACACAGTGATCATTAGGAGCCAACATGGGTTCACACCAAACACTATTTCCTTTTTGACAGGACAGTGTCATAGTCAAATTCAACTTGAATTTCAGGAAAACCTTAAAATCTTTATTGATGTTTTTGTGGACAAAATGAAGACAGTCTAAATTTTAGTACAACCATGACTAAATAAAACATATTCCTTGAGAGTAGGAGTTATTTAAAAAAAAATGTTTTTGTCTCTGTATCTGTAATGCTTAACAGAGGGCCTAGCAACATAGTAAGTACTTCAGATGTAGTGATTAATGGATAAATATCACCTTTGAGGGAAATCTCAAGGAAAGTATTCTTCTTTTTTTTTTTTTTTTTGCAGGGCAATGAGGGTTAAGTGACTTGCCCACAGTCACACAGCTAGAAGGAAAGTATTCTTAAAAATCTATCCTGTACTGATCAACATTTTGATCTGTGACTTGAATTAAGAAATAGATCCCATGTTTACCAAATTTACAAATGACACAAATTAGGGAAGAATAGATTAATGATGGCATCTAAAACAGTTCAGTGGACTATGTGAGGGGTTCTTAACTTGGGTGTAGAGATTTGAGGGGGTGGGTAAACTTGGTTGAGGGAGTGGAAATTGCATCTTTATTCTTACTAACCTCAAATTTAGCCTTTCTTCAATTATAAATGTGTTGTTCAGTTGTGTCCAACTGCTTGTGACTCCATGTGGATTTTTATTAGCAAAGATACTGGAGTCGTTTGCCATTTCCTTCTCCAACTCAATTTATAGATGAGGAAACTGAGACAAACATGATTCAATTATTTACCCAGGGTCACACAACTAGTAAGTCTGAGGCCAGATTTGAACTCAAGAAGATGAATCTTCCTGATTCCAAGCCTGGGTGCTCTGTGTACCACCTGCCTGCCCAATTATGAATGTAGACAGCAAATATTCTGATAAGGGTCCATAGGCTTCACCAGATTGCCAGAGAATTTCTGACACACATAAAAATCTCCCTGAGCTAGATCAGTGGACAGAAATCTAATAAGATTAATTAAAAGAGTAAAAATATAAAATCCTACTTGAAGGTTACTGCTATAGCTAACAGTATTTGAAGATGACTTGGTCTTGTAATAGTGCAAAAGTACGAGGGCAGGTGGCAGCTAGGTGGCGCAGTGGATAGAGCAGTGGCCCTGGATTCAGGAGGACCTGAGTTCAAATCCGGCCTCAGACACTTAAAACTTACTAGCTGTATGACTCTGGGCAAGCCATTTAACCCTAATTGCCTCACCAAAAAAAAAAAAAAAAAAAGTAGGAGGGCGGAGCATTGGGCTGGGACTTCCATTGAAAATTTATTTCTGTATGAGAAAAAAAAAAACCAAAAAAACTTCCTCTTAGATTTTAAGTGTAATGGGGATAAGTACTACCTTTTATCACTTCTGTGAATGGGATACCTTATGGGGTGGTGAACTCTGGAATTTTTTAAGCCAGAGCTAGATGACTATTTGACAGTATTGCAAAAGGTATTCTTTTCAGGCATGGTTAGGCTGGAGATGATCTCAGAAGTCCCTTACAGCTCTTATAATCTTTGATTTTGTTATTTTGTCAAGGGAGCTCTGCTCATATATGACTGGAAGGAGTTAATGGTCGACTTCAGAGGAAAGGTTTGTTTACTATAATTGACAATGATCAGATTTGGGGAAATGATGTTACTGTAAGGAGGAGACTGGAAAAAAGAGTGGATTAATAATTAACATCTTGCTACAGATGAGCATGCCCAGAGATATTTAAGATGTATTTTTAAAGTAACAGTAATATTTTTTGGGAGTAAGCTTTAGGAGTTTCTTGTAGTGCTGGCTTTAGGAGAAATTAATTGTTTTATTTACTTAAGGATTTTCTATTTTTATGTTTTTATCAAGAATGTACTGGGCTCAGGGCAGCTAGGTGGCGCAGTGGATAAAGCACTGGCCTTGGATTTAGGAGGACCTGAGTTCAAATCCAGCCTCAGACACTTGGCACTTAACTAGCTGTGTGACACCGGGCAAGTCATTTAACCCTCATTGCCCTGCAAAAAAAAAAAAAAATGTACTGGGCTCATTTTTTGAGCCCAGATTAGAATTAATAGTCGAATGATCCAAGTGAGAGAGAATAGAGAGCACAAAAATGAATAATAAATAGACAGTTCAGTTACACTGAAGTAAAATAACTAAATATGGAGGCTTGAGAAGCAGGAAAGATGCAGAGCTTTAGACACTTGAGAATTGCTTATCCTGCTGAAGCAGCTAAAGTGAGTGAGTAAGGACTTATATCAGAAAATGGAACAACTCTGCATAGTTTAACTTTACCCTTGCTATAAATGAAAACTGTGACAAACTATGGGATTAATTCACAAACTTGGGACGAATTTTTTTGTTTTATAAGCTTCGGTGTATGAAGAAAAAAAAGATTTGTTTAACTGAATAAGAAATGTGTCGTTCATTGTATATAAGAGTACATTAGGGGGCGCAGCTAGGTGGCGCAGTGGGTAGAGCACCAGCCCTGGATTCAGGAGTACCTGAGTTCAAATCCGGCCTCAGACACTTAACACTTACTAGCTGTGTGACCCATGGCAAGTCACTTAATCCTCATTGCCCCACAAAAAAAAAAAAAAAAGAGTACATTAGTATTAGAAATGACAAGAGACCCAGTCCACCTTCAAGGATGGGGTTGTGGGCAGGGAATAGTGGCAAGAAATTTATGATTTGCAAATAGATTGTTTTTTAAATAGTTTCTCAAATTGGAACTTAGAATCCAGTCATAGAACCAGTATTTTAAATGGTTAGGTACAAAAGATGGCACATAGAATTCTGTTTAACTCATGTAGTCAAAATACCATTCACATGTAATTTGAAAGTAGAAAAGTTAATCCACATAAATTATCAGCTTTTCTATACATGACCAACAAAGTCCAGCAGCAAGAGATAGAAAGAGAAATTCCATTTAAAGTAATCGTAGACAATATAAAATACTTGGGAGTCTCCTTGCCAAGACAAACCCAGGAACTCTATGAACACAATTACAAAACACTTTTCACACAAATCAAATCAGATCTAAATAATTGGGGAAAATATCAATTGCTCATGGATAGGCCAAGCTAATATAATAAAAATGACAATTCTCCCTAAATTGATTTATTTGGTGCCATACCAATCAGACTACCTAAAAATTATTTTATAGAGCTAGAAAAAATAACAACAAAATTCATCTGGAAAAACAAAAGGTCAAGAATATCAAGGAAAATAATGAAAAAAAAAATGCACAAGAAGGTGGGCTAGCTGTACCAAATCTGAAGCTTTACTATAAAGCAGCAGTCATCAAAACTATCTGGTACTGGCTAAGAAATAGAATGGAGGATCAATGGAATAGGTTAGGCACAGGAGATACAATAGTAAATGACTTTAATAATGGACTGTTTGATAAGCCCAAAGACTCCAGCTTCTGGGATAGGAATTCAGTATTTGACAAAAACTGCTGGGAAAACTGGAAGGGAGTATGGCAGAAACTAGGCATAGACCAACATCTTACACCTTATAGTAAAATAAGGTCAAAATGGGTACATGATTTAGACATAAAAGGTGATACCATGGATAAATTAGGAGAAGAAGGAATAGTTTACCTCTCAGATCTTTGGAAAGGAGAACAGTTTATGACCAAACAAGAGATAGAGAATAGTATGAAATGCAAAATGGATGATTTTGATTACATTAAATTAAAAAGGTTTTGTACAAATAGAAGCAATGCATCCAAAATTAAAAGGGAGCCAGTAAACTTGGAAACAATTTTTATAGCCAGTACTACTTCTTCTTCTTCTTCTTTTTTTTTTTTTGGTGAGGCAATTGGGGTTAAGTGACTTTCCCAGGGTCACACAACTACTAAGTGTTAAGTGTCTAAGGCCGGATTTGAACTCAGGTACTCCTGACTCCAGGGCCAGTGCTCTATCCACTGCACCATCTAGCTGCCCCCTATAGCCAGTACTTCTGATAAAGGCTTCATTTCTAAAATATTTTGAGAACTGAATCAAATTTATAACAATGAAAATCGTTCCCCAATTGAGAAATGTTCAAAGGATATGAACAGGTAATTTTCTGATGAAGAAATCAAAGCTATCTATTGCCATATGAAGAAATGCTCTAAATCACTATTGATTAGAGAGATGCAAATTAAAACAACTCTGAGGTACCACCTGACACCTATCAGATTGGCTAAAATGGCAAAAAAGGAAAATTATAAATGTTGGAGAAGCTGTGGGAAAATTGGAACACTAATGCATTGGAGCTGTGAACTGATCCAACCATTCTAGAGAGCAGTTTGGAACTATGCCCAAAGGACTATAAAGCTTTGCATACGCTTTGACCCAGCAATACCACTTTTGGGTCTTTTTCCCAAAGAGATTATAAAAAAGGGAAAAGGATCCACATGTACAAAAATATTTATAGCTGCTCTTTTTGTGGTGGCAAGGATTTGGAAATTGAAGGGCTGCCCATCAATTGGGGAATGGCTGAATAAGTTGTGGTATATGAATGTAATGGAATACTATTGTGCTGTAAGAAATGATGAGCAGGTGGATTTCAGAGAAACCTGGAAGGACTTTAATGAACTGGTGATGAATGAGATGAACAGAACCAGGAGAACATTGTACACAGTATCAACAATATTGTGTGTTGGTTAACTGTGATAGACTTGATTCTTCTCACCAATACAATGGTCCAAGATTGTTCCAAAGGACTCATGATGGAAAATGCTCTCCAAATCCAGAAAGAAAAAAAAAGAACTGTTGAATTTGGATGCAGATCCAACTATACTATTTCTATTGTTTTTGTTGTTGTTTTTCTTTTTTGAGGTTTTTCCTTTTTGCTCTGATTCTTCTCTCATTACATGACTAATGCAGAAATATGTTTAATGCGATTGTACATATATAACCTATATCAGATTACTTGCTGTCTTGGGAGGGGAGGGAGGAAGAAAAATTTGAAATAAGAAATCTTACAAAAACAAATGTTGAGGGGGCAGCTAGATAGTGCAGTGGATAGAGCACCGGCCCTGGAGTCAGGAGGACCTGAGTTCAAATCTGGCCTCAGACACCTAACACTTACTAGCTGTGTGACCCTGCGCAAGTCACTTAACCCCAATTGCCTCACTTAAAAAAAAATGTTGAAAACTTAAAAAAAAAGAGAGAGATTAGTTGTTGTAAAACTAATTAAGCAAAAGAGAAACTTATTGAATAATTTTATTTTACTCATCTTGATTGCTGAAGTTTAAGGAAAAGCTTTAATTAGAGGATGATAGCCAGGTCAGTAAAGACTTTCTGAAATTTAGAAGGAAACTTTGGAAACTTTTTAGTAGTTGGTGACATTGCTTTTTTTTTAAATGCCTAATATCCCTTTTAAATGTATGTCTTTCCTTTTCTGTCACATAAATTGTTCCCCCCTTCCCCCATGTTCTTATATCTCTTAGGATCATAGGCTTACTAGTATTGATTAGGGTTGAGAATTTTTTTGAGCATATGACTAGAATGAAAAAAGAGGGAACTTTTTTTTCCTGAGTCTTAGTAAGTTGGGGTTTAAAAGGGATTAAATACAATATATGTTCATTTGAGATTGATGGCCTTTGTTGAAATTAGCAGTACGGTAGTAACTGACTTATGGGTGGTGAAAAAGGAAAATGGGGGAGGGTGCATATGTTTATAGTCATTCTAGGGGGCAAGAAAGAGGGTGGTTGTTTAAAAAAAACTTGGGGTCACAATTTGGTAGTCAGTGAGCAGCCATTTATTAAGTTCCTCTTATGTACCAGACATTTTGCTGGATGCAGGGGATGCAAAGACCAAAATTAAATAATTCCTGCCCTCAAGGAACTTTCCTTGTACCTGAGAAGACAACATAGAGACATATAAGTAAATAGAAAATCTGTAAAGTTGGTAGAAGGTCAATTGGGGCAGAGCAGAGAGATGATAAAAGGTTTTGTGAAGAATTTTGCATATGAGGTGAGCTTTAAAGAGAGCTAGGGATTCTACGAGGCTGGAAGTGAGGAATGAGTAAATGCTGGGGCAGAGAAGGGATGTATATGCACATTGGTTCCAAGGCATGAATCTGGGTGATGGAGCATCATATATATGGAACAAAGAACAAATGTGCCAGTTTGGGTGTTTCTGGAGAATGCATATACTTAAAGTGGAAGAGTAGTGGTAATAAACCTGGGGAAATAGGTTGGACCCTGATTCTGAAGGGCATACTAAACAGAGGAGTTTGGCTTTTGATCCTAGAAAGTAAAGGCAGCACTGGAGGTTTTTTGGTCAGCAACATGGTAGATCTATATTTTAGGAAAATTATTTTGGCAGCCATGTGAAAGATGTGAAAGAAAAATGAGGCAGAAAGACCAAATAATTCAGGTGAGAGATTATGAGGATCATAACTTAATTGGTGGTCTTGTGAATAGAAAAGGGAACAAATACAAGAGATATCTTGTGTAGAAAGAGTCAAGAGAACTTAGCAACTGATTAGATATTTAGGGTAATGGAGGATGGATCCTGAATCCTAGGTTGTAAAACATGGCTAGTAGGCATTTGGTGAGATAGGACTGGAGCTTAGGAAAGAGATTGGGCCTTGGACATGCTTACCTGAAGTCATCTACAGTTATCCCTGCCCCATTTCAGCTTTTCCCGTTGTGGTTTCAATATATTGTGGGTTGGCATAAGAAATTAAACAGGAATATTTTGGAGAGTTTTGTGATAGCCACAGATGACACACAAAGGCTGGCAGATGACACAGAAAAAGTTGAGAAACTCAGAAATGCATAAGATGTGTGTGTGTGTGTGTGTGTCTATTATTGTATAATATCAACAAATATTTACCTTTTAATACCATAATAATTCAGATTTCTTCCCTGGTACAAAGGGAGGGTCAAAAAATTTTATGTGGTTTTTCCAGATCATAGGGGTGCACTGCACCCATAACCCCCATGATTTGGAAGGAATAATTATACATAAAATAATTGGATCCATGGGACTTTATGAGATCACAGAGAGCATGTGATGCTATTTTCAGTACTGCTTGTTTGCTTTCTAGAATCATGAAAATAAAGAAGCAAGGTGAAACAGGCCATAAATATATACCTAAAATTAGAAAATTTTAGTGACAAATACCTGAAGAATCTATATATTTAAGAAGGCAATCTCTGGAACAGCTAGGTGGCTCAGTGGATAAAACACCGGCCCTGGATTCAGGAGGACCTGAGTTCAAATCCAGCCTCAGACACTTGACACTTACTAGCTGTGTGACCCTGGGCAAGTCACTTAACCCTCATTGCCCTGAAAAAAAAAAAAGAAGGCAATCTCAGTTAAAATAGATAGATTATTTGGCCTATATTTTAGCTTGTTGTTCAGTCATATCTGACTCTTTGTGACTCCACAGATTGGGGTTTTCTTGACAAAGATACTAGAATGTTTTACTATTTCCTTTTCCAATGGATTAAGCCAAAAAGAAGGTAAGTAACTTGCCCAGGGTTACACAGCTTGTAAGTATTCTGAGACCCGATTTGAATTCAGATTTGATGATTAAAAAGATGAGATACTTAGTTTCTGGGTGATTTAATCATTTTATTACTAATAAGGCCAGCAGGTTATTAATAAAAGGACGTTTATTTGGCCATCTCTCTCAGACCAAAGACATTCATGGCAGTGGGGCTCAGAGTTTATATACCATTGACACAGTAGGTGGTTAGTGGGGCTGAGAGACCCCTTCACAGAGTGGTTATCTCCACTCAGACCACAACTAGCCTTGGGCTATCAATTCAAAGAATGTATCCCCTCTTCATTGGGGTGGGAGGGGGGAGAGTGAGTGACCCCTGGATAAAGAAGCCTTTGGCTATCTAGACAAGTTTGAGTAGAACACAGTGAGCTTCCCCAACCTGCATTAAATTTCTTACATGATTTTGGGGAGGTTGAGAGGGGGTGTTCTAAGCAAGATGAGAGGAGTTAATGAAGTATAATTCAGTAATATCCTCCAGGAAAAAGGGACTTTTTAAAATGAGGAATTTAGGGGGGGAGAGCCTCTGAATCTTCCCAAGGCATTAGTTATTAATAATCATTTCTCACACAGGTCTTCCTGGCTCCAGGCCCAGCATTCTATCCACTGAGCCACCTAGCTGCCTCTATAGTTTGGTACTGTGGTTCGGTTATCTTCCTGAGTTCAAATCTAGGTACTTATTAGCTGTGTAACCCTGGGCAGGTCACTTAATCCTGTTGGCCTCAGTTTCCTCATCTGTAAAATGAACTGGAGAAGGAAATGGCAAACCACTCCCATATCTTTGCCAAGAAAACCCCAAATGGGGTCATGAGGAATTGGACATAAACGGAACAGCAGCAGTTTAATGTTATACCCTTTGCTTTTATGGAAGGGCAAAACCATTCCAACATTTCCATGGTTTTTACAAAACCATAATTGTTACCTAGTATCCTTTTATATAATGACTTATATTTTCCTCCTTGAATTTAATGACAGAACAGAAAGGGGTTTGCCATTACAGGTGAATTGGTAGGCATTCTTCTGTTAGGCAGCAGTTAGCATATAATTCAGTAATTGGTTTCCTCTTTTTGTCTTATCTACCAGAAAACTTAAAAAAAAAATTAGTGTACTACTCTAGTAATTAACTAATCTCTTTATACTTTGACTTCTTTAATGACTTTGGTTCCATTGTTAGTTTTACTTGTCCTTTTACATATCTTTGTGTGTAACTTTAAACCCTTTGTTGGGTATTGTGGTGGAGCATGTCTGTAATCCTTGCTACTGTCTGAGGCTCATGGATCAGCTGAGTTCAGGAGTTCTGAGCTGCAGTAGGACAAAAACAGATAAGCATCTGTATTGAAAAATCTAGCAGGTTGAAGTTTTCATGCTGATCATCATTAGGATTAGGCCCTTGAGTGGCTGCTGTGTATACCCCTAGACTGTGTGAGATAGGGAAATTTAGTATCATATTAAATCAAATCAAACAAATTCTTTTTGGAAGTAGGCAATGTATGAATCCTAAATTAATTAGTAAATACCTGGCACCACCTGATGGGCCAGACCATATCTACATTTTTAAATTTAAGAAAAACAGGCTTGATTGTGTGAGCCCTCTAAGTTTTCTGATCTAATAGCCCTAAATTACATGACCTATTACTTTTTTGGGGGGCGGGGGCAGTGGGGGTTAAGTGACTTGCCCAGGGTCACACAGCTAGTAAGTGTCAAGTGTCTGAGGTCAGATTTGAACTCAGGTACTCCTGAATCCAGGGCCAGTGCTTTATCCACTGTGCCACCTAGCCACCCCCCAACCTATTATTTTAACTTACAAGAATGTGTCTTTGTTGTTATCATCATTAGGATAAAGTAGGAAGTAGATGGCATAATGTCCTTATTTTTTATTGGTGAATTTTGTTTTGATACAATATGTATTTCCCAGCAAAAACTATCTTTCCCCTTTCCCCCCCAAACATAGGGCATCAACAGTTAAGCAAAATCACCCAAAACCATTGATTGCCACTTCTAGTGCTTTGCACTATTTGTAGTTAACAGCAAGGAAGACTGTGCTTTAACTTTGGATGGTATAGTACCAGCATAATTATATTTGACCCAAGTTTTGTTGAATTTAAGTGTTGTCTATGTTTCCATTGTTTGTCGCTTATATTGGGTTTTTTGGCTCTATCCTGCACTCTTTTAATCATTTCATCCAAGTCTTGCTGTGGTTCTCTGAATTCTTAAAGGCTGGTGTTCTCTCCATTATCCATTCTATCAGTTATGCTTGTTTCCAGTAAGCAAAATAGCAGTCTGTCCCTTAATTGAAATTGCTAAGATAATTGAATAGTCTAGTTTGAAGGACTACAATTAGATCAGTTCTCCTATTTCAGCTCTGGCTCCATGTAGTATATGATACATTTCAAAGATCTACTTGTTGCTGATACGTCTTGTTAGTCACACTGACTACTTGTCTACTGTTAAAGCTTGTGCTTTACCTTGATCTCATTCCTATGTATTTGGTGTGAACCTGAATGTTGTTTTGGTTTCTAATATCCAATTAAGTCTTCCTACTTTATGGTACTTCCCAAGCTGATTCACATTGTTCTATTTTGTTGTTATTGTTATTTTTTTTAATTGTTATTTATTTTAAGCCTTACTTTCTTTGTTCAGTCCATCAGCAAGCATTTTAAGTATCTTCGGTGTGCCAGACATTTTGCATAGTACTGAGAATACAGTAGTTAAGTGTCAAGTGTCTGTCAGTTTTCGATTTAATTCTAGGTATTGCATAAGGGCACCAGTATGGTTTTTCCTTTTAAAAATGTTATTTGTGACATTGCAGTTATGTTTTAAATAACAGCAATATACAGGGTTGGGTTTTGGGTTTGGTGGGTTTTTGTTTTTGTTTTTTTTCTGTCAGCAAAAATCCCCCTAGAATCTTGCTGTTGAACATGTTCGTTGTAGGGGGCAGCTAGGTGGTGCAGTGGATAAAGCACTGGCCCTGGATTCAGGAGGACCTGAGTTCAAATTCAGCCTCAGACACTTGACACTAGCTGTGTGATCCTGGGCAAGTCACTTAACCCTCATTGATCTGCCGCTTCCCCCCCCCCCCCCCCCCCCCCCCCCCCGCAATATTCATTGTAAAGGATGATTTTGTATGATGTGATTCTTCTTCATGGGGATTTAGTTGGTAAAGGTCCAGAAGACAGTTGAGAGATGTTGTATATAGAAAATACCCAATATCATCACACACAAAAAATAAAATTAAAAAAGAAATCATTGTTTATTGATGTTGGAGTCATTTTCTATTTAGTTGTCTATGTATAGTCAGACCATAAACTTTGAAGAAAAAAAATAGAAAAAACTATACCAAATTAGAATAAAGAATAAAAATAAGATATGGCTTTTAGTTAAAATAATGCCATGCTGTTAATGCTCAAAAGTGCTAAATCAACAAAAGAACAATCAATACAGACTATTAGTATTTTTTAAGGATGAAATTTAAATTAGTTGCAGCAACTAGGAAACCAAAACAGCAGTAAATACTATTATCTCCTTGATGAGTGGAGAGATAGAACAACCAAGGGCATTAAGTGCCTATTTATGATATTAAAATCATTTGTTATGTCTTACCAGAGGATGAAATCAGAAAATTAAAAGCCGTTTTTGTTGTTTTTGTTTAGTCATTTCAGTCTTACTCAATTCCTCATGACCCCATTTTGGGATTTTCTTGGCAAAGATGCTGGAGTGGTTTGCCATTTCCTTCTTCAACTCATTTTACAGATGAAGAAACTGAGGCAAACAGGATTAAGTGACAGGGTCACAGAGTTAGTAAGTATCTGAAGCCAAATTTGAACTGAGGTCTTTCTGACTTCAGGCCTGGTGCTCTAGCCACCGTAAAATTACAAAAAAAGATAGAGAGAAAAACATTTGTAAGAGATTTGGTGAGAGGCCCAAATAAGCCATATCATTCCCAGACCATTTAAGAATGAAACTGGCAGGATTATAAACAGAAACAATAACAAAAAAAAATGGAGATCTGTCAAGATGATTATAGCAGATTGCTTTCTCAAAGATAATGGGGCTTCCACATTTTTCCTTAAGTTTAGTCAGCATGGCCATAGAAACTTATTAGCAGTGTGACCCTGGACAAGTCATTTTATACTGTTAACCTCAGTTCTTCATCTGTAAAATGAGCTAGAGAAGGAAATGGCAAACCACTCCAGCATCTGTCAAGAAAACTCCAAATGAGGTCACAGTCAGGCACAACTGAAAAAATTACTAGAACAATACATGTGAAGTAAACATAACACTAAAAAAATTAGTCAGCAAATTTTTTTTTTTTGCAGGGCAATGGGGGTTAAGTGACTTGCTCAGGGTCACACAGCTAGTAAGTGTCAAGTGTCTGAGGCCGAATTTGAACTCAGATCCTCCTGAATCCAGGGCCGGTGTTTTATCCACTTCGCCACCTAGCCGCCCCAACAACTATTTATTAAATACTTACCTACTAAGCAAGGTATAGAACACATAATAGATGCATTGCTTACCAGTATTGTTTGTAAGTGATGTGGAAAATGTTTACACTGATTCCACTTAGAAGAGGATACCCTATAGATGTTGGGGTCCCTCAAATGTTTCTTTTCACAGCACACATTGTGCTGATTGGATGAAGCCCTGGAGCATTGAAAGCCAACTAAATGAGAACTATGAAATTTCAAGAGATTGGACTAACCGTCTATTCAGGGAAAAACCAAGTGGATGAATAATGCCTGTTGAACAGACTGTGGTATGCAGTTAGATGGTCAGTCCACCCATCAGATACATTAGACAGACACACTGCAATTTCAGAGGAACAATAGAACCAGCTGGATTTCACTTGGGAAGTTGAGGTGATTAAAAAAAAACTCTGCTGGCCTCTTCCTTTTCTCCTTAATGTCAGTATTTTAAACATACACATGACTATGTCAGGATAGGTAGGTAGGTAGGTAGGTAGGTAGGTAGGTAGGTAGGTAGGTAGGTAGGTAGATAGATAGATAGATAGATAGATAGATAGATAGATAGATAGATAGATAGATAGATAGATAGATAGATAGATAGATAGATATGGGCACGTATATGTTTATATCCAACATGTGTGCTTATATGAATGCATCACATTTATTGCTAAGGTTAATGCCATGCATAGAAATAAAGTGGCAGAATCATTTTCTTCAATAACAAGTTTCATTTAATATCTTCAGTGTAGCAAATAGTTTCCAAAATAGTACTGGTAAAATGGTAAGGTGTTTGGACTTAAAACAGTATAACCTTGAACATAATTCACTGATTGTTATTTAAAAGCCACACACACACACACACACACAACATTATACACAATAACAGCAACATTGTGTGATGATAAACTGTGATACAATGATCCAAGACAGTTCCAAAAGACTCATGATGGAAAATGTTCTCCACATCCAGAAAAAGAACTATGGAGTCTGAATGCAGATTGGGAGCATAGTATTTTCAGGGGGTTTTTTTGCTGCTTTTTTGTTTCTTCTTTTTTATAGATTTCCCCTTTTGTTCTGATTCTTCTCCCACAATATGACTAATGTGGAAATGTGTTCAACATAATCATACTTTATAACCTTTATCAGATTGCTTGCTGTCTTGTGGAAGGGGGAGGTAAGGGAGGGAGGGAGAAAAATTTGGAACTCAAAATCTTAGAAACATGAATGTTGAAAACTATCTTTACATGTAATTGGGAAAAAAATTAAATACTACTTTTAAAAAATAAATATATGGGGCAGCTAGGCGGCGCAGTGGATAGAGCACCAGGCCTGGAGTTAGGAGTACCGGAGTTCAAATCCAGCCTCAGACACTTAACACTTACTAGCTGTGTGACCCTGGGCAAGTCACGTAACCCCAGTTGCCTCACTAAAAAATGAATGAATGAACATAAGTCCTGATTGGTCCTTCTTTAGGGCAGGGCTTCTTAAACTTTTTTCAATAACCACCCCTTTTCACCTGGGAAATTTTTATGTGACCCTGGGTGTATAGGTATATAAAATAGATGTACATAAACTGTTGCCAATTTTTTTTCACAACCCCCCCACCACCACCACCACATTCAGTTAGCTGACCCTAAATGGGGTCATGACCCACAGTTTAAGAAACTTTGCTTTAGGGTCTCATCTTTTGATTTGTAACTCATTTTAGAACTATTTTTGTGATTTTAGATGAATCACTTTGTTTATTTTTTATTTTTGACTAAACACTTTAAGTGACTCCCCATTATCTCCTTTGCAAATTCAAACAACTCCTACTTGACATTTAAAGTCCTGTAAGGGGGCAGCTAGGTGGCGCAGTGGATAAAACAACTGTCCTGGATTCAACAGGACCTGAGTTCAAATGCGGGTTCAGACACTTGACACTTACTAGCTGTGTGACCCTGGGCAAGTCACTTAACCCTCATTGCCCCAACCCCCCAAAAAGCCCTTTAAGCCTGGTTCTTGTCCACCTTACCAGCCTTTACTCCCCTTTATATAAATTTCTGATCCATCCAAACTGACTTTATTTTCACACTGTATTTATTTGTTTACATGTTGCCTCCTCCATTATACCGTAAACTCTCTGAAGACGGGCTGTCTTTTATCTCATTTTGTATCCCCACCACTTAGCACAGTGTCTGACACATAGTAAGTGGTTAATAGATATTTATTGGTTGTTTGATTTCTAGATTCCTGAAATGCACTTCTCTTACCTCTATTGTCTAGAATCATGTTTTCTTCAAAGTTCAGTTCCTAACCAGTGTTGTAGGACATGGAGTCAAAGACCTGAGTTCAAATTTTGTCTCAAACACTTGCTTGCCATATGGCCCTAGGAAAGTTAAATTCTCTCTTCCTCTATTTCTCCATTTGTAAAATGGAGATAATAATACCACCTATATCACAGAGTTGTTATGAGGATCAAAGGAATTAACCTATAAAAGGATTTGCAAACCTTAAAGAGCTATATAGCTATTATTCTTTGCTCATCTTTAGAACTTTTCCTAAGCTTATTTACTGATCTTGTTCTCCCTCTGATACAAATTGACTGTTTGGCCCTAGGTAAGTCACTTAATGTCTTTGAGCCCTAGGTAACTATTTAAGACTGTAAGACTAAAAATGACATTTATTAAACTATTACTGTGTGCTAGGCACTATGCTACTAAGTACTGGAAAATAGAAATAGAAGCAAATAGAAGCAGAAAGAAAGACAGCTCCCTACCATCAAGGAGTTATTAGAAGATAATACATAAAAGGGAGCTGAAAGAGGGTGGGGGAGACATGATGGAGAAAGAAGGTTGTGTGGAGATGAGATAGCAGTATAACCTGAAGATGGATTGAGAAATCTTTGGCCTCTGCCTCCTCCTTATTGGAGGTTCTGGGAGAAAATAGCCAATCAAATGTGATAATTAGTCCAGAAGAAGATTGAACTTTCAGACTAAAGAAGTTTCTGTGGCATGGTGGATTAGTCAACTTGTGCAGCCTATGGAGGGGGAAGGGCCATTCTCCAGCTTTTATACCGCGTTGCTCCTTGGGGTAGTAGAAATGAAAGTGAAAAGATAGAATTTAAAGGAAATAGCAAAGGAAGAACTAACAGGATTTGTTTACAAATTAGAGTGTCTCCATGGCACTTTAATGTTATCTTAGTCTATCTGCACAGTGTCCAAGCAGGTAGGGAGTAAACATTTTTGACCCAACTTCACAGAGATCTTAAGGGGCTTGTTCTGGTCACATTAAGTTATAAGCTAATACACCAGGAGTGTGAAGGGGTATAAGATACATCAGTAGTGTGAGGTGGAGATAACACCTAGAAAGGCAGTGGTTTTTTTTCTTGAATTGCCTTATATTTTAGTAACATGGTGAAATGGTTTGTGTTCATGGCTTAGTAGAGGAAGAAACCTTTCAAAATTGAGAGTACAGGGGCAGCTAGGTGTCGCAGTGGATAAAGCACCGGCCCTGGATTCAGGAGTACCTGAGTTCAAATCCGACCTCAGATATTTGACACTTACTAGCTGTGTGACCCTGGGCAAGTCACTTAACCCTCATTGCCCCACTAAAAATAAATAAATAAATAAAATAAACATTGAGAGTACAATCAGCTGATTCGGCTTAGGAAGATATTCCTATGGTAACTATGCTTTTAACACTTTAATAATAAATGACACATTAAAAAAATTTTGAGCAGACAACCACCATTTCTCATTTTGCAAAGAATAGTGGTAATTATTTGAGTTAACTTACTTGATATGATCTTACTAATGCTCATACTCCATCTTCATCTCTTAAGGACCATGAGGAAAAACAATCTTGTTTTTCACATCAGCTAATCAGATAATAAGGCTGCAATTTTTTATTGTTGTATGTAAAAGACCAATGTATGAACCCAAGTACATTAAATAGATTAGATTTCTACTATTTTTCTTATTAATGTTGTAAATATTATTACAGAAAAGATAGTGATTAATTTTTAATAAGTAATGTTTTTTAAAAGGCATTGATTTTTTTTTTTTAGAATGCCTATCTTTCCATTGTTCTTATTATAGCATTTATAGTATCAGGATAGATTTCCAAAGTGAGCTTTGCCAGTATTGCTGTGGAATTGTGTGATATTATGGAAGTCTGGACTGGGCTGGACTGGAAGTCAGCAAGTCTGGATTCTAGTCTCAACTCTGCCACTAAGTTGTGTGCCCTCAGATCAGTCACTTAACACTTGGGCCTCGGTTTCCTTATTTGTGAAATGAAAAAGATTCATTAAGAAAGGTCTCTAATGACCTAGAGATCTCTAAAAACCTCTGAAGTTGAATCACTTTAGCAGAATTTTACGTTTTTTTAAATTAATAAAGTATTTTATTTTTTTCCGTTACATGTAAAAGATAGTTCTCAACTTTTGTTTATACAAGCTCTACAATTTCAGATTTTTCTAGAATTTTACATTTATTAATATATGCTGCTTGCTATTCTACAAAATTTCTGAGAAAAACATTAGTGAAGAAAAAGAAGATGAAATGAAATATCAAGGTAACCATGGCTCCTTGACATAGGGTAAAATTTAGAGTGAATTTGTACTCCTTTATGGAAAATGGGTGACCTTAAATTTGGAATCTCAACTTTCTCCAGCTAATTATTAAAAGATAAAAATAGTAGATGATTTTAATTGACAATGTAATTTTAACTTAAGGGGATTTAAATAAAACGACTTTTCCTTTCTTTTTAAGAATAAAGGCTCACTTCAGTTTGAAGACAAATGGGATTTTATGCGTCCTATTGTTCTGAAGCTTTTACGCCAGGAATCTGTCACAAAACAGCAGTGGTTTGATTTGTTTTCGTAAGTAATTGTTTCATTCTAATTTGGGGGCAACATAATAGAAATGATGCTATAAGTGGGTTTTTTATTTTTTGATGAATCAAAAATGTGCCTTTTGAACTGGCACATTTACATGTAAAATAAAGTTAATGACAGACTTTGACTAAAATATATGTAGCATTGTTTTACTGAGATTTTTCAGGCTTTTTTCTTATAAAGAATAACATGACTTTCTTTTTTACATGCATTGCTGCCCTCATTTGAGCCTTTTGATGTTTTGTATATTGAGGCAACAGTGATAGACTAGATGTAATACTGGACCAGAAATACTAAATTACAGGTGTAATACTGGACTAGGTGTAATACTGGACCAGGATCAGAAAGACCTGGGTTCAAATCCCAAATCTGACACTGAGTAAATCACTTAATATTTGTGTGTCTCAAGTAGCAACTTAAGATTTATTTACCAAGTCATAGTTGGTAGAGGGAATTCTTTTTGTAGAAGAAATCTCATAATCACAGCTGTCATGCTCATAATTATATCCTATGAGAATTAAAGCATAAGAACCAGCAATTGAGTTGATTTTCCATTCTACATCAGTTCTGATACTAACCAGTTGGGTGACCTTGGACAAATCACTCACCTTCCCTAGATATTATTCCTAAGGGAGGCGAACCCCAGTCTTTATTGCCTCTAAAAATTCTGTGATTATATAACATTCACACATACACATCTCTTTTCTCTGTACCAGTTATTCTAAGTCAATGACAAAATAAAGATTAAATGAGACTATTTGTAAAGTGCTTTTCAAACCCTAATACATTATATTATTATTGTTATGTTTGTTGTTATTAAGTAAGAAGACTTTAGCTCATGGTGTGATACTAGTATCCACCAAAATTATGGTAGCTTTTGTATGTAAAATTCGATCTCATTTTAATCAGTGTTTCAGCCACTGATTCAGATAGGAATTTCATCTTCTTTTGTTGCATAAAATATCAAAAAGTTAGTGATCTATGAGCATTCAGATATTTGCCATTTAAAATGACCCTTAAGCGTACTTTTTAACAATATGATTAATTATCCTCTTCGCAAATTCAACTTTTTGTCAGAATTTCTTTTGCCTCCTTTTTTTTTTTTTTTTTTTTTTTGGTGAGGCAATTGGGGTTAAGTGACTTGCCCAGGGTCACATAGCTAGTAAGTGTCAATAGTCTGAGGCCGGATTTGAACTCAGGTACTCCTGACTCCAGGGCTGGTGTTTTGTCCACTGCACCACCTAGCTGCCCCAGGTTGCCTCCTTTTTAAAAATAAGAGTAGGGGGCAGCCAGCTGGCACAGTGGATGAAGCACTGGCTTTGGATTCAGGAGGACTTGAGTTCTAATCCAGCCTCAGACACTTGACACTTGACACTTAACTAGCTGTGTGACCCTGGGCAAGTCACTTAACCCTCATTGCCCTGCAAAAAATAATAATAAAAATTTTTTTTAAAGTAAATACTTTTTGGGGCAGCTAGGTGGCGCAGTGGATAAAGCACCAGCCTTGGATTCAGGAGTACTGAGTTCAAATGTGACTTCAGACACTTGACACTTACTAGCTGTGTGACCCTGGGCAAGTCACTTAACCCCCATTGCCCTGCAAAAACAAAAACAAAACAAAAAATAAATACTTTTTAATATAAAGTAAATGCCTTAGGAATGTGTAAGTATTAAATACCTGAAGGAATGTGAAACTGAATAAGTTGTATATTTGGAGCTTTACTTCTTTATCCATGTTTGAATGATATACTAGGTTCTGTAGAGAACATGGATATGTATTATTTTATTATTAAGAGTAATAAAACATGAACAAATTAGTATCTGTCTCCTAGGAACTTCTTTCTAAAGCTGTATAGCAAACGTGTATATGTATGTGATATGTATTTTGTTTGTATGTGTGTCTATATGTATATATGTGTGTGTGTGTGTATGTGTGTTTATATCTATATGTACAGTGATTACATATAAGAATTATGCCCTTAAAGGTGACTTGCCTTCATTATTTTCTAGGGATGTTCATGCAGTTTGTCTGTGGGATGATAAAGGCCCAGCAAAAATCCATCAGGCTTTGAAAGAAGATATACTTGATTTTATTAAACAAGCACAGGCAGTGAGTCTTTCAAAGTTAATTTTAAAACTTTTTATGATGTGGTTGCTTTTTTGAAATTAATATTTTGCTTTCAGTGAAGACTGCTTTATGGAATGTAATGTCTTTTTTTATTAGATTTTTTGAGATTTCAGCAGGTCTTTAAAATTTTATGCCTGAAATTCTTTTCCTTATATATTTATTCGTGTTTTGCTAATTTAGTGTTAAACTGTGTTCTTGCCCTGGCAAGATTATTATTTTGGTGCTATATCCAGTAGCTCTTGGTATGTTGATTATGATCCCTTTTATGGGACTTCCACCTATAGATAGCAGAATTTTGTTTTCTATGACAGAGTTCTTAAATCATTAGGAAATGCTTAAGCTGCCTTCTATTCTTGATACTGAGTCTAAAGTTCAAGGGTTGTAGCACAGTAAAGCTTACCTGTAATTAAAACTTCTAACAGATAACCAACTTTCAATTACTCAGGAGCTTATCCATTTAGTTCAGTTCTGCAAATATTTTTCGTACTGACTATATCTACCTAGTTTCTTTTGTTCTTCCTCACTATTGTGTACATTTTATCCATTTCATTCTTCATCACTGTCCTCTAGAAGGTGACAGAGGAAAGCCAATGAGTTGAAACCCAAATCAGCCAGATCATGTTGTTTGCTGGAAGTGCTTGTTAATTGATTGGTAGGAGGAAATTGAAGCTGATGACTGAAATTGCTTTTTTGGATTATCAGGGGTTTTAAGTTATCCCTGCTTTCACTTTTCTTTATTAATCAAGAGCCCTGAATTTTAGCTTTTTTTTTTTTCTGACATGGATACTGTTAATTCCAAAGAAACAAAAAAGAGGTAAAAGAAAATATTCTTGGGGCAGCTAGGTGGCACAGTGGATAGAGCACTGGCCCTGGATTCAGGAGGACCTGAGTTCAAATCCGGCCTCAGACACTTAACACTTACTAGCTGTGTGACCCTGGGCAAGTTGCTTAACCCCAACTGCCTCACGAAAAAAAAAAAGAAAAAAAATATTCTTGCACCGTATTCAAGCTTTTCAGATTAATGAGTTTTGAATTTTTTGCTGTCATACAGGCCAAGGTACTGCTCTGGGAACAGAATGTATTAATAATTGACCCATGTATAAATATATTTTTATACTTCTGAAAATAAAAATTGAAGCAAAGTGTTCATATCTCAGTATTATGTCAGTTATGCCCTTAAGCACTGTTTTTATACCAGTTTGAAAGATCCACAAGATTTTACTTTCTTTATTATGAAGTTTGGAAGCTATAGAAAACTAGAATTTCTGTTTTTTTAATGAAACTTTAAATGTCACTAATTTGCCAGTGCAAACAAACCAATAAAAGTTGCAAAATTACTCAATTACCTCTTTAACAGTTTTATATCTCTGCATATTAGTGTTTTTGTTACATACAGTCTTTATTCTGGGTTAAGATAATTTTCCTTTGTAATTAAGGGACTTAACGTATCAAAAGTGAACACTGATAAGTCATATATTACAAGGTAGCTAACATCTTGGTTAGGAATGATAATGTGTGTAGACTTTCTTTGGAATATTGAATGTTTTATTGTTAAAACATAATCAAGGGGCAGCTAGGTGGCACAGTGGATAGAGCACTGGCCCTGGAGTCCAGTACCTGAGTTCAGATCCAGCCTCAGACACTTAACACTTACTAGCTGTGTGACCCTGGGCAAGTCACTTAACCCCAACTGCCTCACCCAAAAAAAGCACCCCATAATCAAAAGCTTTGTTTTTGTATAAATTGTTTCTAAGTGCAGTTTGAAATTTTATAGAAAACCATTCATGGGGTTTTTTTGTTGTTGTTTTTTTAATTTTAATTTGTAACTTCTGGTGAAGTTGACTTGTGCCTCTAAAAGTGAGAGACATTCATTTGTTAATGCATAAAAATAAATTGATAATATCATTTGCTATATTTTTAACATTTGATAAATATCTATGCTGAACACTATGTGGAAAATCCAGTTAATGAAATACATTATAGTCTCTCTCTAACATAGTCAAGAGTTGAGAGTTCATTTTGATATTATCCAGATTAGGGTGTGCATCCACTTGAGGATAGAATCTAATGTATTTGACTCAGAATTTAAATGCTAGTAATAAACATATAGATAGAACTTTTGAAAGAGGGTACTTTTAAAAATCTTTAGTGTAACTACTTAGGAGATTAACCCTAATTTAATATAAAATACCAAATTAATCTTAAATTTTAAAGTCATTTTGTCCTTTTAGTGTTAACTGTATGTGTTCTTTTTAACTGGGATTTTTTTCTTTCAGAGAGTACTAAGCCATCAAGATGATACAGCACTGCTAAAAGCATATATTGTAGAGTGGAGAAAATTCTTTACTCAGTGTGATATCTTACCTAAACCATTTTGTCAGCTAGAGATTACATTAATGGGCAAACAGGGCAGCAACAAAAAATCAAATGTGGAAGATAGTATTGTTAGAAAGGTAAGTAAAGTGGACTCACTATTTCCTGTCATATAGTAGCTTTAGACCAACATCTTCCCTTTCAGATTTATATTCCTTCCTCAATCCTTGCTGATTCTTCCCTAATAACAAAGTATTTTTCCTTATTAACTTCACAGGCCTTGCTTTAGCATCAACATTTTTTTCTTGTTATCCATTATAACTTTGACCAATTCATACAATTCTAATTCATTTCCTTCAGCTATTACTACATAACCTCTCATTCCATCCCATTTCCTTTTCCTCTTTTTTCCTTTCTTTCTGCAGACATTATTATTCCATTTCATGATTTTTATTGCTTCTATTTTATTTTTGTGTTGCTTTCTGTAATCTGACCGCTTTCTCTCCTTCACATACTCCTCTTTTCCAGTGCATTTAATTTTCTTCTATCCCTTTCTCTGTGTTAAGTCATGCTTCACTTGTTTTCACCCTTCAGCTTTCATTGACCTGACATAACTTTTCTGAATCTCCTAACTATTGAAAAATTCAGCTTGTGTTATATTGTTTTGCACTTAAAAGTGTTAAATCATTTTGTGTGTGTGTTTTGTCTCCCTAACTAAATTTTTAATTCTTTTTTGGGCAAGGGAGCTGTGCAAGCAATTAATTTTCTTATTTGTACATAGTGCTTATACGTTATGGTGAAAAGAAAGAGTACAAGGCTGCGAATGAAGGAACTTGATTTTCAATCCTTGTTTTACAGTTCTATATGTGACCTTACACAAGTCATATTAACTTCTCTGGGTCTGTTTCCTCATCTGTCAAATATGATCATATCCTGACTTTACTGGGTAAAATGAGACAATAGATTTGCTACTACATTGAAAAGTTACTACAATAGAAATGTGAGATATCATTTGTCCTTATAGTTATAACTATTTATTGAATGAATATGCTTTCCCTTCTCATTTTCTTTTATATCTAGATTTGTTGAACACGTCATTTAAAACTGCTGCTTTCAGTTTTGGTCATCTATATTCATCTTAACTTAAATCTGTTTAGTTTCAGTGACTGCTACTTTGTCAAGTTTTTTTTTTTTTTAAGTGAGGCAATTGGGGTTAAGTGACTTGCCCAGGGTCACACAGCTAGTAAGTGTTAAGTGTCTGAGGCAGGATTTGAACTCAGGTACTCCTGACTCCAGGGCCGGTGCTCTGTCCACTCCACCATCTAGCTGCCCCTACTTTGTCAAGTTTTACAGTATGTTTTTGGTTTTAAAACCCATTGACTTTTTCAGTCAGTCCATCAATAGTCAATAAACATATGTTAAGCTCTGCTATATACCGGGTACTAAGAATACAAAAAAGATAAAAGGGGGGGAAAAGCAGCAAAAGACAATCCTGCCCTCAGGGAGCTTATATTCTAATGGAAACACAGAGAGAGAGAGAGTAAGGTATATACAGGATAAGTAGGAAATAATTCTGTCTTAATTCTGCTCAGCTTCTAAAACTAGGGTAGGATTTCTGGGAGTGCCACAGAGAATAGTATATGTTAGGTTTTAACTAGCTTTCTAACAGTGGTGATGCTCACAGCAGTGAAACAGCGGACCATCTGTGAATAATGTGAGCTTAATGTATCTTGCCACTCCTTGCATCCTTCCTTCATTTTCTTAGTTCTTGCCTTAAAATCTACAGTAGTGCTAAAGGATTCTAAAGCAGTAAATATTCAGACAGCTCTCTGATAGTTAGCAGACCTAAAAGGTGAACTCTGAACATGACAGAATTAGGGTTGTGGGGAAGTTGCAGAATAAAAAAAAATTATTTCTGTGAATTATCTTTTTCTTCCTGAAATTATCTCTAACTTGCATTTCCATGGTAATGCCCTATCCTCTTTCTCATTTCCTTAATATTTCTGCTTCACTTCTTTGTGTGGAATTTGGGCATCTCCTATTACTTTAACAATGAGAAACTGACTATATAGCATTTGTGTTTTTAGATGCTTTTGATCTGTAGTTTGTATTCTTATGATAAATATGTGTATGTGATCTAATTGGGTTAATAATGAAGTTGGAGGGGCAGCTAGGTGGTGTAGTGGATAGAGCACTGGCCCTCAATTCAGGAGTGCCTGAGTTCAAATCCAGCCTCAGACACTTGACACTTACTAGCTGTGTGACCCTGGACAAGTCACTTAACCCCAATTGCCTCACTAAAAAAATAAATAAATAATGAAGTTGGGATCCGTTTGTGAGATCTCATTCAATCATGCCTTCTTATCTAAATACACACACATTGTCTTCTACTGTTTGTCTATGATAGAACAAAGTATTTGAATAGTACTGAATAGGCAGCATACTGAAGTATAGTTTATCACGATGTAAAAATAGAGGATGACACTTTTTTTATGAGGCAGTTGGGGTTAAGTAACTTGCCCAGGGTCACAAAGCTAGTAAATGTCAAGTGTCTGAGGCTGAATTTGAACTCAGGTCCTCCTGACTCCAGGGCTAGTGCTCTATCCACTGCACCACCTAGCTGCCCTGGATGATACTATTTTTTTAAAAAGAGCTAAACAAAGGAACCTTATAACTGAAGGAATATATATCCTTGCTTGCCTCATAATAACTGGGAAGGGATAAGGGACAGAAAAATCATGTAAGATGCAACTGTTTATACTCCTTCAGTATGTCTCTATAGAAGCAATTACTTGACCTCACAACTCAGTTTCCTCCCTGCCTATTCTTCAGGGACCTTTGGCCCTAGCAGTTAGAATTTGACCTGTCTCCAGTTCTCCAAGCTTGCATTTGTATATTGCTTCTTAGAAAACAAAGTTGAACGCAATGGATAATCATACTTGCAGCATAATCCAATGGTGAGTGTGCCTGTGGAGATTTAGGTTACTTGTAAATCAGTTATCAATGGAGTTATGGGAAGAAAACAAAGCAGAACTTTATTTCAATCAAAATTCAGGTGACATAGTTACAGAATATAGACTTTAGATATCCAAGATACTATAGTTGTAAATCTTGATGGACACCAGAAATTCTAACTGATATCTAACTAAGAAAGACCTCAGAATGGAAGAATTGTATTTTCACAAATAAAAACATTTGTCATCAGGTTAGCGTCAGATTCATTTGCTTATAGAATTAGGATTATTAATCTCTTGATTAATTTATATAGAATAATTCATTTCAAAGTACTTTCACATTTATTTCTTTTAATCCTCGGGTAAGGCAGCTATGTGATAGTACCCTCGTTTTTAATGTGAGGAAACTGAGATAGAAATAGCCTAAGTGATTTATCAAGGCACAAAGCTAGTTAATGACAGAACTGGGACTGGAATATAGGTCTCTTAGTTCATAGTTCTGTGCTTTTTGTCAGCAGCATTATTGGCAGAAAGCTTTTTAAAATTCCTTAAATTAGTATTCTAACTTTTAAGAGTGTATAATTCGGGGACGGCTAGGTGGCGCAGTGGATAAAGCACCAGCCCTGGATTCAGGAGGACCTGAGTACAAATCCACCCTCAGACACTTGACACTTACTAGCTGTGTGACCCTGGGAAAGTCACTTAACCCCTATTGCCCGCCCCCCCCCAAAGAGTGTATAATTCTACCTTCTTTAGGCAAAAATAATTTTATATTAAAAGAAAAATAGCTGACTTTTAAAAAACTTTTCTCAATGAACAAATTTTTATTTATCCCTCTCTTTTCTCTGTACCCAAATTAAAAAAATAAAACCAAAACCCTCATAACTAACATGCATGGTTAAGAAGATAAATTCCCACCTTGACCATGTAAAAAACTTTTTTTTCTTATTTTTGTTTTTATTTCTTTACCAAAAAGGACTAGGATGTTTAAGTTGACTATTGGTAGAAAAAAGGACTGATATTTTAAGAAACTGAGAGCTGAATACCTCTTCATGGTTTTCAGGTGTAAAATGTTAATTTTTGAGGCATAATTGGCAAAGTTAGTGAGAATCAACATCTAACAAAGAATTTGCTTTAAAATGTTTTAAATTCTGTAGTAACTGTCAGCATTAGAAAAATAAAAATGTTTTAAGGATTTCTTTATATTAAAACATTCCTTTAAATTACTTGATTGTGGTAGTTTTGTTCAGTCTTTTTCTGCTGAATTCTATTTGTCTTTCTCACAGGATTTTTTTTTTTTTTTGAGGAAAGTGATGCTCTTTTATATTTTGAGGTGCTTAAAACATGATATTTTTTTTAAAGGGTAATAAAATATAAATTTTGAGCAGTTGACCAAGATTAGGTAAGATTTTGGAAAATCATCACTTTCTGACTTGTAACAAAATTTGATGTTTTAGCATTCAAATGAATGAAGGATGAAAGATTGGTAAATAGATATTTGGATTTTTTTTTCCACAGTCTTCACCCTTATTCTTTATATTTACCATAATTCCTTATACATTTATACTTACTGTATTTTATTTTCTTTTTTATGTAGCTCATGCTTGATACATGGAATGAGTCAATCTTTTCAAATATAAAGAATAGACTCCAGGACAGTGCAATGAAGCTAGTCCATGCAGAGAGATTAGGAGAAGCTTTTGATTCTCAACTGGTGATTGGAGTGAGAGAATCCTATGGTATGTTTTTAATTCTATGATATTACTTACCTGGTTTTTTTTTTTTAAACTGATGTATTTTGTGCTGCGGAACTTACTGTCATTAAGCATAATATATGTAATGTTGGTGTTAGATCAGAGGTCCTTAACATGGATTGTTAACTCTTTTTACACACACACACACACACACACACACACACACACAGAGTTTGATAATTATTTTAATATAATTGGTTATCTTTATAATCCTATGTATTTTTTATTCATTTTAAAATGTTATTCTGTGAAGAGGCTCATAGGCATCATTAGACTATCAATGGGGTCCATGATAAAAAAAATAGTTAACTTCTCTGTTACATAAATGAATGAAAAAGCGGTTATTATATTAAATATTTACTGTGTGCTGAGCACTGGAGAGACAAATGTTTACAGTCCCTGCTCTCAGGGTGCTCACATTCAAATGGTGGAGACAAAACATAAATTTCAGCTGCAGGTCAGATGAAAATGACTTTTAGGGTACAGCAGCAAAGCAGATGTTATGTATATTCTTTAATGTCTTTTGACAGTCAAAATTATACCTATTTCTGATGAACAATTTGGCAAGGCCAAAGACTTTGCCATCAAGAGCTTTCTTTTCTGACTCTTCTTGGCAGTGGTTGCTGAGGAGGCAGGGTCTACAACCCCTTCAGGAAGTTTGCAGGTCATATAGCACAGAGGGTGCTTATGATGTCTTTGGGGATTACAGTGAAAGAAGGACTGGTGGTTGCTGCAACTCCCAGTCTTTTTGACCTATTGGCAGCAAATGATTGTTGGTTGATGGTGGTAGTAGTGGTGAAAAAGATGGTTTCAGAATGCTTTTAGTAAAAGAACTTATTATTAGTTCACTCCATTTGATATTTTCTCCTTGGCTTTTGGGGCAACTAGATGGCACAGTGGATAGAGCACTTGAATTCGTATCCAGCCTCAGACACTTGACACTTACTGTGTGACCCTGGGCAAGTCACTTAACCCCAATTCCGCAGACATCTGGGGCCATCTCAAGTTGTCCTGATAATATATCTTGCCACTGGGCCCAGATGGCTCTGGAGGAGAGAAAATTAATTTTGCACAGCCCTCTCTCACTTAAATCCAATTCATGGCAAGTCATGACATCTGTTATTGTCTGCTTCAAGAATGAAGGATAGGGGCAGCTAGGTGGCGAAGTGGATAGAGCACCGGCCCTGGAGTCAGGAGGACCTGAGTTCAAATCTGACCTCAGACACTTAACACTTACTAGCTGTGTGACCCTGGGCAAGTCACTTAATTGCCTCACTAAAAAAAAAAAAAATGAAGGATAAACAACAATCCTTGGCTTTTAAGCTATAAATTTCTTTTTTTTAAATTAAGCTATACATTTCTAAATTTCTTAATAGATATGCTATGGCTGTTAGATCAATTTAAATAAGGGCAGTCATCTGACAAGTAACTTTTGCATTAATGTTCAAGTTTGGGAAGTGTGTTAATTCCTTTTAGGATTTATATTCCTAAAATTCAGAACCAACAGCAAATCCTGATTTTCTTACTTCTGACAGTCTCTTAGGCAACCAAGTTTAAGACTTTGACTCTTTTGACTCTATCTTTGAATCTTCCCACTTGCTTGGCACTCACATCCAATTATTGTACTCTTTTGATACCCACTTTCTAGTCCCACTAGTAAAATCTTAGTTCAGGTTTCTTTTCTTTGATTCCTAGACTATTCAAATAGCTTCCTTGCCCAATTTCTTTTTCTGTGTTCCCTCTCCTCTATAAATCTACCATGTATACTGATACCATGTTTTTCTTTTAAAACACTGCTATTTTTGTGTCACTGTTCAAATACTTAAATAACTCTTCACTGTCAAGTTCAACCTTTATAATCTGAGATTCAAGGCTTTATACAATATGACTCAGTTGCGTCACAGGGGAAAGATCACTAGCTGTGGAGTCAGATGTCAAAGCAGTTCAAATCCAGCTTCTGACATTTGCTACTTTTGTGACCATAGACAAGTGACATGTAACCTTTCTGGGCCTTAGTTCCCTCATCTGTAAAAAAGAAAAAGTTGGACCAGAAGGCTTCTAATATCCCTTCCATCTCTAGATATATAGTCCTAAATCCTATTTTTCTACCTATATATAAAATGGAAACCTTATATTCATCAACTCCCATAAGAGCCCTAGCCTTCCACCACCATTTCCTACGTATAACATGTTCTTCTGTACTTCTATGTTTCTGCTTATACTTTCCCAACTATTTCTTCCCACTGCCTCTAGAATAGCTTCCCTTTTCCTGAATTATCCAATGCCTTCAGTGCCCAGTTCCATAACCATCTCTTAATATAACGTTTTCCTCAAACACTAACTGAAATCTACTACTAGAATACTTTGTCTGTACCATGAACCTGCCACTTATTTACCATCTTATATTATCTTTTTATGCATTTGTGTCTCTTTCTTCTTGACTAAATTATGTGCTCCATATAGATACAGGGCTTATTATTCTTGCCACTGTGTATCTAGAGTCTGTGTGTGTAGCACTTAAAATTTTGTGGCCTTAGTTTTCTTTTAAAGTCTACATATTTTAAATATTTAAATATGAATTGTATCATAACTGGAGTGAAATTTTTTTTCTGGGTTGTTTTTTTTCCTTCAGTTAATCTCTGTTCAAATCCCGAGGATAAGCTTCAAATTTACCGAGACAATTTTGAAAAGGCATACTTGGATTCGACAGAAAGATTTTATAGAACACAGGCCCCTTCTTATTTACAACAAAATGGTGTACAGAACTATATGAAATATGTAAGTCAGAACTTACCACATAAGATAATTATTACTATACTATTACTCTTCTTAAAAATGATTGTCATTTTGCTTTCGGACAGGCAGATGCTAAATTAAAAGAAGAAGAAAAAAGAGCACTTCGGTATTTAGAAACAAGAAGAGAATGTAACTCTGTAGAAGCAGTAAGTATTTTTTGAGAATCAGTATGCTGTAGAATTGGTTGACTGTACTCCATTAAGTAAGTTCAATTAATCAGTTACTTTGTATTGTGTTTAAAAATTCTTATTTATAGTTTAATCTTTAAAGTGACATTTATGTTCCCCAAGTCAGCCACTTCACTATATTCAAATTTATCACTTAATCCAGATTCTATTGACTATTACCTGTCAACACCTAAGGCATTATCCTTTTTTCCTCATCAGATTTAGTCCCTAGCCTGACAGTTTTTCTCTCATCCCAGCTCCTGTTCTCCTTCAGCTAATGTATTTCAATATACATATTGATGCTTCATCCATCACCCCCACTTCTCAGTTCCTTAATCTACTCAGTTCTCATGATCTGCTCCTCCATTCTGTTTCAGCTACATACAGAAGTGGTCATGCCCTTGATCTTGTCATTTCTCTCAAGTGTTTCATTTCTATATTCGTGAATTCCAAAATTCCTTCATCTGATCATGATTTTTTATCATTACATCTTTCCCTCTGACTTACAATCCTTCACCCTATTCCTTGACCTCATTGTGACCTCCAAGCCCTCCAACCCTAGTTCTTTCTCAGTCTTTTATCCTTGTTTTGCCACACTCTCCTCCATTCCTTTCCCCCCATGTAAATAAATTCAACTCTATACTGTCCTCTACAATCTAATCCCATTTGCTTTTGTTCTGTCACCAATTATGCCTTGCCTAATCCTGACCTTAAATTATTTTCATCATCTACCTCCTTTACTCCTATTTGCATGTTGCCAAATGGAGCTGTAGAAAAATCATGAAACTGACTATGCTAACTAGGCCTTCATTGCAGTCATTTTACACTTACTTAATAAATTATATATCCTACAGACCACAGCAGTTTTTCTGAACCTTTTCATCCATCTTCAAGCCTTCTGTGGTTTCCTCTCCATATTTTCTCACTTTGTACTTCATTGAAAAAAACTGAAGCCATGCAACAAGAACTTTCTCTTCTTCCCTCATCATCTCAAGATCGCTCACCTACTCTCCTCCTCTCTCACATGAAAAACTAGCCCTTCTCACCAAAGCAATCCCCTCTACATGCACCCTTCATTTTAGGCCTTCTCATCTCCTCCAGCAAATTGTCCCCTTTCTCATCCTCACTCTTACTCTAATTTTCAGTCTATTTTCTGACTCTCCCTGCTGCCTACAAACATGACCATATCTTCCCCATTCCTGTATTTTTTTTCCTTTTTTTCTCCTATTGTTAAAAATCCTTCACCTAATATAGCTGATATCTCTCTTCCCCTTTATGATCAGATTCTTTGAGTAAAGACTTTAGTCTACACTAAGTACGACCATTTCCCTACCTCTCACTTGGTATATAAATTGTGCAGTCTGGATTCTGACCTCATCAGTCAACTGAAACTCTCCTGCCCTCTCCAAAGTTACCAGTGATTTTTCAATTGCCTAATTTTTCTCAGTCTTTATCCTCATCCTTCTTTATCTCTTGATAGCCTTCAACATTATCAATTACTCTCTTCTGGATACTCTTACCTCTTTAGTTTTTCATAACACTGCCTTCATCCTGACTCTCCTACTGCTTGTAAGAATGATTTTTCTCAGCCTCCTTTGCAACCAGATCCTGCCTACTAACTATGGGCATCTGCCAAGTTTCTGTCCTGGTTCCCCTTTCATTTTCCCTCTCTACTCTCTAACCTGGTGACCTCATTAACTCTGATGGATTCAATTATCATATCTATGCAAAGGATTTCCCGATCTATTATATCAAGCATTAATCTCTTTTGACCTGTAGTCAAGCATCTTCTTCAACTGGTCTCTTAAACATCACAAACTCAACACATAACATAATATATTCCCCCAAATCTTCCCTTCTTTATAACTTTTGTATTAATGTCAAGAATATTGTAATTACCAAGGCACACAATTTCACTGTCACTCTTGATTCCATACTTTCACTCAACATAGTCAATCTGTCATGAAATTTTATAGATTCTACTTTCATAACATCTTGAGTATACACTTCCTTCTCACCTCTGACACTGCCATCACCTTAGTGTAGGCACTCATTACATCACACCTGGACTGTTGAAATAGCCTGCGGGCTGGTTTCCCTGTCTCAAGTCTCACTACAGTCTACCCTCCACTCAACTGCAAAAGTGATTTTCCTAAAGTAGGTCTGACCATCTCAGCCCACTCCCCCCTACCCACTACTCCCCACTTGTTAAACTCCAATGGCTCCCTCTTAACCTCGAAGATTAAATATAGAATGCTTTATTTGACATTTAAAACCCTTCGCAACCTAGCCCTTTCCTAACTTTCCAGGCTTCTTACATTTTATTCCCCTACAATATGAAATCATATCGTAGGTTCCTTGCACATGACACTCCATGCCTTTGGAATAGCTGTTCCCCATTTCTGGAGTGCTGTGCCTTCTCACTCCTGCCTCTGGTTTCCTTCAAGACCAAGTTCAAATCCAACCTTCTACAGGAGTCCTTTCCTCTGAGATTACCTTCTATTTATACTGTATATGTCGGGGCAGCTAGATGGCGCAGTGGATAAAGCACTGGGCCTGGATTCAGGAGAACCCAAGTTGAAATCCGGCCTTAGACACTTAACACTTACTAGCTGTGTGACCCTGGGCAAGTCACTTAACCCCAATTGCCTCACCAAAAAAAAAAAAGAATTAAAAAATATATATATACTGTATATGTCTTGTTGGTCTGTAGTTGTTTGTATGTTGTCTCTTCTATTAGCGAACCCCTTGACAACAGGGACCATGTTTTTGCTTTTCTTTTATCTGTAACACTGTGCTTGGAATATAATAAGTGCTTGTTGACTGACTGAAAAAATTATTTTCATTCATTTCACATTTAATTTCTAGTCAGGAGAATTTCTGATGCTATCACAGAAAAGATAAAGCTGTATTTTAGAAACAAAAGCAATCTTTGATAATATAATTACAAGTAATTCATGATTGTGATTAAAAAAACTTTTAGAATAGTTAGAAAGTCAATTCATTTTGGAATCAGATCCAGTCTTTATTAAAATTGAATTATTCTGTTTCATGATTCAAGACATGAAATCCTGGGGTTTTTTTGTTTGGTTTGGGTTTTTTTGGTGTATTTTCATTTGATTTGGATTTGGAATAACTTCAAAATGGTCAGGTTAATGTAGGAAAACTGTGATTGCTTTCTAGTGTGGTTCAGATTGGTTCATGTTCTTGTTCTCACAAAGCCATTGATCAATATGGAAAGTTAAGTGTTAGGGTATGAAGACTTTATTGCTGTTTCTACATAGGTCAAATCAAGTGGAGAATCAAGGCAACTAACTGAGCCACTAAGCCTGATATATGGTTTTGGTTTAAGTAAACCTGAGCTATTAGCATTGGTTACACCTGATATCAGTTAGCTTTGCTCTAACTGCCCGACTACCAGCTTGATTTGTATTTAAAATAACCAGTATATCAAGTCATCAAATAACATTTCTTTTTGGTTTAGGATTATTTTTAGAACCTATTATTTTGTAAGAAATTGGTGTGGGGGGGTAAGAGATAATGATAATAACAATAATGACTAAACTACCTATAATCAAAAATAATTTTATTTTGTGCTTATCTGTTTCATGTTATGGTTATTCTCGTTTAAGAAAATAATGATTATTCAAAGGTGATGACTATGTCAGATTATCATTTCTGAGTGCTTTCTGCTCTGGAGGACCAACTTAAGGCTTCTTGAGCTAAACACATCTGTAGAATTTTGAGAAAGCTCACATAGTCTGCTTGAACAGAGAAGGTCGTTTTTCCTATTTCATTCCTTTCAGCCATTGGAGTTCTCAGCTCTAGCTTCAATTTCATATTTAAAATGTTAAAACATCTCAATAATTTGTTTAGATTTAACCAATTTTAACTGTTTTAGGTAGGATTTTTTTTCTTCTAGTCTTCTTTCCAAAGTTGTTTTTCTTGTTATTGTATAAATTGTTTTCTTCATTCTGTTCACTTCACACTGCATCAGTCTATATATGTCTTCCCAGTTTTCTCTGAAACAATTCATTTTATTATTTTAATATTCTTCTTTTCTGAACCTTAATTCCCTTTATTTTTTCCTCATACAGTAGGCCAAATTTAGATTCTTTTCCCCATTACAGTTAGTTTTTTCTCCTCCAATTACTTTTTTTGTTTGTTTTTTTAGTGAGGCAATTGGGATTAAGTGACTTGTCCAAGGTCACACAGCTAGTAAGTGTTAAGTGTCTGAGGCCATATTTGAACTCAGGTACTCCTGACTCCAGGGCCAGTGCTCTATCCACTGCGACACCTAGCTGCCCCCTCCAATTACTTTTTTTCCTTATCCCTTTTGTTTGTTTGTTTGGTGTGTTTTGGGGGGGGGGGTCGGGCAATGAGGGTTAAGTGACTTGTCCAGGGTCTCACAGTTAGTAAGTGTCAAGTGTCCAAGGTCAAATTTTAACTCAGGTCCTCCTGAATCCAGGGCCGGTGCTTTGTCTACTGCGCCACCTAGCTGCCCCTCCATATCCCTTTTGGACATTACTACCTCTTTGATTTACCAAAAAGTAAAGCCTAATGCTTGGCTAAAAATCGGGAGAAGTTCTTTACTATCTTTAGGGCTTTCCAGTTTATATCCATGGTTGTTTGTATAAGAACTCTTAATTTTTCTCCTTTTAAAATTAAAGGTTAGTAATATTATATGTGTACCATATTCACAGAAATATGTAAGGAGTAGTGTTATCCATTTTAATTCAGCAAATATTTATTAAGCACCTTATTGTTGTTCATGCTATTGAGTCATTCACTTGTGTCCAATTCTTTGAGACACTGGGACATAGCATGCAAGGAAGGCCCTTCTGTTCTCCACTGTTTGCCTAATTCTGTCCAAACTCATGTTTGTTGCTTCCATGACACTCTGTACCCATTTCATCCTCTGCTGTCCCCGTTTCCTTTTACCTTAAGTCTTTTCCAGTTTTGGTCTTTTCCAGTGAGTCCTGTCTTCTCATTATGTGACCTGAGTATTTCTGTTTCAATTCAGTATTTGTCCTTCCAATGAATAGTCAAGAGTTGATTTCTTTAAGTATTGCTTGATTTGAACTCCTTGCTGTACAAGAAGCTCTCAAAAGTCTTATCCAAGGGGCAGCTAGATGGCGCAGTGGATAAAGCACCGGCCTCAGACACTTGACACTTACTAGCTGTGTGACCCTGGGCAAGTCACTTAACCCCCATTGCCCCACAAAAACAAAAACAAAAAAAACCAATGCAAACTGATACCTTTTTGGCAATTTTTAATCTTAGAAAATTAAACTATCTGAAGATGATGGAGATGAGGAATATGTAAAAAAGATAACCTTCAGTGAAGAAATTTGTTAGTGATACTATAGCAAAAAATGCACAGAAATCAAGCCAATACTGACAAGATTCAAAGTGTCTACAGCAGAATCAAAAGGTCAGGAAGGAATACTTCAAAAAGCAGAAAAAGACTTCCAAGCCACTGAAAGGACATGCTTTTCTAGAGGATATTAAAGTAGAAATGCAGGCAAGCTTTGAAAAGGGTGGTTCCCTCCAAAAGTGAAAAGCAGTTTTATCACCAATGTAAAGAATTGCTTCTGGGGCAGCTAGGTGGCGCAGTGGATAGAGCACTGCCCTGGATTTGGGAGTACCTGAGTTCGAATCTGGCCTCAGACACTTGACACTTACTAGCTGTGTGACCCTGGGCAAGTCACTTAACCCTCATTGCCAGGCAAAAAAACAAACAAACAAACAAAAAGAATTGCTTCAGAATGTCTGATTAGGAGTCTATTCAAGATCTCAGGAGGAAATATCTTTAAGAAAATAAGTTTGAACAGTTTTTTGAAGTTTTCCATCTTATTTCTGTAGTAGTTGATAATGCAGTGAGAACTTACCCTGCCGAATTTGATAAATATCATCCAGATTACTTTGCTAAAAATGTATTGTCCAAATTTCCTGTTTAGTTTTCCAAGGTGGAACTCTACCCTTTGCTGCGTTTAAATATGTATGAAATTTTATGATAGGACGTAGTAGTAAGGGTTGTCAGATAAAAGGAAATGGTGGGGAGACACAGTATACAGTTAAATGAATTCAGTATTTCAGTAAAGGAAAAAAATTAAAATGAGCACTGACTATGTTGGGGTACTAAAAAGTGGCAGAATTTGAACCTAGCTCTTCCTAACTCTGAAGCCTGCTCTGTCTCCTATTTCATACTTCCTCTATTTTGATTTTTCTTCTGATACAATAGCAATCTAATGCAATATACTACAATCATATGCCATGGTTTTTTCAACCATTTACCAGTTGATGAGCACTCACTTTTTTTCTAGTTTTTTACCACCACAAAAATTGCTTTAAGGAATATTTTAGTATCTGAATCATAAAATAGTAATGCTACGTAGACCTTTAGAGATTATATACCGAGAAACTTGATCCTAACCAATACAAGCTTCTTCAAATTAGTTCCTCTTTATTTCTAAATTTACTTCTCCAAATCTGTTTCTTTATATCTTTACCAGTCGTCCTCTTTGTCTAAGAAGATGATATCACTTTTTCTTTACTGATTTCTTTTTCTTTGCCTACAGATATACTTAGGAACCTCTGTTTTACAGTAGCCATCCCTAGACCCTGCCACATAATTGTATTACTGCTCTGCATTTCTCCTTTGTTCTATCTCCAAACTACTTGAAAGAGGGCTTAGGGTACTATAAGCTGCCTTTACCACAAATGAATAACTTCATTCCTTATTCCTTTTTTTTTCTAGTTTTTCCCCTCACTCTTTGATCAAACTGATATCTCAGTAACAATCATCCTATCCAGTGATCTTTTCTGAGACTTTTTTTTTTTTTTTTTTTGCTTGGGAGGCATGGCAATGAGGGTTAAGTGACTTGCCCAGGGTCACACAGCTAGTAAGTGTCAACTGTCTTGAGACCGGATTTGAACTCATGTCCTCCTGAATCCAGGGTCAGTGCTTTATCTGCTTTGCTACCTAGCTGCCCCCTTCTGAGACTTGAAAAAAATCTTTATATAGCATTTTTTTTTTTTAGTGAGGCAATTGGGGTTAAGTGACTTGCCCAGGGTCACACAGCTAGTAAGTGTTAAGTGTCTGAGGCTGGATTTGAACTCAGGTACTCCTGACTCCAGGGCCGGTGCTCTATCCACTGTGCCATCTAGCTGCCCCTTTATATAGCATTTTACACTGATGATTCTTTCCTTACTGATGTTACTGCTTCTTGAATTTATGTGATGCTAGATTCCCTTGTTGTTTCTACTTGTCACACTGTTCAGCAGCTGAGAAATGCAGTGGATGGAATACTGGACTTGGAGTCAAAAACACCTAAGTTCAAATTCTGCCATAGACTCCGACTCCTCCTCCTCCTCCTCCTTCTTCTTCTTCCTCTTCTTCTTCTTCCTCCTCTTCCTCTTCCTCCTCCTCCTCTTCCTCCTCCCTCCCTCCCTCTCCTCCTCCTCCAGCAATTGTGATTAAGTGACTTGCCCAGGGTCACACAGCTAGTAAGTGTCAAACGTCTGAGGCCAGATTTGAACTCAGGTACTCCTGATTCCAGGGCCAGTGCTCTATCCACTGCACCACCTAGCTGCCCCTGCCTTAGACTCTTTATAGCTGTATGATTCTGGACAAGTCACTTAACCTCTATTTGCATCACTTTCCTCATTTGTATAATAAGAATAATAGCACCTATTTCCCGAGGTTTTTGTAAAGATTAAATGAAATGGAATTTTTTAAGCACTTTGAAAATTTAAAGTGCTACATAAGTACTAACTCTTAGCTATTATTATTCTTTCACTGGTTGCTTCCATATCCTAAATGTAGATGTTGCCGAGGGTTTTGTCCTTGGTCCTTTTTGTTTTTCCACCATTTTCTTTAGTTATTTTATCTGATCCTGTGCTTTCAGGACCCCTATATGAATGATATCCAAATAGATCTCTCTATCCCCAACCTTTTTCTCATATAAATTTCAGTTGTAGATTCTCTAAACAACAGCAGAACATTTTTACCTGTTTCTTTGACACTTTACACTCAGTGTTTGCAAAACTGAATTCATCTTTGAAGGGACTATGATCAACACAATGACCAACTATGATTCCAGAGTATGAGTGATAAAGAATGTTACATACCTCCTGACAGAAGGGTGACAAACTCAATCTGCAGAATAAGACATAGAATTTTTGACATATTCAATTTGAGAATTTGTTTTGCTTAAGTATGCTTACTTAGGTTTTTCTTTTATCATTTGGAGTTGGAAGGAGAAAAAAAAATAAATGCTTGTTAATTTGGGGGGGAGGGACTGAATTCATCTTCCACAAAATTAAGTCAAGCTTTAGATATCTCGGTTTTAATTAATAGCACCTTCATTTCATCCATTGTTTCAAAATTGAAATATCTCTTATCCTAATCTTCATATCCATTTAGTAGGCATTTCTCTCCATTTTACTTCAGTGTTTCTCTTATCTCTTTGCTCCTTTCTGTCATTACTGCAACCAACTTAAGAGTCTTATATTACTAGAAATAGTATAAGCTTCTTAAAAGTGAAATAAGAAACTTAACTTGAACTTCATGACCAAGCCAATTTGCATCATGAAGACTCTTATGAATCCATTTTGTGATGATACAAAGATAAAATGAAAAGGTTTCTGTCTTCACTGATAGGAGGCATCATTTAAAGATATAGATATGTACACACTAATTTAAAGACAGGAAAAACTCAAGAATTGGAATCAGGGAAGGCTTTCCTTAACAAGTGGCATGTGAAGAGTACCTTGAATAAAACTATGGATTCTAAGTGAAGATCAGAAAAAGAGTGTATTCCAGGCATGGACAAAGAAAGGGCATGGAGAATAGGGGGTGGGGGAAGGATGTTGTATATGGGAGACGGAAAAAAAATTAGGTTGGTAGGAATGTAGAGTATATGAAAGGGAGTAATATACAATAAACCTGGAAAGGGTGGGCTGGAGCCAACCAAATTGTAAAAGACTTTAATGCCAAGCAGGGCAGTTTATATTTCACTCTAGGGAGAGTCGAGAGCCACTGAAAGTTCCTAAGCAGGGAAGTGTTATGTTTAGACCTTTGCTTTAGGAAGGTTATTTTGATACCTGAGTTTGAGAAGTCATATGTAGTTGGTCTCTAAAGTCCTTTCTGATTTCATCATTCTATAATGCTGTTATTCATCTTAATTCAGATCCTTGTTCTTTGCCAATACTGTATGTCCTCTCTCCCCCTAAATATTCTTTTTTTTTTTTTAATGAGGCAGTTGGGGTTAAGTGACTTGCCTAAGGTCACACAGCTAGTAAGTGTTAAGTGTCTGAGGCCGGATTTGAACTCAGGTCCTCCTGACTCCAGGGCCCCTGCTCTATCCACTGCGCCACCTAGCTGCCCCCAAATACCCTTTTAATCTACCCTTCACATTACTATCAAATTAAGCCTTCTGGAGTACAGCTCAGTGAAGAAAGCAAAACCAAGAGTGTAACTACATACATTAGTGTTACTAATACAGTAACTACAGTAATATAAAAGATAACACAATAAAATAGTCAAACTATGAATTGTTATAAACAGTCTTCTCAACTGATAGGAAAACACAGTTTTCTCAGTAGAGACTGACCAAAAGTCCTTGAAGCCATTTTCAGTAGGAGTACACAGGGCAATTGTTAATCTTATGCTATGCTTAAACACTCTTATTGCTTGGATTCTTTTTTTTTTTTTAAAGTGAGGCAATTGGGGTTAAGTGACTTGCCCAGGGTCACACAGCTAGTAAGTGTTAAGTGTCTGAGACCAGATTTGAACTCAGATACTCCTGATTCCAGGGCCGGTGCTTTTTCCACTGTGCCACCTAGCCGCCCCTCTTGGATTCTTAATTAGAAATTTTGCCTCTTTAAAAAGATCCTTTGCCTGTTCATTGTTTTAAAGGGTTGCTAATCAGTCATCAAACACTGATAAGACATTTTTTATGTACCAAGCACTGTGCTAGGTGCTAGGGATGCAAAGGCAAAAATGAAACTGTCCTTGCCCACGAAATCCTTATATTCTTTTGGGGGAAGCAACATGAATGTAAAATATATACAAGGTAAATTTATGGGAAGGGGGACCCAAAAATGTTTCATTCTAGTTATTCAAGCAGTAAATGGTGTTCTAAGTTACTATCAGTATAATGTCACAGAATGTGTTTTCTATATTAGGGCCTTAGAGAGACATTGATGTCATGTGACTTATAGGAGAATTAATATTTTAGATTTATAGATCAAGTGACAGTTCATGACTGATTGGATGAGATTGCTCAGTAGCTATCAGTACTCCTCAGTTGCTATTTTTAAAAGTTATAATATACTTAGATTTTGTTTTTTCCTCTCCTTTAGTAGAATATCCTAAGGGGTGAATTAGAAACTGCCTTAGAAAAGTGGGGTAAAAACTAACTGTGGAAAGAATTTTTATTGTATTACATGGATTTCTGCAGGTTTTTAGCATAGTATATCTTAGTATCTGTTCATAGGGCAGAAATATCTTTATAAAAGTAATGAAGATCATATTTGATAACTAATTAGCCAAGATCCAAATTTAGACAGTAGTAGGAAGAATGTTAGGCTTGACTTATTTTGATATTGCAGTTCAGTTAATAGTTATAACTTGTAGCCCAATTATAATTAGATATTAAAATTTCTCATACTATCTGATATTCTGGGTTAGTCTGGCTTCTCTAATCTGCAAATTACTTTTGTAAAAACAAGGATGGAACCACAGAATTTTTAGAGCTGCCTGATAATTTAAAAGATTACTCGGGGCAGCTAGGTGGCGCGGTGGATAGAGCACCGGCCCTGGAGTCAGGAGGACCTGAGTTCAAATGTGGCCTCAGACACTTAACACTTACTGGCTGTGTGACCCTGGACAAGTCACTTAACCCCAATTGCCTCACCAAAAAAAAAAAAAGATTACTCAGTCTTAATTGTCTTAATTGACACAGTATAAGAAGACATGGGTGGGTTACCATTTAGAGAAGTGGAGGAAAATCACATATCTATCCATTTGAGTAAGTTGAGGCAACTATAAAAGGTAAAACTTCCCCATTATCATACATTTAGGTCACTTGACTCTTTCTGGTGGTCTTTACAATTCCTTAAACATAATTTTTTTTCTTGTAAACAAATACCCAATCGGTATGTATTGAATCTACCACAAAAGTTAGTCAACTGGGAATACCCTTTGACTCAACTATCTCACTGCTAGGCCTGTTCCCCAAAGAGATCAAAGAAAGAGGAAAAGGCCCCATAATGTTCAGTGTTTGCCACTCTTTTTGTTGTGGCAAAGAATTGGAAACTAAAGGGGTATCCATCAATTAGGAAAGGTTTGAATAAGTGATGGTATACTAATTAGTTGGAATACTGCTGTGCTATAAAAAATAACAAAAAGGAGAAATCTGGAAAGATTTATATGAACTAATACAGAATAAAATTAATATAATCAGTAGAACAATGTATACAATAATGAAAACTTCAAAAGAATAAACAAATTTGAAAGACTTGAAAACTGATGATCCTTACATAGATGATTTACTCAGAGCACAACTTGAGGTGTAATATTTTTAGGACACGACTAACATGGCAATTCATTTTGCTTGCTAATGCATATAATAAGGTTATTGTTTTATTTTAAATTAGGGGAGGGGAAGAAAATTTATATTTGTTTAAAAAATTTTTAATGTAATTAAAAATATATATATACTATAATCCAGGCACTGGGTACTATTGGAGATACAAAATATGGCCCCTGTGCTTAAGTAACTCAGGTTTTAGTTGAGAAGATTATACATATAGATGAAAAGAAATAATTGCAAAGAACAGTAAATGTTAAGTATCAAATGAGTGATACAGTATGTTGATGATATATATTAGTTCAAAGGGATAAAAAAGACATTTCACACTGGGGGAATTTAGGTGGACTCACAAGAGAGTATGTCTAGTTTGATTAGGGGTAGAGATGTTTGAAGAGGGTATTCAATAATTGGAGATTAGTGTAAACAAAGGTGTTAAAGGAGCAAAGCATAAAGCCTGTTTTTGTTTGTTTGGTTTTTTTTTTTTAAGTGAGGCAGTTGGAGTTAAGTGACTTGCCCAGGGTCACACAGCTGGTAAGTGTTAAGTGTCTGAGGCTGGATTTGAACTCCGCTCTATCCACTGCCCCATAAAGCCTGTTTTGAGGGCAGTATATAGACTAGTTGGGTCAGAATAGATGGTTTGCATATAAGAGTTGTTGATGATAAAACTTAGAAAGGTAGATTGGGACCACATAGTGTAAAATCTTGAGATGGAATTTTAAGTTTGGGTTCGATCTTATGGGTAATAGAATATCTTTGAAGATTTCTGAGTACGTGGCAGACATTGTTAACAGCAGTATCTAGAATGGATTGGATGTGATTTTAGTAGTTTGAAGTGAAGAGATAGTGATCTAAACTAGGGTGGTCATAGTGGAACCTTACATACATTTAGTTTATGAACTAATAGTCCGCTCCCTGATATGGCTATATGAAGAAGTAAAAGATTAAGTCGGGAAGAGCAAGTGGACCAAACCCAGTATGTACAGGGAAAAATATTTTGAAGTTGACAATTTTAAAACCAAATGTAGGGGCGGCTAGGTGGCGCAGTGGATAAAGCACCGGCCTTGGATTCAGGAGTACCCAGGTTCAAATTCGGCCTCAGACACTTGACACTTACAGGCTGTGTGACCCTGGGCAAGTCACTTAACCCCCATTGGCCTGCAAAAAAAAAACAACCCAAATGTAGATCAGTTTTCTGGGTATTTCACAAAGGGGAAATGCCAAAAGAATAGAAAAGTATTAGTACTAAAAATGTAGCCAAGAATATAAGGAGGAAACAGGCCTTAAAGAAATGTGGTGGGTCTATCACAATTATAGAAAAGAATTCCTCATTATTGAACAAGTAGAAATTATCAGAGGCAAAGTAGGTTTTGATACAAAATGAATTGTTAAATAACAAAATGTTTTGCATCCAGAATTTTTAAAAAATGTATCAGTTGGGGCTGAGAGGGAGGGAATTTTTGCCATGCTTAGATGGCTTTCCCAAATGTATGAGAATGATTTATGTCCAAATAATAAATGATCAAAGGATATGAATTTTTAAAATAAGAAACATTATCAATAGTTGCCTTTAAAACCATTTTGTATTCTCTCATAATTAAAGTAAAACACACCCTCTCCCAACACAAACATAACCTCTCAAAATTCTAAAGGACTTACCTCGCCTAAAGTGGTCGCAAGCCTTATACCTCTGATCTTCAGGGGGCAAAAGAATGTACTCATAAATGCTAAATCAGTATGAAAAATACATCTTAGAGATCCTGCATTACAGGTAAGTAACCTCCGTTTTGAGCACATAACAGGTTTTTCTCATTGTGGAGAAACTAATTTTAGCTTCTAAATTGAAACTTATGTGCTAAAAAACTTGAAATGAGTTCACTTAATTTCTGATATTTCAGCTCATGGAATGCTGTGTAAATGCCCTGGTGACATCCTTTAAAGAGACAATTTTAGCAGAATGCCAAGGCATGATAAAACGAAATGAAACTGAAAGTAAGTAAAATAGTAAATAACTCGTGTCAAATACAAGTAATTGTTAAGTAAATTATTTGATAGCTCTCAGTTATCTTACTCTTAGTATTTATATAAGGTACTTGTTAATGCATTCTATGCTTAAAGATTATAACAGTAAACTATCTTAAACATTATATTTTTCACCAATTTTTTTTCTATTTGAAATATTGTTAAATTGATGGTACTTTAGTAGCCTTTGAATTATGATTTGGAATATTTGATAATAACATAATTCTTTAAAGTTAATAGCCCATTTTTAAAAGGATGGTTTACATTAAGTATGGTGACTACAATTTTAAAAAGAGATTTTTCATGCATGGCTTACAGGATTCATCTTGTTGCTTTGTAATCAGATCTTATATATTTTAATACTCCATTCTGTTTAATTGAACACTATTTCTGCAGAAAATGATGCAAGAATACACATGCATAGTGATTTTGCTGTCAGTGAATATATTTAAGTATTATAAAAAGACCTTTTTTAAAAAATCAATCTGAATATTCCATATACAAATACAAATCACAACCTTTCCAAACCTTGGTGGACAGTTTCTGTGTCCAAAAAGATTTGAAATTACAAAACAAATTGTGAGAGGTAGAGGCTAGTGTTATTTTTTTTTAGGATGGAAAAAGGACTAGACACATTCTCTGCAACTTCTAGTCTTAACGAGTAAACTACAGCACTGAGAAGTTAAATGACTTGCCCAGGTCACAGAAGGTGTCAGAAGTGGGACTTGAATCCAAGTCTTCTGGCTTCAAGGTCAGCTTACTTTCCTAAGCTAGGATGTTATTACCATATTTTCTCTTAATTTTCCAAAAGCATTCACAATAAGGTCCTCTTTTTAAAAATATGGTTTTCATTATTAAAAGAAATAGTTTATATTATTTTTAAGAATACTTATATTGTATAAAACAGAATCGACCCATAACTTATCATTTGCTGTCACCAAAGGATGTTCAGTGGCTTAGTATCATGCACTAGAAGGTAATAAAAATGGATCAAGCTGAACGGTACTTGAGCACTATCCAAGGAGGAATAGTGGAATTTATTATTAGTCCAGTGTTAAAGGAGCAGTACAGTAATGTTATGTATAAGCAGAAGGTGCTCCCAAAGTATGAACCCTTACAAAAGGATTATAGGATGACCATTGGGGATGGGGGGACACTGTGGGGGTATGTCTTTGACTTTTTGTGGGGAATGGAGAGAATGGTAAAAAGCATTGCATTTCTTCATTATGTAGAATAATTTATGTATTGTATATTACCTGTTATGTTTTAAGTATTGTCATACTTGAAAGAAATACCTATACCTTTACATTTATTCAGTTTACTAATCTTCAACATAAAGTTGAATACCTTCTTGTTCCAAGAAAGAGATTAGGTTATTCAGGTGTCATTTCAGTATGTAGTCACTTTTGAGTTAGGATTTTTTTTCTTCATTTTTGTAATTGTTGGGAATAAACTGGAAAATTAAATCAGAACAGGCCCTACTTACCGTGATAATTCCTAAACTCATTTTCTCTTTATGGAGGAAACTTTCAGGTAAGTTGATTTTTTTTTTCTAAGTGGATAAGGTAGTTTTACTGGCATGTTTTTGTCTTTTCAGAATTACATTTAATGTTTTCATTGATGGACAAAGTTCCTAATGGAATAGAACCAATGTTGAAAGATTTAGAGGAACACATAGTGAGTGCTGGCCTAGCTGATATGGTAGCAGCTGCTGAAACTATTACTACTGTAAGTGTTTTTCAATAAAATATATCAGAAATAAATGTATGTCAAGATGAGAAAAGAAAATTGCAAATACTTAACATCGTTAAGTGAAATAATATTTACAATGGTACGGTATCACATCAAGAAAATATTCTTAGTGCTTTAGATCTATAGTAATTTAATTCTATTTAATTTGTATAGTTAACATATTTGAAATAACTTTACCAATATAGCATTGTGGTTAATTTTTTTAAACTTTGTAAATATGTTTTACTTCTAGGATTCTGAAAAATATGTTGAACAGTTACTTACACTATTTAATCGATTTAGTAAACTTGTTAAAGAAGCATTTCAAGATGATCCACGATTTCTTACTGCAAGAGATAAGGTATGTGACTTCACTGGGTTTTTTACTAAAAATGTCACTGTCATAGTTTACTTTTAGTTAAAAAGTTTCCTTCAGTACACAAATTAAAATTACCAAATAAAGGATTGGTCTTATTTAGCTAACTCACTTATTTTTACCGTTGAAGAGTGCTATTTATAATGTAAACGTTTATTTTTCGTTTTAGAATGTATTTTGCACCTGTATTTTTGAGTATATATGTCTTCTTTGCTTCAAGACTCAGTCGAGTTGCCTGATCTTTTTTGTTTATTAGCCTTTCCTGGTCCTCTCATGTGAAGAAAATCTCTTCCTCTTCATATTTCTCATAGCATTTTAATAGGACCACTCCTTTGTGCTTTTTATACTCTCCCTTATGTTGAACAGCAAAGTGGTTTAGAACTTGGAGTCAGAAAGACCTGAATTCAAGTCCTACCTCAAAAGACATACTAGCTGTGGGATATTGGACATCATGTAATTTCTCCGTTTCAGTTTTCTCATTTGTAAAAAAAAATTAATAGCACTTACCTCCCTGGGTTATGAGGACCAAATAAGGTAACATACATAAAGCACTTTTAAACCTTAAAGTTTAAAGTACTACAGAAATACTAGCTATTATTTTAGATGATGATGATGATGTAATTTGTAGTCTTCCTCTGGCTATTAAATTGTAAGCGCTGTAAGGTCTGTGTAATATTTATCTTTATATGTCCCTGGCACCTAGCACAATGTCCTACACATAATAAGCCCCTAATAAATGCTTGTTGAATTGAATGCTAACAGAAAATGCCTAATTTCATGTGTATAAGTATTTTAAATGTTAAAAAGTTTTTTTACCTATTTCATTTTAAATTATTTCTAGGCATACAAAGCAGTTGTGAATGATGCTACAATTTTTAAACTTGAATTACCATTAAAGCAGAAAGGGTAAGGAAATTTTTATTAAGGAAACATTCATTTTTAAATTAAAAAATGATCAAATTTACATTTTGAAACTTACCATATTTTAGGTTTTGAAAGTATCATATTAACTCTCATTCTATTTGTTTTGTGTAGTTTAATAATAAGCTACCTTAGCTTATTTTAAATCTGTTCTTCATCTTTTTTTCCCCCAGTTTTTAGGTTGGGGAAAATACTTGATTGTTGAACTTTCTCTTTAGATTATCTCCTCTCCTAATAAAAAAAAAATTATAAGAATAAACCAGAGAGGGGCTTCTAGGTGGTGCAGTGGATAAAGCACCAGCCCTGGATTCAGAAGGACCTAAGTTCAAATTTGGCCTCAGACACTTGACATTAGCTGTGTGACCCTGGGCAAGTCACCTCATTGCCCTGCAAAAAAAAAAAAAAAAAGAATAAGCCAGAGAAATTGTTAAATTTGGGGGCAGCATTTCTTTTCTACAGTTGTTCCTTATGTGTGTCCACAAGTGTTCAGAAATGTCATCCCATCTGCAAATAAACAAACTGAACTGATGCTAGCTGTAACTTAAATAAAAGTATATTTGCATTTTTATGTATTTCTCATTTCAGTGTCAGTGAACAATTAAGTTAATAAAATCCCTTTCTTAATTCAGGGAAAATATTTATATGATGATACTTTTAAAATTTAACTTAAAAAATAAAACCAAACCCCTGAATTGATCTTTCTTATGCAAATCCAGTCTATTTATTTGCAAGTGGGAGGCCTCTGCCTTGGAGCCATTAAAAATGGGCCTACTTTTCACATTTAAGATCAAGTTATTTTATCAAACTCCTTATACTACAGAGAGAATTTTGTGGGGTTTTTTTCTTTATACTTCAACTCCTTCATTTCCTTCCTGCAAGAAATTAGAAATAATTTATATAGTAGGGAGTGGGATATTATGGGGACTTTTTGTTTGTTTGTTTTTTAATTTTTTTTTTTTTTGGTGAGGCAATTAGGGTTAAGTGACTTGCCCAGGGTCACACAGGTAGTAACTGTCAAGTGTCTGAGGTCGGATTTGAACTCAGGTCCTCCTGAATGCAGGGCTGGTGCTTTATCCACTGCGCCACCTAGCTGCCCCATAATTTTATTTTTATTTAATTTGGGGGGGGGGGATATTATGGTTTTTGTATCACATATCTTTTCCATTATCTCTGATTCTACATGTGTAGTAAACTGCTGACTTGGCTTAATTGTTTTGAGGAAAAGTCATCCTAAATAAGTGAAGTCAAAAAAATTATAGGTTTAAAAAATGTAGCAAGGTTTGTACCTTTAAGTATGTAGACTCTTCTGATTCTACATTTAAATAAACTTCCTTGGGTCTGCTTTAATGCATAGAAGATGATGATGGTTAAAACCAAGCATTCCCTTCTTTTTTTTTTTTAATTTTTGGTGAGGCGATTGCCCAGGGTCACACAGCTAGTAAGTGTTGAGTGTCTGAGGCCGGATTTGAACTCAGGTCTTCCTGACTCCAGGGCCAGTGCTCTATCCACTATGCCACCTAGCTGCTCCCAAGCATTTCCTTCTAAGTCATCTTCCGTCTATTCTGTATGCTAGATGTATTTGTTTATTTACAAGTCATCTCTCCCCTTTAATAAGTGCTTATCAATTGACTGATAGATGGATTCCAGATCTTCAGTAGCTGTACAAGTACAGGGTCTGAGGGAGCACTGCTGTTCCTAGAGTTCTTGGGCTCACGGTCCTGAGTTGTCCCAACCAGAGTCTGAGGGAAATTGGTGGATAGCTGAGATGGTTTGACCTTCCTGGCATATGGCATCCCTTCCATCTCTTCTTCATGGTGCTTTATTGCTTCAGTTAGGCTACTTTAGATATGATGTGATAAATTAAATTCATTCATTACACTATTTTTTTCCACTTGTTTTCTTTGTTCTTTAAATACCTACTACAATTGATTGTGGGGGCAGCTAGGTAGCACAGTAGATAAAGCACCAGTCCTAGATTCAGGAGGACCTGAGTTCAAATCCGGCCTCAGACACTTGACACTTACTAGCTGTGTGACCCTGGGCAAGTCACTTAACCCTCATTGCCCCGCAAAACAATACAATTGATTGTGTTAACTCTTTAAATGAAGGTCACATTTATATTAACTCTTTGTAACAAATAAATTGCATGCTTCCTGGTTAAATCTTTAACATTTTTGTTGTTAACTTTTGGGCTTAAATGTGGATGAGTTATAGCTAGGAGTTCCATAATGCTAATAGTAGGTGTTTAACTCCAACAATCTTGCAGTTGTTACAGATACAGACTATCTTGTGATAATGGGCCAACCCACTATACAAACTTTAGAAATTGGAGTCTTACGGAGAATTGGGGGATTTTCCTTTATCTCTAAAATAGGATGTAGAATAAAGGAGAAATAATGGAGAAAAACAGGTTTATATTACTACCATTTTCTCTAGTTTTCTTTTGAAATCAAGGTATGGGGGGGCAGCTAGGTGGCGCAGTGGATAAAGCACGGGCCCTGGAGTCAGGAGTACCTGAGTTCAAATCTGGCCTCAGACACTTGACACTTACTAGCTGTGTGACTCTGGGCAAGTCACTTAACCCCTATAGCCCCACAAAAAACCAAAAAAACCCCAAGGTATAGCTAAAGAATTACCTTATGGACCATTGTTTAGAATGAATCTTAAGTTTATATACAGTCTTCTATAGTGGCCTTAGTTTGCCTAAGCTTTCTTTCCTTAATTTAGCCATTAGGTACTGTGACTGCAACTTGGAAAAAATTTTAGTTTTGTAGGATGGCCATCCATGAGTTTTTTGGAGATATTTTTCATTTAGCAAATTTTTAGAAATATGCCTTATGTTAATGCACTCTGAAAGATACAAAGGTGTAAAAGACGCTATCCTTGCTTTTAAGAAAGCTTACATCCTAGTAGGAGAGAATAAAGGGGTTGTACCATGTGGTCTCTGAGATGCTTGCCAACTCTAAAATCCTGTGTTCCTAAAACAGGTACACAGAAGAGTACATTAGAAGGCAGTAGATGATAAGTGCCATGTTAATGAAACAAAACGGTGCTAAAGGATACAGGAATCAGATCTGCATTGGGAGAGAGCTTAGAGGCTGTAGTCTGATGATTTTCTCCTACTCTCATCTCTACGTTTTCATGACACTGCTATTTCCTAATTCTCTTCTTGTCTTTCTAACCATTTCTTTTCAGTTTCCTTTGCTGGGTCTTCAACTGAATCCCTTTCTCTTTTCTCTCTATACATTCTCACTTGGTGAGACGCCAGTGGATTCAGTTATCATTTCTATGCAAATTAGTCCCAGATTTATACATGCTGCCCTATACTCACATCTTCAACTTCTTCAACTTCATCTCAAACTGGATATCTCATAGATATCTCAGTTTCAGCATATGCAAAGAGAGCTCATTATCTTTTTTCCCCAAAAATCCTTCCCCCTTCTGAACTTTCCTATTATTGTTTTTGGTTTTGGGGTTTTTTTGTGGAGCAGTGAGGGTTAAATGACTTGCCCAGAGTCATACAGCTAGTAAGTATCAAGTGTCTGAGGCTGGATTTGAACTCAGGTCCTCCTGAATCCAGGGCCAGTGTTTTATCCACTGCACCACCTAGTTATCCCCTTTCCTATTATTGAAAGCATCACCATCCTCCAGTCACTGGGACCTGCCACCTCAACTACCCTATTCCATTCACTCCACATATCTAATCTGTTGCTGTCTTGTTTTTTCTACCCTCACAATATATCTCTTCATCATCCCATTCTTTCCATTCACATAACCAACATTCTAATTTGGACTGTCATCACTGCACTCTTAGACTTTTGTAATAGCCTTCTTTCTTTCTTTTTTTTTTTGAACAAAAGTTTGTGTCAAGGACTGACTTTCAATAGATCGTGCAATAGCCTTCTAACCAGTCTCTCTGCAACAAGCCTCTCCAGTTCATCCTTTGCTCATTTGCCAAAGTGATTTATCTAAACTGTAGGTCTAACCATGTTATAATGTTGCTAAGTGAAGTTTGTGGCCTTCAGACACTATTAAAATGTTGAAGAGAAGCCTAGGAAGGTGAGAACTGAGAAAATGCCATTGAATTTGCCAATTAGGAAATTATTGTTTTAGTATTAAGGAGACTTGTACAACAGAAAAAAATCAGTGCGTGACTTTGAGGTTGGTTGTTTTGACAGAAAACAAAAGCAGAGTGGCCTTCCAGTTCCTTAACTTCATTGATGGAGGGCATCGTGCTACTTATTTAATGTATTTTGATTCTTTTTGCACCTGGCTTTTAATCAGAACAGGATTAGAAGAGATGTCACAGGTAGTGCAAGATTTTATTACAAGAGGTTTTCTCAGTGCCAGACATATTAGTACATCCTTAATAAATGCTTATTAAGGCAAAAAATTGGAAATTAAGGAGATGCTCATCAGTTGGGGAATGGCTGAACAAGTTGTGCAGTATGATTGTGATAGAAGACTATTGTGTTACTAGAAATGATGAGGGTGGTGGTTTCCAAAAATATGGGAAGACCTTGGGAGATCATTGTGTACATTAGCATCAATGTTGTAATGATGATCAAGTGTAAAAGACATAGCTACTATGATCGATACAATGATCCAAGACAATTCCAAAAGACTCATGATGTAAAAATGCTATATATCTGCAGAGAGAGAACTGATAAACTCTGAGTGCAGACTGAAATATAATTGTTTAACTTTATTTTTCTTGCATTTTTAAAAACTGTAGCTAAAAGGACATATGTTTTGCATGATTTCACATATATAATTGATATATTATTTGTCTTCTGGTTCAGTAAGGGAAAAGGGGGAGATAATTTAGAACTCAAAATATAAAAAGAAATGAATGCCCCAAATAAATATAGTCAGTCAAAATGTTTTTAAAAATAATTGTTTATTAAATTGAATTGCTCATGAGTTATATAGAGAATTATTGATATAGGAGATGACTTCTGGCTGGGGCAATTGAAGGAGAATATACAAAGGAAATAGACTTTGAACTGATTTTGAAGTCTAGGTTAGATTTAAAGTAGTAAAAATTGGGATGTTGACAGTCCGGGCATGTGAATAAAAGTGGGAACACGGCATCACAAGTATGGTAGGGACAATAAATTTGACTGAAGTTGAGGATTCACATAGAAAGTGGGAGGTAAGAGAGAAACCTATTTGTGGAGGATGTGGAATGCAAAACTTTGTAATTTAGACTTGATCTTTCAGGAAGTTGAGAACTAATGAACATTTTTTTATCAAGAAGTTACAGGATAGAACGTATATTTTAAGAAGATAAATATAGGGGCAGCTAGGTGGCGCAGTGGATAGAATACCGGCCCTGGAATCAGGAGTACCTGAGTTCAAATCTGGCCTCAGACACTTAACACTTACTAGCTGTGTGACACTGGGCAAGTCACTTAACCCCAGTTGCCTCACTTAAAAAAAAAAAAAAGATAAATATAATAGTAATTTATAGAATGGCTTGAAGGTGGGAAAGACTGGAACATAGGAGACTGTTGGAATAATTTGGGCATAAGGTATGATAGGAGTTTGAACTTGGATAATGGCATTTGGGTGTAGAATATAAAAGACTGGTTGCAGGAAGAATATTCACAAATGGTACTGCAATTTAATGAACTGCCTGTATTTTATTTTTAGGGTTGGATTAAAAACACAACCTGAATCAAAATGCCCTGAACTCCTTGCCAATTACTGTGACATGTTGCTAAGAAAAACACCACTAAGCAAAAAACTAACCTCAGAAGAAATTGAAGCCAAACTTAAAGAAGTGGTATGTGTAGGGTTTTTTTTTAATATACTATGATAATTTATTTAAATGCCATTGTTTTGATTTTGGTCTTTCTCTGATAGCATCCATAAAGACTTTCTGTGTAATTAATATAAAATCTTTAGTGTCGATATAAGGTTACCAGTTTTTTGCTTAAAACCGTTTTACCCAAAAATAATATTGAGAGTGAACATCATCGCCATGTTGTGTTCTTCTTATTAACTTATTAACTTTTGCAAAATTTCTTTGGTTCCTTTCTAAGGGTTGTAAAGAATAAGGTGGAGTCACAGTGCTGGGGAGCACAGCACCATTGCTACTCATTCTGACTGAATTTCATAAGGTCCCCAAATGATAAGCCAAACAAGAGCTATATATACAAAAAGAGCAACTCTGTCAACCTCATCATTGTAGCTACCAGAATTAAACAGAAGGGGGAAAAGAGTAGAAACGGGAAAGAAAATGGGAGTGAAAACATGCATAAAGACAGGTGGGAGCCAGGAAAAAAGGAAAATGGAGAGAAGTGAGGGCAAACTGTTCTCTAGCTAAAAAATTGACCAGTTGTCTTGAGAATTCTGAAAGTCTTGTTTTTACTTAACAAATGCAGTTGGGTAGCTTGTCTCAATTTCAGAAAACCAGTAATCCAGCCAGGATTAATTACTCTATGAAATAAGCTACAAAGATATGAGCTCTTCTCCTACTGCACTTTTGTATATTTGGGGTGAGATGAGGGTCAGCCCCCAAGCAGGCAAGAAACTGAATGTGATTTTGTTTCCAATGCAGCTCTTGGTACTTAAGTATGTACAAAACAAAGATGTTTTTATGAGATATCACAAAGCTCACTTAACACGTCGTCTAATATTGGACATCTCTGCTGACAGCGAAATTGAAGAGAATATGGTAGAATGGCTAAGAGTAAGTAACTCCAATGTTTTTGTGTCACTTTTCAGTTCCTTATTTCTCAGTTTTAGAATATGTTAGGCACTTAATAAATGCTTTTTGAAGTTGATACAGTTGATTAATTTTCTGAACCTTATGAGCTGCCCTTTTGGGGAAAGGGGCAGGAAAGAGATTTTATAAAATTTCAGTTATATAAATTAAATTTGTGGCTTTAAAAAAATACCTTTTATGAAATCTGTAAAGTTGCCTATATAATTGTAGACATTTAAGTGAAGTTTCCAGTAATCTAGAAGAAAAAATAACCTCTTCCCTCTTTGTTTCTTTTATTTCACCCCAGGTAGCAGGTTAGTGCCTATAGCTGTTTGTACCTTTCCCTTAAAGTTACCTTACCTTTCATTCAGTGATAAAGGGTTGGTAAGAGATGAGGCAAAAAAATAGCTTCTTTTACCTTGTCAAAAAGAAAAGTCAGTCTGGGGTGTGGGGATAGGGGGAGACTCTTAGGGTTTCTGGCCAAAATAGAAACATTTGCAATTTCTTGTTGTAGTTTGTCCTTCTCAAAGAGGACCCTGACTGAGACCTATCAAAGACCTTAGCTTAAAAAGTCCAAGGTCTCCCACTGCATCTGGGGCCATTTCCAGTCATCCTGATCTATATCTTGCCATAGGGCTCCAGGGGAAAGAGTGAGACTGGTGAATTTGCAAGGCCCTCCCTCACTTAAATCCAATTCATTGTGAGTCATGGCATCACCTCCCTGATGTCATGAACAAAGGACAAACAACATTACTTTTCAAAGGTACCTTCTGTCTCCTCTGAATTTATCTTGTATGCATTGATGCACATTATGGTCTCCATTAAAATTAAAAATATATATATAAGCTACTTGAAGGCAAAGATGGTTTTTGCTTTTGCTTTTTCCTTGACACAGTATTCAGCTTAATAAATACTTGTTAATTGATTGACTTCATACAGAGGGCCAACAGCAGAATTCCTTTTAGCTTTATGAGGGAAGTTTTAGTTTTAAGGAAGTCTGGGTGCTTAGAGTTGAAAGTGTCCTTAGAAGTTACCAAGTTCAATTCCCTTAGTTTACACATGTCGAAACTTAGACCTAGAGTGATCAAGCTGCTTGTCTAACGTCAGATAAGTAATATAAATAACATAGCTAAGATTTGAGGTCAGTTTTCTGACTCCAACTTCCTAGTCTTCTAATGCTGCAATTAATAGTATCAGATATGAAGAGGAGAAAATGGAAAGAATTTTATGCACTAATATAAAATAAAGTAATCAGAAGCCAAATAATAGTATGTATGATTATTATAACAAGGTAAATGGAGGATCTCTAAAAGAAAGTTAAACACTGATTATTTTTTTTTTTTTTGGTGAGGCAATTGGGGTTAAGTGACTTGCCCAGGGTCACATAGCTAGTAAGTGTTAAGTGTCTGAGGCCGGATTTGAACTCATGTCCTCCTGACTCCAGGGTCAGTGCTCTATCCATTGTGCCACCTAGCTGCCCCGAATAATTTTTTAAAAAGCAAAACAGTGAAGGTCCTAGAGAACAAAAAATGAAATATACCTCCCCCCAATCAAGAGATTACTAGAAGAAAATTGTTTTATATTTTGTTAGATTTGGTTACTGCATTGGCTGTTTTTGCTTAATTGGCTTTCTTTGTCCCAAGAGAACATTCATTTATTTCTCAGAATTTCGTTTTTGAGGAGCTCCTATTCCTCTTGGGTGGAGAGTTTGAAATAACTGTGTATTGTTTTCTCCCATTAGAATGTTGACTCTTTAAGAACAGGACCATCTTGCTTTTCTCTTTGTATCTCTAGTGTTTTCACAATGTATAGTAAGCACAACTGTTTTCTTCATTTCTTCATTCATTCATTCATGACTGTGATAGGATGAAAGTTAAAATATAAGTAAAAACAACTGAATCTGCTTCTTTGAAATCATTGTGATATACTCTGACCTATATTTTAATATGTTCCTCACCTCTATTTCAATTCCACATACCATAAATTCTATCTTGACTTACTCTCTAGGAATAAAAGTATGTTTAAGCACCTAGCAAACTATACAGAATTTTATTTTATATAAGGCTTCTTTATAATTATAAAGCTGCTTAATTGAAATTATATAGGGGCAGCTAGGTGGCGCAGTGGATAGAGCACTGGCCCTGGATTCAGGAGTACCTGAGTTCAAATCCGGCCTCAGACACTTAACACGTACTAGCTGTGTGACCCTGGGCAAGTCACTTAACCCCAATTGCCCTGCAAAAAAAAAAAAAAGAAAAGAAAAGAAAAAAGAAAGAAGTGATATAGAAGAGTAACAGTGAGTTTTGCTCTATCCTGGCAGAGGCAAACAGATTGTGCCCTTCTCCCTCCGGTGTTTCACATGTCTTTTTGAGGCTAATCCACATAACTTTAACTACTGAGGGGCATGCCTGGAGTTGAAAGGGTAAATTTTCTTGAAAGCTTTGACAATTCTCAAGAAATCAAATCAGCATGTATTTATTAATTCCCTGCTATGTGCCAGGACCTGAGCTATGAAATGGGTATACAGAAAGGGGCTTAACCTTAAAGAACTCAGTCTAATGTAGGAACCTCCAGGAAGATATTAGAAACACAAGAAGAGGGGCAGCTAGGTGGCGCAGTGGATAGAGCACCAGCCCTGGATTCAGGAGGACCTGAGTTCAAATCTTACCTCAGACACTTGACACTTACTAGCTGTGTGACCCTGGGCAAGTCACTTAACCCCAAATCGCCTCACTAAAAAAACAAGAAAAGAAAAGAAACACAAGAAGAGGAGAAGCTACCTACCTCCTCCTGCATGTAAAAGCAAAGCCCCTTCTGTTCCTTACGGTTAAACTAATACATCCACCATGCTCACACATACGTGCACACGCGTGCACACAACACACTAGCTGTAAAGAATCATTAAAAATTGGCCAAACTAGGGTTGCACTTGACTTGAAGGAACATCCTAAATATTGAGCAGAATATTAACATTTTTATTTAAGAGTTTGGTTAACGTACCCTGAAAAAACAAACAAACAAAAAAACTATAGCAGTGGATAAAGCACCAGCCCTGGATTCAGGAGGACCTGAGTTCAAATGTGACTTCAGACACCCGACACTTACTAGCTGTGTGATCCTGGGCAAGTCACTTAACCCTCATTACCCTGGGAGTGGGGGAGAACCAAACACAAGAGTTTAGTTAATGTGTTAACTAAAATCAAGAAAAGAAATATGTCACCACATCCACAGAGCCAATATTCAATTTTAGCTGTAGTTTTAATTGATATGTTATTTATTCCCTTGTCTGTATGCATAGGAAGTGGGTATGCCAGCAGATTATGTAAACAAGCTCGCTAGGATGTTCCAGGACATTAAAGTGTCAGAAGATTTGAACCAAGCTTTTAAGGAAATGCACAAGAATAATAAGTTGGCTTTACCAGGTACTATTTTATAATCTTCATGTTTTTTAGTAGATACTTTTGAAAGAAAAATTAATCTGCTATAACTTTAGTAACTTAAAAATAAACATTCATTTCAATTCAGCATACATTTATTGAACCCTGACTTTGGATAGCTTGCTTAGAACCAAAATAAACTAAAGGAATTAGAGATATTTATATATCCCTTACCTTTTGAGGATATTATCATGGAAGACAATTCCTGTATACTTGAACACACATCTCTTAAAGTCAGTCAGAAACAGAATATTGATTTAATGGAATTATTGATTTTACTCAGTGTGGTATTCTTGGTTATCGAAGGCCTTGTGTTTATCAGCAAAGTAAATCTGTATTCAAATTGTTATGAGCTTAAACACTTGACTTTTACATATCCCATATGTCATACTTTAAAATATCTTCCCTGTAGCTGACTCAGTAAATATTAAAATTCTGAATGCTGGTGCCTGGTCTAGAAGCTCTGAAAAAGTATTTGTTTCCCTTCCCACTGAGCTGGAGGATCTAATCCCGGAAGTAGAAGAATTCTATAAAAAAAATCACAGTGGCAGAAAACTACACTGGCACCATCTCATGTCAAATGGTATTGTAAGTATATTCTGACCTGAGTGTCAGTGTGTCGCATTTATCATCCATTACCAATCGATTGACATAAACATGGTCATTACCAAGAAATTGTTAGTATTGATTTTTAATGTTTACAGATAACATTTAAAAATGAAGTTGGACAGTATGACCTAGAGGTGACGACGTTTCAGCTGGCTGTGCTGTTTGCTTGGAACCAAAGACCAAGAGAAAAGATCAGCTTTGAAAATCTTAAGCTAGCAACTGAACTTCCTGATGCTGAACTTAGAAGGACTTTATGGGTATCAATTTTTCTTTATAACTTCAATGGAATAACTTTTGAATCTGTTTATTCTTACAGATATTTTATTTCCATTAAAGATTTAGTTTCCATTTGGATTTTCAGTCACTTCTTTGAAAATAATCAATTTTTGATCTCTGAGTCCCTAAGAGCCTATAAATTATTTTTGTTGGTTTTTTTGTTTGTTTTTGGTGAGGCATTTGGGGTTAAGTGACTTGCCCAGGGTCACACAGCTAGTAAGTGTTAGGTGTCTGAGGCCGGATTTGAACTCAGGTCCTCCTGACTCCAGGGTTGGTGTTCTATCCACTGTGCCACCTTGATGCCCTGCCTATAAGTTATTTTTAAACAAATCTAGCAGCAAAATATGTTAGATTAGATTCTTGACAAAGTACTATATGATGCTCAATAGTCTCCAAATTTCAACATCCTGGTCCTACTTAGAATGGCTATTGGGCAACCACATGTTTCTACCTATAATCAAGAGCTTTCACATTTTTCTTTCCATTATCTTCCTACTCAGTCAGAGACTGCATTCTGTATTGGTGAAAATTTCTCTACTGGGTGGACATAAAAGGGTTCTCTACACTGAAGTCAAAGTCCTTTGCTTTATCTGTTTATAATTTTGTATAGATTCTCAGTCTTTCATAGTTGACATCACTTCTGCAGTATACACAGGACATTTCCTAGATTCATTGACTTCATTTCAGTCCTAAGGCTGTAATCATTTTTCTTTCCTTCCATTTTGAGGAATTACATGCTGGTAGATAAATTAAAGCAGGTAATAGTGTCTGGGCCTGAGACAACTAGTAGAGAATTCACAAGTTATCTGTAGTGAGTGGAAAGAGAGAAGATAGAAGGAACAAAACAAAACAAAAAAATTCTGATATTCCATCTCTCTCAATTGGAATTCCCTTTCCATAACAGCATGAACCATCCTTATGAGCCTTATTTCCACCTCACCTCCTGGGGGTTTTTTTGTTTGTTAGTTTTGTTTTGTTTTTGGCGAGGCAATTGGGGTTAAGTGACTTGCCCAGGGTCACACAGCTAGTAAGTGTCAAGTGTCTGAGGCTGGATTTGAACTCAGGTCCTCCTGAATCCAGGGCTGGTGCTCTATCCACTTCACCACATAGCTGCCCCATCACCTCCTGTTAGCATGTATTTTCATTGTTTTGCACACAGGGTTGTAGGATAGGTGGTAAGCTCTATTTTTGGAAGAAGTACTCACTTTAACTCTACAGAGATAGATCACTGCTTCATTGAAGAAACAGCAAATAGATGCTTTCAGAATAGATTTTTACTAGCCTAAATGGAAGAATTAGATAGTGTTTTTCAGCTACTTTTGACAAACTAATGTGTTTTTTTCTTCTGCATAGTCTCTTGTAGCTTTTCCAAAGCTCAAACGACAAGTTTTATTGTATGAACCACAAGTCATCTCACCCAAAGACTTTACAGAGGGGACCCTCTTCTCAGTGAACCAGGAGTTCAGTTTAATGTAAGATTTATGATTATTGGTCTAAAAGTATAATCTTTCCTATGATGGTTAGTGCTTTGTTTCCAGGATAAAGCATTATTATTCTTGGAGGATATATAAAACTAAGAACCTAACCATTTTATAATCTGGGGCCTAATCTGCCCCACTAAGAATGTATTATATAACTAAGAACTTGTTTGACTCTCGTGTTATATATTGTTGCTATTCAAGTTTAATTCCAAAAAGAGTCGGGAGTGGTGAAAGAAATAATCCTGGGGTTTGAGGATCTGTCAGAATAAAATATACTATGGTAATAGACTTGACATAAAGGCTGTCAATATTGTAACTTCTATGTTATAAAGTTTTACTTGTATTAACTTAGTCTGGAGGACATTAAATCAGAGGTTTATAATTTACCTATTTTATATCTACATAAATTTTTTTTCTTTTTTTTTAATACAATTTGGGGGGGGGGGCGGGGAGAAGGCAGTGAGGGTTAAGTGATTTACCCAGGGTCACACAGCTAGTAAGTGTCAAGTGTCTGAGACCGGATTTGAACTCAGGTCCTCCTGAATCCAGGGCCTGTGCTTTATCCACTGTGCCACCTAGCTGCCCACTATTTACATACATTTTAAATTACATTCAAATACTACTTGAAACTTATTATTTCTTCATTTTTATATGTTTAATCATTTTATATGTCAATACAAACTTTGTTAAATCATGTTGCCAATTACAAGCATAGCTTCCTTTTTTGGTAGTTTGGGTTTTGTGTTTAATGTGACAGAAGAATCACCATAATTAATAACCCTAATCTCTCTCCTAAGCAATAGACTTGCATTTCCAACTACTTACTTAACAGCTCTTCTTAAATGTGCCATAGGCTTCTCAGTCTTGTCTAAAAATCAAACTCATTATCTTTCTACTTTAACCTACTTCCCTCTTACTTTTTCTTTCCTGTTAAGAAGGATACTAGCATTCTTTCTGTCACCTAGGTGGGCAACTTAGGAGTCATCTTCAACCCTTCATTTTCATCCATAGCTCCATAGCATCCATTGACTCCATAGCCAATTAGTTTTCCCCCTTCCCTCTACTCACACTAGTGGCCTCCTAATTGGTCTCCTTATATCCTGTCTTTCTCCTCTCCAATTCATCCTGTAGCTTTCAAAATAATATTCCTAAAGTATAGGTTTGACCATGAAAGCTTCCGTGACTCCCCATTACCTTTAAGATAAAACACAAGGGGGCAGCTAGGTGGTACAGTAGATAAAGCAGAGGCCTTGGATTCAGGAGGACCTGAGTTCAAATCCGGCCTCAGACACTTGACACTTACTAGCCGAGTGACCCTGGCCAAGTCACTTAAACCTCATTGCCTGACCAAAAAAAAAAAAAAGATAAAACACAAATTCTGTTTGGTGTTTAAAGCCCTTTTCAATTGGACTCCAGTCTCTTTAAGACTATCATACACGAGCGTCAGGCACTTCACATTCTAGCCAAATTCTACAAGTCACTATTCTCTATATTTGACACCTTCTCTCCCAACTCTCAGCCTTGTACAGTCTCTCCTTCACGTCCAGAATGCTATTTTATTCCCTGGTACTTCTGGGAAACTCTGTCTCCCATCAAGGAAAAGTACTGCCTTCTTTAAGAGGCATTTATTGATTCCTCCAGAGGCTTGTTCATCCATGCACCCTACTCAGATTTTTCATGTCTTTAACCTGTCTGCCCCATACCAGTATAACATAGTATTCTGGAAAGCAGGACTGTTTCGATCCTTTTAAGCCCATTGCCTACCATGCTGCCTGCCACACAGTACATACTGCATAAATGCTTATTGATTTGATATAACTATTGCTAGTACAAACTTTATCAAAAATGCTTTTTGGCTTTTTTTGGTTTTTTTCCTAGCTGCATAAAGTACAGCTAGCAATTTGTACCTTCCTTAGGAGAGTAATATGTATTTGTGTTCACACCTGTGCCCTCATTGGAGTGGAGAAATGCCTTCTACCTGGTTTGCAATTTTTAGTTTTACTGAGTGGCCTAGGGGACTGTGAGATTATTTCATTTGCCCTTGGTCATACATCCAGTAAGAGTATATATCTAAAACAAGAAAGAACCCCAAAGGTCATATTTTCCACTTCCTCATTTTACAGATAAAGAGACAGAGGCCCAGAAAGCTTGTGTGATTTGCACATAGCTAATAGAATGAAAAAGCTAGAACAGGTAGGGTTTTCTTACCTAACTTCTTTATTTTTGGTTCTTTGATTTGCCCAAGGTCACCAAGGTAGTAAGTGGAAGACTCCAAATTCCAGTTCAGTTCCCATACCTCCTATTTCTGCTCACTTTACACTTCCTGGGCTAATACTCCCTACATGTGTGAGGCAGGACTTGTAAGTCTTCTTCCTGACTGGAAGGCCAGCCCTCTCTCCACTACATAATGCTTCCTTTCAATACTCATGGTACTTTTCAGTGTCCAGCCATGCCACCTTGAATACCCAATCGTGTCTGACCTCAAATATAATGAATAAAAGAGAGAAAATTCACCAGTGATTAAAACTGATGGCCTTTGTTTTGTTGGGTTTTTGCAGGGAGGGGTAGGGGGGTGCAGCTAATATCATTACACATTTGCTCTGACCAGAGAACTTTTTTCTTAGGCGATTATCTTTGCACATTACATTTATTTGGTTCCTTTTAGTACAGCACAATGTCCCAGCAAGACCAGCTGGGAAACACCATGGGGCAGGGGGAAAGATGGATAGTTAGGGTCAGAGCACCTGAATTAAATGTCAGCTATGCTCCTTACTATTTCACTTCACCCACCTATAAAATGGGGGATTGTACTAGATGACCTGAGGTCCTTTCAAGCTCCAAATTGATGTTCCTGTCAACTATGAGCCTAAGAGTGTTTATAATATATGTCAAAATATTTAGGTTATCCATTTAATGGATGTGTAAGCCTTGGAACTTCACATTTCTCAACTGTACAGTGAGTACATTGGACTAGATAATCTCAGAGGTTACTTCCAAATTAACATTGTATGATTATGTTAACAAAGTCTGTATTATTGCTACAGAATTTTTTGGATAGTTTAGTATTCCAATTACATTATTGAGTTTTCTTCCACAGAGTTGTCATGTCATTGTTTGCCTTCATGCTGTGAAATAATTACTTTTTTTATTAATGTCATTTGTGTGACCTTTACAGAAAAAATGCAAAAGTTCAGAAAAGGGGTAAAATTAACTTGATTGGACGGTTGCAACTCACCACAGAAAGAATGAGAGAAGAGGAGAATGAAGGAATAGTTCAACTAAGAATATTAAGAACCCAGGTATGTGATGTGAGCAGAAATAAATAAATTTTGAAGTAATTGTGGTAGACATCCTTGTCTACTTCTTGATTTTATAAAATAACTTTTGTTAAGTTATTTTCCCCAAAGCCTTAAGCTTCCTGGATAGAGGAACCTCTAGAGACTGCTGAAAGTAAAGACCCAGGGATGGGAAAATTGAGGAAGAGAGTTATGATAATAGCAATGTGCTATAAGGTTTGCCATTAGTTTCTTACCTCTTAGATTCCTAATTTAAAGTATATTTCTGGGGCAGCTAGGTGGCACAGTGGATAAAGCACTGGCCTTAGATTCAGGAGGACCTGAGTTCAAATCCAGCCTCAGACACTTGACACTTACTAGCTGTGTGACCCTGGGCAAGTCACTTCACCCCAATTGCCTCACCAAAAAAATTAAAAAATAAAGCATATTTCTTCTGGCACTACATAGGTGATTTGTGGTATGGATCTGTGACTTCATGGCTTTAGATCCTCCCTCCCCCAAGATAGAAATTACCCATATCTCATAATTTAACAGTAATATTTGTGGGATTGAACTATTCAAACTATATTCATTCCAAGGCTATGTAGGAAGGAAAAAATAGGTCTCCTTCATAATAATGAGGCTTGTCTTATAACCCTCTGGTGATATATTTCATCATAGTGAGCTTTGTAAAAACTATTTCTAAATCAATTTTGCTTTCCTTGAGGAGGTTCTGCTTTAGTTTTTTCTTATTTCAAAATACATCATAATATTTAACTAAGCTATCATTCTGTTTTTAGGAGGCTATCATCCAAATAATGAAAATGAGAAAGAAAATTAGTAATGCTCAACTGCAGACTGAACTAGTAGAAATTTTGAAAAATATGTTCTTACCACAAAAGAAAATGATAAAAGAGCAAATTGAATGGCTTATAGAGCACAAATATATCAGAAGAGATGAGTCAGATATCAACACTTTCATATACATGGCATAATTTTGAAGACTATGGAAGATGTGGAAAACCCAGATGGAGGTGTGCTTGGGCAGACAAGTTGCAACAGTGTGTGCTGGAGATTAACTAACTCATTGGATTTTTATTACATAAATATCAAAATTCCTGCCTTACCTGACAAAAGGACTATGTTTTGCCAATTCATCAACTAGCATGATGGCACTCCCTTCATGTTGCACACTTTTAACAGCATGCTGTTTTGTGGGGAAACTTGCATTCATGAAGAGCCCATTGTGAGCTTTCTAGAGTTGATTTCATTTATACCCACCAGGAGGATTACAGGTTTTTAGGGAAGGAGGTGGGGGAGGTACTGGGGAAGGGTATTCTTTTTTTTTTCTTTGACTTCCTTTTTTATTTAAAAGATAAACAGTACTTGCACAAGGAAATGATCTTCAAATATTCATGCACTGAAGAACTGCTGTTACTTTTGATTTCTAAATGCAAGTAGGACTAGAAACAGCACTTTCAGTTATTTGTGATCAACGAGTACTGTACTGTCCACCATTGGTGAGATATTTTATATAACATTGGGAGAGACATACATCACATTTGAAAAGATATGTTTTTGTTACAGTATCAACTTGTTGGCTCAAACAGTGCTTCAGTATGTGGTAACTGGATCTTAATGATACACACGTGATGTAAAATATTTCCATCCTTTAAATCTTGGCTTCCTTTAAGAAGGAGATCAGTCTCTTCTTTGTTTTCTGTAAAGTGGCATGGATAATTTTTATCTATTTGGCCAAATAGTTTAACAAAACCTTTTGAAGAAATGAATGAAATAGTTGCTTCATTTGTTTAAAAAAAATATTGTTACAGTTAACTTTTCAGGGCCTGCAGTAGTAAAATGAATATATGTTCAATGTGTTTGGTGGTACATTTAATATTTGTGATCCAAATATCTGCTACATATAATTAGTATTTATGTTTCAGATATCTATCTGATAAGTGCATTAAAAACAATACAAAAACCTCCTACTTGGAATGTGACACATTTACATGATTGATTTTTTTTTTAATTTTGTTTTTTTACAGTCCAAAATACCTGTTGGGGGGAGGAAGGGAGTTGAGGAAGCTACTTTTTTTTAAAGACCTGTAAATCACCTTGAGGTGGGAGATATGAGAAGCATCATCATAGGATGACATATAAACAAAGAAGCAGAATCGATACAACCTTAGTATGAGCAGCAAACTTGCCAAATATTTAGGCTTACATGTGAAATATTAATATTTTTAAATGTTCAGATGGCAGCAATTTCCTTGTTTCTTTCTGTCAAGCAGTCCAAAGTAGTAACTTCATGGTTGATGGTACCCTTATGCCCAGAGTAATAGAGTTCTTTGGACTTATTGGGGACTTGATGATAATTTAAAAAGAAGGGAAAAAACATTTCCCATCGGGAAAGAAAAGCTCAAGTTGGAATTTTATTCATTGTGGTGCAAGTTTCAATTTTTCTTGCAAATAATTATTTTATATACTGTGTGATATAAAATACCAGAATTTTTCAGGAACAATATGATTTTGATGAAGAAAGGAAATGAAATGCTGCAGCACTGAAAGGAATACAGTATTATATCATTAGCAGCATGCATTCAAGAGCATTTGGTAGAGTAAGTTCCCAACCCCATTCAAATGTTGTTGGAATTAGCTGCTATTAAGGAAAGAAAGCAAATTAAAAGGTAGATTAAAGTTTTGCTGTTTATATTCTTATGCCTATTCTGAATCTCATAGGAAATTGAAATTTTTTGTTTAAAAAGTTAAAAGGTTGCAGTTTACTTTTTATGGTAGCTTGGAAATAACAAAAATGTTAGCCCAGAAATGTTCAGAATTGAACTAAAATTAGTTCATATTATTTTCTAGCTACATGAAGGCTAACAGCGGATGAAATTTGGAAAAATAAAATTTGTAATAATAATGGTGACTTTATGTGTAACAAAGCATTCAATATTGGCACATTTACTTGTAATACAAGAATGCCAGAATAGGAAATGATTGGGTAAAATTGACACGCCACTTTGAAAGTTTAAGGTCTTTCTGCCATAATTGTCTTGAGCACTTTTTAAAAATTCCTAATTTTTCTGTCATTTAACTTAAGAATGAGAGCCATGATGTGTTGACCTGCAAGGCAAGCAAAATACAAAAGTGGGTAGCTCTAAACCCATTAGCAGACTTTTCTATTAAATTTTGTAAAATTTTGTTTCATAGCTAATTACGTCCTAATTATATTTTGCACATCCAAACAGGAACAAAGACTGTAGCATTGTAGTTATCTTCAATTTTCTGGTATATATATAAAATTAATAACCAATTAGTTATCTAACTACTTTTCAGTGTTTGTGCAAACCATTAATTAACAAGGTGCCTATAACATTGTTCAATTTTATTTAACTATGTTTTGACTAGAAATTTGCTTTGTTTAAAAAAAAAATGAAAAATGACACCAGCAGCTTGCTAAAGATGCAGAATCACGTTTAGCATCCTTCATCAGGTCAGTTTCACCTATATGCACTTAAAGCTAGTGTTATCTGGGCTAGGGGAGATAACTGAAGTGTTATTTGTGAGAAAAGAGTACACGGATAAAATGAAAGATGTACTTCACTTGCAATATGGCAACAATGCACTTTTAAAGCTTAATTTTAGCTTTGTATATTTATCTCCAAAGACCTAGCTTACACAGGTGCTGCATCTGGAAAGTATAGACAACTGTTGCCACATACACTGCCATAGTGAATGGATGTGAGACAAAATTGACCAAATAAAAATGTGACAGATTGTAAATCACATTTCTAATGAATTTCAGTGAGAAAAATATTAGTTTTTTTCTTTTCCAGTGATTTAATGAAAATCTTCATATAAATTCTCAAGTCTTCCATATTTTTCATTACACAAGTGGTCTCCTTCATTTTTGTTGACCCATGTATCTCTTGCTTGTTTTGAGCATGGGTAAAATGTTCCAAAATGAACAAATATTAGCTTTCTTGTTTTCACTTTAATATGTAAAATTTAGTAGAAATATGATCTGAATAGTCAGAAAACCTTTTGCATTAGGATGTTATTTTTCCTGTAAAATGCGACTTTTAACAATTCAATTTGGGCAAGAGATTTGCTAGTTTTACAGAAAGATTTACTAACTTAAACTCAAACTGTGTTTTTTCTATTTTCATGTAAATGACTGGGATGCTATCTTGTAAATTCTTCCAAGGTCATGTTTGTGAAATAAACAGTACATGAAAGCTTTCCTGTCATATACATTATATGTAGTCTGGAGTGTTGAAGAAACTTGAGTTCCTAGGTTGTAATCTATCTATGTTATGGTATTTACAATATTGAATGTGTGCCACTACATACCGAGATAATAATGCTGTACAATTTTGAATGGTAGCAGTTTCAGTATGGCAGTCGGCTGAACTATTTTGATGTACTGCTTAATTTTTGAATTTTATTTTTTAAGTTGTATAATTTATTTTCTTGCAAAATAAAAAAAAATGTAATACAAAAGACTTCCTCTTATCCAAGAAATTTTGGTGTCCTACTACAAAACAGTTTTTAAACTTGAATAAAATCTCTTCTGCTAGGTTTGTTGTGTTAAATATTAAATGAAGCAAAAAACAAAACCCACAACCATCCTGTAAGAAGGAGAAATGTTGTGGCAATTAATTTATTCATGTTATACATTTTATTTTGAAATGAAGTCTAGAGGTTAGAAAATATGGTCTTAATACCATCTCCATCATTCTCTAATGTGACAGCAAATGGAACAGAACAGAGTGTGCAAACTATAAACCAGGGAGATTAATTTCCATTTCAGAGAAAATTATAGGAGAGATCATTAAAGAGATGGTTGGTAAATACCTAGAAATTAAAGAAATTGATCCTGCATAGATTCACCAAGAACAGGTTAAACCAGACTAATTTCATTTCCTTTTTTGATATCACCAAACAAGTAGATGAGGGAAATGCTATTAATATAGTTTGCCCAGATTTTGCTTTTTATGAAATTTCATACTATATTTTTGTGGAGAAGATGGAGAGATCTGAATTAGACTATAGTACAATCAGATGGATGCAGAATTCTTTTTGACAGGGGATCTTTCTGTAGAGTATCCTAGATCTCTGTACTTAGCCCAGGGCTGCTCACATTTTTATGGGTGACTTGGATAAAGGCATAAATGGTATGCTCAAAAAATTTGCAGATGATAAATATTTAGGAGGGATGACTAACACACTGTAATAATAAAGAACCAAAAGGACCTTGAAGGCTAGAGCTTTGGGATGAACCAAATAAGATAAAATTCAATAGGGATAAATGTAAAGTGCTATACTTGACTACAAAAAGTCAAGTACCCAAATATTAGGTGGAGGAAGGATCTTGGAGTTTTGTTGGACTGCAAGGTCAGTAGGAATAAGCAGTGTGATGTGGTTGCCTAAAAAGCTAATGAAATTTTGGGCTTCATTATTGTTGTTCAGTCTGTGGACTGTGGACCATAGCACACCAATACTGTCCCCATTGGGGTTTTCTTGGCAAAGATACTGGAGTGTTTTTCCATTTCCTTCTTCAGTAGATTAAGACAAACAAACAGATTAAGTGACTTGCCCAGGGTCACACAGCTACAAAATGTCTATGACCAGATTTGAACTCAGGTTTTTCTGACTCCAGGACCAGCAGTCTATCTACTGCATCACCTAGCTGACTTCTTGGGTTTCATTAGAAAGGACATAATTTTCAGGGCTAGGGAGGAAATTATCTCACTGTTCTCTGCACTTGTCAGATCTTATCTCAAGTATTGCATTCAGTTGAATGACCAGAGAAGGTCAACCAGGATGATGGAAGACCTTTTGCCCCTGCCAAATAAGGATCATTTGAAGAAACTGGGAATGTTTATCCTGGAGAATGAACATTTATGGAGTATGGGATAGCTGTCTTCAAGAATTTGAAGTGTTGTCATGTGGAGGAATAAGACTTTTTGGTCTCAGAGGGAAGAACTGGGAGTGATAGGTAGAAATTGCAAAGAGGCAAATTTAGATTCAATATCAAGAAAAACTTAGTAACGGGGGCAGCTAGGTGGTGCAGTGGATAAAGCAGCAGAATACCTGAGTTCAAATCCAGCCTCAGACACTTGACACTTATTAGCTATGTGACCCTGGGCAAGTCACTTAACCCTCATTGCTCCACTTAAAAAAAAAAAGAAAAGAGGGGGCAGCTAGGTGACGCAGTGGATAGAGCACCGGCCCTGGAGTCAGAAGTACCTGAGTTCAAATCCGGCCTCAGACATTTAACACTTACTAGCTGTGTGACCCTGGGCAAGTCACTTAACCCCAATTGCCTCACTTAAAAAAAAAAAAAAGGAAGAAAAGAAAAACTATGTAGTTTCCAACATTAACTAATCATAATCTTTGGATAGAAGTCGTCATATAAATTTGTATAAACAAAAACTTAGTAACAATTAGAATTGTGCAAAAGCATCATGGCTTGCCTTAATAGGTAGTATGTTTTCCCCTCCTTGGAGGTTTTCAAGATGGGGCCTGGATTACCATTTGTTGAGTATGTTGTGAAGATTCAGTCGTGTGTGTGTGTGTGTGTGTGTGTGTGTGTGTGTGTGTGTGTGTGTGTGGTTTGACTGGATGTCTGTTCCAACCCTCAGATTTTGTGAAATTAGGCACCTCCTGGTGGTCAGTAAACATCAGTGATAAAATGACTCTAATATGTATAAACAAATTCATTTCTTGCTTTTAACAAACAGTACCATGTCTTTTTTTATCTTTGTACATGACCCTACCATGTTGTATATGCATACTTGGCACTTAAAATTTTTTTTGTCGTTAAATTCTTAATTTATAATTAGAGCTTATATTAGTGATTATACGGATAAGGATGGACAGATTCTACTCCAATGAAAACTAAATTGGATCACCTATTTATAAGTTGCAACTGTACCATTGCAATGATACAAAACTTCAGGAGAATTCAGGCACATTTCTCTCTAGTTGACAAGTAATGAAGCAATAACATTAGTTTGGCAATAAGTGCTCCTTAAACTCAGAGATAAGAATCAACCAATACTTTCTTCATCACTTCTCAGTGTCCCCTGAATCCAGTTGTATATCAGAGAGCTTTTGCATTTTGTCAGCGGAGAAAGTCATAAAAGAATTTGAACATTTGAGGAAATGTTTTAAAAAGCTATTTCACTGCAAAAAGAATGGAGAAATTATGTTCTAACCTTGATTGTGTTCTAGGTGTATACATGGTGCAGTCTGAAAGAAATAGCTAAACAAGATATATGTGATTAAAGTTTTTGTAACAGTTCATAAAGGGGCAGCTAGGTGGCTCAGTGGATAGAGTACTGGCCTTGGATTCAGGAGGACCTGAGTTCAAATATGACCTGACACCTGACACTTACTAACTGTGTGACCCTGGGCAAGTCACTTAACCCTTATTGCCCTGCAAACCCCCCCCCCCCCCGCAAAAAAACAAAACCAAACAAAAAACAGTTCATAAAATAGGGAGTAAGAAAAAAGGGCATTAATTAAATTTGCATTTTGAAATTCTTTGAAAATGAGAAGACTTGACAACACAGTCAGAGGAAACATTTAGTCTTCATTAAGTATTTGGTTGGTGTGGGGGCAGCTAGGTGGCATGGTGGATAAAGCACTGGCCCTGGATTCAGGAGGACCTGAGTTCAAATCCAGCCTCAGCTGGATTTGACACTTACTATCTGTGTGACCCTGGGCAAGTCACTTAACCCCCATTGCCCCTGTGCCCCCCCCCAAAGTATTTGGTTGGTGAAGCATTGAGGTATTGAAAAAATGAAGTGTTGTGCAGCACAATAAACAGTTGTTTTCCCTCTGATTTGAGTATAGCTTCATCTGTGGGGGATGCATTTATCAGCTAAGGCATATATGTTAAAGAAGGTAGAATTGGCCATGAATTATTCCTCTATTTCTTGTCCAGAAAACCACAGGGAGAGAAAGGGGTCACTCAAAAACTGGCTTGATGTTAGAGGGCCACGTTAGGATAGACCCAATCTCAAATTCACTTGATCTCTGGAGCAATTTTTTTTTTTTTAAGTGAGGCATTTGGGGTTAAGTGACTTGCCCAGGGTTACACAGCTAGTAAGTGTTAAGTGTCTGAGGCCAGATTTGAACTCAGGTACTCCTGACTCCAGGGCTGGTGCTTTTTCCACTGCACCACCTAGCTGCCCCTGAAGCAATTCTAAAAACAATCTGGGGGCAGCTAGGTGGCACAGTGTATAGTACAACTCTTTGTGACCCCATTTGGGGTTTTCTTGGTGAAGATATTGGAATGGTTTGCCACTTCCTTCTCCAGCTCATTTGACAGATAAGAGGCAAACAGAATTAAATGATTTACCCAGGGTCACCCAGCCAGTAAGTGTCTGAGTCCAGACTTCAACTCAGTTCTTCTTGATTCTAGGCCTGTTGCTATAGCCACTGTGCCACCTAGCTGCCATAATCTCTCTTGAGATTCGAGTAAATAAATTTCTTGGCTCTGTCACCTCCTTTCTTGTTTTAGCTTTGTGCTGGGGGCATTATTATGAATGGTGGAAAGATGAAAACATAAGAAACTTGTAGACATCTAATCATTCAAGCCTCTGATAGGAACACCGTCTATCTTTTTTAGAATGGCATGATTGGAATTGTACAAAAACATACTTAATTTCCCTCAACCAATTGTAGAGCTAATATATCCATATTTGTGAAGCTTTTCTTGAAGAGACTGACACTTCTGACTTAGGCCCATCTGCATTAATTTACAATAGCAAATACAGAGTGAACTTTCTCCTCCACAAAGTACCAGTCTTTAATCTCAAACTTCCAGGGTTGCTCACTTCATTCTAATAGTCTAGGATTTGTCAAATGAGTATTCACTTTATATTCTTAAATAATCATGACTTGCTAGGTGGTAGAGCTGTCTCATATTAGATTAGATCTTCTTTTGCTGTTTGTTCTTAAGAGTCTAAAACTTTCTCATTTGTGTTCAGAGATTTGATGACCATCTCAACTTGGAATGATTAGGCCTTAGCCGACCTTTCTAGACTTATTTCACATTATTCTCTTTTATGTACACTAGGTTCCAACTAAACTAGCCTATTTGCTATTCTCTGAACTCAACATACCACTCTTATACTTGTGCCTTTTCACAGCCTGTCTCCTATGCATGATAACATGTTCCCTTGGGAACTGATTTTCTGTTGAATATTAAAATATAGCTTTTGTATCTGCCTGTCTCCTACAAATAGATCAGAGAAATAATGTTTAATTTCTTCTTCTTTTTTTTTTTTGGTGAGGCAATTGGGGTTAAGTGACTAGCCCAGGGTCACACAGCTAGTAAGTGTTAAGTATCTGAGGTCAGATTTGAATTCAGATCCTCCTGAATCCAGGGCCAGTGCTCTATCCACTGCGCCACCTAGCTGCCCCTATATTTAATCTCTTCTACAAATTAATAATCAGATCAGAGAAATTACATCTTATATCTCCTACAACAAACCAGATCAGAGAACATGTTATATCTGCCTATCTCCTACAAACAGATCAGAGAAATAATGTTTAATTTCTCCTACAAATCGGAGACAGAAAAAACATACCTGTCCTCCTACAAAAACATCAGAGACAGACAGAAAAAACATAATATCAATTTAATATTTTATTGTCCCAAGAAGAAAGTTAACAAAACATGATCATGTGAGACTTCCCTCCTAAGAGAGAAGCTCAGAGGACTCCCCATTTCTGAGGGTATATAAGGTTTTAGTCCACTGAGTACAAGGTGTTGTCAGTTTCAATAGTATGATACAGAAATCAACCCAGAAGCAAAAAGTAGTTTAACAACTTCAGTTGGAGGAAATACAGAAGCATCATGATAAATCTACAGGATTACAAAAAAAGGTTTGGCTAGGATGAGGCCCAGATGTTACCATAAGATAAGGATTTATTATCCTGAGGGAAAAGAAGTCACAAGGTAAGGTCTTTTATCTGCTAGCTATCTGGGTTCATTTTGGAATTCAGTTGAATAATATTCTGCTCCTATTAATCCAGGGTTTCATAAAATTCCTTTTGGATAATAAGGTACCTCCATCAAATCCAGGTGATCCATATATTTATATTAACACAACACAGTGACCAACCACAGTTCCAGAGGACATATGATGAAATATACTAATCGCTTCCAGGTAGAGAGATGATGAACTCTGCAAGCTGAGATACAGTCTTTGGATGTGGCTGTGTGGGAATTTGTTTTGTTTAACTGTACATATTTACAACAGAGCTTTTTTTACTGCTTTCTCAGTGGGGCAGGGGAGGTGAAGAACAGTGAGAGGGGAGGAAAGTAGATCTTCATTTGAAAATAAAGTTTATGTTTTTTAAATCTCCAGCTTTCTTTAAGCTCCTTTTTTTAGCTCATTTACCACCTCCCAGGGAAGCTTTTTCTGATTTTTATCCCAACCCCAATTCTCTCATCCCACCCCACCCCCAGAGATTAGTCCTCAATTTATTTAGAGATTTAGTCCTCAATTTATTTTCCATTTATTTATTCATTGTTTTTCCCCTGAAGAATGCCCTTGAGGGCACAAACTGATTTTCATTGATGTATATTTCCAGTGCCTTTTATACTTTACTCATGGTAAGCCTTAATGCTTGTTGAATTAAATAGGAAAACTTGACTCTACCTGCTATTTGATATCTTATAGAAGTCGAATTAAGCAGCACTATTGGTAACTGGATGGATGTTAGAGATGAAGGAGAAAGGATCGGACTTCCCAGTTCTAATCAGGGACAGAGTGAATGGTAGTGTCACTGACCAGGAAAAGCAAATTTTGGGAGAAAGAAAATAAGCTTGGTTTTGCAAAATCAAACTTGAAGGGATGGTGAGATATCTTCATGGAAATGTTTCCTAGGGGGCAACTAGGTGGCACATTGGATAGAGCACTAGCCCTGGATTCAGGAAGACCTGAGTTCAAGTCGGGCCTCAGACACTTAACACTTACTAGCTGTGTGACCCTGGGCAAGTCACTTAACCCCAATTGCCTCACCAAAAAAAGAAAGAAATGTTTCCTAGACAAAGATGTAGGTCTAGAACCCACAGGAGAAATTAGAACCAGAGATAAAGATTTTTAAGTCTTCTGCATGGAGGCAGTTGAAGCAAAGTAGATAAATTATATTGAGATAAAAAGCAGGACACTGATAACTCAAAGCCACAAGAGGAGTGAACACTGTGGGAGGTAATTGTCTCTATTGCATAGAGATCTAGAAGAATAAATACTTGAAGAAAACATCTAAAATCTGTGGGGTCAGTTTGAGTAAAGTGGCAAGTGAAGAAGGGGAGGCTAAGAGAATGGGTAGTGAGGGAATGGAGGTATTAAATATAGCTTTTAGATGAAGTTTGACAGTAAAAAGGGAAAAGAGTGAAGAGATGATTTGTTTTAGGATTATTGAGGCCCTAAGATATTTTTAAGGTAGTTGACAAGGAGCAAATGAAGGATGGGCAGGGGCAGCTAGGTGGAGCACTGGCCTTGGATTCAAGAGGACCTGTGTTCAAATCTAACCTCAGACACTTGACACTTAACTAGCTGTGTGACCCTGGGCAAGTCACTTAACCTTCATTGCCCTGCCCCCCCCCCCAAAAAAAAATGAAGGATGGATTGAAGATGCATGGGCGTGGAGTGGAAGGAGTCAAGATGGCAGAGTAATAGAAAGGACAACCTAGCTCCCCCACCAAACCTTCACAAAGATCTAGAAAATGCACTGCACCAAATCCTGATTAGAAAGCCAAGGAAAAGGGCACAATTAGAATTTTTTTCTCTCACCTAAGTTGCCTTAGGAAGACAGGTTATCAAGGAGCACTAGGACTGAGTCTCTAGAGGCTTGTTTCACGTGGAGCATTCCAGTGCTTCAATGAATAGGAAAGGGCTGAGAATAGGAACCAGGGCAAGAAGAGATTCCATGGTATCCCTGAACTAGGGTGCCAGAACAGGCGCCATTGGGAAGCTCTGTCTTCTACCAGCCTGCTCTGGGTCACAGATCCAAGTTGACTGAGGAGGGGACTTGCATCTAGGAGTGGTCACAGAAGTATGGTGTACTGGGCCCTACCTAGAAGTTTAGAAGCAAACAGTAGCAGTGTGGCTCTGATCCCAGTAGCAGAACAGGAACTCACTTCTAGCCTGAAGCCTCCAGGTAAAAGAACCAAGTAATTAGGAATCCTACTTCCTCCCAATGGGCTAATAGGGGCCGAGTCCAGCAGCAGTCTATTAAAACTTCCAACTCAGAACAAGGGAACAGACCCAAGCCTGGGTCAGGAACTTGCAGAACTCTGACCAGTAGGACTGAGCATATTTTACCCCAGACCACCAGATCACATCACTTTGGGAGCATTGAAAGTTTTTCGGTCCCCAACCTGAGCTGTGAACATAGATAAGTGATGCAAGAGGACAGAAGCTCAGACCAGACATTCCTACACACTGACCCAAGAATTGTGCAATGCCTAACCCTAACAAAGTCCAAAATCTAAAAGTAGGTTAAAAAGAAAGCTATTCTGGTAATGAAGAAGAAGAAAATGACTTGTAGAAAATATCTATAAACGAAGCCTCAAAAGCACAACTTGTACACAAATTCAACCAGAATTCCTGGAAGAGATAAAGCAAGAAATTTTAAAATGCTAAAAAGTTATTTTAAAAACCAAATGAGGGGCAGTTAGGTGGCTCAGTGGATAAAGCACAGGCCTTGGATTCAGGAGGACCTGAGTTCAAATCCAGCCTCAGACACTTAACACTTACTAGCTGTGTGACCCTGGGCAAGTCACTTAACCCCAATTGCCTTCCCCCCCCAAAAAAAAACAAACCAAATGAGAACAATAGAGGAAATTTAAGAAAAGAAATAAGCTATGCAAGAAAGAATTAAATAGGCAGTTAAAGGCTTGTCTATAAAGTATAAAACCTTGCCCAAACAACAAACTCCCTGAAAATAAGAATGGACCAAACAGACATGAAACTAGAATAAACATTTAAATAAAGTCAGGAAACGGGGGGAAAGTTTTGGTTTGGTTTGGTTTTTTTAATGTATCTCATAGCAAAACCAAACTGGGAATAAAAAATATTAGAATAATTGGACTATCTTAAAGTCATGACCAAAAGAAACACTGGAGAAAATATTTTGAGAAGTCATTAAAAAAAAAAAAACACCTGCCCAGATCTCTTCGTATCAGAAGACAAACTGGAAATAGAATGTATCACTTACCTCCTGAAGAAAAACTCAAAATGAAGACTCCTGGGAATATTGTAACCAATATCCAGAGTCTCCAAATTCAAGGAGCAAAAAATATTGCAAGCAGCCAGAAAAGAATTCAAGAAACCAGCACAGTCAAGATCACACATAGTTTAGTAGCCATTACTATACAAGAGCAGAAAGCTTGGAAAATGATATTCCAGAAGGCAAAAGATCTAGGTTTACAACAAAGAATTATTTAATAATTTACAACCAAGAAAAATTTCAGCAAAACTGAATATAATCAATTCAATGCAGGAGTGTGGGAGTTGGGAGCAAAAATGGACCCTTAATGAAATGAACTTCTAAACATTTCTGATGAAAAGATCAAAACCAAATACAAAATCAGGCATACAAATACAGGAGTCAAGAGAAGCATAGGAAGGTAAATATGAGAGTATTCCCAAGGGATTAAACAAGGTAAAACTGTTTACATTCTTATATGGAAACATAATACACATGTATCCTCTCAGAAATCTATCATCATGAGGTATCATAAAGGAAGTCTAATTAGAGGGTGTAGGAATGATTTTGTTTTGTTTTTTGATGATCATAAAAGAAGAATAGAAAGGAAGGAAAGAGTGGGAGAGGAGAAAAAAGGAAGAATGGAAGAAATTACCTCACATAAATGGGGTGTGCAAGTAGAAGTCTATACAGTGAGGAAGGAATTGGGGAAAAGTAGAATACACTTTAACCTTATTAATCTAAACTGATCAAAGAAGGAAAAGGTGCAGAAATACATATTGCCTAACAGGGAGATGAGGGAAAGTAGGAGTGTGGGGAAACAAGAGAAAGGGTAGGTTAGGGGATGGATTAGTCAGAAGCAAAATAAAACCATAAATAATTGTTGGGAAACAAAAACAAGAAAATTTGAGTGGGATAGAGGGAAATGCACAATTAACAATCAGAACTTTGAATATGAATGCGATGAATTTACCCATAAAACTGAAGGGAATAACAAAACGGATTAAAAACCATAATCTAATAAAGTTGTTTACAAGGAATACAATTTAAGTAGACACATACACAGAGTTAAAGTTAAGGGACTGGAACAAAATCTGTTATGCTTCAGTTAAAGTAAAATAAGGCATGTACCAATCATGATCTCAGAGAAAACAAAATAAACCTAATTAAGAGATAAACAGGGAAACTACATTTTGCTGAAAGGTACCACTGACAATAAATTGATATCAATACTAAACACATACACCAAATGGCATAGCATTAAATCTTAAAGGAAAAGTTAAGTGAGTTATAGGGAGGAGTAAAACTATTATAGTGTGAGACTTCAGTTTACCCCTCTCAGACCTAAATAATTATAACAAAATAACAAATGAAGCACTTAAATAGAATTTTAGAACAGTTAGACCCTCTGAAGAATATTGAATGTGTTGCAAAAATGTCTAAGTCACAGTGGAAGAAGAAAAAACCAGTCTCCAAGCCAAAAGAAAAATTAGGTTTATTGAGAGAGGGAGTCTGTCTCACAATAAAGCCGGTCTCAGATCTAGGACACAAAGACCCTGAGCCTCAGGATCTATGGATATTTATACACCATGACTCCTCCCACAAATTAACATAATCTCAGAGGTATAAATATAATAAGTATGGAATAGCAAGAAAGAAACCACCAGTCATACACTAGTGCAATCACTTGCCATTCTAGATATCCTACTTAAATATCCTTGTTACTAAATAACAGGCTCATAAGAAGCCATCTACAGGATTACATCTTTGCCATCTCTAACATTGCACACATATATATACATACATATATACACACAAACATAGATACATATATAAACATATACATATATAATCTCTAGATACTTTCATCAATAAAAGAGAGAAGAAGCAGATGAATGCATTTGGACATGTAACTAAAAAACAGTAGGGGCAGCTAGGTGGCACAGTGGATAAAGCACTGGCCCTGGATTCGGGAGAACCTGAGGTCAAATTCTGCCCCAGACATTTTGACACTTACTAGCTGTGTGACCCTGGGCAAGTCACTTAACCCTCATTGCCCTACAAAACAAAACAAAAAAACAGTAGAAAGCCAATGAATTAAAAACCACTTAAACACTAAAATAGAAACCCTGAAAATTAAAGGAGAGAATAACAAAACTGGAAGGGAAAAGAAAACAACACTAATGAACCAGTAAATAAAACTGGCACTGGGAAGGGAGAAGGATAGAATGAAATAGATCATTAGCTAACTTGATTTTTAAAAAAACAATAAATTATAAGCTTTAGCAAGAGTTAGGCTTTTAAGCATTTATTAAGGAGAATAAGAATTTGGTAAAGAGAGAAAGGCCTACATTCATCTATCTATTAAAGGGAGAGCACATTTCTAGCACCACTCTCCTCCAGAGTCCCCAGGAAAGAGCCCCAGTCAGAGCACCAGGCTCCCCCTTCTTCTTCCCACCAGCAAACGTCACTTCCTGACGCCAAAGATGTCTTTTCTGAGGGCATGGTCTTGCCCTCAGAGACATTCACCTCATGGCGCAGCTTTTCTACAGTAAGTCTCCAGCAGGTGGCGTCATTCCAATCATTACATAACAATTCTTTACAGAAGCTAGGAATACCCAAAGATGGGAATTGAGGACAGGGTTTTTAAGGGGTAACAGAACAAAAGGGAACCAAAAAATAAATAAATAAGCTGCTTCAGAGTCATTTACAGAAACTACTAACTACTTAATATAAATGAACCTTTGACAAAAGACACAATAGAACTGCTCCAGAATTAAGTATAGATGCTACTTAACTCTAAATAGAAACTACTTAATGTAGATGGACTTTTTTATATAATAACATAAAGTCCAGGGAGTAAGGTAGGGAAACATTAGGAGGGGATAAGTTGCTTGGGGGAGGTGGGGGAAGTCCATAAGTCCATCTAGAGTCCGGAAATGACAAAGATTGGTTAGCCCCAGGCAATTCATTTGCTTAGGAAGGGGGAGTGGGTGGGGATCAGTCAGTTCTCAGTTAATTTCTAGGTATCAACATACTAGAGTTCTTTATTTAGCATTTTATTTTCCCCCAATTACATATAAAAACAATTTTAACATTCATTTTGTAAAGAATTAATCGTGATTTAAAAGTCCCAGTGCCCTGGGGCTCAGGCACTGCTGGCAACTTTGATTGACAAAACTAACAGGTGGCTCTACAGCTACAAATTGGCCAGCTTCTGGACACTAATGCTGGCTTCCCCCATTATAAGTTGGCCAGGCCCATGTAAGCGTGCGGGTGTCTGGCGTGAGGTCAGCACGCACAGGCATGCACCAGGGTTTCTAATTTTCGCCAAAGATGGGGTGATAGAAACCCCAAATCATAATTAAGTCCTTACAGTCCTTCAGAGTTGTCTTGGATCATTGTGTTATGTGGAAATAGATAGGGGTTTGGAGTAGAGGTAAGGGTTTATTTTGAGAATATGATGTAAGAGGCAAAAAAGGGGTTAATAGAAAAACCTAAGACCCAAGCTTTAATTTAGATATTAGCTCCAAAAGGGAGTTAGACCCCAGTTAATGGATAACTTACAAGTCAGGATGCTAGGTTCTCTTACCCATAGTAATCAGTACCCATAATGGGAACAGAGGGAGCTAGGCCATAAAGGCCTAAGACTATAACAATAAGACACAAGACAGGGTATAGAAATTCTAATGAAAAATGTGAAACTAGCCATGGGAAACAGAAAGAGACATGCACAGAAAAAGCCAAATTTGTCCTCATTCACGTTATGACATGCAAACCCCCAAAACACACCTGCACAGAAAAAGGTACCCACCTCAGGGGTTGGCTTAGGACCCTAGGAACTCCAAATTAGGATAAGCCCTCCCCTGTACCTCCCAAAGGTGGAGAATATTATTTTGGTTTTTTTGTTTTTTTTGTGAGGCAATTGGGGTTAAGTGACTTGCCCAGGGTCACACAGCTAGTAAGTGTTAAGTGTCTGAGGCTGGATTTGAACTCAGATCCAGGAGGATTCCTGAATCCAGGGCCGGTGCTCTATCCACTGTGCCATCTAGCTGCCCCAGGTGGAGAATATTATAATGAGTAGGACAGGCCCTCCCCTGTACCTCCCTCAGGTGGAGATTATTATAATGAGACTGATAATCAATTTATCCATTCTATAAATATAACTGTCTTTCCTCTCACTATTTGAGAGATACCTTTCCACTTTTCTGGTTCTCTCCCTGTAATCACCCACAGTATTGCAATAAAACTTGGGAAACTGAGTCTTGTAATTCTTTTGGTATGACTCTCAATCAATTTGACCCCAAATTCCATCCCACATCAAACAGAGCTAAGTCATTCACAGCAGATCATTTTACAATATTGCTCTTACCATTTACATAGTACACTTTGTTTCAGCTCATGTAAGTCTTTCCAAATTTTTTCTGAGGACATCCTGCACAATAAATAGTATTTCATCATAATCACATACCACAATTTGTTCAGCCATTCCCCCAATGGATGGACATCCCCTCAGTTTCCAATTCTTTGCCACCTGAAAAGAGCTGCTATACATATTTTTTGTACATAAAGGTTATTTTCCTTTTTCTTTTTTATCTCTTGGATATAAACCTAGTAGTAGTATTACTAGGTCAAAGAGTATACATGTTTTTATAGCCCTTTGGGCATAGTTCCAAATTGTTCTATAAAATGGTTGAATCAATTTTCAACTCCACCAACAGTGCATTAATGTCTCATTTTCCCCATATCCTCTATAATATTTGTCATTTTCCTCTGCTGTCCTATTATCCAACCCAATAGGTATGAGGTACTACCCAGAATTGTTTTTGATGTAGGAGGCAAAAAAGGGTTAATAGAAAAACTTAAAACCCAACCTCTAATTCAGATATGAGCTCTAAGAGGGGTTCAGATCCCAATTAATGGATAACTTACAAGTCAGAATGCTAAGTTTTCTTACCCACAGTAATCAGTACCCATAATGGGAACAGAGGGGAGCTAGGCCATGAAGGCCTAAGACTATAACAATGATACATTGACAGGCTGTAGAAACTCAAACTAGGAATAAATGAGAAATGAAGATGTTTTTCAACTAAGCATGGGAACCAGAAAGAGACATGCACGGAAAAGGCCAAATTTGTCCCCAGATTCACCTTATGACATGTAAACCCTCAAAACACCTCCACAGAAAAAAGTACCCACCTCAGAGGTTGGTTTAGGACCCCAGGAACTCCAAATTAGGATGAACCCTCCCCTGTACCTCCCAAAGGTGGAGAATATTATGAGTAGGACAGGCCCTCCCCTGTACCTCCCTAAGGTGGAGATTATTATAATAAGACTGATCATCAATTTATCCATACTATAAATATAACTGTCTTTCCTTTCCCTATTTGAGAGATATCTTTCCACTATTCTGGTTCTCTCCCTCTCTTCACTCACAGTATTGCAAGAAAACTTGGGAAACTGAGTCACTGAGTCTTGTAATTCTTTTGGGGTGACTCACGATCAATTTGACTCTAATTCCATCCCACATCATTTTGACTTGCATATATTTCCAGTCAATAGTGAGTTAGAGTGGTTTTTTTCATATGGCTATAGATAGTTTTGATTATTTCATTTGAAAACTGTTCATATCTTTTTATCATTTATCATTTGAGGAATGGCTCTTATTTTAATAAATTTGACTTTATATGTTTGAGAAATGAGGCCTTTATCAGACACACTTGCTTCAAAAATTTTTTTCACAGTTACTACTGCTAACTGTATTTCTCTCTATCCTATTCTCTTGCCATGCTGTTCATTCTGTTCCCTATCTCCTTTCACCCTGTCCCTCCTCACAAGTGTTTTGCTTCTGACTACCCCCTCCTCCAATCTTCCCTCCCTTCTGTCACACACCCCTCCTTATCCCCTTCCCCTCCTACTTTCCTGCAGGGTAACAAAGATTTCTATATCCAATTGAGTGTGTATATTATTTCCTCTTTGAACCAGTTCTGATGAGAGTAAGGTTCACTCACTTCCCCTTACCTCCCCCATCTTCCCCTCCACTGTATAAGCTTTTTCTTGCTTCTTTTATGTGAAATAATTTACTCCATTCCATCTTTCCCTTTCCCTTTCTCCCAGTGTGTTCTGTGAGCCCTGCCTCCATGATTGTCTTTGGTCTAAGAGAGATGTCCAAATGACCATCATTTTATGTATAATCTGCTGGCCTTATGATTACCCAGAAACTATGTCTCTAAAACCTTTTTGTTACAAAAGATTTTAACAGGAAGGGGATTCTGAGAAGCAAATTCACTAGAAACTTTTCTGAAGCCCCAGAGGACTGCATCAAGAGATGTTTTCAGAAATCAGAAAGCTGTATGAGAAGAAAGGTCTGAGCTTTAAGATATTGTTGAGGGCGCAGAGCACTCCAGAAGTTCTCTGGGGTACATGGAGGAATCTTCTCCTTGAGAAACTAAACCAGAGGACAAATATGCCTAGAGAGATAAGCGGAACCAGATTGGATTGATCTAGTTTCAGGACCTCCACCCTTCATTCTGATCTCTCTTACCCCAGGGGAGATAACTCTGGGTGTGGCTTCGGCCTTTGTGTTCTGAGGAGATGGCTTGAGAGATGGCAGCCACCCCTCACCCAATTCCTCAAGCCATCACCAGTGGGGGATGGTCCTCCCTCACTAAAGGAATTTCCACAGGCAGATGGTTACACCCCCATCAGTCCCCTATAAAAGTACCTGCCGGTCTCCTGCTTGAGGAGATTGGTACCTCAGAGCCCTGTGCTTTGTGCCTTTCTCCCCAAGAGAAGTCCAAGGATTTCTCTTGGTTTCCCTTCCCTTCCTTTCCCTTGCCCCTAAATACACTACCATCTTATTCTAACTACTTGTGTGTGCAAGAGGGTATAATTCTTTAAAGAGGAATTCCTAAGAACCCCTACCCCTAACCCGTATTCGATTTTCCCAATAACAATATGATGGACGGGATAGAGCACCGTCCCTGGAGTCAGGAGTACCTGAGTTCAAATCCGGCCTCAGACACTTAATACTTAACTAGCTGTGTGACCCTGGGCAAGTCACTTAACCCCAATTGCCTCACTAAAAAACCAAAAAAACAATATGATGGACCAATTAATTGGCCATTCCCTTTTTATTTTTCCCTATGAACCTCTATTCTGTATAAAAGCTGCTTGCTTGCTGGGAATTGTCCCCAGCAAGCTCCTGTCAATGCCTCCATTAATTTCTCTCTTTCCCCCCATATTATTTTTATTTTATTTTAATTTAAAAAAAATTTTTTTAGTGAGGCAATTGGGATTAAGTGACTTGCCCAGGGTCACACAGATAGCAAGTGTTAAGTGTCTGAGGTCGGATTTGAACTCAGGTACTCCTGACTCCAGGGTAGGTGCTCTATCCACTGCACCACTTAGCTGCCCCTCTTTTCCCCATATTATTGAGTGTCATAACAGTTAGTGATTCATTAAGAAGACTCTGCCTTCTCAGAATCAGAGGGGAGAATGACAGAAAATTCTTATTGCCAAATGTAATATGGACTGCCACAATCTCTTATCCTAGTGATGTGGGGATGGATTTAATTGATCAAACTGATCGTGAGGTGTCCCAAATAATTACAAGACTCAGTGACTCAGTTTCTAAGTTTTATTAAAGACTGCGTGGCCACAGGGAGAACACCAAAAAGGAAAAAAAGGAGAAAGGTGTCTGGAATAGGGAGATTATATTTATAGTGAAAAATGTAGGCTATTTCCTCATTATCCTAATCGCCACCTTGTGGGAGGTTCACATCCTATTTTGAAATTCCTGGGGTGCTACCCCCAAGGCGGGTACTTTCTCACTAGGGGTGTGTTTTGGGGGTTTAAACATTATAAGGTGAACTTAAAGACACATTTGGTCCTTCTGCACGTGCTCTCAAAACATGTTTAAATTTGTCAGACCCCTAGGGTCTCTCTGTTTTAGGATATCTCTTTACATTAAGATCTGGTTTCTAGGTACAGTTTCTGTTTCCTGTCACCCAGGATTATTAATCTCTGGCTACTATTTAAGATTCTCTTGATAGTGTTTGTTGATAAGGACTCGAACCCTCCGGGTTACTGTACTGTTGATAAGAACTCAATCCTTATTTTATCTTTTAATCCTTCTACTACAGTTGGTAAGAATTCAGGTCTTATTCTATCTGTTAACCCTTCTGGCCTCCTCCATCACTTGGCAATGTCAGAATCCCAGTAATGTCCTTGAGGGAATGTAGATTAGTTTGAGCTGAGCCACACTTGGAATCCTGTCAACAATGTCAAGTGGAAAAAAGTCTGCCCCAAAATAGCGCCTGACTTCCTTATCCCTTCTGTTGGGATTCAGGGCACGAAGGGCAAATCAAGCCAGAATAAAGTGGTTTTCCTTGCTGGGATTGCCAAGGAAGGCTGACATCTCATGTGACCAGGCCTTGCTACCTCATACTGCCTCCTCCTTTCCTAAAACTATAAAGAACCTTTTCGGGGGTCTCTCGGTGGGGGAAATCCATTGTGCTCTGCACTCATGGGACGTCCCTCAGGGTGGCAGGTTTGCTACCCTGTTATCTCAATTAAAGACACTTTATTTCTCAACTCAAGACTTTGATCTCTTTTAGGACGCCTTGACTTAGAGGCTCTGCCCTAAGATCCACTTGTCTTCCAGCCTAGGAAATTTACAAGTGCCAGCCGCCCTCCTGAGGCCCTCCCCCACTCAATATTTTCTCCCCGCTCCCAGCACATAATGCCTTTCGGCCAATGTCCCTCGCTTCCGTTTTCTGGCTCTCAGCCAATGGCGTCTCGCTGAAGTGAGATCCTATTGGTGGAGGCGAGAGGTGTGGCTGGCCGTAGCTTTTAAGCTAAAAGAGACTCTTCCGCCCGGAGTTCAATAAACTGATCCCGAGGCCCGCAGGCTCCTGGCGGCTTCAGTTATTTCCTCGTCACCCTCCGTGGACCAGCTTGGAGGTGTCTTCGCAAGCAGCCGCTGTTTTGGGGAGACATGGCAATGCTGTCGTTTCTCTTGAGCCGGGGATCTTTCTCGGCTGGTCCTCCCCTTCCGAAGCTGCTGCGGGTGAGGTGTCCGCAGGCTCGGGCTGAACCGTTACTGGGTGGGCGGGCTGCGTGCGCTCTCCCACTTCCCCGTCCCTGGGCAGGTGCGGCGGGAGCTTCCAGATCGGATGGGGGGTGGGGTGGGGTGCGATAAAATGTGTGGCAAGCCTTCCCTCCAGCCTAAGTGTTTACGATGGGCCTGGCGCTGTTGCGCTAAGCATTGGGCAGTACAGTAGGACCCTTCCTCACGTGACACCACCCCAACACACCTGCTCTCAACGGGTCAAGGCCAAGGCAATAAGCAGTGTTTGAGCGCTTTGCTTACTGTGTGTGCAGGGCACTGCGCTAAGTCAGTTGGGGGTGAGTTGGGGAGGGGAGACAGCATGGAAATAACAGGGCCCATACAAGATACCTATAGAGCAATTGGAAGGTGTACATTATGGAAGAGGAAGACATTGGCAGGCTGGGGAGACTCAGAAAGACTTCCTTCAGAAAATGGGATTAGAGCTGGCTCTTGAAAGCAGCGAAACGGGCAGAGGTGAGAGGAGCAGAGCATTCCGGGCATGAAGGGGTCGGGTAGAGGCGTGGTAGTACCTCGGAAGAAAGAAAGGCTGTTTCCTTTTTCGTAACCCCTTCCTTAACGTCCCATAGCTATCGCAGCTGTTAAGGTCACCACCCTCTGCTTCCCCAAGGATCCTCCTAAGTAGCCCCGGACTGTCTGGAGCTGCCTTAATGTGATCTTATGGAATTATCTCACAAAATTAGACATTGACAGTATTGAAGAGCTCCAGGATAAGGCTGCCGACTTCGTAGAGGGATTTTGTTCCTTTTGTCTGTTTAGTTGTAAAGTTTCAGGGATTGGTTGAACAGTCAGTGTTCCATTAAAATCAGTTCTTTCTTTGGAGATGGATAGTATGTTTCATCAAAAGTCCTTTGGGATTGTCTAAGATCATTGTATTGTTGAGAATAGTTAAGTCTTCACAATGCTTCATCAAATAATATTGCTGTTTCTGTGCACAATGTTCTCTTGGTTCTGCTTATTTTACCATACATCAGTTCATACAAGTATTTCCAGGCCTTTCTGAAATCATCCTGCTTGTCATTTCTTATAGCACAATAATATTTTATCACCAATATGTACCACAGCTTGTTTAGCCATTCCCCAATTGATGGGCATTCCTTTGATTTCCAATTCTTAGCCACCACAAAAAGAGCTGCTATAAATATTTTTGTACAAATAGGTCTTTTTCTCTTTTTGGTGATATCTTTGGGATATAAACCTAGCAGTGGTATGCACAGTTCTATAGCCCTTTGGGCATAGTTCCAAATTGTTCTCCAGCATGGTTGGATCTTAATCTTTATATGAAAATAAAAAATTTGCTTTGTACAAAAAATTATCTACATTTCTAGATTTTTATCTCGTTGGTAGCTATTTCTGAGAAAAAAGTAGAAAGACAAAGGGAAAAAAGTCATTTATACTTGCCCATTTGAAAAAAAAATTGTCCTTTATGTAGTAAGTAGATTAAATAAATATGCTTTTGTCTAGTTTAAATAAAATGGTTCAGATATTTCAGGATGATAAAATTTAAAATTAAACCTATAACCAGGTAAGTTTCTGTGACAGAATATCCTGGTATTTGACATTTGTATTATACATTTATAAACATATTTCCATTACAGGAATTGAATTTTGTGCACCGGAGCTATACACCAAGTACCAGTTTGAATGTAAGTTCAAAAATCTACATTTTTTTGACATCTAGATTTAAAATGTTAAAATATATATGTATTTCAGCATCAATTAATATAAGTCAGTTCTATGATCGCCCCATACTCATGTTTTTAAAAATATTTTTCTTTAATGTAAACAAATTTTAACAGTTGTTTTTAAAATTTTAAATTCTCCCCCCCATTGAGAAGACAAGCAGTTTAATATAGGTTATACATGTACAGTCATGCAAAACATATTTCCATATTAGTCATGTTGTGAAAGAAAACACGGACCAAAAAAAAAAAAAAAAGCGGCCAAGGAAAATAAAGTTTAAAAAAGTATCCTTTGGTCTGTATTCAGACACCATCAATTCTTTCTCTGGAGGTGGATAGCATTTTTTCATCATAAGTCCTTCAACATTATCTTGGATTGGGGCAGCTAGGTGGCGCAGTGGATAGAGCACTGGCCCTGGAGTCAGGAGTACCTGAGTTCAAATCCGGCCTCAGACACTTAACACTTACTAGCTGTGTGACTCTGGGCAAGTCACTTACCCCCAACTGCCTCACTAATGGATCATTGTTCCATACTCATGTCTTGAGGAAAATCTTTGAATTATTAGACTGTTAGGAAATAAAATATTCATCTCAGTCTGCTCTAAGATACCTCCCTGTCTATAACTGAGTGTTTTGCTTTAAACCAGTGGCACTTGTTCCTCTCGGTAGCTTTTATCTTATAGGGAATTCTCTCTCTTTAACTCTTGTGCTACCATGTAACTGTAGCTCTCTAGGTCTCAAGCACAGCTTTGATCATGGAAATTCCAGAGGACTATGACAAGGATGTTGTGAAGAAAACTATATATTATTAAGGGCTATATATAAAGGCGAATTATTTATTATTATTTTTCAATATATTGTTTTGTATGTGATTTGCCAGGATCTTGTTTCTGAAGTAACTCAATGAAATTTTTCTGCCAATAGAGTTATTCTTTACTTTGTAGGAGCTAAATAAATAGGAGTTTGGAGTCAAGTGGAAGGAGAGTACCCTAGCTTCTTTTACAAGGAGAATGGATTGCTTGCATAGTCTTAAGGACTCTCCAAGTCTTCCTATAGGTACCCTTTGAAGGGGAGGTATTTATTATTTTTCAGTTAAAAAAGGGTAAGATAACCCTTTCAGAATTTTTATTTACTTTCTGAGTTTAAACTTACTAATTATTAATTACCAGCACATAAGTGAATGCAGAAGACAATTGTCATATGAGGAAAATAATGGATACAGTCAATCAAATGTGTTATCCTGTATTTGTCTTAAGTTCTTATGGAATGGCACCCAGTGGCCAATAATTTTTTGGTATTTAAGTATTGATATTATTTGTCTCTTTGATAAGATAGACAAGTGTGAGGAATCTTAAAAATACCTACCTTCCTTAGGTATATTTATATATGTTAAGTTAATTTGTAAAATGATTTAGGAGTAGGTTTTATAATTTTTGCTAAATTGTTTTCTGCTAGGAAGTGGTCATCGTCAGTGCCCAAAGGACACCTATTGGATCTTTTCTAGGATCTCTTTCCTCACTTCCAGCTACTAAACTTGGTTCCATAGCAATTCAAGCAGCCATTGAAAAGGCAGGTATGTAACTACTTTGTGCTTGGGATGGAGCACTGAGTATGAAGTAAGGAAGGTAAGTAATGACATAGGGAGTTCAAGTCTAACCTCAAATATTCACTAGCTATGTAACTCTGGGCAAATCACTTAACCTCTGTAAGGTTGTGAGGATCAAATGAAATATTTGTAAAGTGCTTGGCACAGTGCCTGGTTAACATATAAAATGTTAAGTAACAAGACAATATATAATAAATGCTGCATGATATTATTACAACAGGGACTAAAAATAAGAGTTCAATTAGATGAATAGGAAAGGATCTAGAGGTTGACCAGAATTCTATTTCACGGAAATCACTGAAGGAAGAGAAGAGTAAGTCTGGGTAGCAGGGATCAGCTAGATGGCTTAGGAACAAAGGCCAAAGACTCTGGGTCATTGGATAGAGGCAGTGATTCTCAGAATCAGAAAAAAGTACTGAGGGGGCAGCTAGGTGGTGCAGTGGATAAGCACTGGCCCTGGATTCAGGAGGACCTGAGTTCAAATCCAGCCTCAGACACTTGACATTAACTAGCTGTGTGACCCTGGGCAAGTCATAACCCTCACTGCCCAGGGGAAAAAAAAAAAAAGTACTGACATCAGGAATATAGCTTTATACTGAAGTTTCCTTATATTCTTTGTCTCCAAAAGTAGACCTGATCTTGGAGGTTGGGCAGTCCTGGGAAAGTCAGTAGTATAACTGGGCTGGAATGGATGACTGAGGGAATCCTAGGGTCATAGATCTAGAGCTGGAAGGGGCCTCAGGCCATTGGTTCTAATTCCCTCACTTTGCAGATGAAGAAACTGAGATTCCAGGGTTAGTCATGTGACTTGAAAAAAGTCATACAAGTAGGGGCAGCCAGGTGGCAAAGTGGATAAAGCACTGGCCCTGGATTCAGGAGGACCTGAGTTCAAATCCGGCCTCAGACACTTTACACTTACTAGCTGTGTGACCCTGGGCAAGTCACTTAACCCTCATTGCCCTGGCCCCCCCTCAAAAAAAAATCAGGTAAGTACTGATTATTAGGGATGGGATTTGAACCTAGGTCCTCTGACTTTGGAGTAAATGCTTTTTTCCACGAGTTGAGAGCAAGACAGAAATTGATATTTACACATACCTATTAAGGTACTATATATGTTTAGTAGAGGAAATGAGTGGTCAGGGAATACTTTTTGGAAGAAGTAGAACTTTAGAAGAAATGGGACTTGGAAGGATAGTAAGATTTGACAGGTTAGGATAGGTAGAGTGTGTTTGAGGTTGAGAACAGAAGGATAAGTAAAAGCTTCGGGGAAAGAGAACTCTTTTGTGTTTGGGTTATCTTAAGTGGGAGATAAAGGCCAAAAGATTGGTTGAGGTTATATTATTCCTCAGCCTTGAATGTCAGTCTGAGGAATTTGGATTTTCTGTAGTTAATTGGAAACAACTGAAGAATAACATGATGAAAACAAGATTAATATAGCAGTAGTGTGAAGAATTAATAGAAGAAAGCGATTAGAGACAGACCAATTAGGAAGAATAGTTCACATATGAATTGAGGGCCTGTATGAGAGCAGTGGGAGGAGAAAGGGATATATATATATATTCAAGAAGCATTTTGAAGAAAGAATGCATGTGACTTGGAGATTGACAAGGTGTGGGGGAGAAAAGGGGAATGGAGAGGGAAGAAGAATTATCTCATGTTTAAGTATGAGTGACTAGAAGAATAATGGCATTACTGCCAGATAGAGCAAAATCATGACAGAGAACCAGTTTTGGGAGGAAAATGGGATTTCAGTTTTAAATGTTGAATTTGATGGTATTACCTGGCTTAAGCAAATGATCTATAGGCAGGCATGATAGTGGATGGAGTGCTGAATTCAGCATTTGGAAGATGACCTAGGTTTGAAATCTAGCCTCTGATATTTATTAATTGTATTACCCATTGGCATAATTGACTTGACCTCTTCAAGCCTTCATGGGGTTAGAGAGGAGAGAAAACATCTAACATTTATTTGCTGGATTATAGTTAAGTTGTGATCTGCATTAGTTGGGGATAGTTCCCACTCTGATGAAATTACAGATCTTTGTATATTGACATGGACTAGTAGACATTTGAAAATAATTTAGGTGGAGATCATTGTATAGAGGTCATGGCCAGAGATATTTAGGAATCATTTAGGAAGAGGTGTGAGAATTGCCACTGTGAAAACATGAGTTCCCCAAAGAAGATAATGTGAAAAGCAGAGGACTGGAGTCTGAATCTTGGGGAATATCTGATTCTAGCAGGGTAGAAAGGTCGGAAAAGGAAAGAAAAAGGTCAGTCAGAGATCCTATGACTAGAACTAGAATAATGTACAGAGGAATTTTAGAAAGGTGAGGTGAGGGATTTTATCAATATCATCAAGCTGCACTGGGGAGGTTGAAATGAATGAGTGAGCACAGACTGTGTGTGCATATTTTTGCCAGAAAGTATTTTTAGATTTATGCACTGAATTGGGTAGATTCTTTTGGGAGTATCCTTTTTGCTTTTAAATAATAAAATTAGGTCATAGAGGTCAATTTACAGTTTTCAATGCAGAATGTGCTAAATGCCCACTCAAGGCACAATTGGTAATATTTATGGGCATAAAGTACTTTTGAAAAATAGGGAAGTAATAAAAAACTTAAATCGACTCTTTTATTTTTTATGAAGTTGCGTTGGGCTACTTGGAGAGAAAAACTTGAAACTGAATAAATGAGAAGTAATACCTAGAACAAACAGTGCTAAGTACTTCTTTACATGATGTAATTATTAACTGAATTGTATGAAATGCTGATATGCCAATTGTTTTGCTTTAAGGGATACCCAAGGAAGAAGTCAAAGAAGCATACATGGGCAATGTTCTGCAGGGGGGTCAAGGACAAGCACCAACCAGGCAGGCCGTGCTTGGAGCAGGTGTGATTAGTTTTTTGGTTATTTTTTCCAGCCTTTGCTAAGCTACTTTTCCTGATAAGGCAACTGGTAAAGTTGCCAGAGAACTGTCCTCAGAGCCAGGAAGACCCATGATCAAGTGCCGTATTTGCCACATACTTTGTGTGAGATCCAGCACAAGTCACTCAATCTCTTAGCAACTCTCCAAGACTGCAACTTGTGAAACAGTTTTCAGTGTTGGTTGGTCTGATTGTTTTCAAAAAGCTCATAAGTTTAGAAGATCTTAAAACTGCCATAGTGCCAGCTACTTGTAACATAATAGTTAATTATAATCTGAGGGAATATTGTTAGGGAGGGATTATGGTATAATGAAGGACAAAAGACTATGGAACTAGGAATAAAGAATCCTGCTTCTGGTCCTGTCTCTACTCTGGGTTCTGTGCGTGACCTTAGGCTATAATTCAGCCTCCCTGGGCTTCAGTTCCCTTTTATCTTAGATATTCTCAGTGGGGGTTGGGGGTCAGGGGTCAGGGGTCCGGGGTCGGGGTGGGGTCCGTGATCCGAAGTAGACTGCTTAGTTTATCCAGAACTAAAATTGCATGGGGCATGGGAATGTTAATGTATGCTGAAGACATCCTTCCGGAAGTGCAGCTTTATTCCACTTACATAAAATGAGTAGTGATATTTAATTGGGAAAAAGTATCTGAGTGATTTGGGAGAATGACTTAGTTATCCTTGTTCTAGGTTTACCTATCTCCATTCCATGCACCACTGTCAATAAAGTTTGTGCATCAGGAATGAAATCTATTATGATGGCATCTCAGAATCTAATGTGTGGCCATCAGGTAAGATGAGTACTTGCTCTTTTATTTCATGTTTAAAACAGCAGAGGCATCAGAGTCAGAGTCTGCTATTAAAATAGCAGAACTGCCTTCAGTCAGAAAAACCTGAGGCAGCTAGGTGGCGCAGTGGATAAAGCAGCATCCCTGGATTCAGGAGGACCTAAGTTCAAATCCTACCTCAGACACTTGACACTTATTAGCTGTGTGACCCTGGGCAAGTCACTTAACCCTCATTGCCCTGCAAAAAAAAAAAAAGGAAAAAAAGGAACTTCAAAGTCAGAAAAACCTAGGTTTAAGTCTTCCCTCAGATACATAATGGCTGTGTGAACTTAGGTAAGCCAATTTAGCCTCAATGTGCCCTAGACAACCCCATCAACTCAACACTGCAGAGTAATACCTCATGTCCATTGGTAGAGTGAATTTTCTCAACCTGAGAATTCAGTATGCCAGTGCAGTCACAGGTGGATATTATAAAATAGTAGTACACTGTTGCTGATCTCAAAAGATAGTGACAATTATAAACAAATACATTTGCCAACACTGAACAAGATTTTCTAGTACAGAGATCCCTTGGCTTCCAGGGTAATGTTTTTTCTACTGCAGTGTTAGAGCTTTTTTCAGACTCACAGTCAGTATGTGTTAGGCAGGACTGGAAGCTGGGCATATATACTTGGGTTTCAGACCAGTTGTGGGCATCATATCATGGTTGCCTCTGTACAAATGACTATAATGAATGAACTATCCTCTTCTTTGTCTAACTGGTGAATTATCTATGACTACGGGACATTTTTGCCAGATATTTTTTATTATGTAGATAACCGATATATGGTTTTTATACTTTGTTTTTTTCACCTTCTCCAAATACCTTTATGTCTTTCACTTAATGTTTGCTTCCTTAACTACTTCTTTTTCTGGTTAGGCAGAGTGCCAAAGACCTTGGAACTCCCAGGAATAGGTTGTCTAGAATTCACATTTGTTGTTTCTGGTTGCTTCTGAGGTCCATGCTATAGGTTTCTGACTACCCTGGAACTTTCTTGTGGGAGCTCTCCACTCTTATTGGCTCTTTCTTTTTTTCTTAGCTCCAATTTTTTTTTTTATTTTGGAGGGGCAAAGAGGATTAAGTGACTTGCCCAGGGTTACACAGCTAGTTAAGTGTCAAGTGTCTGAGGCTGGATTTGAACTCAGGTACTCCTGAATCCAGGGCCAGTGCTTTACCCACTGCAACATCTAGCTGCCCCCTTTTCTTTCTTTCTTTCTTTCTTTCTTTCTTTCTTTCTTTCTTTCTTTCTTTCTTTCTTTCTTTCTTCCTTCCTTCCTTCCTTCCTTCCTTCCTTCCTTCCTTCCTTCCTTCCTTCCTTCCTTCCTTCCTTCCTTCCTTCCTTCCTTCCTTCCTTCCTTCCTTCCTTCCTTCCTTCCTTCCTTCCTTCCTTCCTTTTTTTTTTGAAGGGCAATGAGAGTTAAGCAACTTGCCTAGGGTCACACAGCTAGTAAGTGTCAAAAGTCTGAAGCAGTATTTGAACTCAGGTCCTACTGAATCCAAGGGCTGGTGCTTTATCCACTGTGCCACCTAGCTTCCTTTTGTTGATTGTTGATACAGAACTACATATAGGTATTTCTGGCCTGTCTTCTGGTTAGGCTGAAGGTTTCTGTCTTGTTTGCCTTCCTTGGTCCTGGCTTTTCTGTGGGATCCCATTTCTCACTGTCAAAAAAAAGTATTCTTGATTGGATGAAGTCACTTTAGCTTCTCATTGGATTTCTTAGTTATTATTTAGTCTGACACAATTTTAGGTTTTTGTTATAGTATGTGTGTCAGAAGATTAAATAACTAGGTGCTAGCCCTTTAACAGAGGGTTTTTTGTTTAGTTTTGTGGGTTTTTTTGGGTTTTTTTGGTGAGGCAATTGGGGTTAAGTGACCTGCCCAGGGTAACACAGCTAGTTAAGGGTCAAGTGTCTGAGGCTGGATTTGAACTCAGGTCCTCCTGACTCCAAGGCCAGTGCTCTATCCACTGTGCCACCTAGCTGCCTCCCTATAACAGAGTTTTGGGAATGGTGGAATATACTAATATTTCAGACAGTTCATATGATACAGTTACTGCTTTTTATTCATCCTGTGTGTTCTGGCTTGTATTTTCTCAATAACTGTTCATTATCTTCAAACTAGCAGTCCTTATTGAGGGTTCAATAATCCTACTATTGTGTACCTATTTCCCAGTAGCTGAAGAGTCGTTTTCAATCATAAATACTTTAGTAATTCACAATGTTAATTAATTACATTTGAGTGGTACTTTGACATATAACAGCAGTCAAAATATTATACATAGATGTAGGGCCATGAGGGATCTCAGAGACCATCTAATTCAAGAACATGAGTATGTTTGTAGGCAGGAAAGAGCCAGTTTGAAGATGGCTGATTGCTAGAGTGAAAACATAGTGATGATACATAGGGTAAGAAAGAGGGTCCAAGCAGAAGACTTATTATTTGCATGGGAGGAGACTATAGTGGGTAGTTAGACTGAGAGGCTTTGAAAGGATTACTAATCTCTACCTTTACAGTAAGGTATTTGGTCTAAGTATAGTGGTGCAGGTGACAGTTTGAGGAGGGAGGAAAATGTTTAGAACCTGTAGGAATTGTTCTTTAGGTTTTACATTTCTGTTATTTAATAAGTAACTTATTTATGCATATGGTTATTTTTCTCTGATTTTTTTTTTTTTGTAGGGCAGTGGGGGTTAAGTGACTTGCCCAGGGTCACACAGCTAGTAAGTGTCTGAGGCTGGATTTGAACTCAGGTACTCCTGAATCCAGGGCTGGTGCTTTATCCACTGCGCCACCTAGCTGCCCCCTTTCTCTGATATTTTTAAGAAAACAAATCTATATATTTGATTTTTGTGGAGAAGTTATTTAAAATAAAAAAGATTTTTTTAACTATTTTTTTTTTCAAATGGAGATTCTCTTCTACTTTCCTTTCCCCTCTCTACTCTCTGATCCCTGGCCCCTAGCTTGACAAAGCAAGGGAAAAAACAACTCACTACAAACATGTAAAGACAAGCAAAACAAATTCCTGGAATTAGACATGTCCAAAAAATATCTTGGTCTATACTCTTGAGTCCATCACATCTCTTTCAGGAGATGGGGCAGCATGTTTTATCCTGAGTCATTTGACATCATGATTGATGATTGTGTTGACAGAGTTCCTAAGACTTTCAAAGTTGATTGTCTTTACACTATTGTTATTGTATACATTTTTCTCCTGGTTCCTTTCACTTCATTCTATGCCAGTTTATACAAGTACTTCTAGTTTTCTCTGAAACCATCCCCTTCAGCATTAAATGTGTGTTTTTGTTTTTTAACATATAAGGTATTTTATTTTTTCTGTTACATCTAAAGATAGTTCTCAACTTTTGTTTATACAAGCTTTACAATTTCAGATTTTTCTCCCTCCCTCCCCTCCCTCCCCCCTCCCCTAGACAACAGGTAATCTGATATAGGTTATATCTATATATCTATATATCTATATACATACATCTATATACATACTAAATGTGTGTTTTTTAAAAAATGGAGCAAGTCAAGGAAGAATTAGGAATTTTTCAAGAAAAGTACTCTATGTGTTCTATTCTGGATTCTTTTTTGGTCTGATTCTAATTTTATTTTATATTTATTTTTATTTTATTTTATTTTAGTTTTGTTTTGCGTTTTTCTTTTTTCTTTTCTTTTTTTTTTTGCAGGGCAATGAGGGTTAAGTGACTTGCTCAGGGTCACATAGCCAGTAAGTGTTAACTGTCTGAGGCTGGATTTGAACTTAGGGCCTCCTGAATCCAGGGCCAGTGCTTTATCCACTGCACCACCTAGCTGCCCCCTCTGATTCTAATTTTAATGATAAGTTTGATTTGTAAACAAAAGGTTTGTACTGTATTAGGATTGAAAATGTGTGTATTTTAATTTTTTCAATGTATTCATAGTTTCCTCTAGTTGAACCTTTATTTATAATTTTTCATAGCAATGAATATTGTGATGGTTGAATGCCATTTTCTGTTGAATAGGATGTGATGATTGCAGGTGGAATGGAAAGCATGTCTAATGTTCCATATGTCATGAACAGAGGATCAACTCCTTATGGAGGAGTAAGACTTGAAGATTTAATTGTGAAAGATGGACTAACCGATGTCTACAATAAAATTCACATGGTAAATATTGTTATGCATTGATTATGATGCAGTATAAAATAGGAAGGATCAGTATCTATACTGAAATATGTTCACATTTCCTAAGATGTGTGGTAAGTATTAATCTTAGGAGAAATGTTTTTCACATACACTCCTGATTCTTCGTTCAAGTCTGATCCTGTTTTGTTGACCTTGAAAGAATGGCTACATTCAATAAATTGTAGTTGCTGCACAATCTTTACCTGATGGAATATATGAAATATTTAATTTGTCAGTGTTGCTCCAACTCAGTGGTCATTTTTTCAAGTGCTATATATAATGAGAATGATAATAACAGCAGCAATAGCTAGCATTTATTTAGAGCATACTGTGGACCAGATGCTGTGCTAAATGCCTTGTGAGGTAGGTGCTATTATTATCTCTGTTTTACTGGTGGAGAAATTGAGGCAAACAGAGTTTGAGAGACTTGCCCAGAGTTACACAGCTAGTAAGTGTTTGAGGCTGGATTTGAAATGAGGTCTTCCAGGCTCTGGGTCTGGTCTTCTATCTAAAATCTATAGGATTCGGTAACCATGATTGGATATAGTAAGAGATTGAGGAGTTGACGATTATGCCTACATGTTAGCCTGGTTCAGTGGTAAGATAGTTAGTGGTACTTTTGATATTAAAAGAAAAAATTGATAAAGCAGGAGAGAGGTTAGGGCTGGATAGATATGTGAATATGAGAATTATCTGTGTATAGATGATACTTGCGCCCATGTGAGCTGATGGGATCATCAAGAGAAATAGGGTAGAGTTAGAAGAGAATAGGGCCCAGGACAGAGTCCTGGTGTACACCAGTGGTTAATGGGCATGACCTGTATACAAAGGAGAGTGAGAAGGAACAGTCACATAGGTAGGAGAACCAGGAGAGAGCAGATCAGTGTCATGAAAACTTAGAGAGAAGAGAGTGATCAATGTTGTCAAAGGCTGCAGAGAGGTTGAGGAGAATGAAGATTGAGGAAAGGCCATTGGATTTAGTGATAATTCATAACTTTGGAGAGAACATCTTTTTTTTTTTTTTTTAGTGAGGCAGTTGGGGCCAAGTGACTTGCCTAAGGTCACACAGCTAGTAAGTGTTAAGTGTCTGAGGCCGGATTTGAACTCAGGTACTCCTTACTCCAGGGCCAGTGCTCTATCCACTGCGCCACCTAGCTGCCCCGAGAACATCTTTTTAATCGAATGATGAAGGCAGAAGCCAGATTGTATAGAGTTTAAAGAGTGAGAGGAAAGGAAGCAGAGGAACCAATTTTAGATGACCTTTTTACAAAGAGTTTAGCCATGAAAGGGAGTAGAGATGTAGGACTAATAGCTAGTCGTGGTGGATAGTTCAAATAAGGATGGGGGAGAACTGGGAAATATTTGTAGGTAGTAGGGAAGCAACAATACACAGAGAGATTGAGGATTAGTGAGAGAGTGAGGATGATAGAAGGGACTAAATGCTGAAGAAGATGGAATGAAATGGGATTGTTTGTGTATATAGGAGGATTTGCTTTGGCAAGAAGAAAGAAAAAGCTATGTCTTCATTTGAGACAATGGTGAAGGAAGAGATAATGGTGGAAGGCATGTGAGTGATATGAAGTGAGGAGGGGAGAAGATGGAGCTTTAGGGGAACGAACTCGATTTTTTCAGTAAAGTATGTCGCAAGGTTCTCGGCTGAGAAGTGTGTGTGGTGGGGAGATGCAGTCATGGGAGTATTCTTGAAGAGGGATGAAAAGGTTGAGAAAAGTTACTGGGTAAAGGCATGGAAGTGAGAGGATAGAAATTGCAGAGAAAAGCAAGCCTGCAAATTTGGTTTAAACATAGAATTGTAAAGAGGAGTAATGTGAAATCAAACTTGGAAAGGTAGGCTAGAACCATATTGGAATGGGCTTAACCCTTCTACAAACTTTCTGTGACTTATTTGGCCTTTAGCACTTGCAGTGTCCTAGCATATCACCGTGCTTTGGCTGACATGAAAAATGTCTGGGTTTGTTGAAATATTTGAAGGTGAACCACGAGTGACTAATGTACATGGTTTAATTGAAAGTATGTCATTGAGCAGCTAAGAATGTGAATTCATTGTTGTCAGATGTTATTTGAAGCATATACTAAAATAAATCTTTGTTGTTTCTATTTTTTTTTATTAGGGTAACTGTGCTGAGAATACAGCCAAGAAACTTAACATTTCACGAGAAGAACAAGATGCTTATGCCATAAGTTCTTATGCCAAAAGTAAAGCATCTTGGGAAGCTGGAGTATTTGCAGATGAAATTACTCCTGTTACAATTTCACAAAAAGGTAGAAGCATAATGTTTCCAAATATACTTAAATATAGTTCAGAGGCAGTATGATGTGGTGTTGGACTTGAAGTTAGGAAGAACTTGGTTCTTTTCTTGTCTCTTAATACTTCCTAGTTTTGTGACTATGAGTAAGAAACTTCATCTTTCATAGCCTCAAGCAGCTCTCAAAGATGAGTTTTCAGCGGTACATCTCTAAGACAGGCACTTCATTTTTCTGTGTCATGGACCCCATTGTTAATCTGGTAAACTGTGCAGGCCCTCTTCCCAGAATAATTTTTTTTAAAGACATAAAGGAACACAGAAGATTACCAAGGAAACCAGTTATATCAAAATAAATATGTAATTTTTTTCCCCATCCACCTTCATGGACCCATGGAAATTTTCCTCAGGTTTAACACCTTTAAAAGATGTTTTATAAAGGATTGTGATTTATTAAGTCACTTATTGACTTAAGTTTGGCTTACATATTACAACTTTTCTTTGTAGTGAGATAAAACATTGATGTTTGATTTGTTGCATTTTGGGGTTTTTGTTTTTTGGTTAAAAATAAGTATACTTATCTTCACACTCATGCCAGTTGAGGACATATTTTCCTGTATTCCCAACAAGCAATCACAATGTCTATAGTTTAGAGATTCTGTTAGGTTCTGTGGGGACCAATTTTTAATTGGGGAATGTTAGCTAAGCGGCTTGCCACAATATTGGGGCAAGGAAGGAGACCGGCAGCTTCCTTCAAAACAGAGCAGGATTTATTTTAACAAGAACGAACTTAAAAAAAACAACACAAACAGGATCAGTAGGATCAGGGGAAAGGAAATAAAATGGGGAAAGGGAAATTATACAACCTGAAAAAACACCACCACCCAGGAATCAGCTGAGAATACACAGCAGCACTCCTGTCGCCTTCCAGCTAGAATGGCGAATTCTCCTCCCTTTTCCCAGAAAACCCCACATAGCCCCCAGCCAATTGGCTGGCCTCTCTGACAGTCACATGACTACCCTCACTAGGCTTCCAATCGTTATAATTTTGCCAGGCCCATGTACATGTCAGCGAGTGGTGATGACATGAGGTGCCAGTGCCATGGGCAACAGCTACAACCAGTGGGTGGAGCACTGTGTGGTTTGCAAAGCCCCAGGCCAGTGCTCGCCGAGGCTTTTTTTTTTTTAATTCTAGCCAAAAGATGGGGTCATAAAAACCTCAAAGAACAATTAATTCTTTACATTAATGTAGGACTGTCCACAGTTCTTACCCTCTTTAAACCCAAATCTTGTAGATAACACTGTACTTGTTTACTTTGAATCTAAGTGGAAGTCAGATATAATGAAGTTCTATTTCTTTAATCTAAGCTCATCAGTAGGACATCATCCTAGTATAACAGATTATGTATAACAAATTTGAGTTTAAGGAATATAGGCTTATGAGGAAAAATATTGTATATTTGTATATTAGGTTGCTCACGAAATGAATTTCTGATTCAAACATTCTACATTAGTATGTGTTCATAGTTATTTTCTAACCTTATAGTTTTTATCTTTTAGGTAAACCAGATATAGTGATAAATGAAGATGAAGAGTATAAGCGTGTTGATTTTAAAAAACTCCCAAAGCTGAAGACAGTTTTCCAAAAAGAAAATGGTTAGTTTTAAGAATTTGGCATTTTATTTCATAAGGGGTTTTTTCTTTATTTCTGAATCAAATGTAATTGTCCATAATGGTGATCTAACAAAATGATGTTATAAAAAGTCACACATAATCTCACCAGGACTAGAGAGTCAAGTAATATGAAAAAATGCAAAAGGATGTATTTTCTGATTCCTCTGGTATAAAGAACTCCCTTCTGAGAGGACATAGGCTTCCTCTGGTGACTCTTGCTTTCTACAACTGGGCTCACAATTGTCATACTCCCTCAGTGTCCTACTCAGGCTGTCAGTTGGTTAAGTCTAAGGAAAAGCCCACAGGCCAGCCAGAGAGGTCAGTGAAAACAACACCTTCATGAGTTTGGAGGTTGAGATTAACACGAAAAACAATGACAGCTCAATGCAAAGCTTTATTGTAAGCAGTGGGGAAGAGGGGGAAAGGAAAAGAAAGAAGGGGATCCATTATACAACTCAGGCATACACTAACATAGAGTATACCACATGTAAGGGCAGTGCTGTGTTGGGGAGCAAAGAGACACAAGTATATTCAGCAGGAGGGGAGGGAAGGGGCTACTCCAATATGTTCTTCTGAGGGTGGAGTTCCTATACTCCGATTTTGGGTTGTCCTCTTGAAACTGGCCAATTTGCATATCAGGTTAGGGCAAATATTATTTGGGGGAATTTATTATCATGGAGAAAAACAAGCTGGTGATAGACAATATTATTTTGGGAGGTTGCTCATCAGAGAAACAAGGTGGTGGTAGACAAAATATCATTTGGGGACACAGAAGTACTAATCTTCAAAAACTGTTATTGTCAGCATTTTCCCATGAGTATGTTCTATTCTATAAGCTTACAGCCTTCGTTAGGGAGAGACTGTCAAGATGGTGTCAGGACCACTAAGCCTAATCCTATTACAATCCATCCCTTGGTCTTTGCGATTGCCTATAACTGGCACATTGACAAAATCCTTCATGGTCCTGGAGTCAGGAAGACATGAGTTCAAATCCAGCCTCTGACATTTGACCCTTACTAGCTGTATGACCCTGGGCAAGTCACAACCCCGATTGCCTTACCAAAAGGAAAAAAAAAAGGCCTTTTCCAGGCAGTCTCCCTCAGTAAGTAAGCCTTACAAGAAGTAGTGGCACATAGGGGAGGAAAAGGGAGGGTCTTAACCTAACTTCATCCCAACTTAATGACCTGTCCAGTGGCCTGGAAGGTTCTGTGGTACATGTAGTGCCACAGTATCTTTTTTTCCCCCCTAGGGCAATGGGGGTTAAGTGACTTGCCCAGGGTCACACAGCTATTAAGTGTCAAGTGTCTGAGGCTGGATTTGAACTCAGGTCCTCCTGAATCCAGGGCCAGTGCTTTATCCACTGCATCACCTAGCTGCCCCAATGCCACAGTATCTTAATTCCCACCACACAGAAGATAAAAAGGATCAGTCTCAAAAGCAGTCCAGGCCCAAGTTCCCCAGTTGGTGGGAGCAAGGGGATTGGGGTAGGAGAACAGGTTGTTCAGTAAGCCTGGGGAGATGGAATGAATCTGAGTTAGGAGGTCATCAACCTTGCTGTCTCAGGTTCTTCTCCATGAGTTCACAGACTTTATGGAAGGGGTATATCCTGTAAATCATGTAAAGGAGGGGCGGTATACATGCAAATCTTGAAGTGTGCAAGATAGCCTAGAGCCAAAAGTAGTTGTCCACTACCATGGCCTCAAGGGCTCTTTATCCTTTGGCTAATTTCAAGTCCTTTGGCAGTGTAAGTGACCTTTAGGTGTCTGAAGAGCGCTTACTATGCCTCTCTCCAGTACCTGTACATTTTATCTTCAGCCATTCCCCAGCTGACTGTCCCTAGGAGGGCCCCAACTAATCAGGATGCTCCTTTTCTGCCTGACTTGAGGGGCATGTCAAGGATTGTGGTGGAGTTATGAAAGGTTAGGTCAATGCTTCATTGGTTACAGGTGAAATTGCCCCAAGGGGGAATTAGGTAGGAAGGCACTGGCGGTGCACAAGTCCACCAGGTGCCTGCAGGGCCCTGGAGTTCAAGTCTTGTTGATCCAGATCTCCTTAGGATGTGTGGTGATATATTCCATGGTTGGGTTCCCAGGGGACATAACCTTTATGGCAAGGTAGGTGCCATGGTTTGAGAGGGCTTGTTCAGTACATGACACCTGAGTGGGTTTGATTAGGGGCAGAACTACAGTTACCATTTGGTAAAATGTTGTCAAAAACAGAAATTCCTCCAAAAACCACTTCTCATATCTTTATTAATCTCAGATTAAAAAAACAAACTCTCCTAGACCTCTCTTCAAAATTTCAAACCCTTTACTTTTAAACCCTTCATTCACACTGTTATTGCAAATGGATTCCAAGTTTCTTTAACATTCTGCCCATTAGATTATTTCTGAATCAAATGTAAACTGCATGTGATGGTGATCTTTCAAAATGATGGTATAAACAAGCACAGAATTTGGACACACACCTGGACTAGACAGACAAGTACTATGCCAACATGCAAAAGGATGTTTAAAATAGACACACAAGCATAAAGATTTTTATGTATTATATGCCCACATTTGACTCAATGAAAATGAATAAAAAGATGAATGGGAGCTGAGAGTACCTTCTGCTTGTAAATAGTTCTTTTTAAGTTATTAAGTTTTTTACGTTTTATAGTTTAGGAGTTCATTTTCTTTACCTGAGTTATTCTAAAAGCATTATTCTGCCGTCAACCTCAAATTTATAGATGATATCCATGTGTTAACACTTCTGTGGCATCCAGTTTTGAAATATCCAATTCAAAGAAAAGGATTATTAGTGCTTTTTGAACATCTGTTTGGTAGTTGTGGTTTCAGTAGCAGAAGATGAAACGCTTTCCTAGTAATTTGAATGCTGCTTTGCTTTTTTTAAAAAAAATGCCATTTTGAAGAAATTCAGTGTCTAGGAATTTGTTCACTTTATTACTATTTTTTCTTTATCTCACCATCACATTTGATTTCATTGATTTGTCATGAGGGGATCATATATTCAGAAATACCTCAGAATTGATGCTTTGACAACATCACATTACTAGGACATGGGAAAGGTGAATTTCTTGCTTTCAATTGCATTTAATTTGGCTCTGATGTAGAATTTTGCTACATCGTTTATTTAGGTACTCCCTCCACCAAGAGTTTGTAATCCCTTTACTATATGCTAGTAGATAGTCTTTTAAAAAAAAATTAATAAGCATTTATTTTTTCTCCTCTCCCTCCATTGAAAAAAAGAAAATCCTTGTAACAAATATGCATAGTCAAGCAAAAAGTAAATTCCACATTGGTCATATACAAAAATATGTCTCATACTTCATCTTGTTTCCATCACCACTCTGTCAGGAGGTGGGTATCATTACTTTATCATCAGTTCTCTGGAATCATTGTTGGCCATTGCATCAATCTTAAGTTATGTGTTTCAAAGTTTGTCTTTATGGTGTTATATTTTTTTAAAAACATGTTCTCCTGGTTCTGCTCATTTCACTGCATCAGTTTATATGAGTTTTCCCAGGTTTGTCTGAAACCATCACTCTCACCCTATCTAACTGAGTAGGCAGTCTTCATGACACACCTTCATGTTGTGGCTCGAAAAGTCATGTTATGGCCATCCTTCTGGTCATGAGTCTTTGAACTTAGTCCGCATAGATACAGTCTACTGCCTGTCCTTTAACCAAGTACTTCCTAATTTAGTAGTACATTGGAGGTACCCATATTACTGTCATATAGCCTTTGATAATCTAGGGCCACTTCCATGCCTCAATGAAGCATCAGAGTAGGACTTGTCAACTGGAAATCACAACTTCATGAAACTTACATGAAAACTAGGTTTATTACAGAAGTGAACATGCGTGTAGAATCCAAAGAGTTCACAATCCATACAGAAGTTTGCATATTTATGACAAAGGGAGGAGGAGGAAACAAATCTCTACTTTGAGGGGCATGTCATGGGAGGGGGAAAGGTACAGTAAAGGTGGGAAAAGGACAAAACCCCTCACAAAGGGGAGGAGCAAGGTGATGGATGACAAAATCCTCATTTTTCCCTTAGGGACTGCTAGACCATGAAGATATGATGGTCTGCTTATCTATAAGGGTCCCAGCTGCACAAGCAGTTTCTCAGCCTAGTGCAGATTGACTGGCTCCTGCCTTGACTTCCAAGAACACACAGGGAATCTAGCTTAGGATGCAAACAACAGGTTATACCAGCTCAGGGTGGGGTTCATCCATGACATATTCAGGGCCTCCTGTAGACTCTTGGTCCAGTATTTATGGAAAATATGGCATCTCAAAAAGATAAGTTTAGGGGACCCCTTAATATTCCTTAATAGACTTTAGAAGAGGAACTTAAGACCCTTTTGTATTATTTATTCTGTTATGCACTGAAGAGGTGTGCTGTGTTTTTTGACTTTGGCCTCATTGTCGCTTTCAGGCACAGTGACAGCTGCCAATGCCAGCACACTGAATGATGGAGCAGCTGCTGTGGTTCTCATGACAGCAGATGCAGCCAAGAGGCTAAATGTTGAGCCATTAGCAAGAATAGCAGGTAAGAAACTTTGAGTATGTTATTTCCATACAGCTGTGAACTATTGGCAAGAAGTCATTAACTACAGTTCACTGCTGTTAATTTTGTTGGTTTTATTGTTGGTAATGGATTATAGTTTGAGCTAACTTATGTTATATTGAATTCATTGAGGAGTGATCAGGATGGAAGGTAGACATACTGTTCTGGCATATCTGTGGAGACTACTTGCTTTCTTGGCACTTTCCCAACTATGTACTAGCTTTGCTCTTCTCTTCCAGTCCCCTTGCTCATGAAAGCTACAATCTGACATTATTTTTCTTTGTTTTCTTGAATAAGCCATTTTATCTTTTGAGTCTTGGAATTATCCCATTTTGCTTAATCTATAGCTTGAAGATATTCATAGTTCAGGTTGCATTTTGTGCTCCATCTTCTTGAAGTTCAACTTTAGACATAGAACATTCACAACCACAATTTTGCCATATCTTTCAACTCTGGACATTAAACACTAACTTCATATGTAATATTTTGTGTTTGATAGTCTTAACTTCTTTTTGGTATCAGGTTTTCAACTTCACCTGTAGTAATATATTTTGATTTTTAGTCCAGATGACACATCTAGTGCCTTAAGTTTCTAAATGTTAGACTATAGAAGGTTACAATATTTACTTTTCCAAATAATCACCATTTAGAGGAGTATGCTGACTTACATATTTTATAAAAGGTTTCCCTTTGGTTTTTGTGAACCATTGATAACAGTTGTTGGATATAATTACCCATTTCAATGGGAAAACACTTATATTCCATGATAGGAGATGTAGTATTTTTAAATCTTTGTCTTTGACTTTTATAGGATTTGCAGATGCTGCAGTAGCACCTATTGATTTTCCAATTGCACCTGCTTATGCAGTACCAAAGGTAAGAGGATGGGATAATGAAGACTGCTTGAGTAAGAGTAGCAGTATTCATGTCTTTGGTTAGTTATATTGCAACCTCAGGATATAATACCTTTTTTTTGGATATAATACCTCTTAAAAAACATTTTTCTACTTTTATACCTTTTAATGCCCTGCTAAATTATGCAGCAGTAACCCATTATGATGTGTGTTCCTAAATTTGCCTAGTGCCTCCTTGTTCTGGCCATTTTATCATTTCATAAATGTACACATACATGAAATATATATGTATATATATTACATTACCTACACGTTATATGCCTTAATTTCTTCATCTATAAAATGTTTTTTTCCTTTTTAATCCCCATAAATTTTAAAGTTTAAAAAAATTACACTGAATTCTGACTTGTATTTAGACTACACCCTTGATAACTATTAGTTTTTTAGAGAGAAATTTGTTTCTGCTTACTATAGGGATATCATTGTATATTGTTTCTTGGAAGTGATTTAAAATCAGCAGTCTTCACTGAGAGGTGAGAGGCATTATGATGTAGAACACAAAAATAGGAGTTTTAAGACCTTTATTTGAGTATAGGTGTTGCCATAAGCTGTGTGACCATGGGCAAATTACTTTGCATTGTACCCTGTTACTTAAAATGGGCGTAATAGCACTTGTGTGGATCAAGTGAGTTATTTGTAAAATGTAAAGTTCTATATAAATGGAAGGTATTATTTACTTTATGGATTATGATCTTTTATATCCATAAGTATGAAAATCAGTTATTATGAGTTATTCTGGATAACATTTTAACTTGAGGTTCATTTCACTCCTCTGCCCAGCTTATTTTTTTTTTTTTGGCTGTTGCCTTCTGCTTTCAGGTAGTATATACCCAGGGAATGAAAATGAATTTGAATGTTAGCCTACATCATATATATATATATATATATATTATTTTTTTTTTAAACCCAGGAAGGTTGAACCTTTTGCCTAAAGGATAGCACAGCATATTCAGAATAATTCAGTGATAGAAAAAATGAGGTTTTAAAAAGCTCAGACAATCCAAATCCAAGGAAAAAAAAAAAGAACTGTGGAGTATAGATGCTGAATGAACCATACTATTTCTTTTGTTTTTGGTGCTGTTGGTTTTTTTTTCTATTTTGAGGTTTTTCATCATTGCTCTGATTTTTTCTCTTATAACAGGACTAATGCAGAAATAGGATTAATGTTATTATGTATATATATGTGTGTGTATAAATATATGTATATGTATATAGATATATAGATATAACCTATATCAGATTACCTGCTGTCTAGGGGAGGGTGGAAGGAGGGGAGGGAGGGAGAAAAATCTGAAATTGTAAAGCTTGTATAAACAAAAGTTGAGAACTATCTTTACATGTAACGGAAAAAATAAAATACCTTATATGTAAAAAAAAAAAAGCTCAGACAAAACAAAACAAAAAAATGAAAAAATAAAAAGCTCAGAGAGGTTAGTTTCTTTGCTCAAAGTTATATACTAGTACATGGAAGAGTTGGGATTTGGATTCATGCCTTCTCACACTAATTTCTTTTCTTTTCTTTTCTTTTTTTTTGTGAGGCAATTGGGGTTAAGTGACTTGCCCAGGGTCACACAGTTAGTAAATGTTAAGTGTCTGAGGCCTCATTTGAACTCGGGCCCTCCTGAATCCAGGGCCAGTGCTCTATCCATGGCGCCACCTAGCTGCCCCCTCTCTCACACTAATTTCAAGATAGATAAGACCAGTAAGAAAATTATTTCACAGTATTCCTAACTTCATTGATGAGGATCTTTATTTCACTGAAAGATCATGTACTTACTATTAAGTCTTACTTACTGCACGGTCATTTTAAATTGCTTTGGTCAAAAAATTATCTCTGTAGTCCACCTGGTGATGAGCTTCTACAAATTTAGTAAAGCTGATTTTTAGACAACAAATACATAATTGTATATATAAAAAGGGACTTAAAATGGAATAGGAAGTCCATTGCCAGGTTGCTATCTTTTCTACCTTAGAAGATCCTGTCAAAGCTTATGTTAAGAGAGTGATGAGGTCAAGTAGGTTGCATAGTAGGGGCAAATTGGTCCCTTTTCAAAAATCAATCCCAAGGGGGCAGTTTTAGGTGAGGAGCTGAATTCAAATCCGGCCTTACTAGCTTACTAGCTTTGTGACCCTGGGCGGGTCGCTTAACCTTCATTGCCCCACCAAAAACAACAACAAAAAACCCACCCAAAAACCTTTAAAACAAAACAAAACAATAAACAAAAATCAATCCCAGACACATTTATTTACATGGGCTTCTGACATGGTTCTTGTTTTTGTTCTGTGCCTCTTTTTAAGTTGTATGAATGGCCCCAGGCATTTCTTAATATTCATGCAATTTCTCCATCTTCAATTTGGAATTATTTTCTAATTATCTTTCAATATATTTTCAGTTCTCAAGTGACTCCGGGATTCTGGGTTGAGATTGCTTCAGCCTTTGCTTGTACACTGGACTTCTGTTAGGACTACATATATAAGACACCTGCTTTAATGTCTACAATTTTCTTTCACCTTTTGGAGCTGAGGAATGAATGTCTTCAGTTTTACTTGGGGCAAGGAGCTAAAAAATTCTTGAGTTATAAATCCATAGAAATATTCAGAGTGGATTTTGGTTTTGTTACAATTCTAGGAACTAAAATTGATTTCTCGCTTCTCCCTTATATCATGTTCATAAGCCAACAATTAGCAAGTCTGCATACTGTTAAAACTTTTAATTTTTAACTAACTGGTGATTTCATTGGGATAGGGACCTTTCCACCTTTCCCAATGGAGATTGGCTCCTGCTACATTGAGCATTGCTTGGAGCACTAATACATTAAGTGAATTGTTCATGGTCACACAGCCATATTATGTGTCAAGAGGCCACACTTGAACCAACCCTCCCAGTCTTTGTGAAGCTGCCTCTCAAAACCATTTTTGTAGAGACAAATTTGAGCAATATATATCTATTTAAAAACTGAAAATTCAAATATGAATGTATAAATTAAGATCTTAAGGCCTGTCAAATCATTTAAATCTATGATAATTTGTTTTCAGATTCTTAAAGATTCGGGATTGAAAAAAGATGATATTGCAATATGGGAAGTAAATGAAGCTTTTAGTTTAGTTGTGTTAGCAAATATGAAAATGTTGGATATTGATCCCAAGAAAGTGAACATCGATGGAGGTGCTGTTTCTTTGGGACATCCAATTGGGTAGGTGAAATCATTACATGTTCTAATTTTCTATGGTATTTCCTCTCCATATTCTTGGTTAGTTTCTTTGTTTCTGAAGTTTTATGCTAACCACCTTATAGTTAAAATGCTGACAAAATTTCGGTGAATTCATATATTTGTGGTTCCTTCTCTGCAATGGGGTTGAGAATATTTACAACCAACAAGCATGACCGAATAACGGGATTTTGCTTCCAGAAAAGTATGGAGTGCTTAAATAAAATGAATGGTTGCCTTTGTGACACTGCCAAGTAGTTATATAATGTATGTAAAAGGAATGGCTAAAGTGCTTGAGGAACAACTCTTCACTGTCTAGGTTATTAAATGTTTGGAAAGAAAAAACAAGAAATGCTTCAAACTATAAAAACATGATGCTGAATTAGGGAATCCTCATCTAATTCAAGAAGTTGTAGGTTGGAAGATTTTGTCCACAACTCAAATACAAAATGTGCACAAATAAATCCTACTGTAGACAACAAAGGAAGAAAGGACCACTGAACATTTGAGTTAAAGTATGAGGGTTGTATCCCCTGCCATAAGGGAAGGGATCTGGAACATCTGAGAAGGAAGTAGCTGCTTATACTTAAACCTGTTAAACATAAGTGACCACTACCTGCTTCTGGTGATTCATTTTAGTAGAAATGATACTAAGAACTTAGAAAGCATTTCTGAGGATCATGAACATATCAATTTAACATACATTCATTAAACTTCTGTTAGGAATAAGGAAAGCCCTGCTTGTTACTGGGGTTACAAAGACAAAAACACAACTCTTAAAAAAGCACAACTCAGGGGCAGCTAGGTGGCCCAGTGGATAAAGCACAGGCCCTGGATTCAGGAGGACCTGAGTTCAAATCCACCCTCAGACACTTAACATTTCCTAGCTGTGTGACCCTGGGCAAGTCACTTAACCCTCATTGCCCCACAAAAAAACATAAACAAAAAATTTTTTTAAAAAGCACAACTCAGGAGCCATCTCCTACATAATGCCTTCCTTGAATCTTTTAGTGCTCTTTTTCTTCTCAAATTACTTGCAATTTATTCCTTCTTTACTCATCTGTATTGTATTTCCACCCTCCAACCCAGAAGGTAAATGCCTTAAATCAACCAGAATGGTTATCTTATTGTACTCTACTTTTCAAAAAAAGTTTGTATTAATCTTTTGCTTTTTTACATGATCAAAATTTCCCTCAGTATCCTTCCTCCACCATCTTGTGTAACAAATAGCATTTTTAAAAGCTAAAAATAAAGGGAAAAAAATCAGCAAATTATGTGCATTTGTAGACCTGCAAAAGGGTGTGGTGGTAGTAGATTCTCATATAGCTTTTCTCAAGTCATGCTTGTTCTTTATAATTTTGCAACATTCACTTCTGATTTTTTTTGCTTGTGGGGGTGGTTTTACACACTGTAGTTATTTTCTTGGCTCCGCTTACTTCACTCTGCATCATGAACTACAGTTCATGCAGCTCTTTCCATGTTTCATCATTCATAATTTCTTACAGCACAGTAATATTCTATTTATGTACCACAGTAAGATTAGCCTTTCCTCAATTGATGAGCATCTACTTTGTTTCTAATTCTTTGCCATCATAAAAAGAGCTTCTATAAATATTTTGTTGCATGTGGGGACCTTATTCTTACCTATGACCTCTTTGAGGCATAAGCTTAGTAAGTAGAATTTCTGTATCAAAGGGATATATGGCTTTCTAGTCACTTTATTTGCAAAGGATTCTTGTTCAGGAATAGGGTTGGGTTAGAGGTCCTGAGGTCACGTTGGTAGAGAAATGGAATTACTTTCCTTTATACTTTGAAATTGTCCTTTATATATGAAACATTCTTAGACTCAGCTTCTGCCTCCTTTTTGGGTAACACAAAAAATACTGGAGTTACTTTATTCAGATACATGGACCTTACCTCTTCCCCAAATAGTAGTTTTTGTACCCTAGAAAATTCTAAAGTATGTAAATTGTGGATATTAATATGTGAAATTAAAACTTTTGAAGAATGAAAACTTTTTTTTTTCCTTTTAAATTCTAGGATGTCTGGAGCAAGAATTGTTGTTCACCTGGCCCATGCCTTGAAGAAAGGAGAGTACGGTATTGCAGGGATTTGCAATGGAGGAGGTGGTGCTTCAGCAATACTAATCCAGAAGTACTAGAATGGAGCAAGTACCCTCACCTGTATTTGTGATCAGAAGAGACCAAGAGACTGATCAGTTAGTTAAACAGTTACAAGTGTGAAAAGGACAACATTATGGTGGCACAGCATCCTGGGTATAGCATAAATAAACAGTTTTCTTGTCATCAGATTTGGTAATCTAAGACATTTTTAGCTAAAAAGGGCATCTCCAAAGCCTTTTCAATTTCCAGGAAGATGATCTTGAACATGATTGTTGACTTGAAAACTTTGCAAAATTCTGCAGTGCCACAGTGGTGGGAGCATTATGAGTGCCTTTCAAAAAAAATCCGAAGTTCTTTTCAAGAAAAATGGGTGTGAAAATGACCTTGTATTGTTTTTCTATTTTGAGGTTTTTCCTCATTGCTCTGATTCTTCTCTTATGTTATTATGTATATATATAACCTATATCAGACTACCTGCTGTCTAGGGGAGGGAGAAGAATCTGAAATTGGAAAGCTTGTATAAACAAATGTTGAGAACTATTTTTACATGCAACTGGAAAAAAATAAAATACTTTTATCAGAAAAAAATGACCTTGAAGATTTTTCTTCAAGCAATTAATTGACATAATTGATTTACCTTTTCTAATTAATTTGATTAGTAGTTAAAAATGTTTTCCAAGAAGTTGGACCAGAGCCAACAGCATTTGACTAGAAAGTTGATAGTGAATCCAGCCTACAATTTTTTTTTTTTAGTGAGGCAATTGGGGTTAAGTGACTTGCCCAGGGTCACACTGCTAGTAAGTGTTAAGTGTCTGAGGCCAGATTTGAACTCAGGTACTTCTGACTCCAGGGCCAGTGCTCTATCCACTGCGCCACCTAGCTGCCCCCTATGTTAGATTATCATTTATTTCTTTCTTTTTGGTGAGGCAATTGGGGTTGACTTGCCCAGGGTCACACAGCTAGTGTCAATAATCTGAGGCCGGATTTGAACTCAGGTCCTCCTGAATCCAGGGCTGGTGCTTTATCCACTGCTCCACCTAGCTGCCAGACCTTAGCACTAGAGTGCCAAACCTGGCTTCACACTTACTAGCTGTGTGACTCTGGTTAAGTCACCTGTTTGCGTTTTCTTTATCTTTCAAATGAACTGGAGAAGAAAATGGCAAAACGCTGTCAAGAAAATCCCAAATGGGGTCATGATTGAGCAACAACAAAGTGATACCTGGGATGAGTATCTAAGAGTTGTATTTCCTTTGGCCTAATTGTCTGTTTTTTATACTCATGACTTTTTATATGTATTTTAAAGAACATACTTTAAAGTGGCTTTAATAGATGATTTCGTTCTTATATGCAGTTATAAACACAGCAAGTCTGGCAAGAGTATTTATGGTGGTCATTTGTGTTCATAAGTGGTATGTAGCAGGTGTATATGAATCTAAATCAGTGTTTCCCAAATCTGTGGCACTAAGAATATCTTTATCTAAAAATGATTTCCTTTTCCTTGCCTACTTTGATCAGATAAAAGTCACCAGCAAGTAGATTGCTGGTAAAATAAGCTACAAGGCATAACAGAATAAACACTTGAACATGAGGATATTGCATGAAATGGAAAGAGGAAGTTAGACTAAGGAGAGTATACTCTTTGTAATCAAAGGCATTCTATAAATTGACCCTGCCAATCAACTTTACCTTTGTTTTTTGTTTTGTAGGGCAATGAGGGTTAAGTGACTTGCCCAAAGTCACACAGCTAGTAAGTGTCAAGTGTCTGAGGTTGGATTTGAACTCAGGTCCTCCTGAATCCAAGGCCAGTGCTTTATCCACTGCGCCACCTAGCCGCCTGCCAATCAACTTTAAAACCAGGCCACGAGCTTTGTCTGTTACTTCCAAATAGAACAATAAAAGCTTCAGAAGAAACCAGGTGTCAGTAAATAACTCAAACTTTTGAAGTTAACCAAAATATTTATTCAAACCTAACGGTAATGCAGTATCAAGTAATAAAGCTTATAAACAGTAACTGTATAATATTTAGTTCCTTAAGAATCTTCATATCACTGCCACATCAAAATTGTTTACAACACAAAAGTCTGAAATAAAATCTGAACATGACAAATCAATTAGTGCTATTGAAATAAATTCAGTAAATGGTTACCAGATAATGAATGGATTTTTATGGCTCAGTACAGAACACAGTTGAAGAAAGCTGCATTAGTATCAATATTGGACAACCCTTTAGGGGGAAAAAGTATCTACATGTTTTAAGTTGAACCACACAATAGGAAGCACTTTAGAGAATGCACTTTACATCCGTAATATCCAGGCACAATAGGTTAAATGCTTAAGATTTTATTCTCAGGTAAAATGGTATAAATTGACCCTTAAACTTAACAAGCTCTCTAATGCTCTCTTAATAGCTAGGAAATGACCTGTGGATATCTATATATGTAGACAACCTAGCACTGAAACAGTTTAAGGAAAAAGAGAAAAAATAGTACAAGTTACATTTCTATTTATTTATAGATCTTGGAAAATATCTAAATGGATGTGGTTCTAGAAGATAAATGTTATGAAATAAATCTCAACACTCTCAATATTGGATAAGATTTACATAAAAATGAGATTTGGCCACTAGATTGAAGACTTTTTGCTGAATTAGTGCAATTTTTTAAAAAGCCCCAGTATTTTGTAGGGGAACGAGGGGAGAGGGGAAATATGTACATTTTTGGGAACTTTCAACTACAAAAGCAAATTTTATATGGCTCATTTAAGGTTTTGTAAAAATCCCTACATACAACAGATCAAAACACTTTAAATATCATAGAAAAATTTCCCTAATAGACCAAAATGACACCCACATGGGCTATTTAAAGCTCTTGTTTCTTTTAAAAAAAAAAATTACTTAAAAAATAATCAGGAATACAACGTCCGTGATAACAAGGAGGGGATAGAGAAATGCCCATATCTTTAATTTGTTTAATGGCTAAGTCTTAGAAATGTTTTGTTAGACTGACAAAAGCAATCACTTTTTTCAAAGAATTAAAGGAAACTATTCTAAAGGACGAATGAATCTGAATTGGGAATTGGCTGGTAATTAAAAAAAGCAAACAAAACCAGGCTTGTCAGAACGTTTAGTTAATTGAAATTCAATCCAATTTACACAGTATTTACAATATGCAATTGTTGCAGCTGTACAGTTTTGCAGATTAATGGCTTATACTTCTGCAAGTGCTTTTTCCAAAATAAAAATATACTAAAGTCTATTTACAAACTAGCAAGCTGCTTTAGAAACAGCATGATAGAGCTATAAAGTGTAACTTCAGTGCACTGAAAGTGCAGTTCATGCTCTCAGATCTGTCATTTTTCCTCCTCACAGTAATATGGACACCAGTCTGAATTTAGAGTTCCTATTCATCATAATGCAAAGACAACAAAAACTTGTCCACATCCATTCCAGCAGGAAACGAATTAGGGAGCTTCTTTTTCTGTTGAGAGAAAACACACATCAACTTAATGATGTTCACTAACATCAGATTCACATAATCACAATGGAATAGTCTCAGTCTTCCTCTTAAGTGTCCTATTTCCTTTTCCAGATGTCAGAAAAAATGCCAAATTAAATGCCAGATTCCATATATTAAGAAATGTATATAATTTTCTGACTTTTAAATGAACTTATCCTGATAAATAATAATAAATCATTAGCTATGTGACCGGTTGTTTCCTTGACTGTAAAAATGAGGATAATCCCCATATTACCTAATTATCTAAAAGGGTGATTGTGAGGAAAGCACTTTGGGTTTTTTCTGGCTTGGCAATAAGGGTTAAGTGACTTGCCCAGGGACTTTGGCCAGGCAAAAAGTGTTAAGTGTCTGAGGCAGGATTTGAACTCAGGTTCTCCTGACTCCAGGGCCAGTGCTCTATCCACTGCGCCACCTAGCTGCCCCTAAACATTTCTTTGGCAAAACTTTTTTTATAGCAAAATGGAATATTTATAAGACAATTTACAGGGACAGCATACAAGATATCAATTGGATAAATGAACTTTTAAAAAGAATATGGGGGGCAGCTAGGTGGCGCAGTGGATAGAGCACCGGCCCTGGAATCAGGAGTACCTGAGTTCAAATCTGGCCTCAGACACTTAACACTTACTAGCTGTGTGACCTTGGGCAAGTCACTTAATCCCAATTGCCTCACTAAAAAAAAAAAAAATATGGAAGTCAAGGTGTCAGAAAATGTAAGTCTTAATCCTAGTTCTACCTATACATTTGATGACTGTGGAAGGCATTTTGTGCAATTAGCATGTAATTATTAAGATAATGGAAGAAATGGAAAAGCAATAAACTTTTAAAAAACCTTTCACACTTGCCTTAATTTTCTTCTTTTTTACTGGTACTGCTGAATTCGGAAGATTTTTGTTGGCAGAACGGGCAGTTCGGTCACGCTCTTCTAAATCTTCTAGTTTCCTTTTTTTTGTGGCACTCCTTGAAGATCTAAATTGCTGTGTATTATCTTTGAGAGGTTTTGAAGTAGTCCTTGAGATAGCAGCCCGTGAAAGAATCATTAAAGTATGTGCTGCCATGTTTACACTATTTTCACTTCCTGTTTCACTGGCAGGGCTACAAGCTGGTAAGTCTGGAGTGGCAGGAGGGACCATTCCTTTGGCAGTGCCACTCTCATCATTGTAACGTCTACTGGTTGGAGTCTGGATGCTGTCACAGGGTTCTTCTCTATGTTTCTCCCCAGTTCCTGATCCTGGTGTCCGAGGCACAGGTAAATCCCCACTACTGGGGAGTCTGTTTGTTGGGCTGTGCCAATGAAGGTCATGTAATTTTTCTACACTATTTTTAGTTAGAGGGCTGACAGATTTAGTCTGTTCTCGTTTTAGCTCCTTTGAAACCGTCCCTGTTGAAACAGTGTTTTTACTGTTTGAAGATGGCCCCTGTTTTTTGTTCAGTTCTTGAACCGAGGCAGCAGTTTTCTCATTCCATAGAGGACTGTTCTGATGCCCATTTGACAATTTGATGGCTTCCTGATTCTTCTGCCTTTCCACATCCCTCTGTAGCTCATTCTCCTTATTAGCTGTTGCTTTATGAAAGGAATCAAGAACTAGACCAGTCAGTGAAGTCTTTTTGTCAGGTAGGGTTTCTTTTATAGTTGTATTCCTACTGCTAGCAGTTTCTGACTGGGATAAAATCTTAGGCGCAGAAGGTTTCTCTCTCTCTTTTTTGACATTAAAAGAGGATTTTACAATGGAGGATGAGACAGTGGGAGTGTCTACATTAACAAAAGGAATTTCATTCCTTTCTTTGTTTTGAGACGGTGTTTTGGTGTTAGAACCTTGGGTACTGATGCCAGGAGTATCAAAGCAGAGCACACGCCTGTGACTTTCATGTGGTTTGCTAGTAGACACCGTATTCTCTGTTGAAAGGGGAATTGTGGTATCTTCTAATTTCTTCCCAAGATCTGTAGTCAGATTCTTTTCAGGCATTAGAGTTCTGCAAAAAAGAGGAAGAATATTTCAGCAACAAAATGCCACCATTTAAAAAACACAAACGTAAAAGAAAAATTTGTGCTCACCTCTGTGTATGAAAACCAACTGGATGGTTTAATGAATCCCCCAAGCTGGTAGTTAACTTTCCTGGAACTATTAAAATACAAACAATTAAAGACAGAAAACACCCTCTGAAATATTTTTACATAATACTGCCACAGTGTTTTCTGAAGAAAAAGAAACACATGCATAGACTACTTTGAAACAAGGAGTCAACTGACTGAGGAAAATCCACTAGCCTTAAATTCTCAAACCCACTTAAAACCAAGTCCAATAAGCTTGGGGAAAGTTCTCTTGTGATAAACTTGAATACAAGATTAAATAAAAAGTCAAAGTAAACAACATTTTGCTCTGGGCAGGAGAGGTGTTTATTTAATCTTAAAAATATACTGAGTATTTTTGAGTATTTTGTTAATTGAAAAAAAAAATCTCATTAATTTCTTGATAAAAGTGAATTTTTATGTTAACCAAACATCTCATCAGGCTTGCTCAGCACTATTATAAATAATTTCACTTGGCAAGAGCTTGTACACACATATGTAAAACAAATAGATGTATTTAATTGATATCATTACATGTTAATCATCCATCAGTTTATTAATTTGCTAAGAAATAAATCATGTAGATTTGTTAAATACTAAATTTGGTTTCAGGTATTGAATCAATAAAATATTAAGTACCAGATTTGAAAGGGAAGTCCATGGGTTTGCATACCAGCTTTTCTACTTATTATGTGTATAATCTTGCTTAAAGTCAATTAACCCGTCTAAGTCTCAGTTTCCTCATCTATAAAAACAAAGGGGTTGGACTAGATTACCTCTTGTCTCTTCCAGCTCTAAAAGCTATGATCCTATAGAATTCTTAGCATATGCCATAGTGTGAAAGAAGGCTTGCAGGGCCTGAAAATGCATTTAAGGGAAGGGATTTGGGAGATGGAATATTCATGGGAGAAAGAAAGAACTGAAACCAGGAGAAAGGTCAAGTACATTAGGTACTGGCCACTAGGGAGATAAACACACAATGGCAAAGAAATACCAATGTAACTGAGCTAGTTATGAAAACCACAAAGCTAACAAGATTCTAGAATACATTAAGTAAGAAACAATCATTAAGAAAAGTACTTGGTTCCCACAGAGAGTACTAAGTGTGAGTTGTCATTTCACTTTGCACAGAGAACTAGGTATTTATTAATCTCACACCATGGAGAGAACTCTCTTCGATTTCTGCCCCAAAGCTTCCCAGTATTTTCAGTGATAAGCTATGGAAGCTACCCAGTACCAACACTGGGCTCAGACCCCACAGTACACTGGTGGGTTGGGATCCTTCTCTATCCCATTTGGCAAACTCTCATTTCCTGTTTCCCTTATCCCTCTGATTCAGTTACTACCTGCTATGGTGAAAACCCTTTCTGGTGATTCCTTACTCTATGCTCTTATCTCTACTTACATTGGTTTGCCCTTCCCCAGCTCATTAGTTTCATTCTTCCTCTTGTGGAAGAGACTCATGACTCTGTCATTCCTGACTATTCTTTTGCTACCGTCACTGCAGTGTCTTCTTCTTTGAGGATTGTTACATCTCTTGGTCTAGATTTTTTTGAAAGTTGGTCTAAAAAGTGGTCATTCTCCTTAAGGAGATCAGTAACTACCTCATAGTCTTCTATCACTACACTCATACTGAGAGAACTCAATATACATGTGCCTGTCTCTTCTAGCACTCTGGCCTCCCAGTTCATTGACCTCAGCTATCTAACAGAGATAGAGTTTAGTTTTTAACATTACTCTGGAATTCTTCAATTCTCTCTAATCATATCCACCTCCCTTTACCATAATCTTCCTTTTAATTCTCACTATGACTCTTATCTTCCTAGGCTAACACCTCATCACCCCATCTCTGATCTCACTGTCCAACTTTTGCAATCTTATCTCCTCAAACCTTCCCATCTTTCTCACTTCCTTGTTACTGCTGAGGTAACATCATCTTCCCCATCACCCAGGTTTAAAACCCAAGTATAATCCTTAACTTCTCATTCTTATCCCCCACCAGTCTGTAGACAACTTTTGTCAATTTTACCCTTGTAACATCTAAACATGATATCCCCATCTCTCTGACACCATCATGGTGCTGGCCCTCATCATCTCAAGCCAAGAGCTTTTTGCTTAGTTTCCCTGCCTCAAGTCTTTTTCCCATTTAAGTCTTCTATTTGGTGCTCAAAGCTCTTCCTAACCTTTCTTTCTACCTTTCCAATCTTCTTATACTTTATCCATCCCTTATTCCCTTGCTCCCACCCATAACTGGCTTCCTTGCTGTTTTTCAAACAAGACACTCCTGACATTTTCACTGGCCACCCCCCATTCTGCTTTCCCTTCTCATCTCTGCTTCTTGGTTTCCTTAAAGCTCAGATAAAAGCCCACCTTTTTATAAAAGGTGTAATTCTCCTTAATTCCCTCTGAGGAAATTTACCCTGGGTACATTTACAAGGGACATAGTTGTACATAGTTATTTGCATGTCATCTCCCAAACTAGACTGTGGGCCTGTCTTGCCTTTCTTTATACCTCTAGTGCTTAGCAGAGTGCCTAGCATATAGTAGGTACTTAATAATCCCTTGCCCCCTTGTCCCAATTACTACCAAAACCCTACCCTACAGTTGGGTTGGAAGACGACTCCCATCATTCTGCATTCTCTCCTATTCCAACGTTGCAGAAAGCTGCTAGAGAAAGTGGTACATTGAAATGACCACAAATTTGTTACCTAAGCACAACTAGGCCCTCAATGTTGCATGGCAAATCTTTTATTTTCCCGTTGCTGACTCACTATTCACAGAGCAGGGATTCCAAATGTTCTCTCTTTAAGCCCTTTACACACTCTCACCTTTCTTTTCCAAAGAACTTGCCTCCCTGTATTATTGAGAAAATGGAAGTCACCTGCACAATGTGTGAGCTCTTTTTCCTTATTCAACCTGAAAATTCTTCTACGGCATTTTCTCTTTCTTTGCTCTCTTTTCTTTTCTTTTTCTTTCTTTTTTATGTGGGGCACTGAGGGTTAAGTGACTTGCCCAGGGTCACACAGCTAGTAAGAGTCAAGTGTCTGAGGCCAAATTTGAACCCAGGTCCTCCTGACTTCAGGGGTGGTGCTCTATCCACTGTGCCACCTAGCTGTCCCTGTTCTCATTTCTGAGAAAGAAGTAGTTCTTGCCAAAGCCAGATGCTCTAATGCAAAACTGCTTAAAATGTGGCTTGTGATACCATATGGGGTCGTGTAACAATGTGGGGGTTGCAAAAAATCTGGCAACAGTAAAAAGCTATGTATACCTATTTTATATACCAATATACTGGGGGTCACATAAAAATTTCTCAGGCAAAAAGGGGTCACAAGTGGAAAAAGTTTAAGAAGCCCTGCTCTAATTTGCATACCAGATCCCAACCCTTCATCTGGGAGCTTTTCTCCTTATACCAGCAATTTCTTCTTACACATGAGGGAGCTGGTGCCACAGTGTACTGGGCCTGGAGTCAAGAAGGTCTGAGTTTAAATCTGGCCTTAGATACTTACTAGTTGTGTGACTCTGGATAGGTCATTTTAACTTCTGCCTCGGTTCCTCATCTGTAAAATGGAGATAACTTTCCAAGGTTGTGAGGGTCAAGTGAGATAATATTTGTAAAGTGCTTAGCATAGTGCCTGACACAATAAGAAGGTGCTATCTAAGTGCTTATTTATTCCCTTCCCTTTTCCACTAATTCCTTTGATCATCCCTACCAACATGCTCAGGTTTCCATCCTTAAAAATACTTAACTTGATCCTGCCATCTCCTATAGCTAGCATCCTATTTCTTTTTTCTTTTCATAGCCAAAATCTCGTGGCAGCTTTTGATACTGTTAGCCTCTTCTTAATTATTCTCTTGGCTTTGTTGACATTGCTTTCTTCTTGTCTGATCGATCACTTGTTCTCATCCTCCTTTGCTGCATCGTCACTGACCTCCCTTCCACTAAATATCCCAAGTATTCTGTGAAACTTAAAGAAAAAGAAACTTCAGAGCTATCTTCTCTCTCTCTACTCCCTTTTGGTGATCTCGATTTCTATGCAGACAATTCCTAACATCCAACCCAATCTATCTCCTGGAGTTCACTCCAGGCCTACATTGTCCAAAGCAAAACTTACCATATCTCTCTCCCCCAACTCCCTTTAATCTATCCCTCCTGTAACTTCAGTATATCTGTTAAAGATATTACTATTCTCCCAGTGATACACAATGACAACGTTGGAGTCATTCTCAACTCTTCTCACTACCTCATTCCCACCTCACCTACCCAATCAACATGCCAAGTTTTTGTCGCCACTCACCATTTTTAAATTTTTTTTTTTTTTTAGTGAGGCAATTGGGGTTAAGTGACTTGCCCAGGGTCACACAGCTAGTTAAGTGTTAAGTTTCTGAGGCTGGATTTGAACTCAGGTACTCCTGACTCCAGGGCTGGTGCTCTATCCACGGCGCCACCTAGCTGCCCCGACACTCACTATTTTAATAGCTCTTTACCTTCTACCTTCTAGTCGCTCCTCTATCCAATCTATACTCCAGAGCTGCCAAAATTATCATAAAGCACAGTTGTGACCATGTTACCACCATGTGATCCCTCTACTGGAAAACCTTCAGTGGTTCTCTTGCCTCTAAGACAAAATGCATAGTCTTCATCTGGGCATTTAAAACCTTCCACATCTTGGCTCCCACCTATCTTTACAGACTTGTTTTTTATTACTCCTTTCCAAATATTCTACATTTAAGCCAAGTTGGCCTACTACCTATTCAACAAACTTGGCATCCCATCTCCCCCACTACATACCTTTTGACATGCCATAATTCATGCCTGGAATTCACTGTCCACCTTTATCTGTTGGAATCTTTAGTTTCCTTTAAGACTCAGCCCAGAAGGCACCTCTCACATAAACCTTTCCTAATCCTCTACATTGTTAATGCTTTCTTGATCCTTAAGTTACCTTGTGTTTACTTATGTGTGTATATGTTGAACTTAAGCTCCTCAGGCTCAAGAATTATTTTGTTTCTGTCTTTGTAGCCCAACACTTAACAAAGTGCTTTGTACACAATAGGTGCTTAATAAATATTTGCTGAATTTAACTGAATTAATCACTAGGAGCTAATGGGTTAAATGAGAACAAGTCATCCCAAGTAATGTGGACTAATGACTGGGGATCAACCTTGACAGGTTCTGTTCAATATTTTTGTCAATCACTTGGAATGATCATAGATGGCACAATTCTAGGTTGTAGATGACAAAGTTGGGAGGGATAGTTAAATCATATAAAGGCAAATTTTAAAAGAAAACAGCTATACAAAGTACAGGATGGAATAGGAGACCTAGCTTAATAGCAAAAGACAATGGTTTGGGGCAGCTAGATGGTGCAGTGGACAGAGCACTGGCCCTGGATACAGTTCAAATCCAGCCTCAGACACTTGACACTTACTAGCTGTGTGACCCTGGGCAAGTCACTTAACCCCAATTGCCTCACCAAAAAAACCCAAACCAAACCAAAAAACAAAAGACAATGATTTTAGTTGATTGAAAGTTCAATATGATCCAGTCTGATGCCCCTTCCTAAAAAGTTAATGTAACTTCATTAACAGATGTAGAGAGTACAAATCAAGGGGTCCTATGATTTTGTAATCTATATTTTATGTAAGACACTGATAAGATAAACTGGACCTGTCCTGCAGGGCACTGAGATGGCCAAGCATTTAGAAACTACTTCATGAGGGATGTTTGAAGGAATTGGGGATGCTTGTCCTGGTGAATTTTTTTTTTCTTTTCTAATTGGAAATATGTATTTGGTATTCAACATTTATCAAGTACTCACTTTTTCTAAAGCACTACACTGGGAAGATGAATACTGAATGAATAATGAATAACAAATAAGATATTGGTTTTATAAGGTCAATGACATAGGGTTATTGGACTTATGAAGCTTATTTATAGTTTAATAGGGAGCGAAGACACAAACGCTGACAATCATAGTACAAAATATAGTGAATAGTTTGGTTGGAAAACAGTGTAGATGAATGAGAGAAGGTTAAGGTGAGGCTGGAGAGGTTAAGTGACACTGAACTGCAAAGGGCAAAAGAAAGCTCAAACTTTACTTAATATATAAATATTAGAGCTACTGAAGGGTTTGGAGGATACTTCCTATGCCTTAGGAAGATTAGTCGGCAATATGAAAGAGGGAATGGAGTAGAGGAAAGAGTAGTGGCAAGAAGACTCATTAGAAGGCAAGAAACAATCCAGGCAAGTGGTAATAAAGTTCTGTATTAGGGAAGTGGCAGTGGGAGATGAAATGAGATTGGCATGAAAGTGGAATTGACAAGTAAAGAGGAGTCAGATAACATCAAGATATTGGACATGGGAGACTGTATGAAATCACACAGAAGAGGCATTAGATATTTAGAACTAATGGATTTAAGTTATAGGGAGATACAGAAGAGTTATTGCAGAATTGTTCAAAATACAATGGACTGTCTTCTGAGGTAAGAGTTCCAAGGAGTATTCAGGAGGTGAACTCTAAGATTCAAAAGGGATCCTTGGCAGAAAAAATTAGAGAGTTGCTGCAAATAAGGAAACACAAGGAATATAAAGCTGACATTGCTTAGCCAGCTTTAAAAAGTACCTGTACAAGGCTTGTTTCTTGTTCCCTGGACCTTTTGAGATTTTGGAGGAATAGGGAGTTTAGGAACACTTCTGTTGCAGACAGGTGCTGCTAGAGGCATATGCAGGACCTGGAGGGGAAAAAACTTTAAATTAAAGTATGCTTGAAAATGTTTCACCACTTCATTTTTAGCCAATATCAAACCAGAAACATTACCTTACCTGTCTGGGAGGGGCTGGAAAAGTACTTCCATTTTGTCCTACTACTGATACAGGAATCATTCCTACCATTCCCTGGAGCACAGGCTGGACTGGAGAGGCAATTATAATGGCAGATCCTGAAATTAAAAATGATGACTTTTTTTTTAACTCATAATAATCTTAACACTCTGCAATTGATTCTATAAAATTGTACTTTCTTTCCTCATCTTCCTTCTCTTTTGGAAACAACCCAGAATAAGAGTGGCAAGTGGATACCAGAGGTACAAAAATGAATATTTTTTTCTGTCTCCTTTCTTAACATTTTGAAAAATCTGATTTTATCCATCAGATACTTTCCACTGTAATCCCTCTTTGGTCTTCATAAGTATTTGTGGTTGAAAATTTTGTTCCCTCCCTGGTGCCCAGCTTCCTAGTGATGAGCTTTTCTGAATTTGGCTAGGCTTATTCTTGGATAATATTTTGAGGCTCCTACTTAAAGCCTTTCCAGATCAGTAGGACATGAAAGAGTTTGTACTTTGCTGACACAGGCTTTGAGAACCCACATTCACCTTCATGCCAAAATAAGGCATTTTTCTAGAACTTAAAGTAGTTTTTGTATTGCTTTTAACCATCCTAAATGCCATAGGAACTATCTTAACTTTTTTATAAATAGAAGATCAAATCACATCCTCTTGAAGGAAAACAGTATAAAATTAATTTTTATTCATCCAGGTAGAGGTTATCACAGTTGGTTTTGAACATGGTGCTTATGAAGTTAAGTCACAAGAAGTATTATGTACCTGGTAAGTCCAACCACTGTTACCACCTTCCCTCAAATTCTATTAAGATGTAGGAGCCTAACCCATAGAGCTCTGGTAATAGCAGTGCCACCAGATCACCAGCCCTCCTTTTGACCTGGCCCTAATAGACTTCATCAAGGGGATTGATCAATGTGAAGAATACACCTGCCACCCTTGCAGACCAATGGCCAATGATGGAAAGGTAAGGCCAAGTATTGTCACAGGAACCTTACCTCAGGCTTCCAAGTCCAGGAATTATCATTCAAAGAAACAATCTCTGTGAAGTGACCTGGTCACTACTTTTGTAGCTGCTGCTGCTTCTGCCCTCTCAATAGCCACATGTACTAAAAACTTGGAAAAAAAGTTCTTAGCACCAAAGTCCTTGCTATGACCATATAAAATGGTCCGACATGAGAAATGGGTGTTTTTATTAATGGAAATGACACTCACCACATGTTTTTCTGTAGTTCCCTATGGACCATAGGGCCTTTCCAACTGACTTGCAAATCCTACCTGTGTTGCTGTTCCCTATTAGAACATGAGCTCCCTGAGAACAGAGACACTCTTGTTTATCTGTATCCCTAGTACTGAGCACAATGCTTTGCAATGGTAAGCATCCATTCATTCCTTCCATGTACTAGCAAGTTAGTCTCATATGTAGAAAAATCTTTCATAGCCATTCCTATAATGCCAACCAATTAATCCTAACCTATCAACCTTATTGGAAAAGCAATAAAAACCAATATGGCTCATTGAAATTTTGAAGTGGATATTACTACTGAACACAAAAGGAAGAGTGCTTATTTAATTATTCAGGGATCAGTAGGCTGTTCCCTATACTTGGAACACCCCCACTGAGTTTTCCAAATCTGACTCATTTTTTCAAAGCCAATTCAAGTTGTATTTGTCTCCTCCTGTATAAGGCCTTCTATATCTCTGAAGTTGAGCTGCAATTAGGGTTAGTGCCATGCAGTTTTAGCAACTATTTATTGTTTATTGTTTCTCCAACTAAGATAACACAAGCTCTCCAAGGTTAGGGATGATCACGTCAGATGCTTTTTTATTATTCCCTGGCAATGGACTGAATGTAAATATGTTAATTATTCAGTCCCTTTTGCACAGCTTGAAGCACCATTAGGGTGTAAGTGGGGAAGGAAAAAGTAAATTCAAAACATTCAACTCTGCTTAGCAGCTCAGGAAATAAGTTTGGTTGGAAGAACTGGCTAAAGTCATGGTGATCCTTTGAGGATTCATTTACATTTTTTGTTTTATTTCTAGTTAATTAAACCTCTATTCCCACCCAAGAACAAAACCTGATTCCATTTCAGAAAGATACCAGCAAAATGTTCTTAGAATTACCTTGTGAAAAGTTAGGTGATACTGCCTGGTTCACTGCAAACATACTGTTTGATCTTGGGGGAGTCTGTAACTGCTGTGGTGGTGGGGGCTGAGCAGCCATAGGTGAAGAATTGTTAGGTAACACCACAACATTAGACTGAGTGACAGCTGTTCCCAAGGTTGTTGGATCAGTCACACAGGTAGCTATCAGGATATTACTGGAATTGCCAAAAGTTGTGCTTGTTGCTGGCATCAATTGTATAAATCCTCCATCCTGAGAGACAGTTGGTGTGACAGCTGCTGAAAATGCACTGCAATCATCATTCTGTATGTTATTTGTTACACAGTCTTTAGATTTGAGCACTAAAAGGCTCTGTTCTACTAAGGTTGAGTCCCCTACTTTTTCAGCAGATAAAACAGTATTTGAAGTTTCTTCTGAAGTCAAACATTTAACTAATCCTACATTTTTGACTGGCGATTTTGCTGGAGAAGATACGATTATAGTAGGCAAGTTTTCTCCAGTGATGCTGGAAACAGCATTGTTTAACTCCGTATCTGTTGAGACAAATGGGTCATCACTGATAATGATTTTGAGCGATACTATATTTGATGGATCTACTTCTGCTGAGGAATCTCTAGAATGTTCATATTCACCAGTACTTTGAGGTTCAGTGTTGATCTCCCCCACTGAAGAACACAGGGATTCTGAAGGAACAGAATGACTATATTCTGTGGGATCACTCTCAGTGGGTATCATTTCAATCTCTCTACATTCAACACTTTTGCCAGGGGACAGAAGAATAGCATCACCATCTTCTTTTACAGAAGATGATGGCTCTTGTGATTCCAATGCTATTTCCTCTGAGTTGGAGGGCTCTGATGGCAAACCTTTATTTTCCAAACGATTTGAGTCCACAAGAGATTGACAACTAGATTGTTTGCTGGAAGTGACAGATTCTTCAAGAGAGCCCTCTATTTTGTGGTGATCAGACAAATTTAAATCTGAACTGTGAACAGAGCCAGGTAAGACTTTATTCTGGTTTGAGGAATCATCCTGGCAATCAGGAGGCTGATGGGATACAACGGGCAAAATATCATTTGTTTCAATTTTATTTTGCTGAATTTCACTACAATCTGGTGACTTGGAACTATGAAAAATAGTTTTAAGTTTTACAGAATCACTAGGGCTTTCACAAGGCTGGCTATTTTGAGATGATTTTCCAGTTAATGAAATATTTTGTAAAAAATGGTTTGAATTTTTCCCGTGGTTTGTTAAATTTTCATTGTTTTCTGCTACTCCATCAAGGGAAGTAAACGAAGCCAGAGGCAAATCAGACTGATCAGGATGTAGTTCAGATGTGTTTGGGGTGTTAGACACTGAAGAGTCTTTTTCAATTTCCAAAGCCATTTCATTTTCACTGGACAGCTGATTTGTGTACAATTCTGTACATTGCTCATTGCATTCAGGACCAGAATTTCCTCTTTGGTTAAAGTCATTCAAATTAGGCACAGATTCAAAGGCGATTTCAAGGTTACAGCTCTGTTCAGGAGCAACACATGAGGGTGATTTAAATGTTTCTTTCTGTAGAGTAGATTCCATTGGAGCACACTGTTCCTGGGTTTCCTGTTTCTTAAGATCACCATCAACACTGCCATCCTTCAAGGCACATGATACGTCCTCAGTTTGAAAGTCTGTACAAAATGTGGGCTCACCAGAGCGGTCATCTGTAAAACAACAGGTTGGCTTAGAGAATCACAAAGGTAAAGAGATTCAGATGCTGAGGAGGTTTTCTTCTCTACATACATTGCTTTATTAATGAAGCGATCACTTTTGTCCCACCAGTATAAATCTGGAAAAACTTTGTTGTTCTACAAATTCTGTATTTGCCTACCTTTACCACTAACAATTCTAATTTTATCAACGAATAGCTTAAAAGTATTATAATTCTAACAGGCAAAGAGAGATTATTACTATCAGACATTTGTTCTTGTGTGAAATATTGCCTGTAGTCACATCCAGTGTGTATAAGTATGTTTACAGGGTACGTGCGTAACGTTCTGTATGCTAATGGCCAAATTACACTTTACCTAGCATCAGTTAAGTTTACTGGAGCAAAGCTTTCTTAAACTGTGGATTGTGACCCCACATAACTGAATATGGGGGTCGTGAGAAATTTGGCAACAGTAAAAGGCTATGTATACCTATTTTAGATACCTATATACCCAGGGTCACATAAAAATTTCTTGGGCAAAAAAGGAGTCAGGAGTGGAAAAAGTTTAAGGAGCCTTGTACTAAATCACAAAATAATAGTGTTTTGCTTTGTTATTGTTTTTAAGGTTATAAAAACAGTTTGCTGGTCAACAAAACTTTAAGTAGTTTTGAGAATTAATGACTTGCCCACGCTTGTTGCAACACTTTTCTTTCTTCTTGTCCTATCTACTTTCTTTTCTCCTATCTCTCCTGTCTGTGTTTAATTTCCTCCAGTCATGTTATTTCCTTATACTGAACTTTTTTGTGTCTCTCTTTTCCTCTTTCCCATCTTTAAAATTTTTCTGATTAGTAGTTGAAGCTACTCATATTGCTGTAAACTGAATACCTAGGGAAACAAAAGTGGAAATTTCTATAATCATCAAATATTTATTAAAAATTTAAGTGGTTTTATATAATGAAAATTGCAGATTATCATCTCTGCCTTCTAGAAGAAATAACACTGATATAGACAAATAAGAAAAGCATATGTAATCAGCATTTAAAAAATTGGAACATATGAACAGACCATACTATTTGTATTATACTATTATTATGTACTAAAGTTAGGTGCATATTAGGGCTTAGAAAGCAAAACTAAATAAATATTTTGTGGAAAGAAGCAGTGTGACTTTTATATTTGAGATACACAAAAGGTCAGCAGAACTAAGTTTTTTCTCTAATTTGAAGAAATGTTCTAAATGAAATAGGAAATAGTCTGAAAAAAAGAGGTAGGGAATGTAGTAAAAATAGCCTTGTACATTAAGGAAGAAACTTATCAGGCATACTACAATACAGGAGAAAGAACAAAAAGAAAGATTCAGAAAATGGGTTCTGGTTTTGTTTCACTACTAATTAGCTGTGTGACTCTGGTCAAGTTATTTCATCTAGCTCTGAGCCTCAGTTTCCCATCTGTGTGGATGAGGTACCTTTCTTTTTCTTTTCTTTTCTTTTAAATTTTTGCAGGGCAATGAGGGTTAAGTGACTTTCCCAGGGTCACGCAGCTATTAAGTGTCAAGTGTCCAAGGCCACATTTGAACTCAGGTTCTCCTAAATCCAGGGCTGGCGTTTTATCCACTGTACCACCTAGCTGCCCCTGATGAGGTATTTTCCAGCTAACTTCCTCCAAGCTCTGAAATTCTATGACATAGGGGTTAGTATAGTTATAAGGACAAGGTTGGCTATGGGAAGTACCATTAAGTAATGATGAAAAGAAATCTAATTAACATGCAACAAAAATCCAGATACTAGTGATTTCAGAGAGGAAATACCATTGTGAGAAGCTAGAATTCAGAAACAATAATTTCATGCTCAAAATAGTTAAGTGGAACTAGGTGCAATAATTTCCTCTGGCGAAGAGGGTGTCAGAGAGACTAAAACAATCATTTATTTACACTGTCAATGGTACGTAAACTTCTAAATTAAACGACATATAAAGTAGTGATTTTATAAACTGAGAATTAAAATTTGGATTGAGAACAATAATAAAGATCCTTACTAGATTCTTCAGTTCCAAAAGTGCTTTCGACTGCGAGATTCGTCTCCCCCACCAAGACATTCTGATTGGCTTCCAAATGTTGACTAGAAATGCCTTGTGATATACTCTTATTATTCTTCGTTTTACCTTTTCAAAATAGGAAAGTTACATATAATTCAATCCTTCTGGTTAAATACAAAGACATTAGAAAGAAACAATTCATGCTGCTTTAGAAAAGAAGCAAATTCTAGGCAAGTCACTTAACCCCAATTGCCTCACCAAAAAAAAAAAAAAAAAAAAAAAAGAAATATCTCTAGAAAAGAAGCAAATTCAAACTTCAGTTGTGCAGGTCATTTTCCTATATGATTTGGTATGTTGCTTTTTTAATAAGGATGTTTCATGTAAATACATTGGTTTCCCCTCAAATGGCAAGAACATTGAGGGAAGAAATAAAGTCTTTTACTGCTTTTGCATAACCTGATCTTGCCTAAAATCAAGCTAGGCAAAGGGCAGGACTTTGACAAATTTTTCTACAACAGTTTAATAAAAAGCTTAAGGAATTATAATGAACCCTTGTCTTAGCTGAAGTTTCTTCAGATTAGAGATAATTACAATGTACAGTACTTGTTGAAATTCTAAACAAAGCAAAACAAAATCAATGAATTAATTGCCTGAAAGGTACTACCATAATCAAATAGGTCAAAAAGGGCCTGAAATGCTGGATCTGACTCTGTTTGCTCCAAGATATCTTGTATAGCCTCTTCAGACATGTGGATTTCACTCTGCAAAAGAATTCAAAATACAACAGTCACAAGTCTAATGAAAATGAACATAGCAGCAAAAGAACCAATTACTAGTTCCTGAAAAACTAATGCATTCAAAGAACATGTAGAATACAATATACCTTAGGAAAAAATATGTTGTTTAAGTCTCAGCCCAAGCTTAAAGTCAACTGTGGAAGCGACAATACCACTGAGATGGACAGATAGACAAATAAAAATTTCTTTAGTGCTTACTAGGTCCAGGCACTGTGTTAAATGCTGGGGATATAAATACAAATAACACCTATAATTTATTTTACAAGCCCATGCTAAGACTTATTAAGTATCAAATCACTAGTAATCAAGATAAAAAATGGCAGACACTCTCAAATCAGATGCTAGCCTTTGAAAGACAATTTTTTAAATACAATCATTACTCTGCCACAAATCTTAAAACAAATTTTAAAAGTCTAGATATGAGTGTTTCCAAAATTCTCAACAGACTGGTCTTGCCACTTGAAGTATTTTAAAACATTTCCTACCTTTAGGTCATTCTCCAGAGAGTATGCTCCTCAACTGGCAAATATCTCACGTATGCCATGTACTTGGAAAATAAACACACCTTCCTAACTTTGTCACAGCGCTTGTACTGTTGAGCTCATTTTAAATTTACTTCCATGCACTTATTCCTTGTGGCTCCAAATAGATACAAAACAATTTAAGGGTGGGGGCAATGTTCTGCACAATGCCTAGCTTAGTATCTGGCATAATTAAATTTGTGTTAAATATATTTGTTATGATGCAGAAGAGGCCTCTCCTCCTCAGGAGAAGAGCAATTAATTATATGTTAAAATTAGTGGATCAGAGTCATTTAACAAAAAGAAAGAGGTGACAAACCACTCTACATAAAGTTATTTTCAAGGTTGCTTTAAATAGCTGGTCAGTTTCTATTATCTTAATCACTGTTTTACTTTTTAATGAGAAAACATACCACACTTGCCTAAAGAAACAGTCCTGAAGAAATAATGGGGATAAAAATAAAAGTTCTAAAGATGCAAATTTATATATAATAATAAAAAATTTACACAATAACCTATAAGAACCAGTGCAAACATAAAAAATTCCGATTATGTTATACTCTGTATATACAGACACACAGATACACACACATACACATATACTTGCACATGCCTGAAGTCCCAAGATTTCATCAATTGAAGCCTCTTGTTCAGTGGGATTGCTATCTGCTTGCTTAGGTACTTGAGCAATATTACTGTCACTGCAATGCATAAGAAATCTTTTAAGCACAGATTTTAGATTGGATAAGGTTATGGTTTGATATTTTGATACATGTCTCACCTAATCAAGAATTTGTTAATATTTTCTGCAAGTTTTTCTTGAAGAGATTTGTTGCTTAGTATTTTTTCTCTGGCATTTTCAATAACCATTTGCTGCAAAAGAAAATATTAGAAATTATTAAGAAGTGATGTAAGAGAATTTTATAATAACTTAAATGGAATTACTTGGTGGCAACTAAACAGCCAAACTCTGAGATGTGACCCCAAAGTCAGTAGTAACTTCCTTCAAAGGCATTTCATTCAGGAAGAAGTTCCTTCTCAACCTTTCTTCCCCTATGAGGCAATTTCCCCTTCATCACTTACTATTTTTTCATTGCCTCTCAATATTATACTTTCATTCTACTGTTTGGTAGTAGACCTTCTGTTTTCAAAGAGACCAAATCTCATTCTGAATTCTAAAATAATGTACTGTGGGGAAGAAGGTGTAATGTGATATGAATACTTAATTCATATTTTGGTATTCAAGGTTGAAACAATAACCATATAAACCCCTAATGCTTTGTAATCATGGATCTCCACAACAGGAAAACAAATTGTTGCTACAGTTACTTAATAGAAAACTTAACAATTCTATTATCCTTGTTAATAATTAAGATATCATACCACAACTTTAATCTAAGAACTTAAGTGTCAATTTTTTTATAACAATGATTATTCATAAAGTTTTTTTTAAAGACCCGGCTACTTAAAAAGGACTAATCCATCTCATAACTAATCATAATGACGGAAATGATTATCACAGCAAATAAGTCTTCAGCCATAATTTTAGGAATAAATAATGTTTTCATCACTAAAGATGGTATCTAACCACAATGTCTTCTACAAATACTACATAAGGATTAAAAGGAGACCTTAAGGAGTATAAAGAGTTGGAGTTAGGTTTCACTTACTTTCTCTACTGTAAATGCATTTGGGTCCTGAAAATTTCGAACTGTAGACTGAGGTCCAGAAAACGTAATATTTTTCCTTTGAGATTCACTGAAATATATGAAAATGCTTTGTATTGAGTCTGGTAATACCTTTCTACAAACTATAACAGAATAAGTAACAAATTATTATTGTTATTATTCTGTTGCCTCATTGTAGATTTTCATGGGTATGGCAGGAAAATAGAAGATTAGATAATCCCTACCTATATTTAACTAGAAGGGTTTTCAAAAGGAGTGCTGTCTGAGTAACAGCCTAGCTGACTTCAGAGAAAGGCCTATTCACCAGGTTGATCATAGGAGAATGAATATTTTGGTTACAACAGGTGTTGGTGAGTTTGTATTTTTTTTTTTTTTGAGTTTGTGTTTTTGAGGCAAAGCTTGCTCTTTGGAGCTAGCTGGGCTGGAGGCAGGTTCAGGGTGCCTGGGGCCTTTTTACCCCAGAGATTTAGACATTATTCCTACCTCTATTAACCTCACTTGTGTTTTAAATTTGTTCCCATTAATAAACCTGTTTTGTTTTTGAAAGAGGCTGTTTCTTTTCTTACTCCAATACTCTTCCCATACTAAATTTGGCCCTTACAGCAGAAATAAATGTTAAAGCAGCTGTCCTTCTAAGACAATGTGAGAAGACCTCAGCAAAGACTAGACCTTCAGGGGTGGAGGTTTGGCTCCATTGAAGTGCAAATGCCTCAAGGCAGACTCCCCTCAAACAACTAAATCTGGGGGCAGCTGGGTCAGGAGGCAGCCTCCACCTATGGAACTTTCACCTCACATGTCAGGATGGGACATCTAAGTAGGGCAAGACCGAAAGACCCTTTGCTTTCTCAGGACACCAGATTTAGCTATGCTTGCCAGACATGGTCCTGGGCTGTGGCTATAGGAGAAAAATAGTGAGCATTCACCTCAGGAGTACAATAACAGAGGAGTGGGGACCCTGCTGGCTGTGAGCACTTGCAGGAGAGCAGAGTCCCTGATTTTGGTTCCAGGGCAGGGGGAAGAGCTGAAGTTTGCAGTCATGGAAAGGACCACAGGGAGTAAGAGCATTTGTGGGACAGCATGGCTAGGTGCTCTAGCCATGGCTTATGGGTGGAGAAGAATGCCTGAGGTTGAGCCCCCATACAGAGCTCAGAATATAACAATAAGAAGGTCCTGAGGCCTCGGGAACCATTCCCCATACAATGGAACTAGAAGGTGCTAACAATAATAAGCTGCTAACAATAAAATGAAAGAAAATAAAAATAAAAATAAGCAAAGGATTAAGAATCAACCAACCACAGATAGCTACTAAGGAGATAAAGAAGATCTGGGTTCACATTCAGAGGAAGCTAACTTGAAAAAGCTATGCCCATTTCAAAGAAAAACATCAAATGGTCAGAAGCCCAAAAAGAGTTCTTGGAAGAACTTAAAAAGGACTTAAAAAAATCAAGTAAGAGAGATTGAGGAAAAAGAGATCCAAAAACTTAAGGAAGAAAACTCCTTGAAAGCTAGAACTGGGCAAGGGAAAGCTTATGACATTATAAGACACCAAGGAATAATAAAACAAAATCAAAAGAATGAAAAAAAAAATAGAATAGAATGTGAAATATCTCATTAGAGTAAAAACTGATCCAGGAGATACAATGTAAGAACTGTTGGACTATCTGAAAGTTATGATCAAAAAAAGTCTTGATACAATATTACAAGATATTATTAAGGAAAACTTCCCTGAAATTCTAGAATAAGAAGGCAAAGTAGAAATAGAAAAAAAATCTACAAATCACAACCTGAAAGATATCCTAGGAAGAAAACTAACAGAAACCTCATAGCCAAGTTTCAAAGCTCCCAGTTAAGGAGAAAATACTACAAGCAACAAGAAAGAAACAATTTAAATACTGAGAACTATAATCAGAATAACAGAAGACCTAGCAGCTTCTACATTAAAAGATCATAGGGGGGCAGCTAGGTGGCACAGTGGATAGAGCACCAGTCCTGGATTCAGGAGTACCTGAGTTTAAATCTGGCCTCAGACACTTGACACTTACTAGCTGTGTGACCCTGGGCAAGTCACTTAACCCCCATTGCCCCGCAAAAACAAACAAACAAAAAAACAAACCATCCCCCCAAAAAGATCATAGGGCTTGGAATATTATATTTCAAAGAGCAAAAGAGCTGGGGTTGTGACACTTTAAGCAGAGATACATATAGAGTAAAGGTAAAGAGATGGAACAGAGTCTATTATGCTTCAGTGGAAGTAAAAATAAGCAGAGAGAGTAATCATGATCTCAGACAAAGCAAAAACTAAAACAGATCAACTAAAAAGATAAAATAATTAACAACTTTAATAAAGTTTTAGAATATGAATTAAACTCACATAAATCATCAGTACTTCTAGATATTACTAACAAAGTTCAGCAGCAAGAGATAGAAAGAGAAATTCCATTTATAAGCACTGTGGACAATAAAAAATACTATGGAATCTACCTACCACGACAAAATCAGAAATCATATGAACAAAATCACAAAAACCTTTTCACACAAATAAGATCAGATCTAAACAATTGGAGAACTATGAATTGCTCATGGGTAGGCTGAGACAATATAATAAAAATAATGTGCCACACCAATAAAACTACCAAAAATTACCTTAGAGCTAAAAAAATATAATAAAATTCAGCTGGAAGAACAAAAGGTCAAGAATATCAATTTAAAAAATGTGAAGGAAGGTATCTCAAACTGTATTACAAAGTGGTAAGCACCAAAACTATCAGGTACTGTCTAAGAAATAGAGTGGTGGATTAATGGAACAGATTAGCTATAGAAGACTAAGTAGTAAATGACCATTGTAAACTAGTGTTTGATAAACCCAAAGACCCCAGTTTTAGGGACAAGAACTTGCTAGTTGACAAAACCTTCTGGGAAAACTGGAAAATAGTGTGGCAGAAACTAGGTATGAACCAACACCTCACATAGTACACCAAGATAAGGTTAAAATGGGTTTATGATTTAGACATAAAGGATGATACAAAAGAATCAAAGAAGTGTGGAATGGTTTACTTGTAAGATCTATGGATAAAGGAAGCATTTATTACCAAACAAGAATTAGCGAGCATTACAAGATATAAAATGGATAATTTTGATTACATTAAATTAAAAACCAAAATAATGCAGCCAAGATTATAAGGAAAGCAGAAAACTGGGAAACTGTTTTTACAGCAAGTATCTCTGATAAGGCTTCATTTCTCAAATATGTAGAGAACTGAGTAAAATTTATAAGAATACAACCTCAATTGATAAATGGTCAAAGGATATGAACAGGCAGTCTTCAGATGAAGAAATCAAAGCTATCTATAGTCATATGAAAAAATGTTCTAAATTACTATTGGAGAAATGTAAATTAAAACAATTCTGAGGTACCACCTCATACCTATCAAATTGGCTAATATGACAGAAAAGGAAAATGACGAATGTCTGAGAAGATGTGGGAATTGGGACACTCACGCAATGTTGGTGGAGCTGTAAACTGATCCAACCATTCTGGAAAGCAGTTTAGAACTATACCCAAAGGACTATAAAACTGTGCATACCCTTTAATCCAGCAATATCATTGCTAGGTCTATATCCCACAGAGATCAAAGAAAAAGGGGAAAGACTATATGCATAAAAATATTTATAGCATCTCTTTTTGTGGTAGCAAAGAATTAGAAATTAAGAGGATGCCTATCAATTAGGGAGAATGGCTGAACACGTTGTGGTATATGATTGTGATGGAACACTATTGTGCACGATTCTTTCAGAAAAACCTGAAAAGACTTACATAAACTGACACAAAGTGAAGTGAGGAGAAACAGGAGAACATGGTACACAGTAACTGAAATACTGTACAATGATCAACTGTGAATGAATTAGCTATTCACGGCATTTCTGAAGGACCTCTGATGAAAATGCTAGCCACCTCTGTAGAACTGGTTTGCTTTTTTAACTTTGTTATTTTTTTAACTTTGTGTTTTTTTTCAAATGACTAATATGGAAATATATTTTCCACGATAGACATGCATAACCTTTAACACACTGCTTGCCTTTTTAATAATAGGGGAGGAGATGGGAGGGGAGAGAGTGTGAGAATTTGGAACTCAGAATTATAAAAAAAGAGAATTAAAAATTGTTTTTACACACAATAGGGAAAAAATATTAAAATTTTTAAAAATCCACTAACTTGCACATTAGGTCAACCATATTCATCTAATGAATATGTTTCAGTACCTCAATTAAAGCTCTATTCCGTAAGTTTAAACAGGTTTTACCAAGCCCTAATATTTTAATATAGGGTTGGTGATGCAACGCATATCATGGAGAGACTCATCAACCAAGGTGTTTTTAATCAGCGATGAATTTTTTTTCAGTCGCAGAATTTGATCAAGATGCTTTATTATATTGGCAGTAGTACTCAACTTGGATAGGACTGTGGATACTAGACATATATGCTTTACCCAGCCCTAAACACACATGTGATACATTATTTATCATTGTCTTTCAAATACATAGGTCTGGGAAGTTGACCCAGTCTTACTAGTATATTCAGAATACAATTATCTGGGCATAATGTCTCATTTTTGTTTCAGGTATAAGCACCTCATCTCAAAAAACAAAACAAAACCAAACCAAGACCTACCTTTTTCGTCTTCCAGGGGACATTAAGCTAGAATGAATTTTTCGTTCTTGAGGTACAGGAACTACAATATGCAAAGAATCTGTAGCTAGGAAAAAAAACCAACAAAGAGCCCCATTCAATATTGTTGAAAGCCACTGAAAATCCAGCAAGTTTACTAATACAAAAATTTGAGCTTCATGGATAAATGACACTATAAGAAATATGAAGTGTTATTTTAAAGTCTGATTACCTTTACTATTAAGGTACTCTCTTCTACTATTGGAAAGATAGAAATGTAGGAAAAGAATAGCGTTGAATTTTAGATAGGACAGAAGTATGTAGGGAGACTTACAAGTGAAATGACATATTTTAAATCAATTTTCTTCATCTCAAATTGAAATTAGGTTTTCTCTACCCAGGGTTCTCCTTAACTGCAAGCTCTGCTTCTCTCTCCTTTTTCCATACTCTTTATTTTATTAAATGGCATAATTTCTTTTATTAAGGGAAGAACAGAAATTATTTCACTTATAAAATTTCAAGGGAAGATTATCAATAATTCTTAGTGGAGGGAAATTGTATGTAATACAACTTCAGCTATCCATCAAATTCAAGATGTGTTATTTTGAATAGTTCACCTACAAAAATGATGCTACCTAGTTATATTCATTTATATCTTCTTCTATGCCAAACAGCTCTTCATGAAGGGCACTATCAAGAAGATAGTTCTTGGGGCAGCTAGGTGGCGCAGTGGATAGAGCACCGGCCCTGGATTCAGGAGTACCTGAGTTCAAATCTGGCCTCAGACACTTAACACTTACTAGCTGTGTGACCCTGGGCAAGTCACTTAACCCCAATTGCCTCACTTAAAAAAAAAAAAAGAAGATAGTTCTTTTTCTAAAAAGATGGACACGTTACTTTCAATTCTATTTTCTTATGGTCTGGACAAAAACACAAATTTGCCCCATGATAACCACTGAGAATTAATTTTTTAAAAAATTGCTTATTTATATAGAGAGGATAATGATATCAGAGCTATATCAATGATAGGAAACAAAATATTGAAGCTTACTGGCAATGTTGTCAGGAGGTTGTGAAACAAAGGCAGAATTTGTTCTAAACTGGGTTGTATTTTGACTCATTGGTCTAATGACTTGTGTAGCTGCCAAAGGAGTAGAAGTATACTGTCCTGTCTGGTAAGGCAGAGATGAGAGCTCTGAGCTGATGGGAACTGCCTGAGATGCAAACTTTCGTTGTCGTTTAATTTCTGCAATTCCACTTCTTGTACGTGCTAAAAAGACGAACATTTAATAAACATAAATGGTAGCTCACAAACAATAACCCTAAAGCTTAATAAAACAATGGCTTAGGAAATGCAAGAAATGTATATTATCTGCCATACTAGATATAAAGTCATGGAGAAAAAAAGCACTTTTATTTACTTGTTTTAGATTGTAGCACAGAGACAAACATATGTAACGCTATCCTGTGTGTAATTTAAGTTTCTATTGTAAACTTAAAAAAAAAAAAAAAAGATTAAGTCCAAACCAAATCTTCCTCATATTATGAGAATTCATTTAAAATCAGCAAATAATTATCCGGTGCCTACTGTGTACACTGTACACTGAACTGTACTTAGTGGGGGTGAGACACAAAGTTCAGGCAACATATTATGCCCACCAGTAAAGGTCTAGTAGGACAATGTTATACATATACAAAGACTAATACAAAATATTACATAATTTTATCAGAGGTGTACAAGGGGGATGGAGTGGAGAGATGAGTACTGAGTAAGGATATTATTCAATGGAGAAGAGTATGTTTATATGAGTTTTGCTTTAAAGGATAGAGATTCAATAGGTAGAATGAAAGGGAGAGCATTTTAGACATGGAAATATTATGAGCCTGAAGACAGCAGTTTCTCAATGAACAGTGCATATGGGGAATTCCAAGTAATTCTGTTTTATTAGAGGGGGGTATAATATAAAACTGGAGAAGTAGAGTAGTAATGACTTAAGGAGATCCTTGAATGCCAGGCAAAAGAGTTTCCACTCCACTCAATGGGCAAAAGAGAGAAGTCACTGAAGGAGTTTAAGCAAAAGACTAGTTCTACCCATAAGCAAGCTAAGTCTAGAAGCAGTGTTGAGGATAATTAGTTCAGGCATAAAGTAAATAAGGGTTTGTACTTGGGTGTTAGCAGTGGGAACAGGGAGGAGGTGGGTGGATCATGTTGGTAAAATTAAAGTTTTAGAAACTTTTGATTTAAAGTTAAAAAAAAAAACACCTTGAACTTAAAACACCAAAAAATAAAGAGCAATTCTGTATACGCAGAATACAAAAAAATGAAATGTATATGAAACCATGAATCTCTATTTCATATTACTTGCTTATTTAGAAACTTTTGATATTTTAAGGTATAGGAGGGTGAATTAAACCTCACTTCACTTACTGTAAATATGGCAAGCAGGAAACATAATAAAATATGTATATGTATGTCTGTATATACACATATTTAGCATGTTAAATGAAAATATTGAATTCAAAATCTTTTATCCATTTTTCTTAATCTGTCTTACTATCCATGGAGAGAAGGTCTGTAGTGAAAAGAATGACCACATAATCAGTCATAATTAAGAGTGCTCTGCTCAGCATTGGTTTGAACTTACTGTAAAAGCTGAATACGAACCTCTCTGATTAGCAGCAAACCCTGGGGAACTCTGCATGCTCCTACCAAATACAATGAAGTGGTTATTAAAAAATACTTAGCAAATGTTCCATGTATACACGACATTTTGGTTTGGGTACAGTTAAACTTGAAGTAAAGGTTTGGTCAGAAGTGACTACATCTGTCTTTTACATACCTTGTGGGGCAGGGAAATTTAGCAGAATGCATAAAATTAGCTTTAAGTTTAAAAACCGAACGTAACACAGCTGAACTGCTTACAGCTTAGACTTACTTACGGATTTCTAAAAAAGTGTCATATGTAAAACAAATATTTGCAAATAAATTCCTTCCTATAATTATACCATGCTATTCTTTTATGTCTTTGTAGGGGTCAGGGGAGAGGTATGTTAGGGGCTTGGGACAGAAAGATTGGGTACTGGATGTATGCCTCTTTGGCATTTAGTTTCATCAATGGTCTATAGATTAAATATACTTGTACTATAGACCCTCACAGAACTGTTTGCAAGGAAAGTGCTTTATATATCTTAAAATGAAATAAAAATATGACGACTTAGAAGGGATGCTGCCCAAATGAATTCTGAAATTTTCCATGATGATTTTTAATGAGGTAAATATGTGCTAGCACCCACACATGAAAGCTAAATCATTTCCTTATTTTATCAAACGAATAAAAGCTGAAACGAAGAAAGCCAAGGTGACCTATATTTTGCAAGGTGGATATAAAAGACCAACCAGTTAGCAAATTCAATCTCCCCTATCCTAAGAGGGTTTTCCGAATAATTCTGTGTGATTTGAAACATGCCATGAACTATAAAGTCAAATGATGTTTGCTCTGAAGTCTGTTGTTGTTGTGTGTGTATATAAAAAAAAAATAGGAATGTTTCTCTAGCTGAAACTGAGTATTCCATTCAGTCTTGGCATCAGCCAGACAATCTTATAGTGGGCTCCACATTCTTTGTGACCTAGGAAAAGGTACATTTCTGAAGCCAGGTACAGAGCACAGAGTCTGCTGGCACAGGGGACAGGCAGGATATGTAGCCACATTTGAAGCTACATGGAGGAAGTACCCATTTATAGTTCTAGGAATGGCCCTTGCATAAACATAAATAATCTCTGTAGATGGTTCCCTACTGGGCTCTGCAGCCAAATAAGAAAGCACTGATTTGATTGTGTGTGTGTGTGTGTGTGTGTGTGTGTGTGTGTGGCGGCAATGAGGGTTAAGTGACTTGTCCAAGGTCACACAGCTAGTAAATATCAAGTGTCTAAGGCCGAATTTGAACTCAGTCCTCCTGAATCCAAGGTCGGTGCTTTATCCACTGCACCACTTAGCTGCCCCTGAGAGCACTGATTTGAAAGTTAATTTTGTAAGAACTGGCATCCTACTTAGTTTACTTAGATTTGGTGCTCTTGGGACATGGTGCAGTAACTGAGTTTCATGACATATAAGCATCTTATTTACAAAAGAAATTTACCAAAGGTACCTTTGGGCACATGCAATATTTCTCCACAAAGGTGGCAAGATCATGCTAATACAAAACCAAAGCCTACTTGTTTAGTCTGTCAATCTCCCATTCTTCTGAGTTCAAAAAAGGGAAAGGTATTCTGGCACAGTAGATTATGGGGATCCCACCTACCTAAATCCATGGGTAACTGTGACAAAGTCTTTGATTCCTAATGCCTCGATTTTCTCATCTGTCAGAAGAGGGTGTTGGACTAGATCTAAGGTTCATTTTAGCTTTACAATTTTCTGTGAAATTATAAAACCACTGTTTAAATCCAAGTCACTAAAATAATTTTTCTAAGTACTAGAACACCAAACCCTCTCTTTGATTAATTCTATACAAGCTACACTACGTGGGTCTTGTTAAAGATAAGACCAAAATTGTTTCTCCTTTTGAAATTCTTAAGCACTCCATGATATGACGTTTGTTACCTGATCTGAGAAAGTGTATGGTCTAATTTCTTCCATAGGGATGACATCATTGCTGGGACATCATTTGTTGTTTCTAAAATACAGGAGAAACATTCCTTAATTAAGCCTCTAGCAGAAACCCCAATTTTTTGTTTCAATATAAACTCAGAGTTTTATAATAAGTAAAGAAAATGTCTAGTTCCTGACTTGTCTGGTAACATCATTCATGTTGAGAAGAAACTCAAAAGAGAAGCCAACTTTAGGGCCAACTGCAAAGTTATGGTGAATTTAAGTTATGACACACGTAGAGAATGGCTTCTCCATTAAGTTGTAATGTCTCCAAAACCAAAAATAAAATTCTCAGCTTATGTAAAAACAACTGTCTTAATTTAATGGATGCTTCATATTACAGCTTTAACTTTTTTTTGGCCAAAGAAAGCAAAATAAACAAATTCTAGTAATGTATTTGAACTCTTTGCTTTTTTATAATTTGAACTGTCCCAACCTTCCTCCAACCCCTCAAATTGCATAAGCATCACAAAAACATCAAAGTAGCCATAATTTTGGAAATAATAATCTAACACTTTAAACAATTTCCTTTTGCAGTTTACTACCACTACCAATATTGTGCACAGTGAATTCACATCAAACTGAGTAAATTAACTCTCTAGCCATTACTTTGCAATAAAATACCTGAACTAGTATTAACTGGATTTTAACAATTATATGGACTGTCTCAGGCATAATACGTATTTTAAAGGGCTTTTTTGGTCCAGACCAGCAAATTATCCCTAAATTATAGTTTTTGAGAGCTGCTTGGAACAATGAGAGGTTCTAAACATGACCACACAGCTAGTATGAACTACAGGCAAGACTCAAATTTGGGTCTTCTTATCTCTAAATCAGTCTTCTATCCATCATGCTATGTTAACTCTCATAATCCCCTTGTCCAAATCGGTGAGCACTGAGAACCTAATTGTGTGTAGGCTTGTGGAGAAATCAAACAGCTTCTGCCTTAAAATTTCAATCAGGAATAACAAAATCCCAGGGAGCTTAGAAAAACTTTAGCTTTAACTTAGCTTTTTTAAAGATGAAGCTAGAGAAAACTATACAAGACAAAATCTGAGATGAAAATCTTTTAAAAGTCAAGGCTAATTTAGAGTAAACATAATTCTGTTTCCAACAGCAGTTATACTCCAAATAATCCTATAAAGGTAGAATAGGATGCTTAAGAAATGGGATTTTAAATCAACTTTTTCAAGAAGAGTTGCAACATTTACATCCTTCCATCCCCCAATTCCCATCTAAGCCAAAGCAAGTAACATTTAATCATTCTTTCTTTATGTGTTCCTCTAGCTCTCACTGACAGGCAGTCAGGAAAACATGGGTTCAAGTCTTGATACGAGCATACTAGCCGTGTGATCAAGGACAACTGCTTAACTCGGCAGTACTCCAGACAACTTTCCTGGTATCGTTATGTGAAGTTCCTCTGAAGGATTGGGAATGTTTAGCCTGAAAAGAGGACTGGGGGAAGGGTTAGGAGGAAGAGGAAGAGGAAAAAGCTAGAATGTTCAGGTACTTAAGAGGCCATCATTTGAAGAGCTAGGAGTAGGAAACTGCAAAGAGGCAGATTTGGGCTTGATTTAAGGAAAAACACCTTAACAATTATGGCTATCCAAAAGCGGGATAGACTGCCTTGGGAGCCAGTACAGTTCTCACTGACTTAGAACAAGGATTTTTAACTGAGGGTTTGTAAAATCTTTTTTAAAAAATGTTTTGAGACATATTTCAAAATAATTGTTTTCCTTTATGAGTCTATGGATTTAATTTTACAGATTTAAAAACCATTAAAGGTTCAGAGGCTTTACCAGACTGCCAAAGCAGTCCATGATAAAAAAGACTAAGAACCCTCGGATTAGATACGATCACTTAAGCATAGCATAGAAAGGACTATTCAGCTATGAGTTGAATTAGATGGCTTTTGAGGGTTTCTTCCAATTCTTGTATCTCATGATCTTGTGATCATATGTTACAGAGGAGTTACTGGTATGTACTGGTTGAAGGAGTTTTCATACAAGAGTTTCCTGCACCAAAGGGATCACAGGTACAGATTTTTTAAAGGGATTGGGTTGGAAACTGAGTGGGTGGGATAAGCTATATTAATAGCTCACATTTGCATAGCACTTTCAGGCTTGCAAAGCACTTCATATACATTATCCTGTTTGATCTTCACAATAATCCAGTGAGGCAAGGTGACAAGGTGACATTATTTTCCTCCTTTTCCAGATAATGAAACTTAAGTTTACTAAGAAGTTAAATGACTTGCCCAGGGTCACAAAGTTATTAAAAGCCCAAGGCAGTATTTGAACCCTGGTCCTCCTTACTCCAAGTTTAGAGCCCTTTTCATGTCATGCTGTCTCTTGTTTTGTTTTGTTTTAGTGAGGCAATTGGGGTTAAGTGACTTGCCCAGGGTCACACAGCTAGTAAGTGTTAAGTGTCTGAGGCCAGATTTGAACTCAGGTACTCCTGACTCCAAGGCCGGTGCTCTATCAACTGCGCCACCTAGCTGCCCCAATGCTGTCTCTTAAAAAAAAAAAAAAGTTAGGGGCATTTAAGAGGAAGAGGGATTAGACTTCTGATTTCATTGGTATAAGAAACTCCCCAAATAAAACACTGCCCAAATTCATGTAGGCTGGCATGTTCTCTACAATATACAGATTCAAAGAGCTGCTGGCAGCCCTGAGTCACATGGCCTATTAGGAGAAACCCCTGAATACTTCCTGTATTGTCCTAATTTCTAGGCCTGCTTTCCTCTCACAGTACGTTAAAACCAGGAGAATCAAAAATATCAGAATCTCTTTCCTAAATCTTCATCAAGTTAGCTTAAGTTCTACATTTTACTGCAGGATATAAATTACTATTTAGAGCTATTGATTAATGTAAAGCCTCAAACTTATACTCTGGGGACCTTGGGCTCAAATCTTGTTGAGCTCTTTACTCCCTCTGGGACCAGTTGTTCAAAGTATAGAACCACATTAAAAATTTCCTGTTTTAAAATTTTAAAAATTATCATTTTGTTTTGGTTTTGTGGGGCAATGAGGGTTAAGTGACTTGCCCAGGGTCACACAGCTAATAAGTGTCAAGTGTCTGAGGCTGGATTTGAACTCAAGTCCTCCTGAATCCAGGACCAGTGCTTTATTTATCCACTGTGCCACCTAGCTGCCCCCAAAAAATTATTTAAAAAAATTCAATCACTGACTTACTCTAAAAGACAAATATCAATTTATGCATCATGCAGAAATTTAAGAAAGAATCTCCCTCCATACCATATCAAAACAAATTACTGCCATATCCCAGCAATTTTTTTTTTAAGTGAAACATATTTTTTTGGATCTGATTTGTGATTTCACTGTTATAGGAAACTTCCAAGAATAAACTTCCTCTACCAATGCAGGTAGCACCATGTATAACTTACAGTTTTAAAGAACTGCTTGGGGCACTGAGAGGTTAAATGAGTTACTCAGAGTCACACAACCAGTTGATGTAGGAGTCAAGACTTGGTTCAGGTCTTGCTGATTTGAACCCAGGTACTCCTGACTCCAGGGCCGGTGCTCTATCCACTGCACCACCTAGCTGCCCCCGTAAATGACTTTTAATAAACAAAAGCCCCCCCCCAAACAGAAGAACCTCTAAACTTTAAAATTTATTCAAAGTTCCTACCTTTTGCTTTCATAGCTACATATTCATTCAAAATTGTTGTCAAATTTTTTCCAAATAAAGACTGAAAAGGAAAAAGAGACTAGTTATTACCATTATGACAGAGCAACACTAATAATCTTCCATACTGGAACATTCACCCAGACTATTATATTAAATATTAAAATGTAGGAATGCTGGCCAGCTTTGGGGGAAAAAACAATAAGGGTTAAGGAATGACCAAATCCAACTGAATCTGAAGAAGAGGAAAAGTCCCTTAAGGGCCATTTTCTGACCAGGAGTTAAGACTGCTCATTTATGGCCTGCCAATAAGACTTCTGCAGGGAGGTGGAGATCTAGACAAGACAACCATTCAAAAGCAACACTGGTCCTTTCCCCATTCACTCTGGGTATTTTAAATTCACCCATATCTCAGGCAACTAAAGGTGAGAATAGGAAAAGTAAGTGACACTTACTTAAACAATGCTCTGGAAAGCTCTCCCTCCTCACTTTCACCTCCTGACTTCCTTCAAGACTCAAATGAAATCTTACCCTCACAAGAAACCTTCTCCAATCTGTCTTAATTCTAGTGCCCTCCTTCTAGTGGTTATTTCCTATTTATCCTGTATACAGTTTGTACATAGTGTCTTTTTCTCTTCATCTATATTTAGAATTTAATTTTTCCCAAATTATATGTTAAATACAAATTTTGACATCAATTAAAATAAAAACTGCGTTCCAAATTCCCCCCCCCCCGACTTAAGCAATTCAATATAAGCTATACATGAGTAGTCATGCAAAACATTTCCACATTAGCCAGGTTGTGAAAGAAAATAGACAAAAACAAAACTTTAGATAAAAGAACTAACAAAAAAAAAAGTATGCTTCAATCTGTACTCAGACACCATCAGTTCTCTCTGTAGATGGACTGCATTTTTCACAAGACCTTCAGAGATGTCTTGGAACATTGCACTGCTGAAAATAACCAAATCATTCAAAGTATTGCTGTTATTTTGTATACAGTATATTTCACATTGCATCAGCTCGTGCAGGTCTTTCTGAGTTTTTCTGATAGCATCCTGCTCATCATTTTAATAATAGTAAACTACATTTATATAGTACTTTAAAGAGATTTCCTTACAATAAACCCATGAGGTTGATTCTTGCAACAACGGTAATAGATAACATTTATACAGTACCTTATACCTGACAAAGAATTTTCTTCACAGTAGCCCAGAAAAGTAAGTACCATACATTTTATCATCATCAATCAAACCTCATCAATCAGTCCTCAATTAACCCATCTCGATCAATTCTCATCTTCATCCAATTCTCATCAATCCATCAATTGTTCAATCTTCATCATAATCTTCATCATTTTACATTACTCTTGCCTCTGCTTCAAAATTTTTTCAGTTACTATTGTTAATGGTTTCCGTCCATCCTATTCCCTCCCCTATGATATTTATTCTATTTTCTATCTTCTTTCACTCTATCCTTCCTAGAAAGTGTTTTGCTTCTGACTGCCCCCTCCCCTAATCTGCCCTCCCTTCTTTTTCCTCACCCTCCTAATCCCCCTTCCCCTCCTACCCTCCTGCAGGGTTAGATTAGACTACACAATTGAGTGTGTGTGTGTGTGTGTGTGTTTTTCCCTCCTTGAGCCAACTCTGATGAAATTAAGGTCTTTGAACCAATTCTGATGAGTATAAGGCTCATTCATTACCCTGCCCCCCCCCCCACTCCATAAGCCCTTTCTGGCTTCTTTCATGTGGGATTTCACCCCATTCTACCTCTCCCCTTCCCCCTCCCCCAGTGCAATCCTCCCGCCCCTCAATTTTACCCTAAAGATGTCATCATGGGGCAGCTAGGTGACAGAGTGGACAAAGTACATACCCTGGACCCAGGAAGACCTGAGCCTAAATCTGGCCTCAGACAAAAGACCCTCATCCACTGCTTGACCCCAGGCATGCCACCCACCCCGACTGTCCCACTGCCTGTCACAGGCAAAGAGATATTTTTTTATTTGTTTGTTTTAGACATGTTTTTAGTCAGTAAAAAAATGAGCCAGTACACAGGGAAAAATATTGTGGAGGTCATCTGCCAAGGGAATGGGATTAAAATTACAAGGGGAAAGGTTGGTTTTGGTGCTAAAGCAGCAAGATCTCACTCAGAGACTAAAGGAGGAGGTTTTCAGATATACAAAAAAGAACAATTAACCTCTATTCCCCTTGTAAAGTATGAGGTAAGACTTTCCACTTAAAGGGTGGTGGGAAGTTTAAGACTTCTTGAAGAGAGGTTTTAAACAGCTGTTACTGAGACCAATAGAGAATTAATTAGGGAAGAACATGGTCTTGCTGTAGTGAGGACTCAGCTGATAAAAGATAACATGAATTTGGAGTACGCCATGACTTCCATTAGTACCATTTGGTAGAATTATGAGCAGGAGTAGATGCAGATGGTAGGTATAATCCAGTTTTGGGATTATGTATGTATAAGAGAAGACTGATAATATGATAAGGGGTTTTGGGGCAGATGACTGTAACAATGAATTGACTAACTAAAGAGTCAAGTTTGGGGAAGGGAAAAAAGTGAAACCAGAACAGCAGTAAGATCTGAGAGGGTACTGAGCAATGGAGGGACTTAAAATCACAGTGAAGAGAAAAAGAGATTTAAGAAAATTGAAAGAAAAAGAGAGTTAGATTCACAGGAGGTAATGGAAGTAGAACACTTGTGGTTGATAAATTTTTTTTTAAGAGCGGGGCTGTTGGGGCAGCTTGGTGGTACAGTAGATAAAGCACCAGCCCTGGATTCAGGAGGAACTGAGTTCAAATCCGGCCTCAGACACTTGACACTAGCTGTGTGACCCTGGGCAAGTCACTTAACCCTCACTGCCCTGGGGAGGGGGGGGGGAAGAAGAGTGGAACTGTCCTTGTGTATTGATAGGATAAAGGATTAGAGGATTAGATCTTGGGCAATCCCTAAGGATGCGTGATGAAAAATGCTATTCACCTCCAGAGAAAGAACTGATGGAATCTGAATGCAGACTGAAGCATATTTTTTTTCACTTTCTAGTTTCTTTCTTTTTTTTTTTTTTAGGCAATGGGGGTTAAGTGACTTGCCCAGAGTCACACAGCTAGTAAGTGTCAAGTGTCTGAGGCCGGATTTGAACTCAGGTACTCCTGAATCCAGGGCCGGTGCTTTAACCACTGCACCATCTAGCTGCCCCCTCTAGTTTCTTTTTGTGGTTTTTCTTTCTTTGGGTCTGTGTCTTCTTTCACAACATAATTAATATAATGTATTTTGCATGATTTATCATGTATAACCTATATCAAATTGCTTACCATCTCAGGTGAGGAAACTCAAAATTTAAAAAAAATGAATGTTAAAAATTGTCTTTACATGTAACTGAGGAGAAAAAAAATTTTTATTACTTTTTTTTTTTAAAGGATTAGGTCATGGGAGTTGAAGAGACATAAATGGGGAGGTCAGTTTGAGGAACATCAACTAATATATATAGGAGGTAGGGTAGAGAGGAAGACTGTTAGCCAGGTATAGACTCTTTTACAAAGGAGGGAGGAGTGACCTGATAGCAAGAAGATAATTACCACCAGAATCTGAACTGCGTGATTCTCAAAAAGGAAAATCTGAACTTGGCCAATTCCCCTTCTAGAATTAGTGTGTTGCAGGGTACAACAAGCATGGGAAAGTATGACAAGGATTCAGTCTTTTTTATTGGGGGGGGAGAGAATGTGAAGGGGGAACCCAGGTCTTCTTCAAAAGTGCCAGAAAATGGAAGAACAGGAATTGAGAATAAAGAGAAGCCAGTTATACAGAACAAGGGATTCTTAAAGATACAATAGAAGTTGCAGGCAGAGTAAGAATAATCTAATGGGATCCTAGGAAAAGCATTTTTATTGCATTGTCTTATTTTTCCAGAGGAACTTTCCAATGCTAGCTGTAGACTTTACTTACTTGTGTACATGACATATTCCTCCCTTTCATAAGCCTTTGTTCTATTCCTCTCTTTTCTGTATATCTTCGCTACTTGACTAACACGTAAGGTTTACATTAGAAGTTGTTAAAGATAAGTTCCTAAGGCAAATTATTTTGTTGATTCTGATGAACCAATAATGCAGACACTTACCTGTGAGCTCAATTTTTCCTAATACAATCAACATATACTTTAATTCTATATGCTTACATACCTTTTTTTCAAATAAAGATCTGTGAGAGAAGGAATTGTTGGGTACAATATACACATATACCACAAAAGATGTATAAGTGCATGAGAGGAGTCTCACTAATATAATATAGTGGAAAGAGTACTAGATTTGGTTTTGTGATAAAATAATGGGATTTGGCAGCCGTCCAGGGGTCCCACCTGAGGACTGATTTAGGATTGTTTGAATTGGGTGAGACTGAGAAACTGACTAACTAACTACTTTAGGGTGACTGGATAGAGACCACACCTGGCTGGCCCTGAGTGAAGTGTTGTTCTCAGAGGCAGTGTACTACTGACATCAGCAAGAGACCACTCTCAACCAATCAGCTGGAAGGACCTCCCCCCCTTTCAGGGAGGGAGAGAGGCACTAGGAAGTGGAGGTTAGTGTGCTGCCTCTGTCTCTTGTGGTGGCAGACTGGAGAAAAAAGAGGGTCCCCCTGGTTGTCCAGGACTTTTGGTGTGGTGAGAGATTTCACGTGGGCTGCTAGGAAAGGAAGTTTGTTTCTTTCTCTCTGGCTATACTGAATAGATCCAAGCTAGGATTTCCATGCTGTAAGGAATCTGTTGTTAATCTCTCTCCCCACTAACTTATAATATATTTTAATAAATCCTTAAAAGCCTAAACTCTTGCTGAATTTATCAGTGATTTTAGCCAGCTTCTCCCCCAAAACTGGGGGGAGGGGCAGATTAGAATCCACATTTAGATTTTAAACAACACAATTTGAACTGCAGTTGTTTCTTACTAGTAGCTTAGGATAAGAAACTTCACCTCTCTGGGCCTCAGATTCCTCATCTATAAGATAAGGGGGTTGTAACAGATGATCTTGAGTTTCCTTCTGGCACTAAATCTATGATCCTATGTTTCCATGTAGTTGGTTCTTGGATCGATTACAGATGTGTCATTTGATATCTTGAGCAATTTTAGTGTCATCTAATTAACTGACATTTAACAAGATAGTATCAGCACAAAAGAAATTTTGCCTTTTCAAACACATCAGTTAGACTGGCAATATATTAAAAAAATCTGATAGCAAAAAGCCCAAGTAGCTTCAGCCATCACAAATGTGAGAGCCATAGGGGAAAAAAATCATAAAGGAATCATTTTGAAGAAACTTTCTAAAGAATGAGAAAGAGACAGAGCCTTAAGTCAAAGGACAGCCTTTACAAGAAGACAGTATGGAAAGAATACTTAGTCTCCTACTGGTCTTTTTCGATACATAAGCAGCTATCTTTTTTTTTGTTTGTTTTTTTGAGGGGCAATTGGGGTTAAGTGACTTGCCCAGGGTCACACAGCTAGTAAGTGTTAAGTGTCTGAGGCCGGATTTGAACTCAGGTACTCCTGACTCCAGGACCGGTGCTCTATCCACTGCGCCATCTAGCTGCCCCCATAAGCAGCTATCTTGAACAAAATCTTATAGAGAAGGCTTTGTCATTGTATTGTGGTAACTCTAGTTTCTCCAAAGCTATGTTTGCAAAGAACACAGCATGCTAGGTTTTATCATTCTGGAAAAGCTTTAAGGATGGTACTAGCTATATCCTATTTTCTAAAGACCACCTATGATAAAAATAGTAAGACTCATCAGTAGGCTGTTGACTTGGTGATGAACTTTTTGTTCAACAACCACTACCACCACCACCACCACAAAATGGTCCACAGTTCTATTTAACATTCTTCTACTTCTGAAATAAAAGTGAAAGAGAGATGGGTAGAAAGGGGACAGAGAGAGAGTACTAAAAAAATCAGTTTTTAAACTATGTATAAACATTAACTTGGCTGTTGGTACTCTAAATAAGATTCTTGACCAATGACCAAGAAGTGGACATATTAATTGAGGAAGTCATTCACATTAATCTTGACAAGACATCTGCTCATCGTGTACTGCAGAGTTCAAAGAAAGTATTTGCAAATAACAATTATGAAAATAATTGCAGCTCATGAACCCAACACTGGTCGCAGAAGATGAGAATGTAGAGAAATTTTACAAAAAGATGAACAAAACTTTCAAATTAAATCAACATATACCTTTGATAAATAAAGCAACACGAGGTAACAGAGAACTGGCTCCAGTGTAAGGAAGACCTGGTTTGAAGTCCTGCCTCTGAAACATATTGACCATTAAACTCTGGGCAAGTGACCTAACCTTTCACGGGCCCTTGAAACTCTTTAAAATTATAAACTGCAGGTCAGGTGCCAATCTTCATTGGTAGTAGAAACTCCATAATCAAGTCAACATCCAGTGAAATATGCATCTGGAGGGGTCAGGAAATGAGAGGCCAAAGGCTTGCAGATGACAAGCTTCCATTTGAAACAAAAGTCCTTCTTTGTACTCTTACTGTGGTGTAATTGAACACCATACTCTCTAAAGAATTAAATTGAAGATTACCAAAAGGCAAGCAGGAGGTGTATATGCTGGGCAAGAGAAAATTGTGACACACACATAAGAAATTTTACAGGAGAAATCATATAAAGGATGTCATCAGAGAAAACTTATTGTTGGAAAAAAGGACTGGTTGGCCGCATAGGAAAAATAAAGTGCAACCAATGGATAACCTGTATGCTCCACTGGTATACACATAATGTCAACATATACGTCCCTAAGCAGGTTGGGCAGCATCTAATGGTAATTTTTTGGGAGGTCATGGACAAGAGTAGAACAGAATGGTCAGGCATGGTGATTTTAATGGTTATCATTTGGGTGGTTACCCATATTGATGAGATTACACAGCCACTAGAGAATTAGACTAAAGAGCAACCAGATTACTTCCCAACCCTGATGATTTGGCTGATGGAAGAAATTTTAAGATAAAACTTATCCTTTAAAATAAGTTTTTCAGTGTTGAATGAACCCCAAAAGATGAAATGACTCACCAGCAAGCAGGCTGGAATAAAACCTTCATCTGTACAGTGTTCTGCATATTCCTTTAAATTTGAACTTTCTAAAATGAAAGTCTGGCAGGTAGAGATGAGATTTTCTTGTTGTAAATAGCCTAAATAAGAAAAGAAACAAACAAATCCCACAACAGATTAGTCACCATGTTCAGATTATACTTTGTCAAAGTTAGAAGTAATGAAATAAAGTAAGCATTTTAATACTTTCAGAGTAACAGTTTCATTAAATACAACATAGAGAAATTACAAGTAAAATCGCAAAATTTTGCAAATATCCCACAGCATACAGAGAAAATTGGACAAAGTCCAGAAAACAGTAGCTTCTCTATGGAATATAGCTAATAAGCATTACAAAGTTTTTCTTCCTAAATTTAATATAATCTCATTCAGTTCAAGAAACATTAAGTGCTCACTGTAAACAATAAATTACAGTAAGTTGGAGGATTTACAAATTGTCCAAGACAGTCTTTATCATAACAGAAAAAGTCTAAAAGAATACATACTCAAAAAACTAACATAAAACAAAACATTAAAAGTGCTTTGTGTGTTCTTGAAGGAAGAATGCCTTTCTTATGAAGTACATGTAATAATCTTCTATAGTATATGTATTAATTTATACGAAAGCATTACAGTAACATTTTCTCTACTTTCAACCCCAATTCAACAAGCATTTTTAAAATTTAAGTTTCACTGATGATTTTTACATTACTGTCACTTTCAAATAATTACCATCCCCAGCCCACTCCACAAAACCTTCTTTTGAAACAAAGAAACATAAAGGAAAATAAACCAGCACATTGATTATGTGTAACATATGCCTAATTCTGTGCCTATAGCCTCTCATTTGTATATACTTGTTTACAAATTTGTTGACATTTCTCATTAATGTGTTTTATAAATAAAACAGAAATCAACATTAAAAATACTTGTTTCATTTACATATACGCATGTGAAATTTGTACTGAAAGAGGGAAGTTTCCTACACTTATGAAATTAGTCAATGTAAATCAAGTCTACAAGTATTTGTGTGTTTACAACATACCACTGTACCCTTGCTAGTGCTGAGAATAGCACCCCGCCCCAAAAGGTAAAAAAAGTCTGGCTCTCAAAAAAAGTCTGGTATACATGTGTGTATGTTTCCATAAATGAGTATAACAAGTGCAAAACTGCCACGTAAACACTAAATGTATGTAGGGATAAAGGACACCATCTATTTCATCTCACAGAACAATTAAAACACAAGTCCATTGATGAACAAGGAAAACACCAAAGGCACATACAGGAGGCCACAAACACATACTGAAAACACAAATTGCTTACTACAGACCCTCTTAAAAAGGGGTTGAACTTGGGGTTGAAAAAAGGGGGCAACATTCCAACATTCCATTGAATGCTTCCTTATATGATTCTATTCATTCCCCCACTCCTATACTAGTGCCTGCCAAATGTTTAGATAGGCAACCCTCTTTCTGCTGGACCTATACTGTCTGATAATTCTTAAATTATTTCTCCTACATCTATTTTCCAGGTCAGTTGTTTTTCTGATGAGTTATTTAACCCTTTCTTTGGTTTCCCTTCATTCTTTTGACTTTGTTTTCTTCTCTTTTTTCTGGAGGCAATCCAAATTAAGTGACTTGCCCAGGGCCACACAAGTAGTGTCTGAGGTCACATATGAACTCAAGTCCTCTTGACTGGTGCTCTATCCACTGTGTCCCCCTAGATGCCCCTCTTGTATTATTTATTAATGTCTCGTGGAGTTATTAGCTTTCACTTGCCCAATTCTAATTTCTAAGGAATTATATTTTCTTCAGTGAGCTTTTGTATTTTTTTTCTATTTAGTAATTTTCATCAGTGAAGTTGTGTACCTCTTTTTCCATTTGGCCAATTTTGTTGTTTAAGGTGTTATTTTCTTCAATATTTTTTATGTCTCTTTCACCAAGTTGTTAATTGTCTTTTCATAATTTTCTTGCATCACTCTCATTTCTTTTCCCAATGTTTTTCTCCACCACTCTTATTTGTTTTGAAAATAATTTCTTAGTTCTAGGAATTCTTGTTGGGCTTGTATCCAATTCACTTCTTTTTTTCTTTGAGACTGTTTGTAGCTATTTTGACTTCATTTCCTTTTTTGAGTTTGTATATTGATCTTCCCTGACACCACAGTAGCGTTTACTGATCAGGTTATTTTTTGTTGTTTGCTCATTTTTCCAGCCTATTCCTTAACTTTGAACTTTGTATTCATGTTAGGTTCTGATCCTGGGAGAAAAAGGGGACTGTCCCAAGCTTTGGGTTTTTTTCTATAGTGTTGTTTTCAGAAATAGTTCAGGGGCCTGGAAATTTTTGGTTCTTTCAAGGTAGTATGATCTGGGGAGAGGTGTGGTCACTGCTCTCCTACTCTGCATTCTGGTCCTTACCTAGGAAGCTGATCCCTTGCAGCCAAAAGTGATATTGCTCCTCAAGGTGCCTGCTCCCTTGTGACTGCAAGGAGCTTACAATTTAATGGGGGGAGACAACATGCAAAAAAAAAAATGTGCAATGCAGTTTACAGAAAATAAGATTTTAGTTGGGACTTGAAGGAATCCAGGGAGGTCAGTGGTCATAACAGAGGAAGGAGAGCATTCCAGGCATGGAATTCCAGTGCATAGGGGGATTGCCAGAGAAAACGCCCCCAGAGGCAAAAGTCTTGTTCCTGGAATAGCCAAGAGGCCAGTGCCACTGTATTGAAGAGTACCTGTCAAGGAGTAAGATGTAAAGAGACTACAAAGTGTAAAGGTAGGAGGGGTCTGGATTATGAAAGGCTTTAAATGACAAAAAAAAAGCATTTTGTATTTGGTCCTAGAGGCAATAGGAAGTCACTGGAGTTTACTGAGGGAGGTAACATGATTGGACCTGTACTTTAGAAATATCACTTTAGTGGCTGAGTGAAAGATTAGAATGGGGAGAGACTTGAGGAAGACAGACTCTTCAGCAGATTATTATAATAGTCCAGGCATGACATGATGAGAGTATGGAGTGGTGGCATTGTCAAAGAAGGGGACATGTTTGAGAGATGTTGCAAAGATGAAATGGACAGGTTTTGGCAACAGACTGAATATGAGGGAGTGAGAGACAGTGAGAAGTCCAGGATGAGTGTTGGGTTGTGAGCCTGAGGGAATGAGCAGCGGGTGTTGTTCTCTCTTGTTCTTTCTTCCTTTTGTAGAGGACCAGTGACGTCATGAAGTGCTATCTTATCTTGTCCATGGGTTGAATTTAAGTGAAGCAGAGCTGCACAAAGCCATCATCCTCCCGCTCTTTTCCAAAGTCATCAAAGTCCAGTGGCAAGACAAAAATCAAGATGACTGATGATGGCCCAGGATGCAGTGGATGCCCCTGGCATCTCTGATGTCTGACCAAGCTCTAAGTGCTCCACAGCACCTGCTTCAGCTGCCTTCATGGCCTCTGGAACACATCATTCTCATACATCATTCTGCTGGGGACAGTCTTGTATGCTTGGAGTTGACATCCTCTAGCTCATAGACCAGTCTGAGGCCTGCTGGTTACCTTAAACCTGGTTTAGCCCATCTGCTGAGATGGTTTTATCAGGGTATGGCCACTGCACATGCTACAGCCTCTTAGAGGCACAGGTGAGAGTTGGGTAAGGGGTGAACATCAAAGGTGAATGAACAGTCCTGAAAAGGGCAGGGCAAGCTCTCACACTAGAAGTGCTAGTCCTCCCTGAATACCCATATACCCCAGATCCCTCTCTACAGTAATAGGGAAGATATATGAGGGGGGTGTGTGTGTCTAAGATAATAGTTCAGTTCTGGAAATGTTTCATATAAAATATCTACTGGACACCCACTTCAGACAGTTGGAGACGGGGCAGCTAGGTGGCGCACTGGATAAAGCACCGGCCCTTTATTCAGGAGTACCTGAGTTCAAATCCTGCCTCAGACACTTGACACTTACTAGTTGTGTGACCCTGGGCAAGTGTCACTTAACCCCCATTGCCCCACAAAAAAACCAAAAACAAACAGTTGGAGATGCAAGACGGGAGGTCTGTACAGAGTCTGGGCCAGGATAGATAGTTTTGAGAATTACCAGCATAGACATGATAATTAAATCCATGGGAGCTGAAGAGATCACCAAGTGAAGTTATACAGAAGGAAAGAAGAGGGCCCAGGACAGAACCCTCGGAGAGAACTGTGGCTAGAGGGGATGATGTGGAGGAGTATCCAGGAAAAGAGACAGTGAAGGAGCAGTCAGATAGGTAGGAGAATGAAGAGATAGAGAGAAAACCTAGAGAGAAAAGAATATTTAAGGAAGACAGAGTGTTTAATAGTGTCAAAGTTGCAAAGAGGTCAAGGAAAATGAGGATAGCAAGAAGGCCACTGGATTTGGCAACTAAGAGGTCATTAGTAATTTATGCCTTGTTATTAAGAGTTAAGAAGAGAGTGAGAGATGAGAAAGTGGATGCACCAACTGTAGACAGCATGTTTGAGGAGTTTAGCTATGCGGTGCAGAAGAGATATAGGAAAAATGTTAAGGTCAAGTGAGGGTTTTTTCAAGATAGAGGAGAAACGGGCATGTTTGTAAGCTGTAGAAAATGATCCAGTAGAGAGGGAGGGATTGAAACACATGAAAGAATAGAGATGAACGAGGAAACAATCATTTGGAGGAGATGGGATGGAATGGGACCATGTGAACAAGCAGAGGGGTTAACCTTGGTAAGGGAGTAAGGCTACTTCATCATGAGAGACAAGGGTACAAGAGAAGAGAGTGGCAGAAGGCACTAGAGTGATAGGATATGAAGGAGACAGTAGGGGGAGGAGAGATGAAAAGGTCCTGTAGCAAATTCTTCAGTTTCAACCCTGCCTGTGAAAGCTCTGAATTCTCAGGCTACAATCACAAGAGCTCATTCAGAAAGCCTCCTTTCCCCCACCTCAGTATTTCCTCATGGCATTGTCCTTGCTCAGAAATCACTTTCTTCCCTCTCCAACCTAAACCCAGGAGTTATTCATTTCAACTTTACACTTCCTCTCTTGTTCTGGTTCAACTCATTTCTTGTTAAACTTCATCTCTGAATTGCTCTGACCATATCTCTCCTCAGCTCCTAATCACCAGAAGCTGCAGGAAGTTTAGTAACTATGCAGGCTGGTTAAGAATTCACATTATCTGTAATTTATGTTGGATTGCTTGCCTTCTCAAAGCAAGCCGGGGGGGGGGGGGGGGGGGGGGGGGGGGGGGGGGGGGGGGGTTGGAACACAAAGTTTTAAAAATGGATGTTAAAAGTTGTTCTTATGTGTAATTGGAGGAAAATAAAATGCTAAATAAAGGAAAATTTTAAAAATCAAGAATTCACATTATCCAATCTCAATCAAGCTCTTGTTATAGCAAGGCAGTCCTATTTCTCCCTGAGTAATTTTTCTCCACAGAAGCTATTTCAAACTTTCTCTTCCTTCATCAAGCACTCCTTAAGTGCAACTCCTTACACTCCCCTTTTATCAGCTGAAGACCCTGCCTCTTACTTTACTGATAAAACCAGGGCCATTCAACCTAAGTAACTTTCTCCATTCTCTGCATCTCAAAACCCTAGACAACTCCCACTTCCCTCCTTTCCCCTATTCTTCAACAATGGATCAATTCTCTACATATTTACTTTAATCTGTACTCTCATCTTCAATCATCCTTACTTTAATCTTCAGCCTCTCCCAATCAACCAATTTTTTCTCCCCAGCTTGAAAACAAGCTCAGCTTTCCTCCAGTTAAAAAAAAAAAAACTTCACAAATCCTTATCATTCCTTCAAACTATAATCCTCGTCTCCTCCCTTTCTCAGTCAAACTATTAAGTTGCCAATATTTAACTGCTTCCACTTTTTCTCATATCAATCATTCCACAACTCTATACAATCTGGCTTGCAAAGTCAACCCTCAACAACTTTCTCCAGTTACTGATGCTCTCTAACTGCCCAGTCTGATGGTTTTCTCTTGGTCCTCAAAAGGTCTGCCTTGACCTATCAATTGATTCTATTTAACAATGTTGACTATCATCTCCTCCAGGACACTCTGACCTCTGAGTTAGCATGACGTTACTCTTTCTTGGTTTTGTTCCTACTTGCCTGGCTGCTCCTTCTTAGTCTCCTTTACTGGATCGCTATTCATATCTTGCCCCCCAAGGTTCTATCCTGGGCCCTCTTCTCCTTCCCTGCCCTTTCTCTTCCTCTCAGTAATCTCATCAGATCTCAAGACCTCATTGATTTATCTATCATTTCTATGTAGATGACTTGCAGGTCTATATACCCACCTCCAGTCTCCCATCTGAGCTTCAGTTCCACATCACACATTGCCTATTTGATATTTCAAACCAAATGGCTCAGAGACATCTCAAAATCAGCATGTCTAAAACTCAACTCACCAGGAAAGTTCCCCAATTTTTGTGGAATGTATCACCACCACCCTTGTAATTTCTGAGGTTTGTAATCTTAACACTGTCTTAAACTTCTCATTTGCTCTTCCTCCTCCTATATATCCAAATAGTAACCAATTATTGTTATTTACAACACCACTCCAATCTTACAAACCACCTTATCTTGAATAATAATATCTCATCATCTCTTCCTGCCTGTTCTCCCTGCCTCATCTCTCCTACATACACTACTGCCAAAATAATTTTCATTATGCAGATTTGACTGTATGACTCCTCAACCAACTCTAGTGGCTTTTTTGTGACTTTAGGATCAAATATAAACCTCTGTTTGGTTTTTTTTTTTGCAGGGCAATGGGGGCTAAGTGACTTGCCCAGGGTCACACAGCTAGTAAGTGTCAAGTATCTGAGGCTGGATTTGAACTCAGGTACTCCTGAATCCAGGGCCGGTGCTTTATCCACTGCGCCATCTAGCTGCCCCTCTCTGTTTCACTTTTAAAGCCCTATACAACCTGACCCCAATTTATCTTTCCAACCTCAGTGGAAATTACTATCCCTCCCACACTTAGCTATTTAGTCAAATTGACCCCTTGTCTCCTTGCCTTCATACTAGCCATGTCTTCCTTTGAAGAAGTGGCTCAAGCACCACCATTCTCCATGAAGGATTTCCTCCTCCCAATAGCTAGTGTCTTCCCTCCCAAACTACTTTGGATATATTTTTATTTATTCATTTTATATCTGTGTGCACGAGCCTTTTCTCTCTCTCTCTCTCTCACCATATACACATTTGTATGTTTGTATGTATTTTTGTATATGTGCAAATGTGTACATGTATGTGATCATGCATACGAGTGCACGTACACACACGCCCTGTCCGAATATCAAGTCTAAACATGCCCCTTTGCAACTTCTGCCCACTTTTCCTAGTTCTGCTGTTTGGATTCAAAGAGAACATGTCTAATGCTCCTTCCACATGATTATCCTTCAAATACTTGAAGATATCATGTTTTAAACCCCTATCTCCTAATTCACCTAATTACATGGCATGCACTCAAGCCCCTTCACTATCCTGGTCACCATCCTTTGGATAGTCCCCAGTTTATCCATGTCCCTTCTAATTTCTGCCACCTATCACTGAATACATTACTTTGATGTGGTATTATCAGGTCAAAGTATTCCTGAAAACTATGCATCTCAACGCTGAGCCAAGATCACATTCACTTTTTTTGGTGCCATTATCACACTATAAATACATATTGAGGGGGCAGCTAGGTGGCACAGTGGATAAAGCACCGGCCCTGGATTCAGGAGTACCTGAGTTCAAATTTGACCTCAGACACTTGACACTTACTAGCTGTGTGACCCTGGGCAAGTCACTTAACCCCTGTTGCCCAGCAAAAACCCCCAAACAAGCAAACAAAAAAACAAAAACAAAAACCCAACAAAAAACCACAAATACATATTGAGGTTATAGTTCAGCTCTTTTTAAGGCCAAATTTGGTCTTTCACCTTGCATTTGTGAAAGTAATTTTTTGAGCCCAAGTAAAGAGTTTATTTACATTTACCCTAGTCAGGTTCATCTCATTAGATTTGGCCAAGCTTATCAAGATTTTGGGGTCTTGATTCTGTTATCCAATGAGTTAGCTATATAGTTGGCTATAGCTGTAGTTTTGTATTATCTGAAAATTTGATAAGCATGCCATCAAAGCTTTCATTGAAGTTACCAATAAATATTGTTAAATGAACAGTGAACAAAGGACAGATCCCAGGGACATTCTATGAGGACTTCCAAGAAGGCAGCAAATCATTAAAGTCTGAGTATGGCCATTCTACCAGTTCTCAATCAACTGGCTGTATCACTGTCCACCTTGCATCTCTCCAGTTTTTCAAAGGAGTAGAATGAGTAGGGCAATACTAAGAAAGCACCTAGCTGCCCTACTTGAGTTTAAGTCACTTGGTCCAGATAAACTATTTCCAATACTAAAAGCAATAGATATGATACCTGAGACTTTGCCAGGGATTTCCCGAAAGATTATGAAGCAAAAGAAAGGTGCCACAGGAATGAAGCACAAACACAGTCACAATTTTCAAAAAAGGTTGTCTTCAAACTATAGACCAGTGAGCTTCTGTTTGGCAAAATTCAAGGAAGGATTATTACAGAGGTAGTTATCGAACAGCTAGAAAAAGGGAGGGGAGTGTGTGGGGGGGAAGCATCATTAACAGCCACCCTGAAAAGATTTTCTGTGGAGGATTTATGGGATGAGGACAAGGACATAGGATGAAAAGGTGTGGACAAGTTGTGATTTGCATGGTTGGAGAGAATATCTCCATAAAATCATAGATCCACGGTAATATCTAAGAATGGATTACCTCAATTGGATAACCAGATCATTTTCTTCTTTTTTTTTGGTGGGGCAATGAGGGTTAAGTGACTTGCCCAGGGTCACACTAAGTGTCAAGTGTCTGAGGCCATATTTGAACTCAAGTCCTCCTGAATCCAGGGCCCTTGCTTTATCCACTCAGATCATTTTCTTCTAAACTAGAATTACTGAATCTGAACTAAATAGACAAAACTAGCTATACTTCAGAATCTTTATGTAAGATGACAATGTTCACTGGGGAAATATGCCATTACATATTTTGACAGTACAGCGTTTTGTTTGACCTACATATCCACACAAACATAACTTTAAAAGCTCTTGACCTTTATCACTAGATATGGGGTTATCATGTCAATCTTAAACTCTGACAAGGTCTGGTTAGTCAATAAACATTTATTAAGTGCCTATTATGTTCCAGGTATTGTGTTAAGCTCTGAGGATAAAAAAAAAGGTAAAAGCCAGTCTCTGCTTTCCAGTAGTTCACAATCTAATGGAGAGACAACTTACCAAAAATTATGTACAAAGAATCATATCTACAGGACTCGACGTAATGCTGGACATATACTCAACAGGACATAATCAACAAAAAACTGGCATTAGAGTTAAGGAGTTGGCGTTTTAGCTGGGTCTCGAAGGAAGACAGGAGGCAGAGATGAGGAGGAAGAAAATTCCAGGCAGCCAGTGAAAATGCCCAGAAATGACTGTACCATATCAACCACCTCATTCGATATTAGTTCAAAGACAAGCTTAAAAATATGTCAGGTCTCCGTCACAGGCCCAAATTCTGAAAATATATGCGGCTCAAGTCTTAGCAACACAACTGTGGATACATTTTTGAAGAATGTAAAAAAACACACAAACCAAAAAAGCAAAAATAAAATCACCAAAAAAGGAATGGCCCACCCCATCACTGCAACACAAGCTGGACAATGGAAGGAATTGAGTCATCCAAATGGAGGAACATCCGACCAGGGCTAGAGACGAACCCCCAATCTGCCTTTTTCTCCTTGCTGGAGACCTGGAAAAGTAACTGTGGAGGCTCTAAAACGTGGAGCGGTGCCCCGGGGACCCTCGGGCCGAGCCAGCCAAAGCCTCCCGAAGGTGCTCCCAAACCCCGCGGCTTTGCCATTTAGCAATCGATTGTCCCGGTGGACGCTCCCCGCAGGAGGCCCAGCTCTTAGGCGGCCCAGCCCCGGGCCCTGACGCGGATAACTGAGCGCAGGCAGGGAAGAGCCATTCCACCCCCCCTCCCCCCCGGTCAGGGTCCTCCCCGAGGCCGAGCCCTAACTCTCCCGCCTCGCCTCCAGTCTCGGGGAGCGTCTGTTTCCTTGGGCACCCGCGGGAGGAGTGCCGTGCTAGTCAACCCAGGGGGCTCGGGCTCCCTCCGCCCCCAGGGCTGAGAAGCCGGTTGCCGGTTGGGCTCCGAGGCAGAGCCTCTGATCTCCCACGCCCCACCCCGAAATCCGCGGACCAGCTCGGAGGCTCCACTCACCCAACACTAGCCGGGCGACGTCGGACGGTAACAGCATGATCAGGCCTCTGGAAAAACTCTGAGACCCCGGGCAAGTCTCAGGAACCTTCCGCGTAGCAACACCGAGACCGCATCTCTCGGTCCCAGCGGCGGCGTCAGCTGCGGCACCGAACCCCGAAGCAACTCGTCCCGCCCCCCGGTTTCACTGCAGCCAATCGCTCCTAGGGAGAAAGAAAGGCGCGGAAACGCGCCCCGCCCCGACACTAAGTGAAAGGCACATCATTTCCGCTTAAGGATAAGGAAGAGGGGCGGGAAATGGATGTTGAGCGGTCATACGCCTGCGCAGCGTATCTTAATGAGGGTTTGAGGGAGGATGGTATCTCTATTGAACTATCGCGCCCTATTAGCGATCCGCAGCCTAGGCGGGTGGGGCGGGGAAAGGAGGGTACTAGTAGTACGCCTGTGCAGAGGGGGTCACGGAGGCTGCGATCTCCCTGTATTCTCCCGCCTTGGAGGGAGTCTGCGTGCTGTTTGGTTGAACCCGGAAGTGAGAGCTGTCGCGTGAGGGTTGCGTTGGTGAACCATCTGCCCGTGGGGAGAAGAGGCTGGAAAGAGGAGGGCGGACCCAGGTGGCCTTCCCTCAGGAGGCTGCCGCCTTCGGAGCCCTGCGGTAGGGGGCGAGGGAGAGCGCGTCCCGTTTCCATGGGGTTTGGGGGATTCTGCTTCGGCATTCGGGGGTCTGGGGCGCCCCCTTCTTCAGAACCGTTCTTGGCCACCCCCTCTCTCCATCCGGCGTCAGTGACCGGTGGTACCCTCTTCCCCTGGCCTGGAGGGGGGGGGCGGTGCCTTAAATCCCACAGGGAGGGGGCGGGGAGCGCTGGCGTACCTAACCAGTCTTGGTTCAGGTTCTTCTTTCCCCCGACTCTCTTGTCTCTTGTCTTTTGGTGGCTTCTTTTTGTCCTTCGTTTCCTTTACGTGCCGCGTCTCCCATTCAGCACGGCTCCTTTCGTGGGTCTACCTGGCTGAAGCAGGATGCCCCAAAGGGTGACCCGTTATCTAGGCTGTTCTCTTCCTCTTCCATGAATCTTTGGGAGGAGTACTCTAACAATCCCACTTCCCTTGTAACCCAGTTTGGGAAATAAAGTATTACAGTCACGATTGCAATCCCCAGTTACGATAAATAAGAATTCTGCTGTGGAAGAGAATTCTTGGATGAGAACATGAAAACCCAGAAGTAAATGAGGCTAGGCAGGTAACCATCGACAAGGCCGGAATTAATAAGAGCAAATATTTATATTGTACTTACTGTGCACCCTCAGGCACTGAGCTAAGCGCTTTACAATTATTTTATCCTTACTGCAAGCCTGGGAGGTGCTATTATTCGCGTTTTACAGATGAGAAAGCTGATGCCAGCAGGTTAATTGATTTGCTTAGGGTCACAGAGCTAGTAAAAGTGACTGAGGCTGAATTTGAATTCATCTTCCTAACTACAGGCCCAGTACTCTATCGACCTTCCCACCTAGGCGCTCAGATTACAAAACCAGGTTAGTGTGCCCGTTGTAGTGTTACTTTTTTATACCAAGATACCTACATCTTATATTTTCACTTATTCTGCTGCCATTTGGAATTTTCAGTCAAAATTCTTAGAAAGTTCATCTCTGCTTTTTATTGAGTGAATGAATGAAAATACATTCCTTAAATTCTTTTTTATGTGCCGAGCAGTATGCTAATCGTTGGCTATTCAAATGCAAAAGTGACACTGTCCCTCCAGTTTGTGTTCTAATGGGGGGAAACCTCATATATAGGGAAGTGGTCGCCAGGAAAGGGTAAAGTCAAAGGGATATTGAGTAGAGCTTTATGGCAATTGATTTTGTGCTACTGTTCCCAGAACTAGAAGTGAAAATGGGGGGAGGAGGAGCAGGGAGGTAATAGTGAGGGGAAGTGTCCCATGCAGTCATGGGCAAAAAGGTGGAGTGGCTGGGACCTGCTTGTTGTAATGACCTCTGGGCTGGAGCCGGAGATCCTTTGTGACTGTGGCTTTCCATGGAATCTGAGCTGCTTGGGTTGGGGCTTACTCAGTATGAATCACAAATAACCAAAATTCAGCATTTTCGTAGACCTTTTGACCTGGAGAATGGAATGATCATTATCCCCATTTTATGCATAGGGAACTGAAGCTCAGAAGTCACATAACTTTTGTGGTTGGTCCAGAATTTTAATTCATTTCTTCAGATTTCATTTTTTTTTTGTGAGATAAAAAAGCATGGGAAGGGTCATCCTGAAAAATAACAGGTGGGACTTTATGGAGGTCTTAAAATATTAGAAGAGCTGTTACATGAAGGAGATTAAATTTATTTTTAGTAATAACTAGTAGCTCACATTTATGTAGTCCTATAATGAAAGGACTTTGTAGACCTTAAAACAATCCAATGAAGCAGTTAGTGCAAGGATTCTCCTCATTTTGTAAATGAGAAAACATGAAATTGAGGGGTTATGATTTGCATATGGGTCCATCAGTCAATCAGCATTTATTAATCTCCTATATGCCAGGCAGTGGGCTAGAGTTTGCTGAGAATGCAAAGACAAAAATGAAACAAACTCTGCCCTCGAACATATGCATATTTGTATGTAAGTAAATGCAAAATGCGTACAAAATGAATACAAGATAATAGGTTGGGGAGGGGATCAGGAAAGACTTCATGTAGAAATTGCGGGATTCTGAGGCAGAGATGAAGAGGGAATCCATGCAAGACATGGAGTTCAGCTGGTGCAAAGAGATGAGGACAGGAGATGGTGTGTAGAATGCAAGAAAGGTACTAAAATGTACCAAGGCCAGAAAGGTAGATTGAGGTCCCATTGTGAAGGGCTTTCAAAGCCAAACAAAGATATTTAATTTGATCTATAAAGGGATTGTGGAGCCACTGATTTTGAGTGGGGGAATAAATTACTCAAATCTGTGCTTTAGGAAGATCGTGTGGCAGCTTGTACTGTGGGTGAATTGGAGTGGAGAAAGAGACCAGTTAGGAGGCTATTGAAATAGCCTCGGTGGGGGCAGCTAGATGGCGCAGTGGTTAAAGCACCGGCCCTGGATTCAGTAGTACCTGAGTTCAAATCCGGCCTCAGACACTTAACACTTACTAGCTGTGTGACCCTGGGCAAGTCACTTAACCCCAATTGCCCCGCAAAAAAAAAAAAAAAAGAAAGAAAGAAATAGCCTCGGTGGAAGTATAGTTACAGTATAAATAGAGTGATCAAAGGTAGTTTTCCACCTAGCCTGTTTCTGACATGGATACAAAGGCAGAAACTAAAATGAATAGGTGGGAAGTTAGATGGAAAGAGATTTCTTGTCCTGACACGAGGAAGAAATTTTCAGCATTTTTTTTTGGAGGTAGGACTGGATAAACTGAAGCTCCTTTTCAATTCTAAAATTCTTTGATTCTGTGGCTGTTGGAACGCTTTATGGAAAAGATGGGTCTTGAGATAGATCTAAAAGATGACAAGATTTGGATGGGTAGAGTGGGAAATTACCTTCTGTATTCCTTAGTTTCCTCATGTAAAATGGAGGGGATAATACCTGTTTTGTGTACCTCATAATGTTGTTGATACAACTAAGTTAATACATGAAAACATTTTCAAAACCTTAATGTGTGAAGTGTCCTCTAGCTCATTTTCTCTCTCTCCTCCTCTTTTGCCTCCTGTCTCTATCTCAGTGTCTTTGTCTTTGTCTCTGTCTCTCCCCCTCGCTCTCTCTCCACAACTCCTTCCTCTTGCTTCCCCTGTGTTCTTCTGTATGTCTGTGTATAGTCATATTATTGTAAGTGGAAGCTGCTTATTTTGCAGAAGTTTTGTTTTAGTCTACTATTGCTTAGGGAAAAGAGGAAAGAAACTTGATTGGGTTCATATCCCACTTCAGCTACTTATTATTCACAGAGTAACAGTTACAAGGGACCCTTTTGGTCATGTACTTGTACTGAAGAATTCTTCCACATCAACCACCACAATGGTGATCTGGTCTCTTGGAGAATTCACATGAGGAGAATAAACCATTCCCTCCTTAGGCAATTCTATTTCTTGATGGCAGTTGTTTTGAAGATTTTCCTTACATGGAGTCATCTGCATATCTGGGGCCAAGCATGTCTAATTACTCTTTTACATGACAGTCCTTCAAATATTTGTATACAACTGTCATGTAGGATCCTAAATCCCCCATTTCCCCATATCTAGGCTTCCTGTGCTTACTTTCAGCAATTGGGGACTACTCTTAATTGTCAGAGGAGGCAGGCTATGGAATTAATCCAGACCTCAGATTTGGCACTTAATAAATGCTTATTGTTTGATTTATAATATTATATAATATTAATTATTAATTATATAATTATTATAATGTTATAATATATTATATTATAATAATATAAGTCATTGTTAAAAATATTAATTATGGGGAAGCTAGGTGGCGAAGTGGATAGAGCACTGGCCCTGGAGTCAGGAGGACCCGAGTTCAAATGTGGCCTCAGACACTTAACATTTACTAGCTGTGTGACCCTGGGCAACTCACTTAACCCCAATTGCCTCACCAAAAAAACCAAAAAACAAACAAAAATATTAATTATTAGAGGACTAAGGATACTTTAGTGGGCATGCTCTTTCAACTTTATATTTAGCCATTAATTACTGCTCTTTAAGTCAGGCAATTTAACTTATTATCATTTCACCTTTCATTTAACCTATATCTTTCCATTTTGTCCACAAGGAAGTGTGAGAGACATAGGTAAATCCAGAGATGCAACACTCACTATGTGTCAGATAAGATGTGAAAATAAGAAGACTCATAAAACAGTCCCCTGCCCTTAAGGAATGTGCATTATATAGGAAGTGACATTACGGGGATTATTCCTCACCCTGTTCCTCAACCCAGTTATTATCCATTTCAACCCTAGACTGTCCTGTCTCCTTATCCTATTTCCACTATTTCTAGCCAGGATCAGTCCTGGATTACTTCTACTAGCATGATTCCATACTACTAGCAAAGTGGAAATTTTTTAGAAGCCACTAAACAGGAGACTCCTAGTCATTCCATTAGTTTGTTTTGTGGTGGTTTTTTTGTTTTGTTTTGGCAGGGCAATGAGGGATAAGTGACTTGCCCAGGGTCACATAGCTACTAAGTGTCAAGTGTCTGAGGCTGGATTTGAACTTAGGTTCTCCTGATTCTAGGAGGAATCCACTGTGCTCCCTAGCTACCTTCCTAGTCGTTCCATTTTTTATGCTTAATTTATGTTTTTATTTATATCATTGCCTTTTTTCCCTTTATAGATCTTTGTTGTGTGGATTGGTAACTTGAACATGAGCCTTGCACTAAATGATTTACTACTTTGCTGTGGTCAACTGGAAAATGACAGAGCTACAGAACGAAGGGTAGTAAATGACATTAATTTATACAGTGTTCTTATCTCAAATAAAGGTGTAGATTAATAATAACTCATATTTAAATGTACTTTCAGAAAGAAGTTGAGAAATTCAAGCATTTGATCCGGGATCCTGAAACAGTTAAACATTTGGATCGAAACTCTGATTCTAAACAAGGAAAATATTTGAACTGGGATGCTGTTTTTAGGTATTTTGTTTAATAAATTTTGCTCCTTTAATTTTCAACCATCATTTATATAATTTAATATGATACTGTTAATTTTCCTTTCATGACTTAGACTTTATATTACCATTTTCTAAAGGACCTATCACAATGTTATGCACAAAATAATTTCTTGACAAATTTTAATTGATTCAAAACATAATAAAAGTATTATTTTTATATGAAAAATTAAGAAAATTAAAAATTGGGTTCACATTTTTCTTTTGTTAATTCCCAGCTCACATTGTTTAAAATATTATAAACATTATCTTACAGATATGTTGCAAATATGCATTTAATTGATTTGGAATAGATACTGATCTTAGGACTTTATAATTTCTTATTACAAGGTGAAAGTAAGACTGGTTAGATTATAGCTCTTAAAATTTTATGAAAATGTGTTAAGTCACCAATAAGTAATTTCCCCCACCCTGATTAATTATTATATGATAAATTAAAATGAAGCAATTAGGAAAAAATGAGAATAATGTTATATAACAATTCAGTTAAAAAATTACTTAAGCCAACAAAAGAAGGAAATTATTAGAAAACTGCAGCAGCATTCATTTGATTAGGATGATTAATTTTAAGTCGAGATAAAGTCCATTTGAGTCATGAATTGTTATATAGCTTTGTAAAAAAAGTTGTAATTTCTTTAAAATTAAAAGAAATGATTTTCAGATGATTAATTTTTTCATTGGCTTCATTTTGGAATACATTCCTCCATCCTCCCCTACCTAGAGACCCATCCCTTGTAACAGAGGAAAAAAAATGAAAGAAAAGAAAGAGTTCAACAAAATTACCTTACACATATCAGCAGGGTGTGATGGTATCTGTAATGTTCTGCACTAATAATATCCTGCTTCTGCAAAGAAGGGAGAGGGGTGAATTTTTTTCATTTCTTGGTGATAAACTTGTTCATTAGAATTAATTACATGGTATTCAGTTTCTTTTTTAGGTTGTTATTTCCATTTAAATTGTTGTTGCCCTGTATATGATTGTTGTTTTCCTGGTTCTACGTACTTCACTATGTATCAGTTCATATACATCTTACCTTGCTTCTCTGAATTCTATGTATTTCATAGTGATAATCAATTTCATCAGTTCTTTTAGCCACTTCCCTACCAGGGTGTATTCATTTTGTCTTCAGGTCCTTCTATCAAGAAAAATGAAAAGTCAGAATTTCTGACAGAAAAATGACTCAATAGCTTGGAAATGATTAAAAAGCCTTAAAAGCAAATCTAACTCATTTAGTATATAACATAAAATTTAGATGAATTTCATTGGCAGTCTGCTTTTCTAGTCATACATATCCTTGATGATGCCTTTGACATTACTTTTTGTCTGTAAGTCACCATTTATGCTGCAGCCTACTTGAATAGGCCTTATGTTTTTCCATTGCCCTTTGGATCACTTGCAGTTTTACTACATCTGAGACCTTGGTAGGATTCCTTAATCCACAGCCAAATAGCATTTCTAGGAAGATATTGGAATTCAAAAACTGAAAAGATCGAGCTTGGTAACAGGGAATAAGAGGCTTGAGGACATTAGAAGATGCTGCACAGGTTCCTAAATGTAGTTTAGCTTGTTTGTGTTCTCCTGTTAGATTCTGGACTAAGCTTATTGTTCATTTGGACTGCCTGTCCAAAATTTATCTATTCTTAGATTAAATCAAAGGAGTGCCCATAAAGTGCATGTAATCTGGGTGATTTCAACTGAGTGTTATCTGGAGTACTTAGAGGCTGAATGACTTAACTCTCACTTTCCTATTTGTAAAAGTAGAGTTGGTCTGCATGGTCTCCAGGGTTCCTTCCAGGTTTAAAATCTAGGATTCTGTGACACAGCAAATATATGTTGGAGATGGGACTTGAACTCTTCAATACTCCATTCACCCTGCCTCTCAGTTAATAAGCATTCTTTGCTAAGTTTTCCTGTGTGAATTTATTTCTTAATTTCTCTGAGCATCTTTGAATCTGATCAAGAAGAGCATTCTGGGGTTCAGTGAGGTCACTGTTATATTTAGCAAACAGAGCATCTGAAAAACCTTAGCATCTCTAATGAGTTCTTCTAGTTTTGCTTTGGTACAAGATGACTACCAGTGAACACCTTTGGAGACCATAAGTCTCATTGTTTTATGACTCACTTGATATTAATCATCAAAGGATTTTTTATTAAAGTTACTGCTTTATTACAGGAATCATCTATGATTTTAACATCTATGGAATCATCTGTGGTTTTAACATGTACAAGGGAGATGTATTGTTGGAATAAAAAAGCTAAATATTTTGCTTTACCAAATCACATGTGGTTTTTTGGTTAAAAAAAAGAAGTATAGGGGCAGCTAGGTGGCACAGTGGATAAAGCACTGGCCCTGGATTCAGGAGTACCTGAGTTCAAATCTGGCCTCAGACACTTACTAGCTGTGTGACCCTGGGCAAGTCACTTAACCCCCATTGCCCTGAAAAAAAAAGTACAAGTGTAGTTGAATCTTTTCTTAGAAAACAGATTTTTATTGTTATATTTTGTTTTTATATTACCTAGATTTCCCCTTCTATCCCTCCCTTCTATCCTGGGCCATCTTTTTTCTATGTATTTCACTTAGTGATCTTATCATGTCCCTGAGAGTAAATGATCATCTTTATGTAGATGTTTACCAGATCTCTATATATCCAGCCTTAATCTCTTCCTGAGTTTCTCACATCACCAACTTACTTTTGGACATTTTGAATTGGATGCCTCTTAGTCATCTCAAATGTCACAGGAAATTCAAAATAGAATTTATCTTTTCCCCAAAAACTCTTGGTACTTGCTGACTTTATTTTTACTGTTGAGGATACCACCATTTTTCTTATAACTCTGCATCACAACTTTGGTATCATCATTGACTAATCACTTGAACTCACCCCCACATATCTTATCTGTGGTCAAACTTTGTTTTTTCTACCCTTACAACATCTCTTCTTTACATCTATTTTTCTCTCTTCTCAGAGACACTACCCAGGTACTGGCCCTGGTTATTTCTCACCTGGACATAATAACCTTCCCACTTACTGGTCTCTCTTCCCTCTAATCCAACTTGCACTCAGTTGCTGAAGTGATTTTCCTAGAGCATGGATTTGACCATGTCACCCTCCTCTTCAGTAATCTTTAGTGGCTCCCCTTTACCTTTGGGATCAAACATCAAATCTTTTGTTTGGCATTTGTAGCCCTTTAAACCTGGCCCTTTTTTACCTTTCCAGTCCTTTTATACTTTATTCCTTTTCACTCACTCTGTTATCCAGCTGCACTGGGCTACTTGCCATTCCTCATGTAGGATAGATAGCCTGTCTTCTGACTTCATGCATGCTTTTGCATTGGCCTCCTCTCCCCAGTCTGTTTCTGGAATGCTATCCCTCCTTATCTTTATGCTTCTCTACCTACTTTCTTGACTGATAATCAGAGTCAGTGTTTTTGTTTTCATCTTTCGCTTCTTTTTGGAGTCAGTTTTCTTTAAAATGAATGTAGTTGTTATAATTGTATACAATGTCATCTCATCCTTATCCTTCTAATTTAATGTTAATTTTGATCTTTGCTGTACTTGATATTTTAATTGCACACAGCTGATTCTGAAACAACCTGAGCATTGGCATCCTGTAGGTAAAGATGTAATTTTATTTTTAAAAGATTTTAAGTATTTCTTGTGTCCCTTGTTTTTATTTTTTAAGTGTTTTATTGATGCTTTTTTATATCACTGTCACTTCCCAATATACCTTCCACTCATGAGAACCTTTTCTTGAAGCAAAGCATCATTGTTAAACCAATGTCATTTCTTTCAGTAGTATGTAAACTGACTTGTTGGATCAAGATCTCAAAGTACCAAGTTACGTTAATTTTTGTACAAGGCTTAAAAATTATGATTCTTTGTAATATTTGTGTCTTTTTCTATCACTCTGTCACTGTTGTAGAAAACAGAAGAGATTGCACAGGACTAAATACCATTTTCTATTTTTATCATCTCTTGGACCACCATGAGCAAATAATTCATCACCTACTAGCCAGGTTGTTGGTTTTGAGAATACCCATACTTAGTTAAGTGGGTACTTAGATAGGAGACACAGTTTATCCCCTGGGTTTGGTATAATTTTCCAAGGTTTTCATTCCTTTAAGAATTCAGTGTTACCTCCATGTCACAGTAGATCATTAGAGTCTGATATTCAAAGAATTTTTGATCATTAAAATGCTTATTAAATTAATATTTGTATATGTTACAGTATCTGGTGTCATTTTGAATATTATTCAAGATTATAGAATGGGAAAGACTTGTCTTGTCCTTTTAGTTTAAGGTTAATTCAGACAAAATATGCATAGTTTAAAAAAGGTATGTATGTATTTCTTTTATACTGTCTGCATATGTTGTAGCACTATTCTGAACATATATCCTTCTGAACCTAGTATATCTGACTGAGCCAGGAAAGCCATCTTTGTCGGCTTTGAAAATTGTTGCTTGTAGAATGGGAAAAATGAGAGTATTTCATGTATAAATGAAGTAAGCCAACTGTAAGAGAAAATGAGAATAGAAAGAACTGGTTAATGATACAAATTATTATAGTTAGCATTTGTATAGTGTTTTAAGTTTTGCAAAGTACTTTGTATATGTTTTTTCACTTGGTGCTTACAACAACCTTGTAAAGTAGGTATTCTTATCCCCATTTTATAGATTAGGAAATTAAGGCAGACAGGTTACCCCAGGTCACATAGCTAGTAAGACATCTAAGGCAGGATTTGAACTCAACTCTCTCTCTCTTTTTTTTGTTTTTTGTTTTTGGGAATTCAGCTCTTTTTGACTGAAGTCCATGGTCTATGAGATAGGTTTATAAAGTCATTGAAGAGAGAGCAATTCATTGGTTAATATAGAGGGCATATGAGTTGAAGTTAAATACTTAAAAGAATACCTTTTTTAGTTGCATGGACTCTTCTTGTAGGAGATCATTTTTAAAAACATATTTTACTTTCTTGAAGGTTTCTGCAAAAATACATCCAGAAGGAAGCAGAATGTTGTCGAACAGCAAAACCAAATGTATCAGCTTCTACACAAGCCTCCAGACAGAAAAAGATGCAAGAAATTAGCAGCTTGGTCAAATACTTCATCAAATGTGCAAATAAAAGTAAGGGATACATATATTTGTTGATGGATTGCCTAGTGATTAATTGCTGTGGTTGATTTAGTTTGAACATGGTAGAGGAAAAGTTGGGTGGTAAATTTGATTGCAAACAAATATAACTAATTTATATTTTGATGTTGAGTATTGAATTTTTTATTTTCCCATTTTTGATATATTTTTTTCAGAGCAGAGTGCAGTGATTATGCAATTATTTTAATCACTTGGGTCACTAGAAAGATGGTAGGGCCCTAATAGAGGGAATTAAGTGTGCGCTGTGGGTATAGGGAAAAGGAAAAGGAGTTCTTTTTTGAGCAATTGTTTTTTTACTTAATAGTTTTTTTCCAGTTACATGTAAAGATTGGTTTCAACATTCTTTTTTTTTTTTTAAGTGAGGCAATTGGGGTTAAGTGACTTGCCCAGGGTCACACAGCTAGTAAGTGTTAAGTGTCTGAGGCCGGATTTGAACTCAGGTCCTCCTGATTCCAGGGCCGGTGCTCTATTCACTGCACCACCTAGCTGCCCCAACATTTATTTTTATAAGATTTTGAATTCCAAATTTTTCTCCTCCCTAAGACAAGTGATCTTATATAGATTATAAATGTACAATCATGTTAAACAAATTTCCACATTAGTCATGTGTGAAAGAATCAGAAAAAAAGGGAAAAACCATAAAAAAACAACAAAAAAAGTAAAAATAGCATGCTTTGATTTGCATTCAGACTCTATAATTCTTTCTTTGGATATGGATAGCCTTTTCCATCATGGGTCTTTTGGAATTGTTTTTGATCATTGTATTGCTGAGAAGAGCTAAGTCTGTTATAGTTGATCATCACACAGTATTGCTGTGTACAGTGTTTTCCTGGTTTCACTCACTTTACTTGGCATCAGTTCAGGTAAGTTTTTCTAGTTTTTTTTTCTGAAATCCATCTGCCCATCATTTTATTTTGTCTCTCATCTTCTTTTTTATTCACTTAATCTAATTCCCACCCCCCACCCCATTACAAGTATTAACTGCTTTTTAAAAAATATATTTTATAGGCAATATTTGGGGAATATTTAGTTCTCTTGCACATGCTCATTTGGGGTATTTTTTTGTTTTTTGGTGGGGCCAGTGCTTTATCCATGTGGGAAAGCTGGGATGCTAATCCACTGTTGGTGGAACTATAAAAAGATCCAACCATTCTGGAGAGCAATTTGGAACTATGCCCAAAGGGCTACAGAACTGTAGCCCTTTGATACAGCAATACCACTACTAGGTCTGTATCCCAAAGAGATCATAAAAAAGGGAAAAGGGCCCACATGTACAAAAATATTTATAGCAGTTCTTTTTGTGGTGACAAAGAACTGAAAATTAAGGGAATTCTCATCAATTAGGGAATGGCTAAACAAGCTATGGTATATGATGGTGATGGGATATTATTATGTTATAAGAAATGACAAACAGGATGATTGCAGAAAGGCCTGGAAAGACTTATATGAACTGATGTGTAGTGAAGTGAGCAGAACCAAGAGCACATTGTGCACAGTGACAGCAATATTGTTTGCTGAAGAACTGTGAATGACTTAACAGTTCTCAAGAGTACAATGATCCAAGATAATCCAAAAGAACTATTGATGAAACATACTTTCTACCTCCAAAGAAAGAACTGATATTGATTGAAAACAGATTGAAGCATGCTATTTTTCACTTTTTCATTTTTTTTTATTCAAGTTGTCTTGTACAAAATGACTAATATAGTAAAGTTTTACATGATTGCAAAAAAAAAGACTGGATACCCTTTGACCTAGCAATACCACTATTAGGTCTCTTTCCTAAGGTGATCAGGGAAAAAGGAAAAGAACCTATCTGTTCTAAAATATAGCAGCTGTTTTTGGGGTAACAAAGAACTGGAAATTGTGGGGATGCCCAGCAATACTATGATGTAAGAAATAATGAACTAGATGATTTTAGAAAAACATGGAAAGACTTGCATGAAATAATGAAAAGGGAAATGAGCAAAAGAACTAAGAGATCACTGTATACAGCAATATTGTTCTAAGAATAATTGTGAACAACCAAGTTATTTGGAGTATTATAAATACTCAAATCAACCACAAAGGATGATGCTATCCCCTTCCAGAGAAAGAACTGATAAATAAAAGGATGTATTGTGAGAAAATAATAGGGTTTTGGGAATTCCCAAAGGCAGGAGGGGATTGATTGGATTAAGATTGATTGGATTGACTGATTTTGCTGATTAACTCACTTAAAGTTAATTCAATTAAAACCACACCTGCCTGGCCCTCAAGAGGGTGTGTTCTCAGAGGGTGTGTTCTCAGAGGGTGTGAACTCTGCCCTCAACACAGGACCATCAAATCCAGTGAACCAGTGGATTTGGTTAATGCTAACCAATGAGCTTGAAGCAGTATGTAAGGACTGCCTCTCCTCTGTACCCAGAAAAAGCTTCCACGCACGGTTACTCTGAGTTAGGCTCTCTGAGGTGCTCTTGGTGGCAGAGGACTTGGAGGAAGAAGTAGGCCACCAGGCTGAGCTCTATTTTTTCCCTAGGCTAGAAGGCCAAACTGAGCTCTATTCTCTCCTGTAGGACAGGAGGCCAGGCTGAGCTCTGTTCTCTAGGCTGGAGGGCCAGGCTGAGCTCTTTTCTCTCCTCCATGCTAGATAGGCCTTTTCTTAACTGTCAGAGACATGCGTACTCTCTTTACTAATATTTAATATACTTTAATAAATGCTTAATGCCCCAAAACTGGTGCTAAAGCTTCTAATTTATAAGTAACAACCATATTAGGAACCCCACCTAATTTTTCCCAAACTTGGGACAGAAATAAGGAGACCACACATTTAGGGTTTTTTTTTGTTGTTTTTTTTTCTTAGTGAGGCAATTGGGGTTAAGTGACTTGCCCAGGGTCACAAAGCTAGTAAATATTAAATGTCTGAGGCCGGATTTGAACTCAGGTACTCCTGAATCCAGGGCCGGTGCTCTATGCACTATGCCACCTAGCTAACCCCACACATTTAGTTTTACTTGTCACAGTTTGGTATAGATTTACATATCTTTATAAATCTGAGTCCAATAATGGCCTTCTCTCTAGTGCAGGGTGGGGAGGGTGGGAGTGAGAAGTTTGGAATTTAAAATGTAACCAAAAAAATGAACAAAAATGATGTTATTAAAATATATTGAAGTCTCAACAGTTGCTCTTCATTCCAGTTAATCCATCTGAGTGAAAAGTATAAATTATAGGAGAATGTAATAGAAGTGCAATTTTATTGTTATCTAGTTTTAACTATAAAATTATATGTTCTATATAGAAGTTCTTTCATGGGTAAATAGCATTTACCTGTATTTAAAATGTTCATTTGTATGCACATAAATGCTGAATATTTAATAATGATAACAGCCAGTATTTATACAAGACTATAAAGATTGCAGAGACCATACATATCTTGTTTAATTTGATCTTAAGCTTTGGAGCTATTATTAACCCCCATTTTACAGTTGAGGAAACTGAGGCACAAAGAGTTTTAGTGATTTGCCTAGAGTTACCAACTATTAGGTGTCTGAGTCAGGATTCAAAATCAGGTCTTCCTGATTCCAAGTTTCTTTGATCTGTGACCATTTTCTTTTCTTTGTAGGCTAAGTATTCTAAGTTGTACTTTTTTTTTTTTAGTGAGGCAATTGGGGTTAAGTGACTTGCCCAGGGTCACACAGCTAGTAAGTGTTAAGTGTCTGAGGCTGGATTTGAACTCAGGTACTCCTGACTCCAGGGCCAGTGCTCTATCCACTATGCCATCTAGCTGCCCCTAAGTTGTACTTTTAAACTTAGTCATTAAATACTTTTTTCATAGATCAATTCCAGTCCATCCTAGGAATAGTTATTATACATTTTGAATAATTTGAGCTGGAATTTAATAAATGTTTGCTACCTATTCATTAATCCTTTATCCAGACTGATGTCTTTATATAATATTAATAATTTATTTTATAACAATTCATCATGTTTTCCTCGCTGCTGTTGTGCTCTTCTTTACCAGGAGCCCCCAGGTTGAAATGTCAAGAACTTCTAAATTATGTCATGGACATAGTGAAGGATTCCTCTAATAGAGCTATTTATGGAGCTGATTATAGTAATATTTTGCTTAAGGACATTCTTTCAGTAAGGAAATACTGGTGTGAAATATCTCAGCATCATTGGTCAGGTATGCTCCCCCCTGGATTATTGTTTGTAAGTTTTTTGTTGTTGAAACACTTTGTTGAAATAAGTAATTCATCAGTCAGGAAATTCTTATTCCTGAGTTGTCACATTTCTCCTCTTTCTTTTACTCTTTAATATTTTATATAATTGATTTTTTAAAAATTTCACAGGGGCTTTACACCTCAGACTCTTTCTGTGCTCCTAGAATCATGTACCTGTAGTTTGAATTGCCCACTAGATTTTGATTTGGGATTTGTTTTTTTTCATGACCAGTTAAGAGAAGAAAAGAAATAATATGCCAATTTCTTAGGTTAAACATTTGGTGAATATAGCTTTATAAATTACATAATATTTAAAGCAGAAATGTAACATTCCTAAAAAGTGTTTTTGTAGTGAATGTAAGATTCTATACTCAGAACAAGAACAGTTAACTTTCAAGCTTTCTGTAAAGAAATGCTGTGATTTCTCTTTGAGGTAGAAACCTTCATAATATCCTAAAAGGAGGCAGTGGGCTATAGTTTCTGGTCAAACAGGCAGCCCTTTAGCCTGCCAAGTGTGGCACAAACCAGGTTACAGTGTAAATGGGAAATATTTAATAAAATAACTATAAATATAATAGAACAGAGATGATGTTGGTATATTATTTTCTAAGTCAATATCTAGCTTCAGGGATCCTTATGATACTTTAGTGGCGCTTGTTTCTGGTTGAGTTTTGGCACCACTGCAGTTGTGGACAGAGCAGTGAGTATTGGGTACTATACAATCCACAGTCTGGACCCACAGACCAGACCTAGAGTCTGATCATAGGATTATAGGTTTAAAGCTGCAAGGGACCTTATAGATCATCTCAGTTTATAGATAAGGAAACCAGGGCCCCAAGAAGTTAGGTGTTTGCTCAAGGTCTCACAGGCTAGTGGCACAGGCAAGATTTCCCTATCCATTTTTTAATACCTGTTTTGTTTTTTAAAAAATTTGTTTTAAAAAAAAATTCAGACTTTTTTCATTATCGTAGGGTTTAGAGAGTTGCCTGGAATGCTCAGAAATTAAGTGATTTGCCTAGTCACACTGCTAGTATTTGTCTGGTGTGAACTTGAACTTAGTCTTGTCTCCAAGGTCAACTCTATCTCTCCTATATTGCTGCCTCTCTACCATGAGCTTAGGCAACATATATTACTCTTTTTTGACTTAGTTCCTTAATATGGAATATAGGTATACTATTACTATACTGTGTAGTATACTATGTATACTGTTATTCCATCTACTTTATAAGAATTTATTGAAATAAATAGTACATATGAAAATAGAATCCTGAGAAAAGAAAGGTAAAACTGCCAAAGAGGGATTAATTTTCTGTTCAGTCCCCATAAAAGATGACTTCTTATATGCCTGAATATATTTATTTTCCCTTTGATGACACAATAATTTCTGGGTTTCCTGGTCTTTTACTTTATTTATTGATTTATTTGTAAGGAAGACTGATTTACATTCTTTTTCTATTAAAAAATACATTTTATTGATTTCTTTTAATACCACCTTTATTTCTCAGTGTATTTTTCCTTTCCAGAGAGCCAGCTTTTATAACAAATAATAAAAAAGAAAGTTCAACTGAATTAATACATTGAAAAAGTTTGGCATTATATGCAGAGTTCTGCACCCATAGTTCCCTCTCATCTACAAAAAATGTGAGGGAGATGTGTTCAAATGTCTTTTCTATGGTTTTGATTGTTTTGCTGTAGTATATTGTTTTTCTCATTCTTATTTTATTTATAGAAATCTTTCTTAATGGTTATATTTATCATTTCTTACTGAAGAAGTACTATAGTACTTATTGAAGAGTACATTCAAGTACCACAGCTTATTTAGATATTCCCTAATTGATGGGCATCTGTTTTGTTTCCAGTTCTTCTCTGCTACTATGAAGAAAGTGCTACCTTAAATTTTTTTGTTTTCTCTGGGGCTTTTCTTTTTGTCATAGACTCTCTTGAAGTATATGCCTAGGGGTGGGTTTGCTAGTTCCAAGAACATGGACATTTTAATCATATTTTTAGTTTAATTCCAAATTATTTTCTAGAATGATTGGATCAGTTAACAACTCTACCATCAATGCATCAGTATTCCTGTCTTTCCACAGCCACTTTACCATTGATAAGTCCCATATGTTAATAAAATATATTAAAAACAAATGTCATTTAATTTCTGCAGAAGATATGCTCCTTTTGGTATCTTGCTTTTGAACATTTATTGAGTATCATGTGCATAATTTTTTCAGTATTATTTTAATAAAAATGTCAGGACAACATTGTCATAGGTGAATGCTTTAATCGTAACATGCACTTTACAAAATTAATATCCTACCTATATTATCTATATTTTTCAAGTAGTGGAATATTTTGATTCACTTAAAACATTTAATGCTCTAATTTAAAAGAAATGCTTTAAAATTATTGAAAAGACATTAAGGGGCAGCTAGGTGGAGCAGTGGATAAAGCGCTAGCCCTGGATTCAGGAGTACCTGAGTTCAGATCTGGCCTCAGACACCTGACACTTACTAGCTGTGTGACCCTGGGCAAGTCACTTAACCCTCATTGCCCTGCCCCCCCCCCATCAATGTGTAAAGACATTAATCTTGTAACTAATTTTGATTTTTTTTAGAACTTCTGGCCCTGTATTGTACATGGTATCTCAAGCCATCTAAAGATATTAATAGAATTTTAGTGGCTAGAATAATTCAAACTGTAACCAGAGGATGCTGTTCCCAGACAGATGGAGTGAATTTAAAGTTTTTTGATTTTTTTTCAAAGGCCATGCAGTGTGCAAGGTAATTTTTAATTATTTTGGAATGGGGCAAGACTTCAGTCAGGAGACTAATTAGAAAGTTTTTGCTATAGTCCCTGAGAGAGATGATGAGAGCATGAACTAATATAATGGCTGGGTTGGGTGGAGAGAACAAGGGGGAGTGAGAAATGTTGTAGAGGTAAAAACAAGATTTGGAAATTGATTTGTATGTTTGGGGTGAGGGAGAGTGAAGTTTCATATGTAGGAAGAATGGTGGTACCTTCAACACAAACTAAGGCAGAAGTCACAAAGTTTCTGCTTTAGTTTTTCTACTTGGAGAAGGCTTCTGTCCCAGTGGTAGACACTGAACTATACAAACAAATGTAAGATACAGACTTTGCCCTCAAGTAGCTCATAGTGTACTTGGACAAATTAGACTTGACACATCAAACAACAGCTGATGAAATACAGAACAACCAAGTTTATATTAGTGTGGAGGAAATTGTAAATAGAACAGGAACAAGAGTTATGCTGGGCAAAAGTAGGTATCAGGAAAAAATCAAGAAAGTTTATGTGAAGTGCTTTGTAAATCAAAGTATTTTATGTATATAAAGTGGCTAAGAAAAAGGTAAGAAGAGTGAGCCTTTTGTATCCATAAATGGACAATTTCTAGTAGGTATACACAGAACCATTGAGACACATGGGATTCTGTAATTTTTCATTAATCAGCAGGCATTTATTAGGTGCTTCTTATGTGCCAGGCACTGTGAAGCATTGGGACTACAAAAGCACAGATGAAATAGTCCATGTCCAGGGTCAGTTGAGACCCTAGCAATTTTGAAATGAATGTTGTCGGGCATTTCCATCTTTGTGTTAATTTCTTAATTGTCTTCAAGTTGATTATATAAATAGCAAAAATCCATGTGGTTTTTTAAAATATAATAATTTGTGCTTGATTTCTTATGTTGTAGGCAGGAAAAAAGCTGTGCAGGCTTGAATCATATACTGGCAGCCCTTAATATCTTTCTCAAGGTTTTTGCTGTAAATTTTCGTATGCAAGTTTGTAAATTAGGAGAAGAAATCCTTCCTACTGTGCTTTACATATGGTCTCAACAAAGACCAAATGATTCTTTGAAGGATGTAATTATTGAATTATTTCATCTGCAAGTTCGTGTTCATCACCCAAAAGGAGCCAAAACCCAAGAAAATGGTACAAGAAAATTTTTGTTATTGTTGTTAATTTGCTCATTCATTAACTATTTAGATCTGATTAGGTCTGATTTAAGTAAAGATTATGACCTTTTCCAGTTTGTCACTAACAGCTATTGCCAAATTGAGGCACCTCTGAGGATTGGATTACTAAGGTTAATGCTGATGTCAAAATGTGTCCCTAGCTTCTTTTATCTGATTGGTATTTATCAGCTGATATTTTTGTTAGAATTATAAGGTTTCATTCTGTGTTTTATCAGCTAATTAATAGACATTAATAAATGTCTGCTGTCTTCCTAGCGTAGTATAAGGCACTGTAGGGACTTAGTAAGTAAAAGACAAAGTCTGGATGGGAAAATAACAACTAACATATATGAAACAATTAAAGAAGAATAAAAGACAATATATAATTAAATGCTGAGTAGTATATAATTACTATAAATGCTAATAATTCAATGAAGGGAGGGATTACAGACTTCTTTTAGATGGTAGAACCTGGGTGATGTTTGGAAGGATATTTAATTAGAAGGATATTTGACATTTGCATAGGCAGAAAAGAAGGCAGTAACAAAGCTTCGTCTTCCGCCTAATATTTGTGGGAGACGGGACTACTGTATTGAGTGGTAGGTTCATATTTTGAAGAAGTTGAAGTCTAATAGTTGGCTAGGTTGAGCAGAGCCAAATTACATAGGGCTTTGAAAGCTGTATAGAGTAGTTGACAGTTCCTGAGCAAAGGTGAAATATTAGAGATTCTTAATCAGGGGAATGACTTGGCAAAACAGTGCTTTAGGTTCTATGTCTGACAGTGGTATGGAGGTTGGTTTGGAGAGAAAATGGACCAAAGTGGGTAGTTTTGCGGTGGTTAATTTTGAGATGTGAAACAATGAGAGCCTGGGAAGAAATAATGGGAATATTCTGAAGGAAGAATTGATAGCAGATGGGTCCAAGATGGTGGAGTAGCTGAAAGTAATACCATGAACTCTACCCCCATATATTCAAACAGATCAAGAAAAAAAGGCTATACCTAATCCTGATGGGGACATTTAAGGAAAAAAAAGAGTCACAGTGAGTTATTTTTCCATCCTAGTTTTTCACAGGGAGATAGAGAAATCTGTGGATGCTGAAGAAGGGGTGTGTCCAGGAGCAGTTGTGTGGAGCACTCCACTGCTTAGAGAGAGGCTGGGCACCAGGGCAAGAGGAGGTCCCAGGTGTATATCTGGTAACTGCATTGGAAATAGTTACCATTCACAGCTTTGTTTTCCATACACAGTTCCAAGTCACGGATACAGGGTGAACTGAGATGAGGACCAGGGTGCTCATTGTGGTGAGAGTTGCTAACCATAGGCAGTGTACTGAGAATAGAGCAAGTTCAGAAGCAAGGGTTTGCAGTGTGGTTTATACCCAGGAGCATAGATGGAACTCAGTTCCATCTTCTAGCCCAGTCTGAAGTTTGTAGAGGAATAACCTAAGTTGAATTCCCAGACCAAAGGGGAGGGAGCCCACACTTCTGTCATTCTGAACCAGCAGAGTTTCTAGCTGGCTGACAGGGACTGAGTCCAGCAGCAAGTCTAATGTTGCTCATAACCATAATCAGGTCAGGAACCTGTAGAGCTAAGACCAAGAGGGCAGCAATCACAGTTTGCCTTGGCTCAGACTACTTTGGGAGCCCTGAAAGCTTGCAGCTTTTCAGCCAGAGCTGACCCTGCAGTCTTGGAATAACATAACCCTGAATACCCACAAAACAACAAGACCAGCCCAGAACTATTCAGAGCCTGCCCTAACATCAAAAATAAAAAATATGACTTTACTAAGTGCCTACTTAGAGTCAGGGACCATGTTAAGGACTTCACAAATATTATCTCATTTGATCCCTGCAACCTTGGGATGTAGGTGCTGTTATTATCCCCATTTTACAGTTGAGGAAACTGAGGCATTCATTAAGTGACTTGGTCAGGGTCACACAGCCAGTAAATATCTGAGATTAGATTTGGACTCATGTCTTCCAGACTCCAAGCCATGACCTGTGGACTATCATTCAATCTAACTACTACCTTCAGACGTTGTCTGAAGTCAGAAAATAGGCTACAAAAATGAGTAAACAAATCAAAGAATCTCACCATAAAAACGTATTGGTTGTTAGCTCAAGCTCAGGTAACCATTGAATTTTTTTAAGCTAGGAGACTAGGATATTATGTCATTGATTCACTTCAGTTCAGCAACCATGTATGGAGCTTCTGCTGTGTACCAGGCACTATAGTAAAGGCACTATCATGTTAGAGAAGGGAACTGTTGGTGGAAATTGATTGACAGAAGTGTTGAAGAAGGTAATGACTTTAAGATTAGATAAGTTGAGGTGACGGTAGTATATCCAGGAAATAATAATTTGGAAGTAGATAGCATTTATATAATATTTTTTAAAGCACTTTATAAAGCACTTTAAAGCACTTCATTCTCACAATAACTCTGAGAGATAGGTGATAGAAAAGTCAAGTTTGGAAGTGAAGGTGTCAGAATCCCTTGTTTGTCTTTGAATATAGCAACATAGATAGATATACAGATATACCCATTTATACATATATGTATGTATCTATATGTAAATACCTTTTTAGTTGTTGGCAGTTGAAAATGGAACTGAGTAGAAATTATAGTTTTTTTATTCTTGTAAATAGGAGCTTACGAATCTGCAAAATGGCAAAGTATCTTGTACAGCTTATATGATCTACTACTGAATGAGATAAGTCATATAGGAAGCAGAGGAAAATATTCTTCTGGATGTCGAAATATTGCTGTCAAAGAAAACTTGGTTGAACTAATGGTAGATGTTTGTCACCAGGTATAGTAGCTCTTATTATGATACTTTTTTGGTCATACTGTTCCCTGTTAAATTTTCATCATATTTTCACCTATATTCTTGTGAGAAAGAGACATAAAATTATTCTGAATATGGTGTTTCATGTTTCCTTCATCTATTCAGTGTGTCTTGAATAGCTGATGTTTTCTTTGCAATAACTTCTTTCCAAATATTCCTTAGGTGGTGATTCTAGGCTATTCCTTTCCCTGTTCAGATCAGTAAACAGTTTGAAGGTCTCTTGTTGGTATTTACACTCTTATATTTTCCAATAACATGGTTTGTAGAAGACAAGGTTATCTTTAACTCTGCTTTCCACATAGAACTTTTTGTTAAAAACATGAGTCAGCTTACTGTGAAGAAGTGTAACTGCTATTAAGATTTTTTTTATTTTAAAAAATCATTCCTCAAAAAACTTTGTCATTTTGCTCTATTAGAGATATCTTTATTTTCTGTTAGTTTAATGTTCTTTGGTAATTTTTCACTTATCTGGCTGTTCCATAGGTACTATCCAGCATAGTAAAAGTGTTGGATTAAAAATGTTTCTCGTTTTTCTAAGATTATCATATATGTTTGAAATATCATAATTATGTATTTGCTCTTGGCCTACAGCTTCTATTTTTCCTCCATTTGGGAAGTGTTGTTTTTTTTTAACCTTACTTTATTAGCTAGCTTTTTCTAAAAGCTGACGTGAAGAAAAAAACCTATTCTCATCGTATGACTTTTCATTTAAAACAGGTCTTCGGTGAAGATACCAGAGTCCTAGAAATCTCTCAGTCTTATGCCACTTCATCAAGAGGTTTTTGTAGTAGCAGTACACCAAACAAAAGGAGGAAAATAGAATTAGGCTGGGACGTTATTAAAGATTACCTTCAGAAGTCACAGAATGATTTTGACCTTGTGCCTTGGTAAAGTACCTAAATCTTCTTTTCTTGTTCACTCTTTTCCTTAGTCCCATTTTTGGTATTATTAATAGTTTTATTTAAAAGACTAGCCCAATTTCTATAAAATTGCTTTAAAACGTCAAAGTGAGCAGTTATAGTCTTGTTGTGAAAGCCACTTATTAGTCTATAGTGCCTAAGTTTTTTATCTATTGTTTGTAAACTAATTTATTAGCTTTGCAAGCTAAATATGCCAACTTTCGAATGCAGTGCTGTTCTATCTTTGGTAGATAGAACCATCCAGGTTTTTCTATTTTTTGGTAGGTATCTCCTCTTAGAGGAGTAGGCTATATGTGTAATTTTTTTTGTAGATAGGTACCCTTTTAATCTTAATAAGAATAATAATAGCTAGTATTTATGTACATAAATAGCCTGCTATGTACTAGACATTGTGCTAAAGCATTTTTTCATATATCTCATTTGATACAGCAATCCTGGGAGGTAGATGCTATTACCCCTTTTTTACAGATGAGGAAAATAAGTAAACAGAGGTTAATGACTTGCCAAAAGTTACATAGCTATAAAGTATCTAATTGTCTTTTTTTTTAACCTGGGTTTTTAACATTTCCAACCACCATAATTAATGTGTAGGTATCTGTGAAAACATTGCAGATAGGAGAAAAAAATCTCTTCCTCTTCAAATTATTTTGGTTTTATTTATCTCTGTATACATGGTATCATTGCCATAAAATGTAATCTCTTTGAGTGCAGGGGCTATTGTATTTTTCCTCTTTTATCTTTAACACCTAGTATAGTGCCTTGATATAATTGGCATTTAATTAAAGATTCTTGATTTAACTGAAAAGCTTTAAAGGGGCCTCAAAGACCTGAGGCCAGATGAATTAAGGTAGTAGACTTGTTGCCCTGAGCTTTGATTTGATCCTTCCATTCTTTTTTCTGGGCATTAAGTTAGTGTACTAAGTTAGAAGTTAAAGGAAAAACAACTTAAAATTTTTTTTTAATTTGGAGGACTATTTCTTGGGAGTTTGGTGTAGTGCTTCTGCACTACATCACTACATCACTACTAGTGATGCAAATGGAATAAGAAGATATAGTTTCAAATCCCATGTCTCATATTTAGTAGCCATATGCCATGGACAAGACATTAAGCTTGTTAGCTACGGTTTCCTTTTCAGTATAATAGTGATAATATCACTTTATTTTTAGGGATAATGTGAAGCTCAAATGAAGTTCATTTATTCAACCCTCATCTATTAAGCATTGTTCTTGTGCCAGGTACTAGGATGAAAAACTGAAACAAACTGCCCTTCTCTTAAAGGAGCTTGCATTCTATTTAGTGAAAAAACATGTATGCAAATAAGTCAATACAACCTAAATGCATAATAAACATAAAGTAATTTGGTAAGTGGGCACATTATCAAATGGGCAAATTCAGAGAAGCAGTGATGAATCTTACCCTTAACTAAAATTTCTCTCTGCCTGTTTCCTCATCTATAAAATAATTATTGCCTCCTTCATAGAGTTGTGCAGATCAAATGAAATACTCTGTGATAAAATATTTTGTAAAACACTTGGTAATATATGTGTTTGCTCTTACTATTTGTGTGTGTGTGTGTGTGTGTGTGTGTGTGTGTGGCAATTGGGGTTAAGTGACTTGCCGAGGGTCACACAGCTAGTAAGTGTATAAAGTGTCTGAGACTGATTTGAACTCAGGTCCTCCTGAATCCAGGGCCCGTACTCTATCCACTGCACCACCTAGCTGCCCCTTACTATTATTAAAAATATGCATTTTTCAAATTAATAATATTGCCTTTTCTTTTTTAAGGTTACAGATTGCAACACAGTTAATAGCAAAGTATCCTGCAAGTCTTCCAAACAATGAGCTTGCACCATTATTAATGATACTACACCAGCTCCTATCCCAGCAGCGACGAGGGGAACGTATTCCATATGTGTTAAGATGCCTCATCGAACTTGCATTGTGTCAAGGCAAGAAATTGGATCTGGAAATCTCACAGAAGTCAGATCTCCTGAAACTTTGGAATAAAATTTGGTCTATTACCTTTCGCAGTATAAGTTCTGAACAAATACAAGCTGAAAACTTTGCCTTACTTGGTGCCATAATTCAGGGAAGTTTGGTTGAAGTTGACAGGGAACTGTGGAAGATATTTATAGGATCAGCTTGTAGACCTTCTTGGTAATTATAGTATATTATACTTCTATTTCTAAATTTAGGATTATGTAATGATATAATATAATAATATACCTTTAGTTTCACTTGAGAATTTTCTCTTGAACTTTTCTTTACTGTGAAAAGTCACTATAACCATAATAATGTGATTTTGACTTCAACAAAGGTAAAGAGATTGTTGTTGCAAAGGTGCAGAATTTCTTCTGACTATTGGATCGAACTTACAATTTGTTGCTTGTTTACTCAGATAGTAATCCTCAATCTTCTATGTTATCTTGAGTTCTAAGAATAATAAAATCTAATTTATTTCCTGGAAATCATGATATTCAATATCATGGATCTTATAATTTGAGATAGCTCAAAACCAAGATGTATAAGATTTTATATATTAAGATTTAAGTAATTTGCCAAGGAATATATTTATGTTCCTCTAACATCTAATGATTGCATTCTCTTTAAAATAAGTTGTCTCTTTCTTTAAGTCCTGCAGTGTGTTGTTTGTCATTAGCCTTGACCTCCTGCACAGTTCCAGAGATGTCAAAAGTAGGAATGGATCAGAGTATTTGTGAAATAAATCAAAGTTACTCAATAAAAGAATTAATTATGAAATGGCTGCTGTTCTATCAGTTAGAAGATGACATGGAAGAAAGTACAGAGCTACCTCCAGTTCTTTGCAGGTAATTTCTCTTAAGAAGAAAGCTGTATTACATTTTATTTTTAAAATTTTTTAAAGTAATAAGTATTTTTATTTATAGTTTTGGGTTCCAATTTTTATCCCTCCCTCCCCTCTCCCCTCCCTGGGGCAGTAAGCTATCAGATATGGGGTATACACATTACATTTTAACATTCATAGGCATATTTTTGCTCTATGATAATCATAAGCCTTAAAAGTAGGAGTAAAGCAGTTTAAGCCTTTACCATTGATCAACAGGCTTTTAAAAGTGTTTACCATGTTAGATGCTGGAGATACAGAGACAAAATTGAAATAATCCTTGCCTTCAAGGAGCGTATGTTATTATATTGGAAGAGACAACATGTATATTCAAAAATAAAGACAAGTTAAATTTCAACAGAGAAGGGAGCTGGCAGTTGAGGGGATGAGGAACAGTGTCATGAAGATGGTAGCATTAGCTCAGAGTCTGGGGAATAACAACCGTGGGATTCTAAGCAGTGGTAGTGAGGAGGAGATACAGTCCAGATGTGGGGTAGAGAGGTGTGGTGGCAGCCATGGCAAAGATAGGAAGATGGGAGGTGGAATGTGTGAAGAACAGTTTGGCTGGACCACAAAATAGAGTAATGTGTAACGGAGCTAGAAAAAAAAGTTGTGCCCATATCATAAAGGGCTTTAAAAGTTAAACAGAAGAATTTATAGTTGATATTAAAGGAAATAGAGAGTCACTGGGGTTTGTTGAATAGGGAAGTGATGTGTTCAGATCTGTACTTTAGGAAAATCATGTTTTCATCTCCGTGGGGTGTAGTTTGGAATAAAGAAATTTAAGGCAAGGAGGCCAATTAGCTTATTGCAGTAGTCTTGGGTTAGAAGTGTTGAGGGCTTGAACTACAGGTTAGGATGGTGGTTTTGAGAGTAGATTAAAAAGTAAAGAGAAATGTAGGGAAGAGAGATGTTGCTGAGATAAAAACAAGATGTGGCAGCTGAATGGATATGTGGGCAAAAGTAGAGGGAGTAGACAAGATAATGCCAAGGTTACAAACCTGGGTAGCTTAGAGGATGGTGATTTCTTCAACAAAAATAGAGAAATTTGTAAGAGCCCTGAGTTTTGGGGAAATTGGATGATTTCAGTTGTAGACATATTGAGTTTCGAGATGTCTCTGGGATATCCAATTTGAAACATCTAGTAGACAGAGATGTATGACTGGAGCTTAGGAGAGAGGTTAGAGCTGGGTATATATATATATATATATATATATATATATGTTTGGAGTCTTCTGCATAGAAGTAATAAAGTAATTAAGTGATAATTACCATCCAGGAATAATGTTTGAAAGGCTTGTCTTGAACTTGAATATGTATTTATTTATAGTAGGCAATACTTAATATGTTTTATTGTATTAGGCAATAGCAATACAGAGTTGTAATTGAAAAGCAACCAAGGAGCTTACATTCTGTAGGGGAAATAACATGTACAGGTGAGTAAATATAAAGTAATGTAATAGGAGTGCACTCATAACCAAGGGGAATTAGAATAGGTCCCCAAGTGATGGTGCTTGAGCTGAGCCTTGAAGGAAGCTAGGAATTTTAAGAGGTATAAGTGGCAGTTAGGTCTTTGCTTATAGGTATCTCAAGTACACTATGTGCAAAATAGCACCCATTATGTCATTCTCCCTTCCTTTCCTTACTCCATCTATCATATTTCTTTTGAGGATACCACCATCCTGAGTCATTGAGATTCAGATTTTTAGAGTCCTTCTCAATTCTTCACTCTTTTGCCCCCCTCCCCTCCCCTATTTAATTAGTATCTAGTCTTGTAAATTCTGTCTCTAGAGCATCCCTTACCCTTCTCTTGCCTCACAGTGCCATAATTTAAATTCCCTATCTCCCATCTTTCCCCTCTCCAACCCTTTGTCTACTCAACTGCCAAATTGATATTCCTAAAACACTGATCATGTCTTTCCCATCTCTGTTCAGGATACTCCAGAGGCTCCCTGTTTCCTCAAGGCTAACAGAGATTCCTCCCTCTGCTTGGCACGTATAGCCCTTAAAATGTGTATGGCCTCAGCCTATCTTTCTAGGCTTATTTTTCATTGCTTCTCTTTAAAGACTTGACAGATTAACAAAACTGGTTGTCTAGCTGTTCCTTTTACACCATTCTTTCCTTTTTCTTATTTTGGATTTCGTGCTTGCATTTCTTTCTATCTCTCTCCTTTGCTTGCATAGAGGCAGGACTTATGTATTTATTAAACTCAAGTGCAAAACTTCTTCTTCACAGCGATTTTCCTCATTTAGCCCTGGAGTCAATTCTTGTGAGTCTCACCATGAAGCATTGTAAAGGGGCAATGGATTTTTTCCAACATGTGTTTAAATGGTATGTAAATTAAGAAATTTTTGTGTTGCCTGGAACAGAATTCTAATGTAATTTGAACTGCCTCTTATTAAATGTAAAATTCATTTATTGAGCACTTCCCAACTGTGAAGATTTTCCTTGCTATCAAGTGATAGAGATCTCTATTATTTTGGTATTTAAAGGTCTATTTGTTTATGATAGCCTAACTATAAAACTAAGGCCTTATTTTCTTACAGTGAGCAGCATCAAAAAGACAAAGTGGAGCCTACATTCTTAGAAGTAGAAGAGCTGTACCTTCAGACAACTTTTGACCAGATGGATTTTTGTACCAATATGATGGATGTTGCCCCTGAAAAAATCCCTACTAGTGCTGGACTTTCTGTCCATCAGAATCTAAAAGAAACACTAGATCGCTATCTTCTGGGATTGTCTGAACAGTTTCTAAATAATTATTCCTTTGAGGTGAGAGTTAAGGATATTTAAATCTGTAACTTTGACAGATTATTTTTTTTCACATTGGGTTACAGAGTGTTTTTTGGGGGGCCCTGAGTAGGAAAGATTGTAGAGGAAAGAATCAATGGTATAAAGAAAATGCTATCTTTAAGGGAAAGGAAATGCAGCTGAGGGGGGAAACAGTCTAGCAATTATTAAGTTGCACTTGTGTTGTGCTAGACTGTTCCACAATCACAGAATCTCTGAGTTAGAAGTCATTTAATCTAACTGGTACCTGAGCAGGATCTACTTTTTTTTTTTTTTTTTTAGTGAGGCAATTGGGGTTAAATGACTTGCCCAGGGTCACACAGCTAGTAAGTGTTAAGTGTCTGAGGCCGGATTTGAACTCAGGTCCTCCTGAATCCAGGGCTGGTGCTCTATCCACTGTGCCACCTAGCTGCCCCGAGCAGGATCTACTTTTAAGCATTAAAAGTGGTCATTCACCCCCTTCTCTTGAGGCAGCTTTTTTTTTTTTTAAACTACTGGACAACTCCAATTATTAGGAATGCAGAATTCATCTCGCTTCAGTTTCCCTAACTGCCTTCTTCCATAGCACAACCATTTAGGTCTTTGAGAACTAATGATAATAATGATGATGACAATGATAAGAAGAATAGACAACAATTATATAACATTCTAAAATTTTCAGAACACTTTTTACAAATGTTATCTTCTTTAGTGTGTGAAGTTCCCGAATTCAAGTAGTCTTTTGGGGAAAAAAATGTGCAACCTTTCCAGACTTTTGATTGGCTATGTGGCATAATCTAAGCGATGTTTTATGAAGATTAATATGGTAACAGGAAGAATGAATGAATGAAAAAGCACTTATTAAGTACTTACTATGGGGAAAACACTATTCTAAGTGTTTGGAGTACAAACAGAAAAACAAGACAGTTCCTGTGTTGGGGCCTCTTCTTTTGGGGGAGACAGCACATAGAGGAGGTTTTAGCTATGTCACATGGAGAGGTCCTGTAGTCCTTAGGGTACAGTGGCAAAACAGATGTTGGTGTATCTTTTAAAATGTTATTTCCTTTTTTTTGGGGTGAGGCAATTGGGGTTAAGTGACTTGCCCAGGGTCACACAGCTAGTAAGTGTATAAAGTGTCTGAGGCCGGATTTGAACTCGGGTCCTCTTGAATCCAGGGCCGGTGCTCTATCTACTGCGCCACCTAGCTGCCCCTAAAATGTTATTTCCATTTATTAAAAACCATGTCTGTTCATGATGCTGAACCATCTAATTGTTCTAGGGAGGAGCTATGTGGACAATTGCATCCTCCCTCCACCTCCAACTCAGCCCCTTTCCAATTTACCCTGTAATTATTTTGGATATACTTATTTATATATGTGTTGTCATCCCCAGTAGAATGTAAGTTCCCTGAAGTCAGGAGTTGTTTTATTTTTGTATTTATATACTTAATGCCTAGCACAATGGCTGGCACATAGTAAGTGCTTAAGAACGATTTGTTGATTGATAATGGCAAAGCAGAAAAAGAAATCTAAAGGAATTGGCTGGGATAAGAGGTGGAAAAAAGTAGTAAATTGGAAGGAAGTGTCAAGATGTATCTATGGGAAACTTAAAGAGTTACATTTTTAAGAGAATTCTGAAACCAGATTGAAGAAATAATTTCTCATCTCTTCCCCATCTTTGTGACACAAAATCTGCAGACCACTCAGTACCAGGGAACATAGGAAAAGGCAGAAAGAAGAATAGAAAACTTTAGGAGTAATATGCCTGCTTCCTCATTCCTACAATTTAAAAAGCCTGAGAAAAATAAGCTCATAGAAACCCTGCACTTTTCCACTTACATTTCATTGTCATGCAGTCTAGTTTCTAAATTCTGCTTCATTATAAGTAAAAACAACTCATTAATGCTACGATAATTTTCCTGTAAGAGAAGATAATGTTTTATTTATATATATAATAAAATGACTAATATGGTAGTATTTTACATAATTGCACATGTATAACTTATATCTGATTGTTTACCACCTCAGGGAGGGGGAAGGGTAGGAAGTGAGAGAATGAGAGAGAGAGAGAATTTGGAACTCAAAACTCTAAATAAATAAATAAATACAGTTGTTGGGTTTTTTTTGTTTGTTTGTTTTTGAAAAAAAAGGGAAGATAATATTTAGAAATTGTTTTGTTCGTTCTATGATCATTTAAATGTCTATTACACCAAGCATTAGGGGAATTAATGGCCTAAGTAAAACCAATTTTTGTTTTCCTAGAGTTTACAGTCTAACACAGGAATGTTACACACACACACCCTCCCAAAAATGGCTCTAGTCAAAGTACACCATGTTAGATTTGAAAAGCTCTGTGCAAGGCTGAGGAGGAAAAGTGTTGCATGGAGCATGTCGAAATGTGAAGTAGCAATACCAGTGTATATAATGCTAGGCTAGTAGAACATGTGTGTGTGTTTCTTTGTCTTGATTGAGCAGGCTAGAGTCTAAGATGTTTGGATCAGAATTTCTTTCAACTGTGGAGATTTAAAAAAATATTCGCAAAGATAAGCCACTATTTTTTAAACTTAGTATAATTTACTTATAGCTATAAAAGTAGTTCATTTAAAAGATAGTCACAGGATACTTAAAATCATTTAGTAACTATTCAGAACAATGCCATATTAACAGAAACATATTTTATATTTGTGCTTCTGGTTTATTTCAAGACTATAAGGTCAGAAGCTCTAGTCCGATGTTCCAGTCTTTTGGTGGGTGTTCTTGGCTGCTATTGTCATGTGGGTATATTATCTGAAGAAGATGCATATAAATCAAAATTGTTCCAGAATGCCAAGGTAGGAAATATAAGTCAATACTTTTTTGACAAAATTTTTAATAGCATTTATTTCATGAACAATTGATTTATTTGATAGGAAAATGGCATTTGAGAAATTTGTTTATGATGATGATGATAGTAGCTAACATTTATAAGCATTTACTCTATGCCAGGCATTGATAAGCACTTTGCAGTTACCATCTCATTTGATCATAACAGCTCTGAACTAGGAGCTGTTATTAGCATTTTACAGATGAGGAAACTGAGGCAAACCAAGGTTAAGTAATTTACCCAGTGTCACATAACTAGTAAGTGTGTGAATCTGGATTTGAACTCAGGTTTCCCTGACTGCAGGCCTGGTTTTCTGTCTTCTGTGCCACTAATTGCTCTTTATCTGTCCAGTGAGTTTAGACTCAGTGGTCTCTGAGGTCCTTCTACTTCTAAATTTGTGTTCCTGTGACCATATGGTCCTGTGTATGTGATTATCTATTCTGTTCTACTTAGAGGAAAAATATAATGAAATTATCTAAGTCTAGGCTAATCTTTACTGCTTAATTCATTTGTGCAAGCTTTGGGTATACTTATATAATGTCTTTTCTTTAATTTTTAGACTTGAAATTGATTAAACCTAGTAACAGATTAATATTTTTATTTATATCATCAAGTTCATATGCCCAGTGATAATCCCTAATTAACATTCTTTTATGGATTTCACGAAGGTCTGTGAAGGCTCAACTATTTTTTTTTATTCCTCTTTGGATACTATCATGTTTATATTTTAATTGAAAAGTACTATAGACTCCTTTCCACAATTTTTTCCCTTCATGATTTTTAATTGTGTGATATCAAGTTGAACTTCCTAATGTATCTTTATCAAAAAATTCAGAGACTTCTTCAAAAAAGAGTTAGATTTCTGCTGCTGCATTTTACTTGAAATGTTTCTGGTATGTTTTGCTTTGTTTTCCATTTCTATTCTTTAATAGTCTCTGATGCAGTGTGCTGGAAAAAGTATTACTTTGTTTAAAAGTAAGATAAATGAAGAATCTAGAATTTGTTCATTGAGGACCATGATATTGCTTTGTACCAGCTACTTGTATAATTGTACAAAGGTAAGATTCCTTTTGATTAATGTTTTAACTTTGTAATTCCCTTAGCAGTGTGGAATATCTAGATGACTATTGGTTGTTAGCATTTTAGTTGTTTTTTATCACAAAATTTTAAATTCAATTAAAAACTAAATGGAAAAATACATTTTAGATGTAAGTGAATAAAGCAACTACAACAATTTTCAATATTGAAAGTCTGTTTTTGTCCTTTTTATTAAGTTGTCTGAGATAATTCTACACAGAATAAAGTACACAATTGATTCTTCATAAGTAGCATTTTTTTTCAGCCATTCATTTTGTCCCTGCTATGTACAGGGCAATAGGGAGGCCTTTTGGGAAACAGAAGGGTGAATAAGAGATATGCCTTCCAGGACCTTTATTGTACTTAGTATTTAATTTTGTTGGAATTAGATGGATTAAACTGACTGGAGGGCTAGGTTGGGCAAGGTAGGTCTGGGCATGGGCAAAGGCAAAGATTATCTGAGATCAAAGGATATATTGTCAGTTAAGGAAAGTTCTGAAGACTGTTATCTTGTTTCCTTCCTAACTTTCGCTTTTACAGAATGTGTCAACATTGTGTGGATTGATGAGTGGTTATCTGGGTTTTGGGTAGAAAGGCCAGGTAAAGAGAGAAGAAAGCAAGAATTATGGCTACAAATAAAAGATAAAGAGAGTGCTGTAGATACAAAGACAAAAACATGAAATAATCCTTGCTCTCCAACAATGTCCACCTACATTTTGTGGGGGGAGAACATATACATTTATGTATATCCAGAGTAGATAAATATATGTGTGTATTTATAGATATATGTGTATATATATTTGTATACACACATACGTAGAGAATCAGTACAAAATAAATACAAGGTTGTTCACTACAAGATAATCTGTGGGGGGAGGAAGGAGGGTACTAGCATTTGAAGGGAAAAGAAAAGGCATTGTGGAGAAAGTAGCATTTGGATTGTGTCTTGAAGGAAATGAGGGATTCCAGGCATAGAGGATGGCCAGAAGGACAAGGACATGGAAGAGGGTGATGGGGTGCTTTGTATGAAGAATAGCAGGAAGGGTAACTTGGCTGGTCTGTAGAGTTTGGGAAAGGGAGGAATAGATACTGAGCCTGGGAAGATAGACTGGAGACAAATTATGAAGGGCTTTAAACGCCCAACAGAGTAGTTTATGTTTTAAAAAGAGGCGATAGGGTACCCAGGGGGAGTTTGCAGTAGGGCAGTGTTGTGGTCAAACCTCCACCTAAGAAAAGTAATTAAGGAATGATGAACTCTGCTTCTCTTTTTGTTAAGGGGCTTTTGCCTCAGTTACTGTTGCTTCTGAGAGTCAGTCAGTATCTTATTTATTTAGTTATTTAATCCTGGCCTTATCCAGGGTTACAGCGACCAGTCAAGAACTGAACTGAACTTACTACCTGAACTGGTAGTTTATGCCTCATTGCCTGTGGTGGCTTCAGTCATGTTGTCAAATCAGATTACTGCTGAGTAATTTTCAGCTTTATCGGGAGTATAACTGGGAATTAGCTGAAATTGACCAGAATATAAATGTAGAAAAGATGTTTTGGACAATTAATGATCTGTATTGAGATAACTGCTCTGTATATCAATAGCATGAATTTTTAGCCATGTAATCGTGAGTTTTGTTGTGAGCAAGGATGGGGGTAATGAAACAGGATTGATTTTAGAATTATCTCATTGGGTTCTTTAGAATCAATAGCTTTTACATATTTGACTGCTTCTATAGTAGAATGAAGAAAAAGTACAGTGAAACATAGATGATGGACATACACTTACTCATAGTTATTTATAAATGAGTTTTTTACTATTTTTGAAGTGAGTTGCATATATATATATGTATGGATATAGTTTATTTGTATAAACTTTAATATTGAAATCTTTCATATTTATCACCTTATTCTCTCAATCTTGTAGAGAACTCATAATACAGAAGAAATAACTTTTTCTCTTAAAACAGAAAAAGTACAAATTTGCTGTAACAGATGCAAATTTCCCCCTTTTTTTCCTAATAGCACAAATCGAATAAGATTGTATCTGGCCTTTTTCTGCGTTTGTTAACATCAAAGTTGATGAATGACATTGTGGACATTTGTATAAATTTAGTAAGTATGGTTTCAATCATTAAGACTCTAAAAAATTTACATATGGCTTATTAGAGTATTATTTTAGAATATAAGTTAGGTTTAATTTTATTTTAGTTCTCTAAAGAGATCACCTACACCAGGATATGCAGATTATTGCATTCAGGACTGCATCTAAATCGTAAATATATAAAAATATGCCAAAAAAAGAAGAGTTCATGTCTGCTAATTCAATTCAACAAGTCAGAAGCACCCACTCTGCACTGGTGATACAAAATAAGACAATAAGCTTTTGGAGTTTACACTGTTCCATGTAGATAATAAATATATTGCAGGCCCAGGGATTCAGGAGATCTTGGCCAAAGAGCTTTAGGAAAATTTGAGTGGGGTTATTTTGTGTGTGTATGTGTATGCCACTAATACTTTATAGCTTTGTGATCCATTGTGAACCACTTTCCTTCTTTAAGCTTTAGTTGATTCCTTTTAATATTCCGTAATTCACATGTTCAAGAAGTTTTCCCCAATATCTAATTCTAAGTAATAATGCTATTAACTGATACTTATATTGAACTTTGAGTTTCTCAAAGGTATGATCTCCTTTGACCTTTATAACAGTTGTCTGAGTAAGCTAAGATTCAAAGAGTTCAGTGATTTTTTCCCTGGTTATCCAACTAATGTGTCAGAGACAGAATTGAAGCTTCTAGCTCCAAGCACATGCCTATTTCTTCTTTACTGTGTAGCCTTCCTGCCTCCCTCCTGTTCTACTCTAGGGCCTTTGCCTATGGGAGGAAAGATGTCTCATCAGCTATACATACATACTATCTTGTATTCTTGCAGATAATTAAGTTCCCAATTAAATTTCCCTTTTGCAGAAGTTTTCTCTAATTAATTTCTCTTACTTTCCCAATGATAATCAAGTGTCTAGAGTAGCTACATCTCACTTAAAAACAAAATATCTTTATATTGATATATGTCATCTATTTTTAGCTGAAGCAATCAGCCTTGCATTTTTATTTTACAGGCTGTTAGAAAAGTTTGTTCATTTATATCAATTTCATCATTCAAGTGTTGGAGTGAAAGCAGGGATAATTAACATTTTATTTGCATATCAAAAAGAAGTTAACATTCTTATCTGGATATGGAAGATTTTTGTTTTTTCTCTTTAAACTGATAAGCAGCTTTTTGTCAGAAGCAGTATCTAGTAGGGCAAAATAATTTCTGTTCTTTGAAGGCATCCTTTACTAAACGACCATTTGATTCTGGAGAAGTAGAATTCATAGAAGATGATGTCGACAGAAATCTAATGGAGGTAGAGGATCCATCAACCATAAACCTTTTTGAATCTGATGACACTAATATTAGTAATGCAAATGAATCTGGAGAGGTACAAAATACATTTGGTGAGTAGATACTTAATATTACCTTTTATTCTTCCTACCTACTGATTTTGCCCTAGAAAGAATGTAGTGATTGAGATTGGTGTTGGTTTTTATCAGTTCTTTTTGTAAAACTAGTTATTGGAATTGCCATTTTCTTGTACCCTTTGTAAGGGCCTAACATTAAAATTTTAGCTATGATGTCTAAAATCTAATGAGTGGTCACCTTAAATTAGAAGCAAGAGTTTAGACTTTAAGTATTTATTAAAGTATATCAGAAGTTAGTGAAGAGAGAGAGAGAGGGATAAAAAGCAAACTTCATATAACTATCTAAGAGAGCCCAGCATCTGTCCTCCCAATAAGCTGCAGTCCGAAAATGAAAGGCCTCACTCCTCCCAGAAGCCTCCTGTGAAACAGGAAACAGGGCTGTCCACACACACAGTTCCAAGCTAATTGGCTGGTAACCCTAATTAACAGGACTCCCAGATAGCAGACACAACTTCTGGACACCAAAGTTACATGGTCTCTTTTGAGGCCAGAGCTCACAATGTTCCTACCAGCAGGGGGTGTCATTCCAATTCTCACACCTTTTGGCAATAGGTTGAGTTCTAGCCACTGCATGTTGGTTTCTAATGATGATGCTCTTTCCATCCTGAAGATGCTAGGTTTTAATCAATTGCATTAGAATTTCATTTGTCATATGTTGGTGATTTTAAAAAAGATACATCTGAATAAGTACTTCAGAAATGTTGCTCTTTTTTTTTCATTTTGAGAACTCAGGAAATTTTCTCTTCATAAACTGAGTCAGCATATTTGTTTTTAGGTGCAATAAGCCCCCTAGCTGAAGAACATTTGACAAAGCAAGATCTCCTTCTCCTGGACATGCTAAAGTTCTTGTGTATGTGTGTAACTACAGCTCAATCCCATACAGTATCTTTTAGAGCATCAGACATAAGGAGGGAGCTATTGAAGTTAATTGAACCAAGCATACTAGACACTTCTAAATCCCTCCACCTACACATGGTAAGTCAAGTTTTGTGGAAAAGGTCTTAGATTTTTCTATTACCAGTTGTTGCAGTATATCTTTGATTCTAAAAGTCTAATAAATCTCTCACACACATACACAGACACACACACAGACACACCACACACACACACACACACACACACACACACACACACACACACACACACATGCATTGTTGGTGGACAATTGCTTCCAGAGAAATAAAAATAGAATTGTTTGTTTAAAAAAAAAAAGCTTTGGGGGCAGCTAGGCGGCGCAGTGGATAAAACACTGGTCCTGGGTTCAGGAGAACCTGAGTTCAAATCCGGACTCAGACACTTGACACTAGCTGTGTGACCCTGGGCAAGTCACTTAATCCTCATTGCCTCACCAAAACCAAACCAAAACAAAACAAAAAAAGCTTCTCCATTTAAAATGCCTTTAAAACAGGGGGCAGCTAGGTGGCGTAGTGGATAAAGCACTGGCCCTGGATTCAGGAGGACCTGAGTTCAAATCTGGCCTCAGACACTTGACACTTACTAGCTGTGTGACCTTGGGCAAGTCACTTAACTCTCATTGCCCCACAAAAACAAAACAAAACCTAAATATATGTGATGTTTTAGACCAAGTCTTCTTAAATTTTTTCCACTTGTGACCCTTTTTCTCCCAAGAAATTATTATGCAACCCCAGGTATATAAAATCGGTATACAAATCAAACATTTGCTGCCCAATTTTTTGTGACCCCCACATTCAGTTATGCGACCCCATATGCCGTCAAGACCCAAAATATAAGAAGCTTTGCTTTAGACTAGGAATTCTTCATCTCTTTTGTATCATGTACCTTCTTTGGCAGTCTGGCCAAACCTTTGGACCCCTTCTCAGAATATTGTTTTTAAATATATAAAATAGAATACATAGTATTGCTAAGGAAACAAAAAGCTACCAAGTTCAGACTCCCTGAAATCTTTCTGCAGATCATGGACCCACAGTGGTGAACTCTTGCTTTTAGACTCTTTGTTGAATACGAAACATATACTGAATTCTAACATACCTGGCTTTATGTCATTTATTTACTGCTATCCTGTGTTTGTGAAAACAGTTTGTATGTTTCCCAAAGCTTCTAAAGCAGCTAATTTAGTGTCAGAAAGACTTGAAGAGTATATATGGCTTCTATTTTGTCCATTTCCTTTTTCTGGATTCATTGAGCAAGGTTGTGTAGAACCCTAGCCTTGTAAGGAGAAATCCCTTGCTAGCCAAGTAAACCTAGACTACTGAACTTCTCTGTAAAATTGGGTTAGTAACACTGGTGCTACCCTATCAGTTTTTGTGAGGAAATTGTTTCATAAACTTTAATGACTTTATTTATAAAAGTTAGTTGTTCATAGGATCATAGTGTTTGAAGGGACCTCAGACATCATCTAGTTCAACCCTTTGATTATACAGATAACTAAAGCTCCTACATGCAAAGTGACTTACCTAGAGTTGAATTGGTAGAAAGTGTAAGATGGGGAGTGAACTGAAGTCTTATCCAAATCTTCTGCTTTTTATACTATATATACCCTTGGCCCCTATTGTGGTGACCATGCGTTGGCCTCGAGCATAATTTGTTCTATGGGAATAGTGTATAAGTGCAACATTAAATCTTCATTTTTCCATGTCTCCACAAAGGCATTTACTTTTAGACACATTTACTTTAAAGACATTTACACAAAGACATTTTACATATATTTCTGTCTTACATAAAATACATAAAAACATTTTTTCATTGTACTTTAGTACCTGGTGCTTTTAAAGGAACTTCCAGTTGAAGAATACCCTTTGCCAATGGAAGAAGTTTTTGAACTTCTGAAGCCTCTTTCGTAAGAAATTGAATCCACAAATCAAATTCACTTTAACTTATCCATTTGTTGTTATTTTTGACTATATTTATGATTTTTCTTTTTCTCTTTTAAACAACATAACATAGCAATGTGTGTTCTTTGTATCGTCGTGACCAAGATGTTTGCAGAGCAATCTTAAGCCATACTCTTCCAATAATAACAAATCTGGGCCAACGTAGTTCAGATGTGGAAAATACAAGGAATGCTCAAGGACAGTTTCTAACAGTCATAGGAGCTTTTTGGTAGGTATAAACTTATGGAACAATTCTGGCTTTTTCCTATCTCTGATTGTAAATGGGGATTATTGCATTAATATGTTACTTTTTTTTTTTTTGCAAAATAGTTTATTTCAGCCACTGATAGACATTCAGTTTGTGTATTTTCCACTTCTTCCCCCTTTTCCCCTTCACCTTGAAGAACTTCTTTCTGGTTATTTGGATTTTTTTTTAAAGTAGATTTAGTATATAAGTTTTGGAATTTTAAAATCAATTATACTTTCACGTGTAAGGATCATAGGATAAAAGATTTAGAGTCAGAAGTGACCTCAGTGTTTATCTGTTTCTTCCCCACTATTTTACAGGCGAGGAAACTGAGGCTCAGAGAGGTTAAATGACCTGCCCAACATCAAATAAGTAGTGTTGGTTGGGATTTAAATCCAGGTCTTCTGTCTACATATCTAGCCTTCTTGACACTACCATGTTTGGACAATGTCTTAACTATCAGTGACAGTAGCCAAATAAAGCATATAAAGATCAATACTAGTTATTGATGAGTGAAATTTAAGTTAATAAGCGATTATTAAGCACTTGTGATGCCCAAGGCATAGTACTAATTTCTGGGGATACAAAGATGAAAGAAAATCGTCTCTGGCCTTAAGGAGCTTATATTCTTCTGGAGGAAAACAAAGTGTATAAAAATAACTAAATATATGCACACCTGTACTTAAACACATATATTTGGGGAAGAGCGATAGGAAATTATGGAGAATAGGGGGGTCTTTGTGGAGGAGACAGCACCTAAACCGAACCTTTGAAGGTAGCTAGGAATTTGAAAAAGTAGACATGAGGAAGAGTTTTTCTGGTCTGAGTACAGACTATCCTGAGTACAGGATGTGGAAGAGAGAATGGTTTTTACAAGGAATACTAAGTAGCCAGTTTTGTTGGATTGTAGGATTGTTGAGTAGTGTGAAATCAGTCTAGAAACATTGGTATGAGCTGGAATGGTAGTGGCTTTTTTTGTGTCATCCTAAAAATAATGAGAAATTCTTCAATTTTCCTGAATAGGAATACTGACATTTTTCTGCTGAATAGAGAATGGATTGGAAAGGGAAAAGCCTTAGTGCTGGGGAGGATGTTACAGTAGTCCAGGACCTGAACCAGGGAAAAGATAGTATGACTAGAGAGACATCAAGTATTGTTAGTGATGTGGTAGGCATCAGTTAGTGATATGGAGCAGAGAAAGTGGGAAGAGTTAGTGGTAACTCCAGATTTTCAACCCTGGGTGATTGGAAGGATGGTGGTGCTGTCAACAGAAATGAGCAACTTTGGAAGATGAATGATTTGGGGGGAAATATAAGTTCTATTTGGGTCTGTTCAGTTTGAGATGTCCATGGAACATCTTGGGTGGAGCTGTCTAGTAACAAACTGGAGTTCAGGAGAGATTGGGTCTAAAAATAGACTTATATTTGGATATGTGTGTGTGCGTGTGTGTGTATATTTTCATGAGAGAGAGAGAGAGAGAGAGAGATGATTGAACTATGACATTGCATGAATTGTACTGTCATCAAATTTATTTGGTAATTGTTTTAGCTTTCTTTCATTCAGAAATTTGGTCATAGTTCCAGCAGTGAAGAATATGCAAATAGTTCTTGACCTAAAACTCATAGGAATATTTGAAATGATTCTTCTTGATCTGTTGGCTATTCTCTTTTAGTTATGAGAAAAAGGGCTCTGAGGGAGAAATTGGTTGGTTTGTTCGAAGCCCTTCTTAGTCTTCCTCTAATTTCTCTTTGTAGGCTTATTTTACAATAGTCCTCCTCACGAGTTATGTTCAAACTGGCCTCCTTGTCCCTGTACTGAGTATTCCATCTCCCACCTCTGTGACTTTGGAACATTCTTCCTCCTCACTTCTATGTCTTGGAACTCCTAGGTTTCTCTACAAGGCTCTGTTCACATTCAGAGACCGTTTCTGACCCCATGAAATGACTTTGTGTGTATTTTGTATCTGTTTGGCTGAGAATTCATAGGTTGAGGTGGAAGGAGCTTTGGAGGCCATTGTAGTCCAGTTGCCTTCTTTTACAGATGATGAAGCTGAGACTTGGAGTGGTTATGACAATAAAGGTCATTCAGAGAATAAGCTGAGACAGAATTTGAACCCCAGGTCTTCTGGTTTAAGAGCCAGTGCTCTTTTCATTGCTTATTTGTACACGTGTTGCTTCTTCCCATTTAATGTATTCTCCTCAAAGGCCAGAAATGTTGTGTTTTTTGTCTTTGGGTCCCCAGCGTCTCACGTAGTGCTTAGGATGTAGTAGACAGTGCCTTGAGATGCGTTGAGAAAGTGTGTGGGGGAGTGTGGAAGGGCTGAGGAGAAAAGAGATTTGAAGTGTGGTTAATTTGCTAATGTTCTGCATGTACTTTATGTGAATAAATAGCCTGAAAAGTCTTTCTTTCATGTAACAACCATTTATTGAACATCTGCCATGTGTGGATATTACATATGAAGAAGCACAGGCAAGTAACTTAGCATTAAAGTCTCTCTAATTTTAGATATAAACTTTGGACAGCAAGGTAGTATGAAAGATTCAAAAACTGTGCTACTATGAAAAGAAAGCATTTTTTTGGAGTTTCTCTCAAAATTTATCAGTTATATCAATTGACCGCAAGATACATATATAGTAAAGAGCATATATTAAGTACCTTTATTCATTAATTTTCATTAAACATGAGGAGGCTTTGAGAGAACTAAGGAAAATCAGGATTTGCCAGAGGAGAGAACCAAATCTGGAAGGGATAGATTGTCATTTTTCATAATTTTTGTATGTTTCAGGCACTTAACAAAGGAAGGCAAATGTACGGCTCCTGTAAGAATGGCACTAGTAAACTGCCTGAAAGCCTTGCTTGAGGTAAGCTTTGCTTCTTTATTAAGAGATTAGGAGTAGGACAGTGTATCATGGGCATTTAAAAATCCAATCCATCATTTAAAAAATTGTTGATTTTGATTTTGATTTTGGTTTATGCTATGTTACCTGGAGTTGTTAATTTTCTTTAGGCTGATCCTTATTCAAAGTGGGCTGTTCTCAACATAATGGAAAAAGACTTACCTGTGACTGAGGTTCTCCCACAGTTTCTAGCTGACAACCATCACCACGTTCGAATGATTGCTGCAAAGTCAATTAACCGGTGACGTAAATTCTCCATGTAGTAGCTAACTCATAAGGACACTTCCGGATTGGGTGTGTGAGTGAGGATGAAATTAAACTATGCTGCACATTAGGCATATATATATATATATATTTGTGCATGAGGCAATTGGAGTTAAGTGACTTGCCCAGGGTCACAGAGCTGGTAAGTATTAAGTGTCCGAGGCCACATTTGAACTCAGGTCCTCCTGACTCCAGGGCCAGTGCTCTATCCACTGTGCCACCTAGCTGCCTCACATTAGGCATATTTTTACATGACATGTTGCCATTAATATTCAACATGGTTTGTATTGAAACTCTTAGCTTTGTATATAGGCATTGAAAAGATGCTCTTAATGAAAAACTTTCAGACATTAGTCTGACTCCTAGGCAACTAGGCAGCACAGTGGATGAAGCCCCAAGGAATACCTGAGTTCATTCTGTCCTCAGATCCTTACTGGCTATGTCTTGCTGGGCAAATCATTTAATCTTTGTTTCAGTTTCCTCAACTGTAATATGGGGATAATTATAGCACCTGTTTCCCAGGGTGGTTGTGAGTATTGAATGAAATATTTGTAAAGCAGTTAGCCCAGTGACTGGCACATAGTGCTCAGGAAATCCTTTTTTTTTCCTTCTTTTCTCTTCTACTACTTGTGACTGTGCTTTATGATGTTTTTCTTTTTCTTTTTTTTTTTGTGGGGCAGTGAGGATTAAGTGACTTGTCCAGCGTCACATAGCTAGTAATTAAGTGTCTGAGGCCTGGATTTGAACTCATGTCATCCTGAATCCAGGGCCCGTGCTTTATCCACTGTGCCACCTAGCTGTCTGTCCCCTTTATGATGTTTTTAAAACTCCATGTGAATTTGTTAGGACTAATGTTTCCAGTAGTTCATATTGGTTTCCAGTAAGCTATGTATGAGTGAGAATCTAGATGTCTGACTATTCTGACTTAAAAATTTTTTCTTTATGAGCATGTTCAATAAATATGTATAGGTGAAATATATTAAATATTTAGTTGATTTTTCATTAAATATATAGGTGATGCCGACTAAATTAGGAGTGCTGAGGACCATGGAAAATAAATAGTAATTGACCACCAAAACCAGGATGATGTTGAAGTGCATATATGAGATAGATATCACAGATATAAAGTAAAAAAAAAAATGAAGACTTCAAGAATATAGTGGACTTTGATTTAATTTTAGTGTTAGCATTTCAGAGTGAACTAGAGAAATTGGAGCATTCAGATAACAGAAATTATCAAAAGTTTCAGAAAATAAGGAAAAAGGTAAAGGGGCTTAAATTACTTTGTCTCAAGATGGAAGGGCCTTTATTCAGAAGATATAAATCAGCTTTTCTGTGAAGTCCATCTCTTCCGTGGTTAAAATAATAAAGTGAATTGTTTAAACATAAGAACAACCTACCACAGGAGAATATGGGCACCTTATCTTTGGAAGCAGTACTTTAGAATATGTAAATGATCTGTTTTTGTCTGACTTAATTATTGTCTTATCTAAAAACTCAAGATTGTATTCCTTGGTATCCATTTTAACTCTAAGACTATATTACTTATGTGGTGTAGAAATTAGGTATTTAGAACCTCCCTAAATGAAGAAACATTGTACAGTCCTTTGAAAGAGATATTGGCATGTAAGCATAAGCTTTGCATGCCTTGCAGTGTATCTGTTTTCTGTTTACAAAATATGTTGGAATGGGATTTTGGAACACTGGTTACACCTAATTGGTTTTTTTGTTGTGTTTTTTTTTTTTTAAAGATTATTTCAGGATATAAAACCTGTAGCCATTTCAAGGTTATCAAGAGCACTTCCTTTGAAGCTTCAGCAAAAAGCTTTTGAAAATGCATATTTAAAAGTCCAGGAAGGAATGAGAATAATGGTAATTCTGCAATTAAAATGCTCTCATATAGCCATTTTTATTTATTGACTAATTGCTGTGCAAGGTATATGCTTGTTTTGTACTTGTGTATGGATAAACAAGGTAGGCTAGAGGAGCATAGGGTCAATATCCACATTTTTAATGCCAGGAAATGCAGGTTTTGTCAAGTTGTAAATGAAAGCTCATAGCTTCTAGTTGATATAAAATCCAGGGATTGGAGGGTGATTCACAACTTGCAAGATCATACAAAGGCCTTCACCTAAACTCTTCTTGTCATTGTACCAAATATGATAAAAAAGACAGTGTCTGTCCAGTAGTTTACAGTCTAAAAACAATATAGATAAAATAAGCATAAGAGGTAAAAAAACAACTGTATCAATTTATCTTTGGAAGAAACTGTTTTGCTGAGCTTTTATTGGGGGCACAGAGGAGTTTGATTTGTATATTTCAGGTCTGATGGTATATTGTATATTGTATATATTGTATATTTCAGGCCTGAAGAGAAGAGATTATGATAAAATGTGCATCAATCCCTGGTTCTTGTTATTTTTTTCAAGACAGTATTCTTGATACCTTTATATTTCTGTGATAAAGCCCTATTTTTAATAAGGCACAGTAAGATTTAAAATAGATACTTAAGTGTCTTAAGAAGAATAATCTTATTATTGCAAAAGCAATTGGGAAACCAAAGTGCTATAGAAAGATAAGGTCTCATTATTGAATTAACAATTGTAGCAATAATAATATACAACTATAGGTACCAGATAGATGCTAACTTAGATAACTGTGTCTGGTCTCTCTTGTACATATCCTAGGGCCTTTCTGATTTTTAAAAAATTCCTTGAAAGCCTCTTTATCTTAACATAAAGATTTTTTCCTTCTTCAAGTTCTATTGATAAAGCCTTATATAAATTCTTCTCACTGAAAGAAACTAGATAATTTCTTATGTCCCTTTGATTTCTAAAATTCTCTGATTCTGTGGATTCTGTCCTTTCTTCTTGAATACTACCTCTGGATTAGAGTAGTGCAAATAGTTGAGGTTTTTACTATCTTCTTGTAAATACTTTTAATTTTATTTTCATTTGTTTATTTATAATGTTCATGTATTTGCTATCCATTTGATATTGTTTATTAAAAAATATTTTTTCCCCTAATGAAGTCTCGAGGTCCTGTCAAGACTGATGAGGTGCTGGATGAGCCTTATAATAGAAAGGCTACTTTATTGATGACAATATCCATGATTTTATGCTCTAGTCCTGTGTGTGAAAAACAGGCGTTGTTTGCCATATGCCAGTCTGTGAAAGAAAATGGATTAGAAACCCAACTTGTAAAAAAGGTAAAATATGACCACAGATTTTTAAATTGTTATTTATATACTGCCTATGATGAATCTTTTTGGTATTTTAAAAAATAATTTTTGACAGAATTTGAAATATAGTTTATATAACATGCATATATGGGATCTCCCAAAGGTCTTAGTGCAATTTTAAGCCTTAATAGCTTAAATGTTAATATAATAGCATATGAAGTAATCTATAAACATTAATTTAAAGCTTTGATAGCTTAAAATTATACTAAGACTTTGGGGGTACTGTATATTAATATAAAAATATTTCAGTGTATATAGTTTCATTCATATGAATATTTTATTTTGGGGTTCTGGTAAATGTAGTCATTAAGTAGCATATATTTTGCTTCTATTTATATCTATATTCATTTTGAAATAGTATACAGGCACACTCCATCGTATGTTATTACTTACTCATCATAAAGAAGGCCTTGAATGAAATGATAATCAATTCCATAAAATAGTATTCTAGGTGGGTAGATGGTTTTTTTGTTCGTTTTTTTGTTTTTTGTTTTTTTTGCAGGGCAATGAGGGTTAAGTGACTTGCCCAGGGTCACACAGCTAGTGTCAAGTGCCTGAGGCCGGATTTGAACTCAGGTCCTCCTGAATCCAGGGCCAGTGCTCTATCCACTGTGCCACCTAGCTGCCCGGTAGATGTTTTTCATACACAGTAAAGATATGGATAATAAAAGCTTAAAATAAGTACAAATAATACATATTATTTAACACATTAATTTCAGCCCCCCCCATTCTTCCTTGGGAAAACAAAACAGCCTTTCCTTTTCATGGATGAGAAAAATGAGATCCAGATATGTTAGCCAAATAGTAGAGTCAGAATTTGAACCTGAGTCAGATTTTCTGACTAGCAATCCCTCACTCTTTACATTTCATCATAGGGATTTGGAGAGACTTTAGGTAGGTTTTTAGAATACTATATTAATGGCAGTATGAAAAATAAGTGTTAGTGAAGGTACTTATGTGGGTCATATCTGTTATTTTCATGCAGAATAATTAGATGTTCTGAATTGTAGAGCATTGTTTCTTATAGTCATTTAAATGAGAATTGGAATTACATGTATCATATCTTGACTGTTTCCTTTAAACAGGGTGGGTTTTTTTTTTTTTGTGTGTGTGTGTGTATGTTACTCAGGTTTTGAAGAGAATCTCTGAAATTTTTGAGTATAAACACTTAGAAGACTTCATGACTTCTCATCTAGACTATTTAGTTTTGGAGTGGTTGAAATTACAAGATACTGGATACAACTTGGCATCATTTCCCTTTATTTTACTGAACTACACAAACATTACAGATTTCTACAGGTAGATTTGCAAATGATATATCTGTGTGGATGTGGGTGTGTGTGTAGGTATAGTACTGTTCTTAGAATCAGAAGACCTCTGATAAATCCTGCTTTTATACTTACTTTATGATAGTAAATGAATCACTTTAACTTGAGTTTATTATTTTTTTATCTGTAAAATGAGAATAATATTTCTACTTTCAGTTTCATTAAGGTGATGCAAGGTCTGAATAGAGTTTCTGAAAGCAGAGGCAGTGGGGCATAGTGGATAGAGAGATAGCCTTGAGAACAAAAAAAACCCTTCTGTTCATATCCTAGCACTGATACACAACTATCTGGATGACCTTGGGTAGGCCACTTAACATCTCTGTGCTCCAGGAAATCTCTTAGGACTATATAACTTGTAGCAAAAATGTAGATCTGCATTGGTAGAGGGAAGCCCTTTGCTGGTGTATACCAATGAAGTGATAGTGCCTGTTTTTTTCTTTTAAATATGTACATAGAAATATATTAATGCACAAACATATATACACACATAAGTATATTGTATACATGCCAATATATTTAAGGTAGAAATTCTCAACAATTAATTACTTGTTCCATTTCTTTTTTATTCAGTTTCCTCAGAGTACCTAATTTGTCTGTTTCGATTCCTGGTATCTCTGTCAGGTAGAGTTCACACAGTCACAGTGGTAGAGTTGTTTCCAGAAAGGGGAGTAGAGGATACTAATAATTGCATAATTTTTAGTTAGTCTTTCAATATTAATTTTTTTTTTAAGTGAGGCAGTTGGGGTTAAGTGACTTGCCCAGGGTCACACAGCTAGTGTTAAGTGTCTGAGGCCGGATTTGAACTCAGGTACTCCTGACTCCAGGGCTGGTGCTCTATCCACTGCGCCATCTAGCTGCCCCCCTTTCAATATTAATTTAACAGTACTCAAAATAAAAATTCCATTTCCATTGACCAGACAAGTGAAAATATATTATAAATACAAGTATGATAGTAGCTGAACCGGTCCAATATAAATGCAATCAGAAGATATAAGGAAATTGATGTTAAATGGAAGTATGTCTCATATGATCTCCTTGGAGAAGCAAATAAAATAGTTGGCAGAATTTATTACCTCATATACTCAAATATAGGAAGAACGTCAGTTCATAAACCATTTGATTTTATGGCTTTCTATTGCTTATGATGATCAATGAGCAAAAGGTTCTTCACGCAGATAACCAGTTATCTGTTGCAGAAAACAAAGAAGTAAATGAATCCTAAAAGAAATCTTTAGAACAGCCTAAACCTAGTGAAATTGTGCGTGTGTATGTATCTTTAAAGATGGACTTCTACAAAGGCAAGAATCTTCTATGAAGTCTGCAAGCCTTTGGCTTATTCATTTTCTTAATTTTGAACCATATATTCAAAGACATTTTTCAACTTCTTTCCCTTTTGCATTTTTGTGTGCCAAGCACTGTGCTGGGCTCTGGCAGTTAAAAGACAAAAATGAAATAACTCTTGCCCTTAGGAGTTTTATTTCTGTTGAGGAGACAATATATAACACATACATTCCTGTCTTTCTACTTTCTTATACCTTAATCCTCTCCATGTCAGCCAGTCAGTTAATAAGCATTTAAGCATGTGTTATGTTCCAGGCACTGTGGTAAGTCCTGCGAATACAAAAAAAAAGCAGAAGAACGGTCCCTGTCTTCAAGGATCTCACAACCTAAAGGGCAAAACAGTATGAAAACTACAGAACAATAACATATAAACATGATAAATAGGAAATAATCAGTAAAGGAAAGGCACTAGAATAAAGAAGGATTGCAAAAGATGTCTCTGTAGAAAGTGGGATTTTTCTGGGATTAAGGAAGCCAGGGGATATACATCTTGAACTCAGCATACCCATAATAGAACTCCTCTTTTCCCCAAACCTTTTACTCTGCTGAACTTCCCAATTTCTGATGAGGTTACCATCATTCTTCATTCTCTCAAGCATTACCGTGGCATTATCCTCAACTCCTCACTGTTCCTGACCCCACATATCCATTATGTTGCTAAATCTTGCCATTTCTATTTCCACTGCATCTTGTACTTGTGTCCCCTTTAGTCTACTTAAGAGAGCTACCTATTGTAGTGCCTTCCCTCTCTAACTACTCTGTATTCATTTTGTATTTTATGAATACTCACTTACATAGATATTTTCCCCAGACAGAATAAAAGCTTCTTGAGAGCAGTTGCTTTTTCACTTTTGACTTTGTATATGTAGCACCTAATTGAGTGCCTGGCCACTAGCAGGCACCTAATAAATGCATATTGATTGATTCAAAATCATTTAGGGATGAAATTGGATGGAAAGCAATATGCAAAAAGTGGAGAGGATCTCTCGGTTTCCTTTTCTTCATTGATGGTAGAATCACTACACTTAGATACTTAATGAAATGCCAAATGAGGAAGTGGAAATGGCCATTAAGAAGACAAAATCTGAAACAGCAACCAAAGATCAAGTATATGTAGGAGAAATATCTATTAGAGGTCAAATAATTTGGAAGCCATGGAGGGATTCTCAGGATAGCTAAAACTTAATGATGGGGAAAAAAATCACAGATAGTATTATTACTGAAAGAAGGTCACCTGGAGGACACCAAATAACCACCTACCAGTCTAAGTGCTAACTTTTTCATCTCTATGAAATCCTCTATTTTAATGATATAAGCATGTATCAAAGATGTCCTTGATGAAATTATGAGATGGAAAAAGATCACGTTTTAAAAATGATAGTCTTCATGGATCTTCATTTTATAGGTATACATTAGCCTGAAAAATGTGGAGAATACATAGTTTCACTGTTTAATTATATTAAAAAAAAAGTATGATACATTAGAGCAACATCTAATTTTGCTTTAGGCTTTTCAACACAGTATTACCAATACAGTACTTATAAGGTTACAAGTTAATTTTTTTAGCTGACTTCTGATTATCAGTGTCAAACAAAGCATAAAACAGGAAGTGTTAAACTTGTCAGTGGTGTTTGCTACTGTCATGATGAACGTCTGGCAAAGTTCAAATGGAAAAGGGATTCCCAAAAGATAATGAGAACTTCCAGATGATCTTATTTGTGGATGGTATTGTGGTGATTGGATGAGGAGGTGGGTTGGTCCCATAGAGTAATAACCGGTTCTTGGACTGTACTGGTACCTACATAACATTAAGACATTTGTCAGTGATTTAAGGTAACTAGAATTTGATGAGACAGTTTAGTAAATCTAAATTAAAATCAAATGTCCATGCACTTGAAAAGAATCAAGAAACATATGTTATATTTTGTATTTACTTTATATTTTATTCTTGCATTTGCCCTCTTGTAAATGGAGATAAAGAATAAAATTCCTTAATGAGCTAGAGAAAAATACCTTTAAAAACTAAGATTATATTAAACATAATCTTGGCTATTTTTTTCACAGCTATTGAGAGGAAGAGTGGCACTGTGTTTGGAGGGCTGGTCTTAGAAACAGGAAAACCTGGGTTTGAGTCTTGCCTCTGACACAAAATAAATGTGTGGCCATAGTGTGTGTTAGCTCTCTTACAGATCTGTACTGTTACAAGAACCTTTTCTACCAAGAGTTCTGCATATCAGTGTGTCATAAGTTCACAGTGGGGGGATGAAGGGAAGGAGGGAGCAGCATTATAAAATGGATTTAAAAAAAATATTACTCTTTCTAATTTACAATTATCTCATCCACAGGTCTTGCTATAAGGTTTTAATTCCACTTTTGGTGATTAGAGGTCAATTTGAAGATGTAAAGTCCATTGCTGATCAGATTCAGGAGGATTGGAAAAGCCTTCTAACAGATTGCTTCCCCAAAATCCTTGTAAACATTCTTCCATATTTTGCCTTTGAGGGCACAGGGGACAGTGATATATCAGAGCGAAGAGATACTGCTACTAAAGTATATGATATGCTTAAGGATGAAAATATCCTAGGGAAACAGGTATGATCAACTGTTTCTTAATTCTGTATTTACATGTACAGTATGCATTTTTAATCCATTTTTTAATTATAGTGCCACTAGATTTCAGACTTCAAGATTTTATTCATTGATTTATCATTGATACATTTATAAAACATTTTAATAGTGTATTTAAAAAGAACTTTTTTTGTCTTAAAATACATGCTTCAGGGTTGAAGGGTTTTTTTTTGGTTGTTTTTTGGTGGTTGTTTGTTTTTTAGTGAGGCAGTTGGGGTTAAGTGACTTGCCCAGGGTCACATAGCTAGTAAGTGTGTGTTAAGTGTCTGAGGCTGGATTTGAACTCAGGTACTCCTGACTCCAGGGCCGGTGCTCTATCCACCATGCCACCTAGCTGCCCCAGGGTTGAAGTTTTAAATGGAGGTATATTCAAAATAACCTCTATGGAAGACAGGTAAAACTTTCTGAGTGACATTTTCAAATGAGTCAAGATAAAAGATTTGATAACCTTCATTCATAGACTTTAAAGCATTAAACATAATGGCAAACTTCAAGTTATGAATCCAGAATCTTTTTTGTAAGCTGCTACTTTGGAATTTGGAACACATTTTCCCATATAATAATATTACATGGTAGTTATAATATCTAGAGGTCATCACTTAAAAACTTGTTTAATCTGTTTTCAGAACATGTACTAAACTCCACTACTTTTCTCACTCCCTGCCCCAAACAAAAGCAAAAACAAAAACTTGAAATATATAACTATTTTCATGGGGAAAATGATCCATCATGGAATATCAGGAAGATATCTCCTGGTCTTCCCCTTCAGTGACTTTTCAAATCTTTTAGGCAACACAAGCCGGCACTCCCATAGCTTGAAGCCAGTGAGTGGCTCTTTGGTTAAGGGGTACAAAAATGAGGAGCCCCATGCCAACAGGCTATGTGGGACTTAGGGATTCCTGTTGGTGTAACTCCCCAAGAGCACTTCTTGGATTTGCATATTGCTACCTTTCCACTGCCATTCTGATTGCTTCCGATCAAGGCCCCTCTTCTTCCCTACCTCACAATTGAACAGAATTTAGTCTCAGAAGTTTTCCCTTATCTTCCTTTCTCTGACACAATCAAACACAGCCTTTCTGAGGTTTTCTCATTATACTGCTATTAGGAATAGAGAGATTAGGAGCTAAGTAATCCTTTCCTAATTCTTTTCACTTAGGTCCTATAAGGAAAAGATTAAATCACATAATGATGATTGTTTTTTTATTTAGTAAACCAAATATATGTTTCATTTACATTTCAGGGGAACATGTAGACTACCCTAGGTATTTCATTATAGGAGCTAGGAGGGTGGAACCAGCGCTCTGGGATGAAAAATTGCAGGGATGGGAAAGCTTCTGTAAGGCCATCAAAATTCCTAGTCTTAGCAATGGCTAGGAGAGATAATTAGCCTCAAGAGTTTAAACCTTAGTCACTACCATTAGCCCTACAATTTTTAGGTAAAGCCAAATGGAACATTTCAAGCAGAAGCAGAAGAGGAGTGGAAAGAAAGCTCTTTTTCTTAGATTGGCTTTTCTTCCAAAGGAGTAAACCAAACATTTGCAAATCAGGGAGTTTCAGGTGTCTAATTTCTGTTTTTGCAGATTGATCACTTACTTAACAATAACTTGGCAGAAATCATAGTGGAACTATTGATGACATTACATGAGCCAGCTGATACTGAAGCTGATGAAAGCACTGACCTTTCTAACTTTTCAGGGTATGAATTTTAAAACTTAAAGAAATAACAACTTTAAATTGTCTGGGGAGTGGGGCAGCTTTGGGGAGGGGAGTGATAGTTGTCTGCATCTTCAGAAGTATTTGTATTTACCAAGATTGAATATTGTGTCAAATCTGTGCTTGTTTACTTTAAAATTGATGTTTATAGTTCAAAATATGATCTGATTCTAAGTTGTTAGAATTTGCTTCCTAGTTTAAGGGGTGGGGGAAAACACACCACCATTCATTCCTTGACCTTCCTACCCCTTTTAAATGCTATCTATCTTGCCTCTGGCCTTCCTTTTCTTTCCAAATACCTGAACTTTATAATCTGTTACCATCATGAGTTTTTAGTCCTCTTATCACTTGGGGATTTTCTGTAACCTGGACACTAACCCTATCATTAGAGTGAAACTGAGTCTCTGATTTTACTAGTCATCTTCTAAATGGCTTTTCTGAGATTTCATCTTTTCAAGGTCTCTGCAACATTTAACACTGTTAAGATTCTCTTTTCTGAAACTCACTTACCTTGGCTTCCATGAAATGTGAAAATACACTTAATTCCATTTTCTGTGATTAATATGTTATCAGACCTTGTCCTATCTTTCTTGGAAATGTCTCTAGGATTGACCCATTGTCCATTCCTCCCACTTCCATCTTACTCCATTCTCTGCAAAGAAGGGAGGACACTGTTTTTTTTCACCTCCTCTTTATGGGCACATTCAGTGTCATTATAATTACAGTTTTCAGATTAGTATTTTTATTATTTCATTGTTTTTTCTTTTTATATTATTATAGTTTGTTTTGTTTCGTATCGTATTGTTTTGTTTTCTTGGTCCTGATTGCTTTGCTCTTTATTAATTCAATCAGTTAGACCTTGTTATGTGTCAACCATGTGTCTGGCATTGTGATAGGTGCCAGGGATGCAGAAACAAAAGAGAAGCAGTTCATGGTTCAAAGAGCTTACTTTTGATTGTGGGAGACAAAATGTACATATGTAACTATAGATAAGATATGTACAAAGTGAATAATAGTTGATTTGGGAGAAAGGCAGTAGCAGTTGTGGTCATCCACATAGTTCTCATCAAGAAGATGGCACTTGATCTAATCTTTGAATTAAATTTGGGATTTTATGAGGTAAAAATTAGAAGGGAGGGTATTTCAGGCATTGAGGGCATTAGGGCAAAGGCATGGAGACAGGAGCTAGAATGTCTTATGTGAAGAATAAAGCGTTTGGCTGGCATTTTACATATTGATACCACATAGGCTGCATGTTAACTATTTACTCATTAGTAATTTTTTCCCCCCATACTTAAAATTCTTCATATTCAGTGTTTATTGGGACAGACTACATTCTCTTACAACATTTTGTTTAGCTATTTGTTCCCCCAAATGATGGGCACCCACTTTGTTTTCATTTCTGTGCTACTACAAAAAAATACTGCTTTTGAATATTTTGGTATATGCCTAACAATGAAATCTCTAGGTGAAAGAGCATAGACATTTTAGTTACCTTCTTATGCATAATTCCACATTAAATTATGAACTATTAATTATATATGAAAGATTGCTGAAAACATTAACTGTAAAAAATATAGATCAGAATATTTCTGAGGTTTCACCTCACCCTGAGCAAATTGGCAGAGATGACAAAGGATGGGACTTTTCAGTGTTGATGGGCTTGAGGAAAACTGCCACTACTGCACTATTGGCAGAGCTTTGAATTCAACCATTCATCGTGTAAAGTAATTTGGAATCATAAATTTTATTTTATTTTCTTTATTTGTTTTGTGAGGCAATGGAGGCTAAGTGACTTGCTTCGGGTCACACAGCTAGTAAGTGTCGTCTGAGGCCAGATTTGAAATCAGGTTCTCCTGAATCCAGGGCCGGTGCTCTATCCACTGCGCCACCTGGCTGCCCCCAGAATCATAAATTTTAAAAATAAATACTTTGGGGGCAGCTAGGTGGCGCAGTGGATAGAGCACCAGCCCTGGAGTCAGGAGGACCTGAGTTCAAATATGACCTCAGACACTTAATACTTACTAGCTGTGTGACACTGGGCAAGTCACTTAACCCCAATTGCCTCCCCCCCCCCCCCCCCAAAAAAAAAAAAAGCACTTTTACGTATTGAAATCAGTCCATACTTCTTCTTGGCATATAGTAACCACTTAATAAATGCTTGTTGATTGATTTTTTTTTCAAGATCCTACCTAATTTGAAGTCTCCAGCTTTATTTCTACTATTTCACAAGTCCCGATAGTTTCACTGATCTTTGAGCACCCATGCCAGAGAGTGTTTACACACACACACACACACACACACACACACACACACACAGAGTGCCTTATATTCTTTATAATTTATCAATTGGCTTACCTTTAAAATGACATGCTGTTTGTCTCAAAATAGATAACCATTGCTAGTGTTTTAGAAATTCATATTAGCAAAAAAATTAGATCTATTTGAATTAATAATCAAAATGCCATTTTAGATCTGACATTGATTCTTTATATTATCCTGTGGAAATATTTTTGATTGACTGGACCTAATTTTGGGGGGCTAATCTGACTGGAGGACTAATCTGGGGACTTTTAACTATTTGGCTAGCTGAAAAATTAATTTAATGTGAGTCGTTTATAAAGTTCCACCACACTGCTCTACTCCCAAATTGATAAGCAAAATATTAAGAAGGTTCTTATCTAAATAATCAAAGCAGAATTTATTTATGAGATACTATTGAAAATTAAGAATACAGGGAAATAAAATGTACAACGTGACTGCCTTCCCGTGGTCTCTTTCCACTGCCTCTCTTTCTCACCTGCTGGGCTTCGAACTTCTTGAATACAATAAGGGCCTTAGCCGCCTCCTGCCTCAGGGCACGCTACACTTTCCCTGCTCAGCTACTTTCTTCTAACTCCTCTTAATCTTCACTTTCTCCAACCTGTACCCTGTGCTGACACTTCTGTGCTCTCCACTGCCGCCTGTTCTGTCTGTCTGCTCCATCCTCTGCCGCCTTTGTCACCCCTCTAATCTTGTCCGCCGGCCTTTCCTCCTTGCTCCTAGTCCTGCGTTACTGTTCGTCTCGTCCCCCCTCTCCTTGTCCGAACCTCTTCTCAGCCTCTCTCTTCTGTCCTTGTCCAACCGAACCCCCTTTGCTATTTAACTCCCAGGTCTATATATACCTTTTCTTCTCTCCACTCAAATCTTGGGGCTTCTTGCACCCACACACCAAGCTAATCCGCTAGCCAGGGCTGCGGCTGGTGTGTGTGTGGGGGTGCGCTCCAGATTCACATGCCTCAGGCTATGCCAGAGCCCAGCCTGGGGATCCCTCCGCTCTGGAGGGAGCTGGGGGCTTGTTTCCCCCAGCTGTCTGACCCGGGCCTTACACAGCCCACGGGCTTTCTGGCTCAGCTGACCCAGAGGAGGAGGGGAAGAGACCCTGAGGGCCTAAGGCTTTCTAATCTCAGCCTAAAGGTAGGGCCCCCAAATCAAAATAAATTTCCACAATCCTAAGAAAATCACTTTTAATAGAATGATCTAATGGGTAATTGTTACTGATTTATTATTAGAAATGCACAGACTTCATTGTATACCAGGTATAATTTTATTCCAATGAAAATTGACTTTTGCTTTTAATGTCTGTTTTGATTTTGCTCCATACATGCTATTGTTTTTCTTTGGGCAGTTCATGTCCTTAACATAATTGAAATATTTCCAAAGCAATCTTACACTGATGATTATCACTTCATTATTTCTTATAACTTTTAGGGACCTTGATCCTGCCCCTAATCCTCCATACTTTCCATCACATGTGATCAAAGCAACGTTGGCTTACATCAGCAATTGCCATAAAACCAAGTTTAAAAGTATTGTAGACATTCTTTCCAAGAGCCCAGTAAGTATAAATTGTGAATCAGGTAACCAAAAAGAAGTTCATTTATCTTTCACCTAGAAATATGAACTCTATGTATGTCTTACGAACTTATGTCTTAGTAAACAAGCATTTATTAAGCTCTTAGAACTAAGCACTGGATATACAAACAGAAACAGAAAGACAGTCTTTGCCCTCAAGGAGTTTATATTTTAATGGGGGAAGACAACACAAAAAAGTAAAAGGGTGTTGAAATTGAGGGGTGAGGGAGTACAGAAAGTCTCTTGGGGATGAATCAGCAGTGCTGCCCGGGCCTCCTCCTTAAAACGTTCTGTGAGGAACCAGCCAATCAGAAGGTAAGACCATAAACACAAAGAGTATATGGACTATTGAAGAAGTAATCCAAAGATGGGAGTGAGTTTCCAAGGTGAAGAGATTTTTATGGTGTGAAAGAAAAAGTCCTGTGGACATGAATCAGTAGTTCAACAAGGAAGAAAGAAGGATGATTTAAGAATGTAAAGATAGATAATTAAGTCCAACAAAGGAAATACATACGTTTTGTAGAAGGTAGAAAATCTCTTGAAATTTAATTTTAAAACTTTGTGTTTCATACACTAGTATTTATTTATTCATGTTGAGGTATAAAGTTTGTAGATTATTTTCCTTTTAGTTATTGTAGTTAGAAAGACATTACTCCAGGCAGACAAATGGTGGGATTGGGAATGAGACTAAAACAGCACTTAGAGGTAAATGGTAATCTAGGCCCCACCTGAGGTTTTCTTAAACTGTTTCTTTAATGGGATTATTGCCCAGATCTGCTATAGTGAGGTGACTTTTCTTCTTCCCCTAGATGCTCTTATCCTAAGGATGGATGGCACACATGCCACTTTGGGCATTTCCTTATGGGAGTAGATTTATTTGGTACAAGAATATTTTTCCAAATTATAGCTCATTTAAAAAAAATAAGTACTTATAAAAAACTGGCTTTCATTAACAGTTTAAGGAAGTAATTAATAACTTTTGAAATAATGTTTTGCATTTGATCTAACATATTTGCACTTTTGAGTAAAAGATAGTTTATTTTATGAACACGGTATCTCATGTGTTCAGAAAGATTTTCATTAAAGTTTTTTGTTTGTTTTTTAGGATTCCTTCCAGAAAATTCTTTTAGCCATATGTGAACAAGCAGCTGAAACAAATAATGCATATAAAAAAACCAGAATTCTTAAAATATATCATCTCTTTGTTAGCTTATTACTGAGAGAAATAAAAAGTGGTTTGGGTGGAGCTTGGGCTTTTGTTCTTCGAGATGTTATTTATACCTTGATCCACTATATCAATAACAGGTAAATATTTTATTTGATTAATGTAATCTAAGGGACAGTTAGGTGGTAAAGTGCATAGAGTGTTGGGCCTGGAGTCAGGAAGACCTGGGATCGAATCTGCTGACCTCAGGGACTAACTGCATGATCCTGGAAAAGTTGCTTAACCTGTATTTGCCTTACTTTCCTTATCTGTAAAATGGTATTAATAATAACACCTACTTCCCAGGGAATCAAATTTGATAATAATTATAAAGTGTTTGACATAGTGCCTGGCACATAGAAATTGCTATAGAAATAGTAGCTGATGCCATTATAATGACTTTTATACTCTTATTCCTCACTCTTGTTTCACTTTATTTCAAATATATCTTTAAAGATGTAGGAGCCCACAAGATATTTTTAAGAACAGTTTTCTCTGATATTTATATGGTGCTTTAAGGTTTGTGCAGCACTTTACATTCATTATCTTGCTTGATCCTCACAACAGGTCATCTTAGTTTTATAGATAGAGAAATTAAGACTGAGATTACATAGCAAATAAAGGTTTTCTGAATTTTCTTTTTAAATTATGTCTCTACAGTTTATCACCACCTTTTCACAAAATAAAATCTATGTAGAATAACATCTAAATTTTGTGGGAGGAGGGGCTTATCTGTAAATTATTTTATGTGGGGAATTCGCATTTCTTTAAGGCCCTTCACTAATGCAGATAAGTAGTATCTTTTAATTTATAGGTATAGAAAGTTTGAGGGGCTGAGATAGAAGTCACTTAGGTGTGACCATGGATTTTTTGTTGTCTGCTCTTTTGATTTTTCATTTCAGTTCTTATTGAGTGTTAAAGTATGTGATTTTATTCAAATGATTACTCTGCCAAGCTATATAAGAATTAGAAGACATGAACAGAAGTGTTTTGCTTTTGGAATAAGGAAAAAACAACTTAAAATCAAGTTTTTTCTTCCTGTTATTAGGCCTTCTCACTTCACGGGTGTATCATTACGCAGCTTCTCACTTTGCTGTGACCTGTTAAGTCAGGTTTGCCAGACAGCAGTGACTTACTGTAAAGATGCTTTGGAAAGCCACCTTCATGTTGTTGTGGGGACAGTTATACCCTTAGTGGGTGACCAGTTGGAGATTCAGGAGCAGGTAATTTTCTGGACCATCTTAACAAACATTTCCTTAAAATGGAATGTTATTGGTAAGAACCATGTGTCTTATGTTTATCTTGTATTACTAGATTTTAAAAATAATGTTTTAAATATAACTGTATGTAAGAAATTGCTCATTTCAAGTGTTATAGTGCTTTTGCTGTTTTTAAAAACACAATATTGTAAAGCAACTATTTAATTCATTTGACTTCCTTGATTATGGTAGCAATTTGTTATAGTTGTGTGAATTCTAATGAATCCATTTTTTTCTCCTTTCAATATTTTTTTTTCTGTTTGAATTTAGGTCTTGGACTTATTGAAATACCTAGTGATAGACAACAAAGACAATGAAAACCTTTATCACAGAATAGACTCCTAGACGCCATTTCCTGATCATGATGCTTTTAAGGACTTACGTATCACTCAGCAGAAGAATCAAATATAGCAGAGGACCCTTTTCACTCTTGGAGGTAAAATGATAACTAGTCCATTATTTAATTGCTGTGTGATGGAGAGTTGTTAACCTGTGTGACTGGAAAGGTTAGGAAAAAAGTGTCCAGAAATTGATACATAGAATAATGTAATAGAGAGTAAAAAAAAAAATCATATGACTGTCTTTCATTCTTTCAGAAAAGCCATCTCAAGGGGCAGCTAGGTGGTGCAATGGATAGAGCACCAGCCCTGGAGTCAGGAGAACCTGAGTTCAAATCCGGCCTCAGACACTTGACATTTACTAGCTGTGTGACCCTGGGCAAGTCACTTAACTCCAATTGCCTCAAAAAAAACCCACCACAAAACAAAACAGAATACCCATCTCAGATGAACTACATTCTTGCATACTAAAAAAATGAGTTGATAGATTGCTGAGTCTCTCTCAGTGATTATTTAAAGAGCACAGAAGAGGTGCCACTGGACTTAAGAAGGACAAATGTCTGAATGTTCAGAAAAGGGAAGAGACTAGAATCTTATGCCTAAAAGCCATTGGGTTTGACTTAAATTTGTGGCAAAATTCTAGAACATATTGTTAAAGAGGTTAGTGGACTTGTAACAACAACAACAAAAAAGGTAGCAGTGATCATAAAGAGACAGCAGCTTCCTCATGAACTAACCTTATTTCCTTTTTTTGATAAGTTAGTAAATTGATTGATCATGGTAATGCTGGAATTGTATTTCTCAGTTCTAGTAAACCATTTATATATATCCCCCATGTGTTGTTCTCCTACTTTCCATTCTTTTAAAATCATCAAAACGTAACTGAATCACTCCTGGGCCCTCTGTCTAATGACACTAATAATGATAGAGTTCTTACAGATACATGTATCAGATGTATTTACCATATTAAAATGTAAACAGTATATCCTTGTTCAGTCCTTTTGATTACTTGCTCATGTTTTCTTCTTTTTTTTTTTTCTTGACTCCTGTGATTGTATTTCAGACTTCTATTCAGGCCTAGTCTTTCATCAGGAGTGCTTAAAAGTCCTCTGTTTCATTAAAGACACATTTTTCTCCCCCTGCAGGATTATGTTCAGCTTTATTGGGTAAATTATTCTTAGTTGGTAATTTTGCCTTCTGGAATATTGTATTCTCTGCTCCTTTATAGTGGTGGCTATAATCTTATGTGGTCTTGTGCTGAATCTTCTGTGATCCTGACTGTGACTTCTCAGTATTGAATTCTTTCTGTAGTATTTTTTCTTAGGTTTGGACACTTTGGATATTGGCTTTATACCTGGAATTTTGGGGTTTTGATTTTTTTCAAAAGATTAACAATGGATCCTTCTATTTTCACTTTGCCCTTTAGTTCCAAAGGACTCTGGACAGTTTTTCTTTTATGATTTTTGGAAATATTATGACTTTCAAGTAGTCCAGTGATTATTGAATTTTCTTTCTTTGATTTGTTTTCCACATCAGTTGTTTTTGCTATGAGATATCTTATGCTTTCTTCATTTTTTTTTTTCAGTCTTTTGACTTTGTTTAATATTAGCTTTTTATTTCTTAGAGTCGTCTTCTTTTTGGTTCTTTCTAATTTTCAAAATAATCTGTTTGTTTGGGCTAGGTTTTGTATTTTTTGGGAGCAAGCTGTTAATTTCCTTTCTAGTTCTTTCTTCCATAGTCTCCCCCCTCCCCCACCAGTTGTTTCCTCTAGTTCCCGATCTTATTGATAAAAGCATTTTAAAACTTAAAACAAAACAAACAAAAAAACTTTACAGGAATTCTAGTTGAACTTGTGCCCAAACTTTTATTTAAGCATTGCTTGTAGTTGTTTTGGAGCCAATCTTTTGTGAGTTTTTGTCTTGTCTTGAATGTTTCTATTACAATAATAACTTTTTATGGCCAGATTCTTTTCTGCTTACTCATTTTTCTAACCTTGCTTTCTGACATCCAACTTTGTGTTCCAACAGCCTCTGTGTGATTCTGGAGAGAATATCTATTTATGCTGTACTTGGTTCTGTTTTCTGTCCTTTTGGGTCCTTCTATTGTTTTCTTGAGGTACTGAGTATTGTGTTATTCCAGGCTTTTAGTTACAGCTCATACTGTCATTACCTGTAAAGTGTTCTGATCCAGGGCAAAATCTGATCACAAACTTCTGGTTTGGGTTTATATCTCTGTAATACTTTGACTTGCCTCTGGTTGGAAGTTCTAGTAGACCTCTGTCAATGACCAGGAAAGCTCTGTAGGTTCAGATGAGCAATGTGTATGCTCCCCTTTGGTTTGGGATTCCTGCCCTGGTTCTCCTACTCTAGACTTCAGACTAAGTTGTAGGCTGGAATTCAAAGCCTTCTCACCTCCTGGGGATAGCCACAAAACTGCAGCTTGATTCTGAAATTCTTCCCTATTCAATGCATAACATAGGTTCTCATAGGTTCAAGTCCCTTACTCATTCCATTCTGGGTTTGTAACCCAGAACTTGGCAATGTATGACAGAGCTGCCATTTGGCCCCTTTTCTTGAAGACTGAACAAAGTTGATATCTCCCATGAATGGGTCTGGCACCTCCTCTTTCCTTGGTGCATAGACTTGGTCCTCTTTTAGTTCCAGGGTCCTATAATGCACTGCAGTGCCCCACTGGCCAGATCCTGTCCTCACTATCCATGGACCCCTGTCTCCTCCTCCCTATGTTGGCCTGGCCTGGACCTGTAACTCCTAGTGAGTTTTGGTCTTAGCTTTAAGTCTGATGAATTTTCTAGAGCTTCGTGGCAGGAATTCTGTTGAGTGGAAGTCACCTATATTTCTCTGTGCTGCTCAGGCCTTCTCGAGCCTGTAGTTATCCCCCAGGAAGATCATCCTATAAGCTTTTTTCTTTTTTTTTTCCCATGGTGTGCTATTACCAATAAATTCTCCACCAAGTAACCATCCTGCTGGATATAAGCCTTTCTGTATTTAGCTATGCTGTTCCTTAGAAACTAGACACAGAGTATGTCTTTGACTACCCAAAAGCCCTTCCAGTATGATAGAACAGGACAGAGCTTATGTTCTAGACTGGATAGCCTTAAGAACTCAGGGTTACTTCCTTGCTATGATAGGCAATCAAAGTAGTACTTTGTATTATTATATCCCATATGGTGAATAATGACATTAATAGGCATTTTAGCATTTAGGTGAGTTCTTAGTGATTAAAATTGTTTTTACTTATTAAAAATGTTCATGGATATTCTTTTATTTCTCTTCTTGACATCATTGTCACTTCCCTAGTACCCTTAACTCCTTCCAAAGGAAAAGTGAATATCCTCCTTTATAACATAAGTTTATCTCTCTGCCCAGATAGGGAAACATGTTTCACGAATATTTTTCAAGAGTTGTATTTGATCATTGCATTGCTCAGAGTTAAGGGCTTCAAAAAACAATTTTCCTTTCCATTACTGTAATCATTACATAAATTAGACTCTTGTTTTTTTGTTTTTTGTTTTTTACTTTACTCAGCATCAGTTTATATATATCTTCTTAGATTTCCCTAAATCTCTTTTATTTATTATTGTGCAATAATATTTCATTTGCATTCATATATCACAGTTTATTCAGACATTCTTTAATTAATGGGCACCCATTTTATTTCATTTATTGCTAAAATGAAAGGTGCTGCTGGAATTTTTTTTTTAACATGTGGATGCTTTCCCTCTATCTTCAGGTTACAAGTTTAGGAATGATACACTGAGTTTAAGAGTATGTACTATTTTAAAAAAAGAGAGTATATACTGTTTTAGTGACCTTTTGGGTATAGTATCCAAGTGCTTTCCAGGCAATTTTTACTGCAGCAACTTTTTAAGGTGCAGCATCCCTCTTCTTTTCCTGTGATTTAGAGTTAAAGTTCCAAAACTGTGTGATTTCAGGTCCTGTCTATTTAAATCTGTGTTCTTACAGTGCAGATGAATTCAGAAGCTTCTGTAGGGATGTGATTACTTTCCTGCAGGGAATAGCAGAATATACTTTTTTAAAAAATTACATTTCCTTTTATGAATATTGGATTTTAACTTTTCATTACTCAGGTGAGGGATTCAGAATTAATTCACTGAATCTTTCTTTATTGCTATTGCTCTTGTCATGGATGCCCGTAACCTTGCCCCAGCTTTTGAGAAGTTCACATGAGAAGAAAGGGAAACCTCATTGCTCCATAAATAGTCTGGTAGCAGTGTTTTGATGGTGTATTTGTCCACTTAAATAAGCAGAAGTTCTCAGTATGTATTTGTGATTTTGGAGTATGTTGCCCATTCAGACACTGCTTGTCTTCTCAGCCACATTGTCTTGTTTCCTTGTCAGGCATTTTTTGGTGGTATTTGTTTAAAGGTTGGTGTTACTAAAATAAACTCTGACTCTAGGTTTCATTTTAGAGGGGAACACTAAGGATGAACCTTAGTATATGTTCAGATGTACAGATAGAAGCTGTGGTTTTTATTTTCAGAACTGAAAGTCCCTTTCCTCATAACTATCAAAGAGTCAGAATTGGGGATGTTAGGGTATGACTTTAAAATAAGAATATCAATTATGCCCAAATATGTTGGCCTTTTCCGTACTCCCAGATCTGTCTTTGATGTGGTTACTCTGATTCTTATGACTCTTAGTGTGACTATAGGGCTCATGAGGCAATATTCTTATGTATGTTTGTATATTTGGATGCCATATAAGTTCAATATAATTCACTATTAATGTGTAGCAAGTTTTCCCAGGTGCACATTAGGTCACTGGGACTAGACACTTCTCACTACTTGCTGGCTTTCTTCCTTGCTAAGTAAAGGACAGTGTTGCATGTTTGCTTCCCATTCCATATATCCTCCTTTTGTCAGCAGTGTATTAGTAACCCTGACCTCCAACATGGTTATGTTCAATTTTAGCCCTTTTTGACAATCTGTTGGTTATAAAGTGGAACCTCAAGAGTTGTTCCAACTGTAGGTTCCAACTTATAAAAATAAATTTTTATTTATCTTTTGTTTTTATATCACCTCCGTTTCCAAATGTATCTTCACCCACTCCCTTCTAGAAAGCTACTACACAGAAAGAACTAATCAACATATTGAAAAAAGTCTGACAGTATATACAGTGTCCCACACTCGTAGTCCCTAACCTCTACAAGGAATTTGGGGGTTGAGGTACCTTCTCATATATCTTCCTTGGGGCCCTTCTTGGTCATTATAATTTTATGTCATTCAGTTTTGATTATTTTATTGTTAGTTTCATTTATATTATGGTCATTGCTTATATTGTTTTCCTGGTTCTGTTTCTTGGCTTTGCATCAATTGATATAAATTTCCCTAGCCTTCTCTGTCCTAGACGACCATTTGTTGATTATATTGTTGAAAAGATTCTATTTGAGGAGGAGGCTGTTCTAGATGACCCGAGGGATCCTTTTTCTCTCTGAGATTCTGTGACATATAGCATAGAAATTGTATATAAATTAGATGGATTGACTAATGTTCTGCTGCCTGAATGCCTGCCTGCTGTATTATATGGGCCCCAGGAGATTCAGAAACATAATGAGAATATTCACTATTCCATTTTACCTCATATAAAAAGGGAAAATATGAAAGATTCCTAGTTAAAATGCTGATTTTTCTCATTTGAATTTAAATCTTATTCAGAGGCAATGCTTGTAAAACAGCCCATTTTGAAAGCACAGACCTTCTTCCAGTTTGAGTGAATTTGTGTAAAGAAGCTTTTCATGTCTTTAAAAGAATGTGAATCTTGGGAAAACAGATATATTGGTTTTTTTTAATTTTTTTTTCTTTTTAGGGCAATGAGGGTTAAGTGACTTGCCCAGGGTCACACAACTAGTGTTAAGTGTCTGAGGCCGGATTTGAACCCAGGTACTTCCTGACTCAGGGCCGGGGCTCTATCCACTGCGCCACCTAGCTGCCCCCGATAATATTGTTGATATATTCTTTTCCTTCTTATGGGACTTGGGACTTTCTGTGTTGACATTTTTTTGGAGGGGGGGGCAGGACACTGAGGGTTAAGTGACTTGCCCAGGGTCACACAGCTAGTAAGTATCAAGTGTCTGAGGCTGGATTTTGAACTCTGGTCCTCCTGAATCCAGGGCCAGTGCTCTATCCACTGTGCCACCTAGCTGCCCCCTTGTGTTGGTATTTTAAAACCAAATACAATGTTTAGATTCATTTTCATGAAATCTGAACATAGATATTGATAAATTGACATATTGAAAAATTGATAATTGATCTCCTGCACAGGAAATGTCTCTTATTTACATTTTATATGATCCTTGCTAGCTGTAATGAATTCCAAAATTGAGCTCTATAGTCAGTCAATAAGCATTTAAGTGCTTACTATGTGCTAGGCACCATACTAAGCTCTTGGGATAGAGAGAAAGGCAAAAATCTTGTTCTTTCTTTCAAGAAATTCACATTCTTATGAGAAAAACAGTTTGCAAACAACTATGTACATACAAGACTTAGGAAGTATCCATAGTAAGCACTCTTAGAGGGAAGAAACTAACATTAAGGGGAATGGGAAGGAACTTTTGCAGAATATAGGATTTGAACTGGGACTTCAAGGAAGCCAGGGGAGCCATGAGGTAGGGATGAGAAGGGAGAGCTTTCTAGGCATGGTAGATCCCAGTGAAAAGTAAAGTCTGGAGATGGAGTGTCCTCTGCAGGGAACAGCAAGAGGGCTGGTGTCTGGATAACAAAGAATGTGGAGAGGAATGAAATGTAAGAAGACTGGAAATGTAGGAAAGGGCCAAGTTGAGAAGAGCTTTATAAGCCAAACAGGATTTTGAAATAGAGAGGTAATAGGGAATCACTGGAGTTTGTTGAGTGGGAGCCATGTGTATATGTAAATTTTTTCCCCATTTTGCCATATTATTGCTTTGTCATTGATGTCTCAATCCCACTTCCACAGCTAGTCACAAAATCAGATACTTTGGCCCTGTTCTGCCCCTTAGTAAGTAGTTTCTTTCAGCTACTAAAGATCATCTGCTTCTCTAGTTGTAAAGGAAGACATCCAGGTCTTGGGACAGAGTAAAGTTGGTGAGATCTAGTCACAGAGTGGGGAAGACTGGTATGGGTGGAGAGGGCCTGAAGAATGTGTTCAAGATCAAGATCTGAAGGGTGGATGGTCAGATTCAAACCTGAGCTTTGGGGTTGAGTGAGATATGAGGGCATGGGGATGGAGACCATCTTTCCAGACCCTGCCCGGAAGCGCATGGGCTGCTCCAGTTGGTGAGGTAGAGGGCAGCATTAGGGCCTGAGAATCTACCTCTGATGAGAACAAGCCAGCTAGGTGAATGTAGCTGCATGCTGGTTCAGCAGCTCCCATACCAGTGCCTTGTGCTTCTGGAAATGGTGCTACCTGTAAATCTTTTCTTGGTCCTTGCAGAAGTCAGTAATGAGAGTCAAGAAGCCTCTCGGACTGATTTCTGTTACTTTTTGTTCCTCTGGTAGCAAACACAGAACTTATAGTTTCCTCCATGGCCCTGTGGCCACATGTTAGGGGACAACACTAACAGGCTCCACCATGAATGCGGGTGTGTTGGGTTCTGAAAGTCATGAAGGTTATGGTTGGTCTTGTGCTTTAAGACATTGGCTTGGATGGCTGAGTGGAAGATATCAGAGAGAAGATTTGCAGGCAAGGACACCAACCAGAAGCCTACTGCAGTACTCTAGGTGTGAGGTGATGAGTGTCCGCAATTGCTTGGCATCTGGTTTTTTTGTTTGTTTGTTTTTAAATCTTAAAACTATTTTTATTATTTTCCAGGTACATGTAAAGATAATTTTCAGCATTTGTTTTTATAAGATTTTGAGTTCCAAATTTTTCTTCCTCCTTCCTTTCCCTCCCCTGTCCCCAAAACAGAAAACAATCTGATATAGGTTATATATGTATAATCACATTAAACATATTTCTGCATTAGTCATGTCGTGAAAGAAGAATCAGAACAAAAGGGAAAAACCTCAAAAACCAAAAAAAAACACCCAAAAGTAGAAATAGTATGGTTCAATCTGCATCCAGATTCCATTTTCCATCATGAGGCCTTTGGAAATTGTCTTGGATCATTGTATTGCTGAGAAGAGCTAAGTACTTGCTTGGCAACTGTGTCAGGAGAGAAGGGGGGTATATTCAAGAGATAATCCATGTGTAGAAATGACATGACTTGTTAACAAATTGGTTATGTGAGGTGAGAGAGTGAGGACTTGAGGGTGATACTTAGGTTGTGAGTATAGGTGATTAGGATGATGGTGGTAACCATGACAGAAAGAGGGAAATTTGGAAGAGGGGAGGATTTTTTGGAAAATAGTTGTTTTGGACATACTGAGTTTAACTTGATTGGTTATCTTATTCAAGATATTTGAATGACATTTGGAGATGTGAGACTGAAGGTCAGTACGGAAGTTAAGGCTGGATACATAGATCTCACCAGTGATCTACAAGGAGTTGATAATTGAATCCTTGGAAATGATGAGATCACTGAATTAGATCAGACATCCATTCAATAACCTTATAGGAAAGACTTGAATTTGAAAGACTTGGAAAAAAAGGAGTTTGAAATGGAAAAAGATTTATTCTATATCTTATATAAAAAATCTCAATCTGTGGCAGTATCTATAATCTAATCTTCCATTTCTTAGTTAAATTTTTTACTGAGTCTGCTGTGTGTATCTTTATAATGTATATAAATAATAGCACAGTTTCAGACATCTAAAATCTGGAACTGAATTTTATACTTTTTTAATAGGTTTCTTGGGCTATATTTGCTTTGAGTAAAATTATACTATTTGTATGTGTGTCTAAAATGATAAGAATTATTATTTCTATTAGTTTTTTACCCTTATGATTCAGGAAAAATGGACAATAGGACTTCCTTGAAGGGGGAATAGTTACCAGTTGACATTGATATTATTATGAAATATTTCTTTGTTGTTACTAATCATTCCAGCTATGGAAAAACTTATATTGATTACGGTTTAGGTCAGATAACATTTAGTTGCAAAGAGGATATTGAAATTCTGAAAACAGCCTGTTAGAAGAAAAAGCATTTTGTCTGCTTTGAATGAGAGTCTGTCTAGAGCCAGCATGGTATCATGAAAAGCACATTGGACTGGAGTCAAGAAACCTGCCTCCTAGTCTCTTATTTTATTGTGTGACCTTGGACAAATCACCTACTCTTATCAGGCTTCATTATTTTCATTTGTAAAATGAGAGAGCTGGACAGTATCTCATTGAGCTTCATGTGTGTTTGACATTTTATCTGTTTGACATGTACACATTCTAATTTTATGGGTATATTTACCAAACTTATTTTAAAGCCTTTCTTCAGTTAGAGTACTGTAATGATAAGTATTAGAACACACCCATGCTTGTTATCCCATGAGATTCTTATTGATCATGTCCTTTAAATCCTCCTGGGAACGTCAGCTCAGTGTACAAGAAGACTTTTTCTAAAGTTATCATAAATCAGTCTTTAATTTTTAACTTTTTTTTCTCCTAGGAAATTAACCATTTCCTTTCAGTAAATGTCTGTGATTCACTGCCTTTGACTAGACTGGAAGGATTAAAGGAGCTTCGAAAGCAGCTGGAACAACATAAAGATCAGATGAAAGACCTTTTGAAAGAGTTTCAGGGTACAAAATTATTATGACATATTTTTATACTATATATTATTTAGAGGAATTCAATTAGTAAATGTTTTTAAATAAAACAATCTTTTCATAATGTTAATCTTCCCTAATTTATCTCTTTAGTTTAGATGTTTATATATCAGTTTTTCTTAATTTAGAAGCAAACCTGTGATTTCTTATATATGTTATTTTATATACATATTAATAACAAAGTTAGTCTGCTTTAATCTTGATATTTTATTAATGTTTTTAATTTTTGTTACTGTCTTTCCCTAGACTAAGGAAATTTTTTTCATATGAGTTAGAGTACAATGGCATATCTTTTCAAGCTTTCTTGTTTTCTTTGAAACATTACGGATATGTAAAATTGAATTAAATAGACCAGGACAAATATAGTAAAACTCTATAGAGTTTCCAGTGTACTAATAGTTTCTTTTTATCTAAGTTACGATCCTCTGAATACAGTGAGGAATAATGCATCTGTGTGTAACATTGACTGTAAGTTGTGTTACAGTTATCCTTGTCTATTATCTTGCTGTGGTTTAAGGTAAACTCAACTTTAATTTTTTATTATTATAACACTGTCTGTATTTCTTGTCTGTATTGAAAGAAATGTGCAAGTTACTTGTCTAGATACTGAGGAATTCACAGAGGTGAAGAGTTTGTCTTTGGCTTGAATTAGTTTATATTCTAGGTAGAGAAGACATGAACACAAATAACTGTAATATAAAGTAAAGAGTAATAAACATATAGTAGTGATCCAGAATAGTAGAATTCAGAAGAAGGAATGGTTATTTCTGGTTAAAATCTTAGAAAAGGCTTCATGGAAGAGATAGCATTTGACCTAGGCCATGGAAAGATGGTAGAAATAGGAAGAAGGCATTCTCTGTCATGGAAATGACAATAGCACCAAATCTGTTTGGTGAATAGTAAATAATCCAATTAATCCAGTTTGATTAAAGCATTAACTAAGTAATGGGGGCTTGGTGAAACCTGGAAAGGTAGATTGGGACCAAATTGTGGGACACTTTGAATGCCAGGTTAAGCAGTTGGAATTTTATTCAGTAGGCTGTTAGGAGAAAGTAAAAGTTTTTGAGTGTTAGAGTAATGTGATTAGAGTTATATCTCATATGATTTAATATTGATATAAGTGTATTTTGATCTTGAGTTGAAGCAATTATAATGTACCATTGGGAAAGTTTTTCTCCATGCACAGTGTGATTTGTTCTTTTCTTGAATTAATTTTTACTCATCTGTTACATTATCTTTAATAGTGCCTATATGTGTGTATATATGAAATTAAACCAGTTTTTTAGCCCTGTCTCCTTCAGAGATTCTTGAACTTTTTTTTTAAATCATGTAGATCTTCTTAGATGTATTTTTTCCTCTTCACATGAATTATTCTAGGGATGGGCCATGATTGTGATATAAAGATAAAACACATCAACAAAATTTTTTTTTTTTTTGTGGGGCAATAGGGTTAAGTGACTTGCCCAGGTCACACAGCTAGTAAGTGTTTAAGTGTCTGAGGCCGGATTTGAACTCAGGTACTCCTGACTCCAGGGCCCGGTGCTCTGTCCACTGCACCCTCAGACACTTACACTTACTAGCTGTGTGACCCTGGGCAAGTCACTTAACCCCAATTTGCCTCACTTTAAAAAAAAAAAAAAGATGGGGCCAGTGAGGATATTCTTCCTGTAGAAATCCAACTAGAAACATATTTTTGTTATAAATTCTGTATTCCTCATTGAACTCCATTACTGGAGATCTGGGAAAAAAGAGAATATGTATTGGCTTATATTCCAGAATTCCTAAAGGTTCTTTCTGGGTTTCATCATCACCACCACCATCATCATCATAATGCGCGCACACACAAAATACTCTTAGCTTCCTCCTCAAAAATTATTGCCACCTTTGTGCCTATGACACCTTGAAAAATTTAAGTGGCTTCCATGGTCACATAGGTAGTAACTGGCAAAACTGAGACTCAAACCTAGGTCTTTCCAAGTCCAGTGCCCTTTCTGCCAAGTTTATTGTGCTTTATCATCAGCACCAATGATTTTTGTTCATTCAGGAGTTCCTTTGAGCCTTTGGCTTTCATCCTAAATTTTTTTCCCCCATTAGCTTTTCTCTTCTTGTGTGTCAGAAATTGCTGGTTGCATTTTTACCATTTATGTGGTTGTATTTTATATATTTACGGGTTTTTCCAACATATTTAATTTACACTTACTGAGGAGAATATACTTGAAATGCAAATCAACAAACATTGAGGAAATGACAGCTGTGTGCAGAGCATTGAGGACAAAAACAAACCAGGCTCTGCCCTCAAGTAGCTTACATTTACTTAGCATAGGGACTGATGAATAAAAACAGGATAGTTTAAGTTCAAATCTGCTTACCACTTGAGTCAACATGGGCAAGTTATTTAACCTCCCATGCCCTCAGTTTTCATCATTTATAAATCTTACAAATGGAAATGAATTGAATTCGATGGTCTCCTGGCCATCCTAGCAGCTCTAGGTCTATGATCCCATACTATAGTCAGATAACTTAATTGCTTGTGATTGTTATCTCATCCTGGTAAATGATAAACTCCTTGAATGAAGGCAAGGAGTATTTCTTCTCTTTGTCTTTGTATTCCCAGCCTCGAGCAAGTACCTTGTACACAAGTGATTAATAAATGTTTGTTTTTTAACTGATATGTGTATATTTTAAATAAAATAGAATGTTTGTAATTTTTTTTCCATCATAATCCTAGATAATCCACAAGATGGCATTATGGTGAAGCTTACTGTGAGTTTACTCCAGATATCCAAGATGGCAATGAACCATGCTGGTGAAAAGGAAGTGTTAGGTAAATGATTTAAAATTTTTTATAACTTTTAGCATTCTTTTTTTTTTTTTTAAAGAAATTTTGTGGGGGTGCTAGGTGGCCCAGTGATAAAGCACTGCCCAGGATTCAGGAGTACCTGAGTTCAAATGCTGGCCTCAGACACTTGACATTTACGAGCTGTGTACCCTGGGCAAGTCACTTAACCCCCATTCCCTGCAAAATAAAAGGGGTAAAAAAAAAAAGAAATTTTGAGTTCAGAATTCTCTCCCTTCAGCCCCTTCATACCTGTTGTAAAGGCAAGAAATGTGATATCAGTTATACATGTGAAATAATGCCCCACATATTTCCATATTAGCCATGTTGTAAAAGAACAGACCAAACTCTGCTGCCCTTCCCTCTTCCCCCACCCCACCAAATAAAGAAAGTTAAGTTAAAAGGTTTGTTTCCATCTGTATTCAGACTCTAGTGGTTATTTCTCTGGAGGTAGATAGCTTTTTTCACCATAAGAACTTTGGAATTGTCTTGGATCAGAACAGCTAAGTCTTTCATAGTTGATCGTGTTGTTACTGCATATAGTGTTCTCTTGGTCCTGCTTACTTAGCTTTGCATCAGTTAATCTAAGTCTTCCCTGGTTTTTCTGAAAGCATCTACCTTTCATCATTTCTTACAGCATTGTAGTATTCCAGTGCACAAGGTAAGTTCTTTAGCTTAGTAAATGTGGCTAAATTTCATGACCAAGTTTTGTCGTATACATGAAAATCTTTACCACCATAGTTTTATTAATTTGGGTTGTTCGGAAAAAGAGACATGTTAGTCAAGTTTCTTTATACTTCTTTTTTTTTCCGTAACTTTTTTGTCCTCCCTTTTTTTGGAGGAGGCATTGGGGTTAAGTGACTTCCCAGGGGCACACAGCCAGTAGGTTTAAGTGTCTGAGGTCAGATTTGAACTCAGGTACTCCTGACTCCAGGGCCAGTGCTCTAGTCTACTGTGCCACCTAGCTGCCCCCGCTTTTTTTCTGTGCTTAGACTTAAAAGTGGATGATTGGACAGTGTTTGTTCATATAATTACTTATTTAAACAAGTATTACAGATGTGCATATGCAGAGGACTTGGCAAATAACAAATGTCTTCTTCCTTCCAGAGTTAGTCAACAGACATGTGCTAGAGTTGCATTTAACTTTTTTTTTTTAAAGTGAGGCAATTGGGGTTAAGTGACTTGCCCAGGGTCACACAGCTAGTAAGTGTTAAGTGTCTGAGGCTGGATTTGAACTCAGGTACTCCTGAATCCAGGGCCTGTGCTCTATCCACTGCGCCATCTAGCTGGCCCCTGCATTTAACTCTAAAAAGCATAACTACAAAAAAGTTTTTAAACTAGACTGTGGAGTAAAGCAGCATTTCTTGCTTTTGTGTCCAGTAGAAAAAAAAGGATTTTTTTTGTCCTGATGTGTTTGGGAAGAATTTTTCTCAATACAGATAGTAAATTTTCTGTTCTGTACAGATTTTCATAGATTCACGACCGGAGGGGAAGGAGATATTTAGCCCAAAAATTATTGTAACACTATTGCCTCAGATACAACAAATGATAGAATGAAAAGTAGTTCTACCCTTGCCAGCTATGCCTCCTCATAAGTTCTGTGGAATAGCATAGTATCCAGTAGAAAGGTATTCCTTTCTTAGCCCTCTAATTAGAAAATATCACCTTCTTTTCTCACAAGACAGCAAGCAGTTATTAAAGTACTTATTATATGCCAGACATTAAAAGCATGGAATATAATATAAGCAGCCAAAAAAAGTCCCTTCCCTCACAGAGCTTAAAACCAGCTGGGGAGAACGAAGGTTCTTGAGGAGGGTGGGGCATGGTATGGAAGTCCAGAAAAGTCAGAGGCATGGCTGGGAGGGGTATGAAGATTGTCTGACCGGTGGCCGTCGTCTCCAAAATGGAATCCCCAGGAAAAAAATCCACCAGGGGAAGGCAGGGGGTTGATATGACAGATGAAGGTTTCATGGGAGACTGTAGCAGAGACCTGGTCTTGAAAGCTGGGAAGTTCAGAAGCACCTGTAATTCACTTCTCGCTAGTATAAACTTAGATGCTGCCAGAACCCTGCAGGAGCCCAAATGAACTGCTGTAATTATTGGCATCTTCCAGTGTAGGTTTAGTGCCATTATTGGTTTATAATTAATGTGTTAGAAAATTGTTCTATTATGTGTTTGACTTAGTGTGATTTGGACCAAATCCTTAAAATCTACTTCTGACCTCATCATTCTACTGAAACTGCTCTTTGCAAAGTTACTATCTCCAAATTGCTATTGTGCTAGACCAAGGTTCATTTGAATATTCTTTTAGCTCTCCAGAGTGAAATGTATCATTTCTGCCTCCCCTTTCATCCATACCCAAATGCACATCCCACTTTCTAATTTGTAGATTTTTATATACACATAGACCTTTATGATTTAAGAGAGCTGCTCCCTTTGCCTTTCTGTTAGAACCATTTCCACTCCTGTATTTTTAAGTAACTTATCACACTGAGTCTTGGTGACTATAAATTTATCAATTTATGTAAAAATTTCAAGTTCACTTTATTACATGCATTTTATGCATTCTATAGTATATAGATACCTAAGGCCATAATTAGTTTTTCTGTCACTTCTCCATTGTTCACTTGCTGAGTGACCTCTGTGGAGACAGTGTTGTTCCATGACTTACAACCATTCAGTGATACTAGAAGGTTACTAATGTTAAGAAAAGCCTTTGTGACTGGGGCACCAGTCCACTGTTGGTTGAGTTGTGAACTGATCCAACCATTCTGGAGAGTAATTTGAAACTTTGCCCAAAGGGCTGTAAAACTGCATACCCTTTGACCCAGCAATATCACTGCTAGGTTTATATCCCAAAGATGTCCCCCCAAAGAAAAAAAGACCTATTTGTCCGAAAATATTTATAGCAGCTCTTTCTGTGGTTGTTAGCAATTGGAAATCAAAGGAATGCCCATCATTTGGATAATGGCTGAACAAGCTGTGGTATATGATTATAGTGGAATAGTATTGTGCTATAAGAAATGACAGTCAGGATGATTTCTGAAAGGCCTGGAAAGACTAATATGAACTGATCTATAGTGAAATGAGCAGAACCAGTAGGATGTTGTACACAGTGACAGCACTATTTTTTGATGAAGAACTGTGAATGACAGCTATTTTCAGCAATACAATGATCCAAGACAATCCCAAAGGACTAATGATGAAGCATACTATCTACCTCCAAAAAAAGAACTGATATTGATTGAACATAGACTGAAGCATGCTATTTTTCACTTTATTTCTTTCATTTTTTTCTTTTTATTTGAGTTTTCTTATACAGAATTACTAATATGGTAATGTTTTATGTAATTGCACATGTATAACCTATATCTGATTGCTTACTGCCTCAGGGAAAGGGGAGGGGAGAAAGGAAAGAAGGGATAGAATTTGGAACCCCAAACTTTAAATAAAAATGTTTATTACCCTCCCCCCCCCCAAAGAGCCTTTTTGTCTGTTAGAAATTTGAGGCCATTCAATACCTAAATAAATTTGTTTCTTTATTCCACTTTAAATCCCTTATAATATATTTGAATCTTGAATTGTGAAAAAGTAGGCTTTTCTTGGCATTAAGAGATTATTTGACTTTTTTCAACCCTGCAGAAATTCTGCAGAATATTCAACTTATACCAAAATGATGTTTCTGTTTGTAGAGGCTATTGGAAGCTGCTTGGGAGAAGTGGGTCCTATAGATTTTTCTACCATAGCCATTCAGCATGGTAAAGATGCATCTTATTCCAAGGCTCTTGACTTATTTGAAGACAGAAAACTTCAGTGGACCTTCATAATGCTCACATACCTAAATAATGCACTAGTTGAAGATTGGTGAGTGTTTAATGATAGTTTCTATGCAATACTGCCTAATGTATCTGTCTCCTAGAGAATGAGATTGCATATACGTTCTCTTGTTTTCTAGTCATGTTCAACCCTTTATGACCCTATTTGAGGTTTTCTTGGCAAAGATACTGGGATGGTTTGCCATTTCCTTCTCTAGCTTATTTTATAGATGAGGAAACTGAGGCAAATAGGGTTAAGTGATTTGCCCAGGATCACACAGCTAGTAAGTGAGGCCAGATTTGGACTCACGAAGATGAGTCTTTCTGACAAATGAAGTTTTTAAGTAACAAATTTAAAAAAAACTTTTTTTAGCCACTTTTGATAGAAATCTTTCTGGAATGCATAATATATATTTCTATGCCTTTTCAAAGAGTATATTGAATATAGCAGCATTTTTTAAGGATTTAGAGTTAAGATTTTAAGTTACTGAGTTAGACTAAAATATAGTAGCTTTCCATTTTCCCTTGTTATCAGATCATCTCCAATTATTTCTGCTATTGAAATGAATGTCTCCTATGACTTTTCCTATTTTTGGTTGCTTTTAATCTCTCCTGGTCTGAGAAATCAGATCATCAGGTTTGTTTTATATATGTATTTATCTGAGGTCAAATTTGAACTTAAGGTCTCTTCCTAATTCTATACCCAGCTTTCTGTTCATTGTGCTGCCTAACTCACTCTAGAAGGAGGCCTGTACAAGCCAGTTGTAGAGATGTAGCGATGTAGTGATGGAGAGTGAGGAGTTGAGGATGAATTTGGGGTTGTGAACCTGGATGGCTGAAAGGGTGATGGTATACTTGGTATTAATAATGAAAACTCAGAATAAGAATAGGTTTGGGGACCAGGAGAGAGATAACAAATTCTTTGGACATATTGATAATGAGATGTCTATGGGACATCAGTTTGAAATGTCTAATAGGCAGTTGGTGATGTTGGACTGAAATTCTGGAGAGACTAGGGATGGATATAAAGATCTTTATACAGATGCTAATTGAATTCATGGGAGAGTAACCGAGATTACTACTTGAGAGTATAGAAAGGAAAAGAGAGGGAGACCCAAGACAAGAGCCTTGGGATAAACTGAAGATTAGTGACATGGATGAAAATCTAGCAAAAGCAGACTAAAAAAGGAGTAGTCAGGTAGATAAGAAGATAAGACAGGCGAAATAATGTTTAAATAAAGTGAGTGAGTGAGAGAGAGAGAGAGAAGAAGATTATCTGTGAGATCATTTTAGTAATCCAGTAACTCTTTTAACACTACTTTAGATTTTTTTTTGCTTAATTTTTAATTCTCCATATTCTTTTCTTTTTCTTTTTTTCTTTTCTTTTTTTGCAGGGCTATGGGGGTTAAGTGACTTGCCCAGGGTCACACAGCTAGTTAGTGTCAAGTGTCTGAGGCCGGATTTGAACTCAGGTACTCCTGAATCCAGGGCCAGTGCTTTATCCACTGCACTACCTAGCTGCCTCTAATTCTCCATATTCTTAATCATTGAGAATGCCAGAACTCTGACTTTGAGATCATTTTGCTATATATTTCACTATTAGTGACAATAGTGTCACCATTTTAAGAAAAATATACTTTTCTTTCCCTCTTCCTCCTCCTTTTTGTATTCTCCTCTTCCCCCTTCTGAAGAAAAATTGTCTTTAGCTCCTAAGGGAAAAAGAGATTTTAAATTCTATTTTTAATCCTTAAATGATTTTTAAGGCTAATAAGATCCTACCTCTAACTTTAAAATGAAAAGCATTCATGCTGTATTAGGTTGTGATATTCCCAACTACTTTTCTTGATTCATTTGGCAAATTCAAATGAACATTTATTAAATACTTCTTATGTGCACAGTAGCATGGCATCATGCAAAGGTGTCAAACTCAAAAGAGAATGGCAGTTACTAAACTTTACATGAGGATCTTTGTGGACTACTTTAGGAAACCACAGTTACTTATGTTTTGTTGTATTTTTATTTATTTTGTTATTTCCCAATTTGGACTGTTGTGCCAGGTTTTTGACTACTGGTATAGTGGATACAAAGACCTGAATTCAGTTCTGCCTTTGACATATCCCTGCTGTGTGACTCTGGGCAAGTCATTTAACTTCTCAGGGTCTCAGGCAAACTCTTAAGTCACAAATCAGATGTTCTTTGCAGAGGAAGTGTTCCATGACAGGATAGCCAGTAAAATAACAGTTCGCAAACTGAAAAAGAAGAAAATAAATATATGGAACATTGTTGTCTATGGCAGGGTACAAAGGTAACTAAGAGTGTGGTCTCCTTTTCTGGAGCTTATGATCTAGGAGGGGCCAGGGAAGAAATAAGTAAAACACAAAAATAGAATATAAGTACATATGGAGGGAAAGACTACTTTTCAAGGTCAGAGAAAGGACAGATGATGAGTTTGTCTAATAATTTGTAATAGTAATACTTAAATTTCATCGGATTCAATATGGGCAATTGTGCGTTCTTCCTTTATAGTTGAGGAGTCATGTTGACTCCTTTGATGGTTATAATTTTGGTCATTGTATTAAATTCGTCCATCTGTACTTTGAACTTGTTTTCATGCTTACTAAGGAATTTGTTGGTTAGTTGTTAATATTTCTCAAAGTGCCTGTGTGGAATGGTGTTTATATGTGTGTGTATACATATGTTATATATGTTTATATATGTATATATTTGCAGTGTAAGGTTCGATCAGCTGCTGTTACATGTTTTGAAAAATATTTTAGCCACAAAGACTGGACATGAGTGCTGGGAGGTTTATAAGAAAACAACTGACCCCATGCTTATATACCTACAACCTTGTCAGAACATCTAGGAAAAAGGTATGTTTAATACTTGCTCAGTAATTATTGAGTACTTCTGTATGCCTAGTGCTAGCCGAGGGAATCTTAGCAGAAAGAGAAATATGAAATGCATTTCCCTTCAAAGAATTTATTTCCATTAATTGTACACTTAGCAAATAAAATAATAATGCTCAGGGTTATCATGCCTCTGAGGCTAAGCAATTCCTATTTCTCATCCTCATAAACTGGTTTGTGTATTTTTTTTTTTCCCTAGACAAGTAGGGCCTCAGTCATCTTAATTCTGTATGATGATTCTCTTATCCCTCAGTCACCTTAGGTTCTGTTTTTCAGGCTTCTCTGGTAAACTGGCGAGATACCTCTTTACAAAAGATTTAACTTATAGTCATAGAATTTAGAGTGTGGAAGGATCTTAGAGGTTATCTTGTCTGATCTCTACATGAAGCATGAATTCTCTCTGTTCCATCTTGATAAGTATCATCAGTTCAACTTGTCATAGTGTTCTTTTATGAAAAGAAAAAATAGTATATTAATTGTATAATTTTTAAAATTTATATTTTGATAATTTTATTGCTCCTCCTCCATGATTTCCTCATTCTCGCTGCCTCACTTCGTATGGGAAAGGCACTTAAGAAATCCTTTACAGTTGATAATTTAAGTATTAGAACACACCCTTAATACTGATTCTTTGCTTTCACAACTGTATTTTGTATGTTAGTCCTTTTTAAGGCCCTTGGAAAAGGCAAACTTTTTATGTAATATATGTGAAAGTATTCTCTCTACATAGATATTCTTTTTCTGTACTCAGAGAAAACTCTGTGAAGAGGAGAGTTGAGTAGCTTGTGGGATCTATGAGAGAAAATATGATGTTTCATTATTGCTTTCATATGACTCGAACCTTTGCTTTCCAGTTTCTAGAAGTTCCTAGAATTGACAAAGAAAATCCTTTGGAAAGCTGGGATGATCCACATGTGTGGATTCCTCAGGAAGAAAACCATGATAGTTGGATCAAGACATTGACTTGTACACTTTTAAAACAGTGGCGGCATAGAAAGTGAAATTCGTCTGTACTAAAGCCCCTGTGTGAATTAAGGAAGAATACATATCACCTCCAAGATTCTGCTTGGCTTAATCCCTTCTCTCTTGCCTTTTTATTCCATTTTTCTGTGGTAGTCACAGTCTTCCATAAATGTTTTACAAGTCTTCATACTTGAAGATAATGTTAGTGATGGGCATCCTCATCTTTTTGGCATATGTATCATATGTGTCTTATTTATGAATCATTATTCTCTTTCTACTTCTTAGTTCCCTATAGAAAGCATACATTTTCCTCATTTCCATCTAGTTGATATCCTATTCAGTCCTGTTAGCTTAATGACATACTATTCATATACATATCATTTAAAATTTGATATAAATTATAAGTACTGGTCTTAATAATCTCTGATTTACAGACTTATAAAAATTAAGCAGACTATTAAAAACATCTTTTTTATGTTTTGATATTGCTCTCCCCAGATCACTGTTGTAAATATGCATAATTGACGGTTTCAGATTTCCTATTTTGTGCTATACATCATTTCTAGTAACCCAGAAGGAAGAGTATGCTCTTCAGAGACTACATTTATATATTAATACTGTTCCACCTGTAAAGCAACATTTATTGTATGGCTATCATTTATTTGTTTCTTAAATATTAACTATAATCCGATCCTATGGTTTTGGTAAATCTTAGAGATTTGACATGCACTGATTTATTTGACATGGGTATACTGCACTGGTGCCACTACCATTTGTCATTCTTATAAGTATAATAAAACCTGTGGAAAGGACTGAAAACATAAAATTTATACATGTTATTTTTGCCTAAATCCTTGACTAGATGTATTTGTGTATTCTAGGTGAACTCTGACTTTTGTGGGTATGTGCTTCCGTATTTGATTCATGATATTTTGCTCCATGATAAAAATGAATCCTGGCGAAATCTCCTATCCGTGCATATCCAGGGATTTTTTACTAACTGTTTCAGATATTCTTCACAATCTAGCCGATCTACAACGCCTGCAACTTTAGATTCAGGTATTAAAAGCTTCTGAAATTTAAATATTATTAAAATAGAACCAGATTTGCTTTATGTAGTTTTATCCATGCCAATGAAGAGGGGATGCAATGTCACAGAAAATACAGAGCATTTGCTCTAAAAGATCAAAACTATGAGTATTTTATTTTCATTTGATTTAATAATGAAAGTTGTGAGGGGGTTGGGGGCAACAAAATTTCTTTTTATTTTTCTTAAATTAATTTTGGAATTAACTTTGTATTTTTTGTATTCCCTAAATAACACCTCAAATAATCACAATGTAGACATGGATCATAGAAGTGTGAGATGGCCAGGTAAGTCTACTCTATGATTATAAATTGCTATATGTGGCCCAAAGCATGTATAATCCATATGTATATAAACATAGTATAAATTGTTATAAACATCATTATGCTTTTGTTTATTAAATAATATCTAGATTTAAACATCATTTAAAAATTTTTTAACATTCTTCATTTGTTGATCATAAATAACTTCATTGATAACCTGAATTTTTTTATCATTTTCATGATTCAGTTTCGGTATCTTGATATGGTTAGATAGAGCTATTTGCCACATTATAAGATTTCAAACATTAGGTAGGTTCACTTTGTACTATATAGTTAGTATGAAATAATTTACTGTTTTGATATGATTAGACTTTGTAGTTAGAAAACGAATACTGTAACCCTTTATACTTATTCATTTTTAGAGGAAATTGTTAGAAAGCTATATGTGAAAATTCATGTATCTCATAGATATAACTTTAAATTTCTGGGTAGCATTTTTTTGTTTGATGCATCAGAAGATTCATTTCTGCCATATTTTATATCTTTTAAACTTAGAATCAGAATTTCCATTTCGAGGATCTTTGAATAAAAAATCAAGACGAACAATGCTTGCTGTTGTAGACTATATGAGAAGACAAAGGAGGTAATAAATACAGCCTCAGGACCTTTTGAATTTTGGAGGTAGAATCATAAAGATGGAAAAAGCTTTGCTAGTTTACTGTGTTAATAGGAGTTGCTAACTTAAGATAACCTAAGGCATTAGTGCCTAAAGCTACCACATGCAACACCTCAAATAGCTCATGAAGCCAAATGGGTTTGCTGTCCTTCTTGGGGAAGGTAGGGAAGCCAGAATCTAAATGAAACCATGCTCTGGGCTACCAGAACTCAGTACACCCTACCTTTTTGTGTTGTTCTTAATAGATTCCAGTTATCAATTTACAGTTGCACAACTGAACCTGTTTAGAGTTATAGCTAGTCTATAGGGACTTTAGAGATCACTTAATCCACCCCTTGATCTTATAGATATAGAAACAGGCCCAAAGAGATGGTGACTTTTCCAGGATCACACAGGTATGAAGTAGCAGACCTGGAATTAGGGCTTTATGAATAGATTCTCTATTAGCCGAAAGGCCTACCTTCTCTTATAAGAGATTAAGTATAATCTGTTCATCTCTGCTTGGCATTGTACTGACAAGGTCTTATTCTTGTGACATCCCATTGTTATTGCCATACTAATCTTGTCACTGAAATTGCTCCTCAAATTCATACATCCCCAAGTGGCCTATAGGAACAGGTCAGATTGTTTCATTAAAAAAAAAAAATGTTTGCATGTCAATGAGGGTTAAGTGGACTTGCCCAGGGTCACACAGCCAGTAAGTATCAAGTGTCTGAGGCTGGATTTGAACTCAGGTCCTCCTGAATCCAAGGCCAGTGCTTTAGTCCACTGTGCCACCTAGCTGCCCCAAATTGTTTCATTTTTTTTTTTTCCCCAGAGATCTCTTTTGTTGTACAACTTCATAATAAAGATTGCAGAATAGTATAGTGGGAGAAGCCTAAGCATGCAGTTCTAATCTTTCCTCTACATCTGTGTGCTTGGCCATCCGCAGGAAAATGAGGAAATTGGACTAGATCATCTCTCAGGTTACATCTACCCCTAAAACTTTGTTTATGCTACTCGCTGTGCCTCCCCTTTGGCCTTCTCTGTGTTTTAATTCCTAAAGGAGCTGCTGATGAACTCTGCGGACACATGGGTTCTCCGGGTGGTATAGCCTGGCTCCTTTTTATAATACAATATATTGTCTACACCTGATGTCTTGTAATATGATGACATTGTAGAAGAAATTCAAGTTTCAGTGTTTAGTTATGTGTTAGGGCTAGGGTGTTTCTGTGATTCCTTCATAGTGTAGGATTGTATGATCTTACTCTGATAAAATCAGTTTTTATACTAATACCTAATGCTAGGTGAAGATTTTGGAGGTATGAAGACTCTGAAGGTTTCTGAAATGATTTGCAGACTCGGTAGTTTTAGAAACACAGCTCTATGCTGATTTGTTTCATTATGAGCATATTAAAAGGCTAGGTTCCTTCCTTACCTTTCTCTCCTTTCTTCAATCACCAATTTATTTTCTTAATTTTGATTATGTACTTTAATTCATCTTTAATTCCACCTTTTTACAAAAGCAACTATAAGCTTTTAAGTGTAGGTGTTTCTAGATGAAACAGTTTATACAGTTAATTTTCCAGAATCTCTCAGGTAGACATGGAAAGCAAAATTTTCATTATTAATAAACTGATTTTAGAATCTTTCTGTTATAGTTATACCAAGAAATAGCACCAACACCAATAACTTTTTGTGTAATGAAATGTAACTGCATAAACACATTTTTTGAAGATTCTTTTAAATTTTATAATAATAGTTAATCTATGCAAGGGAGCTTTTGGATGCAAAGAATGTTAGAGCTGGATGAGGACCTTAGATATTAAATATTTTAAAATATGCTTGTTATATGACCACATTTTTGCAAAATTAATGTGTCTCTAAGCTAATAAGAAAGCAGCAGGGTAGCGTGACGCTCTACTTAGCTTGCCTATTTGATGTATAACATTGTAGTATTATGCAGGAACTTTTTAATTTAAGCTTAAGAAATGGGGTTCTCACTCGCTTTTAATTTTTTACCAGACTCTCTCAGCGACAGTTTTTGATGACGCTTTTTGGCTGGAGTTGAATTATTTGGAGGTTGCCATGGTAGCTCAGTCTTGTGCAGCTCACTTCACAGCATTACTGTATACAGAATCTACACAGACAAGAAAAATTTGGATGAGTCAACAGAAAAGGTATTGGCTTGAAAGTCTAATATTCTTCATATTTACGATAAGTTAAGGGGTGCTTTAAAAAAAAGACAGTTTAGACATAGACCCTATATATAGCAAAACAGATACTGCTGCTATTCACAGCATAGAAGAGTTTTGCTCTAGTTGAAAGAACTGTGTGTCCTTGGTAATAAACACCTCCTTTTCCAATTAAGAATACTAAGAATCCTAGTTGATTATAAATTGCTCTGAGGAGGGTATATCCTTTATACATCATTTAATGTGCTTAACAACCCAATAATGAGGCTTCAGGTGGGTTTAGTAAATATTTTTTTAATGAATGATCAAATCTTTGTTTTAGTTAAGTTATCACAAAACCTTTAGTTTATTGATGCTGTTTTACAAAAGTTATTGTTATGTTGACTATCTCGGTTTACTTTCAAATAATAAATTGGAGAGACAGATTCATAATTACTTTCTGCCTTATATCAATTGTGAGGTGTAATGATTAAATAATGAAAGAGATTACTTCATTACTGTACTGATTTTGATTGGGATCACGATTAGTTTATCATCACTTCTTGCTTAAAATTATTGCAGCATCCTTCTAATTAGTTTCTTGCTTCCAGTCTTTCCATTCTCCACACAGCTGCTGAAATAATTTTTCTAAAGCTCCTCAGCCTGACCTTTAAAGCTTCTGCAATCAAACTCCAATCTATATTACTTGACTTATTTCATGAAAGCAGCATGGCATAGTGGACAGAATGCCAAACTCTGGTGTTAAAAGGCCTGAGTTTCAAAGTTTGCCTCAGATACTTACTACTGATGTGACCCTGGGCAAGTCATTTAACATTAATATCTCATTTTTCATATCTGTAAAATTGGGTTATTAATATCTTTGACACTTCTCTCACAGGTTTATTGTCAGGATCAGGTGAGATAATAGCACCTTCCAAATCTTAAAGTGCAATTTTATTGTCAGTTATTAATATACTACTACTCTGTTCAGGCCACATTAGCTTGTTACTTTAACTTAGTATTCGGTTTCATATCTGTGCCTGGAATAAGACTCTTTCATCACCTCTGCTTCTGAAGGTTCAACTAGAAGCTACTTCCAGAGGAAAAGCTTTTTTGTAATACTTTTAGTTGTTAGTGTTCTTTCCCTACATTACCTTAAATTGTAATCTTGAAATTCTTTGAAGGCAGGAACCATCACTGTATCTCTAGCACCTAGCCTATGCCTTGCACATGGAACTCACTTAATGTTTGTTGAGTTGAGTTTCATGATGGATAATTTTTTTTAAATGGAGCTAAGAAGGTAATGGTTCGAATCACTGGAAAAGTATACTCTTATTTTCACTGTTCTCTGATCTTTGTGCCATCTTAATTGATTTTTTTATATCAGCTTTAATTTGAGGGGAATGCATTTTATGTGGCAGTTTGTAGGATTGATTCTTGGTCTATTGCCATAAAACATTTCTATTGAAAGAGAAGATAAAATGGTAATGTCATTAGTCCTTTTTTGCATTATAGTTACAAATTATTTTTGTTGAAGATAGCCTCTAAACTATAAACATAGTGAGGCTTTGTACTCTGGAAAATCAGATGCCTGGATTCTGATACCTAACAACAGTTTTTTATGTCCTTTTATAATATTATTTGACTTTAATTTCTTAGACTTATCCCTCAGATAGAATATAACTAACACTATCATTTATATAAATAGAGACCATATTTGAGAATTGATATTAGTCATTTTAGTATGTAAGCATCCTTAGAGCAATTATGTTGTTCTTGTAATACATAGTGAATAGAAAAGTGCTTCTTTCCCAGGGTTTGGATGTCAGAAGAAGATATTTAGATTTTGGGGGCAGCTGGGTGGTGTAATTGAATGGGACACTGGACCTGAAGTCAGGAAGATCTGATTCAAATGTGGCCTTAGACCTTACTAGCCATGTTACCCGGGCAAGTCACTTTACCCTGTTTGCCTCAATTTCCTCATCTGTTAAATGAGCTGGAGAAGGAAATGGCAGAACACTTCAGTATCTTTGCCAAGAAACTAGATGAGGTCACAAAGTCGTTGGACATAACCGAAAAACAACTGAACAACAAAGAAGTTATATTTAGAAATGGAAATGATTTGGAGGTTAGCTAATCCATCACCACATGTCACTTGCCCAAAGACACCCAGATAGTAAGTAGCAAACAGAAATTTGAACCCAGGTTGTCTGACTTCAAATCCATTGCTTTGGTACTTTGCTCTCTTAAAAGTTTGTCATTTGTTTCTAAGTATATATTTTGTTATATTAGATTAATCTACATGTAGTACAAACATATTAAACTCAAAGCACTGAGCTTCTGCAAAATAGGAATAATTGAGTTCTATGATAAATATAAAGGGCTGTAGACATGCCTACATTTGATGTAATTGGGGTTAAATTTTGGTTAACTTTAGGAAAGTTGCATAGTAAATTTGGACAGTTAGTGCCTGCTCTAGTAACGTAGTTTTGAGGATCGTCAGGGGTTCATGTTAATTTTCCACTAAACACTGTCCAACAGTTCAAATTGGATTTTCTCTTTTATAGAGCTACTTTCTCAGCAAGCAGAAGTTTAACATTTGAAGATGGAAGTCCAGTGTACAACTATTTCTAGTTTGAGTGAGAAAAGTAAAGAAGAGACTGGAATAAGTTTACAGGTAAAATAGACTGCCTCCTTTTGGATTATTAATAACAATTTTAATAGTCCTTATTGAGGTCAGGAGCATGTAAATAAATAAATACATCTGCTTGTGTGTACATAATGTTATTTTACAACCAAAATTATTACTGTGCTTAACCTGATAGCAGGCTTTAAAATATAACAAAATTTGGAAATTAACTAAAATAAAGCAGGAAGGAGTTTTTTTACATTGGCATACTAAGCAGATACAATACAAATTCATTAATTCAACTTCTTCGAATGGGAATTTCTTTTTGTTTGATTTGTGGTTTGTTTTGTTTTTTGGTGAGGCAGTTGGGGTTAAGTGACTTGCCCAAGGTCACACAGCGAGTAAGTATCAAGTGTCTGAGACTGGATTTGAACTCAGGTCCTCCTGACTCCAGGGGTCAGTGCTCTATCCACTGCGCCACCTAGCTGCCCCTCTAATGGGAAGTTCTTTAAAAAAAAATTAGTGGCTGGGAAGTAATTTGGCCTTTGAATTAGGTTTTAAGTGGCAATATCTTTATACTTTGATAGACTTATGATCTGATTCATTGTGGATATTGCCATCAGTGATGGTTTACAACCATACATACCTACCTATATAACTTTTGCTCTTGTCCTCTTATTCCTGGGATGTTCACGTCAATGTTCAGAGGCTTTCCTAGAAATTTCTTTATGCTGAATAGATACCAATGGAGTGGGCTGTTATTCAGTATCCCTCAAAATCATTTTGAGATCATCCCGTGGTTTTTTTTTCCCCCAGTCAGACATTTGCCAAATGAATTAATAGATTTAATAATGGAATATAATTTTAGGGGACCCTTTAAACTTAAAATGCAAACTGTTTTTAAGCTATTTCAAGCATATTAGGAATACCTACTTACACTTACTATTTTATAACAATTCTCATTTAGTCAAATAACTTTCTAAATATTGGGAAACATTTTGCTGTTATTGGTCTAAAAATTATGTGTATTTGAAATTAATATAACTTGTTTTAGTCCTTCTAGGATCTATGATTTCATAAGGGTGCATATTCTCTCCAGTAGTGCAGAACAAAAGCCCTCACTCACTAGATTAATAGATTTAGATGACATGGGGGGAGAGTAGACATTTGATTTAATGCCTTAGGCAACTTAGCTAGTAAGGGAAACTCTCTCTACCAATTCAAATCTGCATCTGCTCTGCAACTTTCAGTCTTACAGAGTTGTATGGGGTGTTCAGAGGGTTAAATGTCTTGCTCAGGGTCACATGGCCAGTAGGTGTTAGAGATGAGACTTGGGCCTATGTCTTCTTAACTCCTAGGGAAACCCTTTATCCACCCCATTGCCACTTATCTACTTCACGATAATAGAGAGTCTTCCTAAATCATTCTCTGGTAAGGTAGATCCATATTTATCTGGGCTGGGCCTCAAGGAGGAGATAGTTCTTTGACTCCCAGTACTGAAGAGAAATATACCACATTTATATCACTGATGACTTAAATATTTCATGAAATACATAGTTAAATATAATATTATTCAATTTATTTGTAAAATATAAAACCATAAATTTGGGAAGGGGAGGAAGTTGTACCTTGATCATTATTGTATAGTTTCTTTTTTCTTTTTTTATTATTACATAATATAAAGATAACACTAAAATTCATCAAATTGCATTTCTTATCTCTCGTTCACTTTTGGTATTCTGATATTATAGGATCTTCTTATGGAAATCTATAGAAGTATTGGAGAGCCTGATAGTCTTTATGGCTGTGGTGGAGGGAAAATGTTACAACCCCTTGTTAGCAAGTTATTTCAAATGCTTTAAAAATTAATTCATTTCTATCTAATGGTATAATTCCCTCATTTCTTTGGTAAATGATCATATTTCCTATCTCTTCTGTGAAACTGAAAATCAATAGTGATCAAAAACCCAAAAGCTTTCTTTTTCTGTCTCAGGATAAGAACATATGAACATGAAGCAATGTGGGGAAAGCACTTGTGACCTATGACCTTGAGACAGCTCTCATCCCCAGCCTACACGCCAGGGCAGGAATAATACAGGTACATTTCTTCATCTTTCACAGTGTTCACCATACATGTCCTACTCTTGCTTTTAATGTTTAATTAGGATGTTTATAGACATAAAATTAAATTAAGGAAGTATTTTGTATTGTGATTGGTGGTGAGAATTGAAATTATCTGTTATTGTTACATTGTGTAATATTTTAGAGTGGTTTTCTCCAGCATTTCTATCACTGGCTGATTTGCCAAAGCAAATCTAAACTTTGAGCAGAAATCTGAACTTTGTCTAATATTTGAGCCTTTAAGTTACAATACAATGACTTTAAATCAGAACTGTTCTGCAGGTATTAGAATCTTTATGAATAATGCTGCTAGAATCCTGTTTTCACCACTAATTTTTAATTTAAATTAACTAATGTTAATTTTCATTCTTGATCAGGCCTTGCAGAATTTTGGTCTTTGCCACACTCTTTCCACTTACTTAAAGGGTTGGATCATGAACACTCGAGTGGTGTGCTGAGCAGCAGGAACTTGCTATCAAGCAGCATGGGAGGAACATGCAGTGGGACTATTGTCCTTCCCACAGGTAAAAGAAACACACACAAAACACCCATTCTTTCTTTCTTGCTACGCCTAGATATATATATGAGAGATTCATGTCATATTCTCTTAAAGGCATAGTAAGGAACTGAAGTTTTTCTGTTTCTCAAAAAATTTTGGAGTGGCAGAAATAATCAAAACTCTGATAAAGCAGTTGTTTAGCTTAAGACAACTTAGGAGGACATTAGAACAATCTGACCTCCCTGTATGGTGGTCTGGCCTAATTGAAGTGTATATACCTCAGGGTAAATACTGCTGAGTCAGCAAATAGCAAGCCCTGGAGGCAGCTGTGTAGGAGCTTCCAGAACTTAACACACAGTGTAGGGGTTGGGTGGCTGATGAGGGTAGATGGGGGGGCCCTTCCCCTGGTACTGGAAGCAGGGTCCACACTCGGTGACCAGACAAGTTCTTGGGCTGTGGCTGCTGGCAAGGAGCAAGCACAATGGATACAGTTACATAGGGGTGGGGGCCCTCCTGGTTGTAATCAGTCTCAGGAGAATGGAGTTCCAGCTGACAACTGGGAGCAAGAATGTTTGTGGTGGCAGCAGTTCATGGGTTGGGGCAGAGAGGAGTGCCTGAGGTTATTTATAGACCAAAATGTGAACCGGAGGGGCCTTGGATTATAGAACTTTGGAAGAACCAAGAGGTCAAAGCCCTCCAGATAGAATTCAGAAAACAACAGCAAGAAAAACCTGAAGTCTAAGATATTATCCTCCACACCCTGGGAACAGAGTCTAACTAACTAAAAGTTAACAGCCAAGAAACAGGTCATTTAAAAAAGCCCCCCCCAAAAAAGTAAAAAATGGAGAAGGAGCTCAACTGTGCTGGTAGAGAATATCAAGGTTCAAAATCAGAAGACAAAACAGCTTATTGTAAAGCTTCAAAGAAAAATGTAAAATGGTAACAAAACTAAAAAAATGTTCTTGGAAGAGCTTAAAAAAGATGAGAGGTTGAGGAAATTAGGAAAAGAAATGAGTAATGCAAGAAAAGTAGGAAAATTATGAAAAGAATGGAAAATTCTTGATGGAAAAAAGATCCAAAAACTTACTGAAGAAAATAACTCCTTAAAAATTAGAATTGGGAAAGGGGAAGCTACTGACTTCATAAGATTCCTGGAAATAATAAAATAAAATAAAAAGAAGTAATACAAGATAATGCGGAATATCTCATTAGAAAAACAAAAGACCGAGAAAACAGATCTAGGAGAGAGAATATAAGAGTTGTTGGACTACCTGGAAATTATGACCAAAAAAAGAGTCTAGACAATATATACTTCAAGAAATAATTTTTTGTTTTTGTTTTTTTTTTTACTTCAAGAAATACCTAAGGAAATTTGCCCTGAAGTTCTAGAACTAGAAGGTAAAACAGAAGTTGATAAAAGATCCATTAATTACTGCCTGAAAGAGATTCCAACATAAATACTCACAGGAGCATTACAACTAATTTAAAAAGCCCCTGGTTAAGGAGAAAATATTACAAGTAACTAGAAAGAAACAATTTAAATACTATGGAGCTGCAGTCAGGATAACATAACATTTTGCATCTTCCACATTAAAAGACCAAAAAGCATGGGATATGATAGTCTGAAGAGCAAAGGTACTTAGTTTTCAACCAAGAATAACTTACTCAGAAAAAACTGAGTATAATCGTGCAAGGGAAGAAATGGATATTTTATAAACCAAAGGACTTTCAAGTATTTTTGAGGAAAAACTAATAAAGAGTGTAAAGGCCTCATATCTAAAATACATAGAGAGGGGCAGCTAGGTGGCTCAGAGGATAAAGCACTGGCCCTGGATTCAGGAGCATGTGAGTTCAAATCCGGCCTCAGACACTTGACACTTGCTAGCTGTGTGACCCTGGGCAAGTCACTTAATGCTCATTGCCCCACAAAAACAAAACAAAACAAAAACAAACAAACAATAAATATATAGAGATCTGAATCAAATGTATAAGAATTCAAGTCATTCCCCAATTGAGAAATGGTCAAAGGATATGAACAGGCAGTTTTCAGATAAAGAAATTAAAGCTATCTATAGCCATATGAAAAATGTTCTCCATCACTATTGATGAGAGAAATGCAAATTAAAAGTACTCTGAAGTACCACTTCAAACCTATCCAACTGTTAATATTACAAAAAAGGGAAATGATAAATATTGGAGGAGATGTGGGAAAAATGGAACACTAATACACTGTTGGTGGAGTTGTGAACTGATTCAACCATTCTGGAGAGCAATTCGGAACCATGCCCAAAGAGTTATAAAACTATGCAGATCCTTTGACCCAGCAATACTACCACTAGGTCTATATCCCAAAGAGATCATAAAAAAGGGAAAAAGACCCATAAGTACAAAAAATATGTATTTTTTGTAATAAACATTTTTATTTATAGTTTTGGGTTCCAATTTTTATTCCTCTTTCTCTCCCTCCCCTCTCCCTGAGGCAGCAAGCAATCAGATATAACCCATACATGTATGATTATGTAAAATATTATCATATTTGTCATTTTGCACAAGAAAACTTGTAAAAAGTACTTTATAGCAGCTCATTTTGTGGTGGCAAAGAATTGGAAATTGAAGGGATGCCCATCAAGTAGGAAATGGCTAAACAAGTTGTGGTTTATGAATGTAATGGAATATTATTATGCTGTAAGAAACGATAAGCAGTCGAATTTCAGAAAAATCTGCAAAGACTTATATGAATTAATGGTGAGTGAAATGAGTAGAACCAAGAGAACATTGTAAACAGTATTAACAACATTGTGTGATGATCTACTGTGATAGACTTAGCTCTTCTCAGCAATACAGTGATCCAAGACAGTGCCAAAAGACTCATTTTGGAAAGTTCTGTCCTCATACAGAAAAAAGAACTATGGAGTCTGAACCCAAATTTTAAGCACACTATTTCTTTTTTGTTGTTCTTTCCTTGTGTTTTTTTTTCCTTTTGTTCTGACTTTTCTTTTACAGCATGACTAATGTGGAAATATGTTTAATATGATTGTAATGTGTAACCTATATTAGATTGCTGTCTCTCCTTGGAAGAGGAGAAGGAAGGGAGGGTGGGAGAAAAATTTGGAACTCAAAATCTTTCAAAAGTGAATGTTGAGGGGCAGCTAGATGGTGCAGTAGATAAAGTACTGGCCCTGGATTCAGGAGGACCTCAGACACTTGATACTTTCTAGCTCTGTGACCCTAGGCAAGTCACTTAACCCTCATTGCCCTGCCAAAATAAAAAGGAAAAAAAAGTAAATGTTGAAAACTATCTTTACATGTAATTTTTTTTAAAAGGGTCTGGTAAAATAAAATAAAATTTAAAAAGGTGTCATTGATAAGTAATATCCCTATTAAACATGTATGTACCAAATGCTATATCATTCATATTTTTGAAGGAAAAGGTTAAATGAATTACAGTGGAAATATATCAAAACTAAATAGCAGAGGATTTCATCCTTCCCTCTGAAAACTATATAGATCTAACCAAAGAATAAGATTAATAGAATCTTAGATAAGCTAGATAAATATATATCTGGAGAGAACTGAATGGGAATAGAAAGAAATATTCTTTTTCTCTGCAGTACATGACACATTTAGAAAATTGACCATATATCAGCCCATAAAACCTTTTAGTTGTACTAGAAATACCACTATTAGGTCTGTTTCCCAAGGTGATAAGGGAAAAAGGAGGAGAACCTATATGTTCCAAAATATTTATAGCAACTCTGTGTAGTTGCAAAGAGCTAGAAATTGAGGGGATGCTATTAATTGATTTTTGGTTGTTTTGCGAGGCAATAACGTTAAGGACTTGCCCAGGGTCACATAGCTAGTAAGTATCAAGTGTCTGAGGCCAGAGATGAGCTCAGGTCCTCCTGAATCCAGGGCCAGTACCCTATCCACTGTGCCACCTAGCTGCCTCAGATGCTATTAATTGAGGGAATGGCTGATAAGTTGTTGTATATGATTGTGATGGAATACAACTGATCAGTAGGAAATAATGAGCAGATTGATTTTAGGAAAACATGGAAATACTTGCATGAAATAATGAAGAATGGAAAGATTTGAACCAAGAGAACATTGTATACAGTAACAGCAATATTCTTTGAAGAGTAAATGTGAATGACTAAGCTATTCTGAACATTCAAATCAACTACAGAAGACTTATGAAGGAAGATACTATCCACCTCTAGAGAAAGACATCTGTGTCAAATGTTGGCCTTCTTTAGTGCAGGGTTGGGAGGGTGGGAGAGAAATGGCTTATAACTCAAATGTAACAAAAAAAAAAAAATGACCCTTCTTCTTCCGCCCGCCCCCCCCCCCCCCCCCCCCCCCCCCGCCCCTGCCCTAATCCAGCAAACCAAGCGCATGTTTCACATCCTTTTCTTCTTAAAAAAAAGACTCTCGGGGGCAGCTAGGTGGCGCAGTGGATAGAGCACCGGCCCTGGAGTCAGGAGTACCTGAGTTCAAATCTGGCCTCAGACACTTAACACTTACTAGCTGTGTGACCCTGGGCAAGTCACTTAACCCCAATTGCCTCACTAAAAAAAAAAAAAAGACTCTCCAGCTATTTTGTAAAATTGGAATGAAAAAAAAAAAGTGCTTTGAAGGCAGGACTTCACAGTAAAAATAGTGCTGGATTTAGAATCAAAAGACCTTTGTTCAAATCCAGGTCCAATATTAGTTCCTTTTCAACTTTAGGGAAGTCTTTAAACTTCTCTTTGCCTCAGTTTGTAGTATATGTTTGAAATCTATCGTCCTGTGCTCTTATATAAAAATCCAATTAGTGTGGGGGCAGCTAGGTGGCACAGTGGATAAAGCACCGGCCCTGGATTCAGGAGGACCTGAGTTCAAATCCAGCCTCAGACATTTAACACTTACTAGCTGTATGACCTTGGGCAAGTCACTTAACCCTCATTGCCCCACCCCCTAAAAAAATCCAATTAGTGTTTAATTAAAGAAAAATTAAATCCAGTCCCCTTTACTCCCCCCCCAAAAAAAGAATTTACCCTGGAAAATACCCACTATTCCCCTTAGAAATTGAATTTTGAGTTTTTGCAAATATGGGATAAATTGGGAGGGCCTCAGAGCAATTAAAACAAACAAAAAAGCCTCTATTTGCCTGTCTCTTATCAATCTATCTTTATCTTCATCTCCATTCAGTATTCCCAAATACTCTGTATTCATAACTTGTAAAAGGTATAATTCTGACTTTTAAATCATGTTATAGTGGAAAGAGTTCTGAACTTGGAGTCATAGGACCTAAATTTGAATCCTTCCTCTGCCATTAATACCTGTGTGTTCTTGGGCAAGTCACTTAATTTCTTTGGGCCTCACTTTACTTATATGTAAAATTAATGTTGTATTAGATGACCTCTAAGATCTTCTCTAGACCTAGATCTATCATCCAAAGATTATTAAGATTTAATTTTCAAAATATTTCACGACAAAGTTGTAATATCCAAAATGCTTAGCTTATGCCTTTTCTCTGCTTAATATGATCTTTTTCTGCTTAAATAACCCATCCTGATATTCTTTACCAAAATTTCTAGAAATTAAATAAAAAATATAGGACAATTGAGATCTCAGTTCATCTCAAAAAACATTTAAAAAACATGGCATTTTGTCTTTAAGTTGATGAAGATGGCAGGAATGCCTGCTTTAAAATTAAATTTGTGGTTTTATCTTTCATTGATCTCAAAGAAAAGGAACAGAAGGACCTGGCTACCATGAATCATTGTACAACTCCCTGCAGTCTTTAAGAGACAAAGAATTCTCTACATTCTATGAAACCCTCAAATATGCCAGGTATAAGAGAAAGAAAATGATTTTTTAAAATGTATGTATATCTGCATATGGTACTCTGATGTACTGATTAATCAATCAAAAACAATTTATTAAGCATCTACTATATTCCAGATACTCTCCTAGGCACTAGAAATACAAATATGAACTATGAAACCTAAGGACTCATCAGTAAGGACTGTATTTTCTATCGAGGAGGCTGTGTGTATGTGTGTGTGTGTGTGTACATACAAATAATCACAAGGAAATACCAGTTAGGAAGAGAGGAAACTAGCATTTGCAAGGTTCAGGAAAGTTTTCATATAGAAGATGGTGCTTGAGATATGGCTTGAAGTGAGGCATTCTAAGAAAATTTTCTGAAAGGAATATATTTCAGGAATGGAGGATTGGCCACTGCAAAGCCATGGAGACAGGTGATGGAATTAATGAGTTAATAGAGTTAATGCTAGGTGGTACAGTAGATAGATATATAGTATATATATAGATAGTAGATAGAGTACCAGGCTTGGAGTCATCAGTATCTTAGTTCAAATCCAGCCTCAGACACTTAAAAGCTGTGTGACCTGGGCAAAGCACTTAACCCTCATTGCCCCAGTTCTTCATCTTTTAAAAAAAAAAAAAGAGAAGGAAATGGCAAACCACTTCAGTATATTTGCCAAGAAAACCCCATGGACAGAGTCCTTTGGGTCACATAGAATCAGGTACAACTGAATGACTGGACAATAAGAGTTAAAGAACTGTAGCTTAGTTTTCTAAGTGTAAAGATACAAATGGTTCAGATGACTAATAATTAAACAAAGAGTAAAAAGCTATTTTATCATAAATATATTTGTATGTTTTCATTTTGTGTAATGTTTCTTTAATCCCAGTACTAATTAATTGTCTTAATACATAGGTTATTATGATTTTATTACAATGATATATTATCTAGGCATGTTCAAAGGCTATTATAGCAGATTTTGAAATTTTGGTTTACTTGAATCACTTTCTTCATTCTTAAATTTCTCTTTCTCCTGTCACTAGAGTGAAAGAGGTGGAAGAATTGTGTAAAGGCAGCCTTGAGTCTGTATATTCACTCTACCCTACTCTCAGCAGATTACAGGCTATTGGAGAGTTGGAAAATATAGGACAACTTTTCTCCAGGTATGTCTATGATTAATTTACTTGTTTTTAAACTTTCTGATATAATAAACCTCATAATATCCTACTTTTGTCAGTGATTTTGAACAAATATAGGTTTATACCACCTCTTTAATCAGCTAACCAAGCACCCCAGGATATTTTTCAAATTGATCTTGCATATTTGATTAAATTTTTCCAGGTAAAAATTCATTTTAACTTCCATTAATCCTGCAGATTAAGTCTCATATATTTACTACCTATATGACCTTGGTAATTTATATGGCTTCCCTGGGCCTCAGTTTCCTCAAGTATAAAATGAAGGGATTGTAAAAGGTCATATCTGATATAATTTTTAACTTTTAGAAGCTAGAATCTAGAGATTATTTTTAGCTTCTAACTTCATGTAATCCTATATGATTTTTTTTCAGAGCAGCTCTAATTAAGAAGCAAATTTCCTGCAACCCCCCACTCCAATTCTTTTTTTACTCAGCATCCTTTGAAAAGAATATTGTATATTTCTACGGCATTTTAGTTTACAATATATTTTTGTGTATTATGTCATACATGTGTTATATATTATGTTACTCTTCGTAACAGTCCTATGAAAAAGGCAAGGAATATCTTGCATGCTATAATGGGAAAAGTACTATATTCTTTCTCAGGGTACCTAGGTAGTAATAGTTCCCTCTCTGCCTCCTACTAACTGGCCTTGAGTGACTTAACCTCAGTGTTAACCCATCAAATGAGGGAATTGGATCTTTTTCCAGCTACAGAATGCTGTAATAAAGTACTTTGCAACTTAAAATAGTCTATAAACAGGAGCTCTTATTACAGAAAAGAAAACTGAGAGAGCTTAAATGACGTCACATAGCTGGTGAGTGATGATACTAGGACTAAAAACTTAGATACAGTGCTCTTTGTACTATGTGCTTCTGTTTCTTAGGTGACTAAGTTTGGTATTTCTTTTTTTAAAAATTAAAAAAATAATAATAAACAATTATTTTAAAGTTTGAGTTCCAGATTCTATCCCTCCTTCTCTCCCTCCTCTTCCCCACTCCCTGAGGCAGTAAGAAATCAGATAATAGGTTATACATGTGCAATTATGTAAAACATTACCATATTAGTTGGTATTTCTTCTATATTAAATTGTGGATAGGGTTGGTAAAATGGACTGCTAGGAAGCTTTGGGGGTTGCAAGGTAAGGACTGGAGTAAGTAAGTGTTGCCTGGAACACAGACATAATTTTATGTAGTGGGTTTGTGGAAGAGGAGGAAGATATGTGAAGGGTTAAAGTTGTTCAGTGTAGGACCTTCTTGCAAAAATAAAATACTAAAGTTGCAATTGAAAATTGTACAAGTTAAGATTGTCCTGGGACTAGCAAATTAAAAAAAAAAAGTGCTTGGAGTAGGGAGAGCCTCTGGTTTTCTCACCTGTAGAAAATGGGGTAGGGTAGAAATGCACTCAGTCTTAACTGGTGAGATCTTTCAGAGTTCTATTTCTCTGAGGTTCAGGGATTTATCTTTATAATGAAGAAAATTGATAAAATTCTAGGGAGACAGGGAAAAGGAGAGAAAGAATAGGGGATGTGAAGGAAAACACTTTCTGTCCACTATCATCTTTGATGTTATGAAGTAGAAATGTTTGTCTCTGTGAATTTCTGTCTTCCTTTCTTATCAAATTTGGTAGATGTTTAAAATCAAAATTAGAGGCTTATTTTTTTATTGAGGGGCCATGAGGGTTAGGTGACTTGCCCAAGGTCACACAGCTATTAAGTATCAAATATCTGAGGCTAGATTTGAACTCAGGTCCTCCTGAATCCAGAGCTGGTGCTCTATCCACTGCACCACCTAGCCACCCCAAAATTAGAGGCTTAATTGTGTGACAAAAGAACTTTTGTATTATTTCTTTTTGTTTCTTATTTCCATGTGAATGTAATTTTTGTTTCTCTTTATGCTTTATCGTATGAACTTTAAAACTATGCTTTCAGATCTATCACTGATAGAGAACTCACTGAGGTGTATGGGAAGTGGCAGAGACAGTCCCAGCTTCTCAAGGATAGTGATTTTGCTTTTCAAGAGCCAGTCATGGCTTTGCGTACAGTCATTCTTGAGACCCTAATGGAAAAAGAAAATGAGAATCCACAAAGGGAAGTTATTAAGGCTATTCTCACCAAGCACCTTGTTGAACTATCTACATTGGCCCGGACTGCCAGAAACACACAGGTAATAAAAATTTTAAATATTTCAAGCAACTCATAGGCCTGTTCTTTTAATAGTCATAAAACTGGTGATATTAAAAGGAAACTGTTAGTAGGAGAGAAAGAGATAACAGTAAAATTTATACTCAGATGTCACCATTGTTATTTCAGCTTCCTGAAAAGGCGATGTTTCAAATCAAACAGTATACTTCAGCCAGTTGTGGAATCTCTGAATGGCAGCTGGAGGAAGCTCAAGTATTCTGGGCTAAAAAGGAACAGAGTCTTGCCTTAAATATTCTAAAACAAATGATCAAGAAGCTAGATGAAATTTTTTCACAGGTTTGCACCGTTTTTATTGACTATTAGTTTAAAAACTGGGTTTTTGACTTTTAAAAAGCCCGTTGCTCTTATCAGACTCCAGAGACCCCTGAAGATAAGGTTCTGAAGTGACACACATATTATCTGCCCATATTAGATTGAAAACAAGTCATCTTTGTTTTGTCTATTATAATTGTTTGCACACATTTTCATTTTTATGTTTCTCTTGCCTCATTTGTTTATATCTTAAAGTTTCTCCTCAGCTCTCATCTTTTTATCTAGGATGCTTGGAAGTCCTCTATTTCATTAAAGAGTTTTTTTCCGGGGCAGCTAGGTGGCACAGTGGATAGAGCACTGGCCTTGGAGTCGGGAGTACCTGAGTTCAAATCCAGCCTCAGACACTCAATACTTACTAGCTGTGTGACCCTGGGCAAGTCACTTAACCCCAATTGCCTCACTAAAAAAAAAAAATTAAAAAAAAAAGGTTTTTTCCCCCCTTGTAGGATTTTACTGGTTTTACTGGGCAAATTAATTTTGATTGGTAAGACTGTATCTTTTATCTTCTGGAACATATTCCACGCTCTCTGTTCTTTTAAAACATAGTGGCTGCCAAATCTTCTGTGATCCTGACTCTAGGACGTTTTCCTTGAATTTTTTTTTCTGGGTTCTTGCAGTAATTTTTTCCTTTAGATTTTGGAAGTTCTAGATATTGGATATGATGTTCTTGAAAGTTTACATTTTAGAGTTTCTTTCTGTTTCCATTTTGTCTTCTGGTTTTAAGAAGTCTGGGAAGTTTTCCTTTAAGATTTTAAAAAATATTATATCTAATCTTCCTTTTTTGGGTCATGGATTTTAGGTAGTCCAAAGATTATTAAGTTCCCTCTTCCTTGATCTATTTTCCAAGTCAGTTATTTTAGCTATAAGGTACCTTATACTTCTGAGGTATTTTTTTTCTTCAGTCTTTTGGCTTTTAATAATATTTCTTCTCTCTCTCTGTCTCTCTTTTTTTTTTTTTAGTGAGGCAATTGGGGTTAAGTGACTTGCCCAGGGTCACATAGCTAGTAAGTGTTAAGTGTCTGAGGCTGGATTTGAACTCAGCTACTCCTGATTCCAGGGCCGGTGCTCTATCCACTGCGCCACCTAGCTGTCCCAATAATATTTCTTGATAGCTCATAATTATCTTTTGTTTGGTTCATTATAATTTCAAGTAGGTGAGGTTTTATACTTCTTGTCCTAAGCTATTAATTCCCTCTTCAATTCTTGCTTCCAGAGCTCTCAATGCTTTTACATTTTTTCTCTGGTGACTTCATTCCATCTTTAAAAAAACATTTTAAACTCTTTTTAAAAAAAAAAAATTACTTCATCTTTTCCAGGAATTATAGTTCAACTTGTGCTCAAAGTGTGTGTTCTTTGAAGTTCTGTTTGTACATGTTTTAGAGCCATTCTCTTCTGGATTTGTGTCTTGAGCATCCTTGTCATCATAATAGCTCTCTTGGGAGGAATTCTTTTTTGCTTTCTCATTCTTCTCTCTCTGACTTTGTGTTAGGACCAGGTTCTCTACATTTCTAGAAGGAGTGTCTGTTCTTTGTTTGGTCCTATTTTGTGTCCTTTTGGGTCCTTCTGCTGTTTTCTTGGGGTCTTGAATTGGAATATCATTCCAGGATCTCAAGGATACTTCAAGCTTTTCATTGCTTCTGAAGTGATCTGATCCAAAGTGAAATAACCTCCTACTTTGAACTCTGCAAGTTCCTGATCTGTGTTTGGGGGTGAGCAACACAGTTGTTTGAAGTTCCAGCAGACTGCTTCTGGACCCAAACACTGTCATCCATTTAGAAAGCTCTGCAAGTTCATCATGACAGAACCATTCCCCCTGGGTCTGAGATTCCTGTCCTTATTATTCTGGGGTAGACTTCAGACTAAGTTGAAGGCTAGCTTTGAGACCCTGCTCTGCTTCCTGGAGTGAGAGCCACAGAGTTGCAGCTCACTTTTGACCTTGTTTATCTCAGTTCACAGATCAGGACCTGATACCACTCTTTGCCCTGGACTGGCATCCACCAGTCTACACTGTATCTATGACTTGGCAATGGGTGGGGAGTGACAGATGCCAGTTGTCTCTTCTTGTCTTAGTGCATGGCTTCAGGCAAGGGTCTTGTTCAGTCCATGCTGGGATGCTCCAGGTAGCCATTCCTGGCTAGACTCTGTCCCCAGTGTCTGCCCATTTCTCTGTCTATCTCCCTTTGTTAACCTAGACTGAAAGATGACTCACTGTGTGTGTTTTTTTCCTGAATTTCCTGATCAAAACTTGGTCTCATGCATATTCTAGGCTTTTGTGGAGTAGTTATTAGAGAGAGTGTGACTGCAATATTTCTTTCTACTCTTCTAGTCTTGGCTGGGCCTCCTTCCTGATCTCACATTACATTATTGCAGATAAAGTAGTCTTTCCCATTCTCTAATCTTGTTCTCTTTTTCCTGAAATTTCAGTGCCTATTCTTTCACCATCTCCTGACCTTGTACTGCCTTCTGCCCTCCTTTCATGTCCATCGTTTGAACTCTTTCCCACCTTTTAAAGCTTAGCTCAGATGCCACCTAACTCTTGAAGATTTCCTTGATTCCCTCAGCCAAAAAAGGATTTATATTTCTTCTCAACCCTCATACCATTTTGTGGCTCTCCTGTGTACTTCCCAAATTCCAATTAGTATTGTTTGTGCCTATGTTTTATTTCTCTTGCTAGATGATAAACTCCTTGATAGTAGGAACTATGCTTTATTTACCTGTATATTCTCCACAGTGCCTGATGGAGTAGGTGCCTAATAAATAATTATTGAATTGAACTTCATTAGGAATCCTTAATTATAGTGGCTTTTTTCTCATATTACATATGGTAAAGAAGAGTAATTTTGTAAGCCTGTTATTTTAGTATGCCCTTTTGAATACATGTGATGATTGACTCCATTTTCTAAAAATTTCCTTTCATTGTAAAGAATGACCCAAGTTTGAAACTGATATACACAGAATGTTTAAGAGTATGTGGAAATTGGTTGGCAGAAACTTGCCTAGAAAATCCTACAGTCATTATGAAGACATACCTAGAAAAGGTAAGAATTTTAAAATAGTTTTTGATGTAATTGGTATAATGTCACATTTCCCAAAGTCTTATTTATTTTAAAGAGAAAGCCTAATTTTCCCAAGTGCTGTAGTTTTTGCCTGAATCCAATAGAGTTTTAGAATAGTTCTGTATAATCATTAATTAATAGGGGTGCTTTATTTATGTACAAATGTCTATATAAATGGTCTGTTATCATCAGGAACCCATGTTTTTGGAGGTAGACAGGGAGCATTTTAGCCTTTAGAATATACACCTGCATGTTTTTCTCTTGTTTCCATCAGGGTAATCTCCAAGTTACTTCTTCCACTTATTTATGTACAAAGCAGTAGGTGAATGTGAGAGAGTTATTTAGTCTCTCTTATTCATCCATAGCTAACCTGCTCTGTCTGGAGATGTAAAAATTTTAGCCTCCATCCATGTAGGAACTTTTTATTTCATCTAACCCACTTTGCAGATTTTTGAAGCAGAATGTCAACAGCCCTACAATAACATTTAATTATGTGCATTTCACAGTACATGTTCTATCTCTAGAATTTACACAATTTACTTTGCTAAGTCTACACATACAAAGTGCTCCCAGAAAGACCAGAAAGTACTTTGATTTGTGTGTAAAGGTAGATTGGTATCTGGGAAAGTATACTAGATTTGGAAGTTAGGAACATTGGTTCATGTCCCATTTGGAACATTATTAGATAATCCACAGGAAGTCACTTGATTTCTCTGAACTTCAGTTTCCTTAAAATAAAGATATTTTATACTACTTCATGGAATTTCTGTAGAGAAAATGCTTTGTCAACCTTCTACTGATCTACATAAAAAGTGTTATATTCTCCATACTCCAATACATTTAACTAATGTGCCAGTAGCCTTGATTTATTGACTGGTCCTTTTTACAAAATATATCAGTATTTGTATACGTATTTGTAGATGTTAATTGGTATTTCTTTTAGGCAGTGGAAGTTGCTGGAAGTTTTGATGCAGGGTGCAATGATAAACTTAGAAGTGGAAAAATGAAGGCTTTCCTATCATTGGCACGATTTTCAGATATTCAGTATCAAAGAATTGAAAACTACATGAAATCATCAGAATTTGAAAATAAACAAGCTCTGCTGAATAAGGCTAAACAGGAAGTGGGTCTTCTTAGGGAACACAAAGTCCAGACAAACAGGTAATAATTGAATAAAGAGGAACCCAAAAGCTAATTAATGTTGAATTTAACAGTTTTATGTTTACCAGACTGCTGAACAAGGATATGTTTGTGGAAGATAAAAATTTAATTTTCTTTGTGATTGTTTATTTTCAAGAAGCAATGTGCTGTGTTAGAAAAGAACATTTTATTTAAAGGTAGAAGATCTCTTTCAAGTCTCAGCCCTGTCACTCTTGAACCTTGGTCAAATCATTTCTTCTTAGTGCATTTCCCCTAGTTTTCTTTCATAAAGTGAAGAGTTTGGGCAAGACGACTTATCTAGTCGTCTTAGTTCTTTTTTTTTTTTTTTTTGTATATTTTTTTTTTTGCGGGCATTGGGGGTTAAGTGACTTGCCCAGGGTCACACAGGTAGTAAGTGTCAAGTGTCTGAGGCCGGATTTTGAACTCAGGTACTCCTGAATCCAGGGCCGGTGCTTTAACCACTGCACCATCTAGCTGCCCTAGTCTTCTTAGTTCTGAATCTCATAATCCTCCTGGTACTTGAATTTGTTTTAGTGATATGGGTTGTCATGACTATAATTTAGAGAATTTAATTTCTGATTTTGTGGGTTTCACTGTAAATATATTTCACAATGAGTGCTATTTGTGGTCGGCTATGATTTGTTTTATGACTGAAAAATACGAAGAAGCAAAATAAGTTATATTAATGTAACTAAATCCCCTCACTGATTCATGCCCTATGTTCAGTTGAAGAAATACAAGATTAAGAAAATTAGATAGCTTGGTTAGGGCACTCGCTGTCTAGGGTGGTAAGGTGTTTAAAATGTTGAGTTCTTAAAATTAATGATCCACAAAATGTATTTTTGAGATTTGTTTGTATTTGATTATTGTTTATTACTTTTGTCATTCATACGCTTATTCCACAAACATTTATATTCAGTACCTGTTCTTGATAGAACTTTGTGCTATTCAAAGGTAGTGTACAGTGTTGTAGATAAGACAAAAGCCTGGATCTTATGGAGCTTAAAAGTTTAGTAAAGTATAAGACATAAACTCAGGTAACTTAAAGTGATGTCACGGTAAGAGCCCTAGCTCATGAATCACATACCTGGGCTTGAATCCACTTTTGCTATTTACTGCCTGGTGACCTGACTAGACGAGTAACTTCTCTCTGGGCCTCAGTTTTCTTATCTGTAAAATTAGGGAGTTAGATGATTCCTAAAGTCTCTTCTACCTCTCTGACCTTCTAATAAATACATTAGCCAAGTTGAGATTCTATAAGTGTAGTTGATTTAATGTTTTTACTTTAATTCTTCAATATTAGGTATACAGTAAAGGTTCAGAGAGAGTTAGAACTGGATGAGTGTGCAATCCGTGCATTGAGAGAGGATCGCAAACGCTTCTTATGTAAAGCAGTTGAGAACTACATCAGCTGTTTACTTAGTGGAGAAGAGCATGATATGTGGATATTTCGACTTTGTTCCCTTTGGCTTGAAAACTCTGCGGTTTCTGGAGTCAATAGCATGATGAAGGTAAGTTTGTCTTTTCCATCCCTTAAGACTAGAGGTTGGAGAATAAGGTAGGTTGGGACCACATCTATATTGATTTTCTGAATAATTTAACATACTGTCTTGTCCATATTAGGAACTTAATAAATGCTTGTAGATCATGGCAAGGGTGGGATTTTTGTGTAGAGATGAGAGAATTCTATTTCCCTTTCCCTATTCTCCCAACCCTTACTCCCAACCCTACAGGATGTGGCCTTGGAAGATGTATTTTCCTCAAAGAACCAGAAAAGAAAAATCAATTGTGATTATCCTTGAAAATCAAATTGATGGCAGAAGTTCTTAAATTTCAAAGTCTTTGCTTTTAGTGAAAATTTCTACATAGTAAGTTTAAAATAATACATTGTGCCTGATGACTGTTACATCAGTGTTGATCCTAGGAATCTGGACTTATCCCATTAAATTGTAACTTTTGACAATGACATGCTATTTTTACTAGAAAATAAAAGAAAAATAATGGCCCCATTCTGTTCTATGGTTGCCTTTTCTGTGGGCTTCCTTTGATCAATGCTTATTTAATATAACTTCAGTGCAAATGGTGCCCAAAAATCTGATGATTCTTAATATATTTTAATTTATGATTTTTAGGATCAACACTGATGTAATAGTCATCAAGGCATATTGTAGCAATCTTCCTAGGTGCTCTCTGTCAAAGGGTTTGGAATAGAACAAATGGCAAGGGAGCCACTTCAAGCCACTTTTAACCACTAAGTTATTATTATTCACAATGTAAACATATGTTAAATATGAAATGTTACATATATACAACATAAAATATATACATATATAATATTTTAAAGCATTTTGAATTTGAATTTAAAGCATTTGAATATGTCAGAATAATCTGAGTTGAAGGTTCATGGTATTTAAAAAAAAATTAACAATTTCTGATTTCTTTTCAAAACAGAAAGATGGAGTGAAGATTCCCTCATACAAGTTTCTGCCTCTCATGTACCAGCTGGCTGCTAGAATGGGAACCAAAATGATGGGAGGCGTAGGATTTCATGAAGTTCTGAATAATGTAATAATGGATTAATGCCTGAAGCCAAAAGCATTTTCTTTCTTATTATATCACCTTGATAGAGAATAGATGACTTTCTTTATACTTCACTAGAGGCTATTTTTGCAGTGTGGTCAGGCTATGTATTTTTTTTTTAATTAAAAAAAATTTTTTTGGGGGTGGGGCAATGAGGGTTAAGTGACTTGCCCAGGGTCACACAGCTAGTAAGTGTCAAGTATCTGAGGCTGGATTTGAACTCAGGTCCTCCTGAATCCAGGGTCAGTGCTTTATCCACTGTGCCACCTAGCTGCCCCCAAGGCTATGTTTTATAACTTCAGGAGAAGAAAATGTTCAATATATTTAGTTCCATCTTATTTCTCCTTAAGGGCAGAAACTAGATCTTATTGATCCTTTTCTGTGCCTCTGCCCCCTATGTTTTCTCGGGCAGTGCATCACAATTTCTCTCCCTTATCCTCAAAGGATATTACTTAATGAAGTGAAAGTCTACTGTTTTCCATAATTCTTCCATGAATTTATAGATTATTTTTCAGTTTGCTTGAAACTTATGTTTCAGTTTGTTTAGTTCACCCGTTGATAACTAATTATTCTTACCTTTCCAATAGCTCATCGCTAGAATTTCACTGGACCACCCCCATCACACTTTGTTTATTATACTGGCCTTAGCAAATGCAAATAAGGATGAACTTCTAACCAAACCAGAAGGAGCAACAAGAAGCAGAATAACGAAAAATGCACCAAAGCAGATTTCTCAGCTTGATGAGGTAAGTAGGTAGAAACCTTCATTTATTGCATCAGATGGTTTAGGACCACATCTCCAGGGTGCTAGGACTTTTCATTACATTTATTTGTGTTGTAGTAGGACAGACAGAAAAACCTGTATCATTTATAAAACAAGATTTTCCCTTTTAAAAAAAGTTTTATTGTTGCCTTTTGCATTTGCATCATATTCATTTCTGAGTGTTCTCTCCATTTCCCTACACAGAAAGCCTTCTCATAAAATTTAAAAACTGGAAAGCTATAGTTGAAGTTGAGATAGTACTCAAATCATTTTCATAATTAATATCCCTCTTTTTGGGGAGGAGGCATGAGTACATCACTTTTTTACTTCATAAAATAGATTTTTTTCTTGTATTTTTTCCTTTTTCTTACCATAAATCTGTATACAGAGTATTAGTTTGCTATAATTGGATTTCTTGTTATTGTGAACTGGTACCTTTGACAATTTAGAGGAAATAGTAATTGTTGGTCGTGTCCAAAGAAATTATGTCTCAGTCTACACTTGAGCCCATCACCTTTCTATCAAGAGATGGCAGTATGTTTAAGAGTTTTAATACATCTGATAACTAGAAAAATACAATCATGTGTATCTAATCTCTTTTTTTTCCTCTCACTATCACCCTGGTACAAATATTTATGTTTAGTAAAATAAATCAAAGGCAGGAAGAAGGAAAGAGGCTGGATAATCCATAAGCTACTGTAATCAGTTATTGAAAAATTGAAGGTTCATAGTATTTTGATTAACAGTTTCCTATTAGTATTTAGATGAGAGCATTTTTAGAAATCAAATGCAAAAAACATAATTACAGGTTCGCCCAGTAGGTCAGTAAACTTTTATTAAGCACCTACTATGTGCCAGGTACTATGACTAAGTCAGGAAAAAAAGCCTCATTCAGTTTCATACTTATAAAACAGAGAAAAACACTAATAAGATTTGAATGGTCTTTATTATTTGCCTGTAGATTATTCTTTTTTTTTTGGTACATGTTTTGTGTCTAAGGAATTAGGATGTTTGTACAAATAGAGCCTAGACTTTAGATTTTTATGTTTTGCCTCTGTGCTTTCTTTGTAGTTCTGGATGACACTCTAACAGTCATCTTTTTTAAAAAATTTAGGATCGAATGGAGGCTGCAAACAACATAATAAGTATTATCAAAAATGGAAGAGCTAAGATGGTCAGAAATGTGGAGGCACTTTGTGATGCTTATATCACATTAGCAAATATGGATGCCAGTCCATGGAAGACTCAGAGAAGTATGTATTCAAAAGGCTATTAACATGATGTAATAATTTTTTCTGCAGTTATATGTTAATAGTGTACACAAGCATGCAAATGTTCAAAATCAAATACAGTCAACTCTCAGTTATCCATGGTAACGGGAAATAAGGCCCTAATAATTGAAATTTATAGATAACAGAAAAATATGTTCATATCCTACAAATTTAACCTTCTTTTGCACATTCTTTTTCTCTCTCCCTCATTGAGTAAGTAAGAAAAGCAAATCCCTGTTCCAAACATATATAATCAAGCACAACAAATCCCCATGTTGGTTGTGTCCAAAGAAATTATGTCTCAGTCTACACTTGAGCCCATCACCTTTCTATCAAGAGATGGCAGTATGTTTAAGAGTTTTAATACATCTGATAACTAGAAAAATACAATCATGTGTATCTAATCTCTTTTTTTTCCTCTCACTATCACCCTGGTACAAATATTTATGTTTAGTAAAATAAATCAAAGGCAGGAAGAAGGAAAGAGGCTGGATAATCCATAAGCTACTGTAATCAGTTATTGAAAAATTGAAGGTTCATAGTATTTTGATTAACAGTTTCCTATTAGTATTTAGATGAGAGCATTTTTAGAAATCAAATGCAAAAAACATAATTACAGGTTCGCCCAGTAGGTCAGTAAACTTTTATTAAGCACCTACTATGTGCCAGGTACTATGACTAAGTCAGGAAAAAAAGCCTCATTCAGTTTCTCTCCCAGTCCCATCAATAATAAACTTTTTTGGGGGGGAGGGGGAGGGGGAGGGCAATGGGGGGTTAAGTAACTTGCCCAGGGTCACACAGCTAGTAAGTGTCAAGTATCTGATGCCGGATTTGAACTCAGGTCCTCCTGAATCCAGGGCCGGTACTCTATCCACTGCGCCACCTAGCTGCCCCCAATAAACTTTTAAACAGTAACAAAATCCGTCTTCTTCAGTACTAATTTTTAACATTTGTAGACTATTATGTTTGGTTATGTAACCTCTGTTTATTGGCTTATCCTTTTCATTTTCTTTATAGATTAATCTCTTTTGCCCTAATGTTACTCCTTTCTGTTAAAAGCTTTCCAGTTTATCTAATTTCTTTCAGTTTATCCACAGCATTACTGTTTCTCTAATATAAGATTGGGGCTACAGATGGGGTTTCCTTAATGATATATCAGCTCACTGCCACCTCCTTTTGTCAAAATACATTGCTGTAGCATATAGGTTACACCCAAAATATTGATGTAGTCCTTCCTCTAAAATGTTATTGAAATAATGCACCATGCCCCTATTATGTAAGCTATTGTGCATACTGCCTAGAAGCTACAGTTTATACCCACAGGTGAAATCTAACCCAGTTCAAGAATAAGGAGGGGGCAGCTAGGTGGCACAGTGGATAGAGCACTGGCCCTGGAGTCAGGAGGACCTAAGTTCAAATCCAGCCTCAGACACTTGACATTTACTAGCTGTGTGACCTTGGGCAAGTCATTTAACCCCAATTGCCTCACCAAAAAAAAAAAAAAGAATAGGGGAGGAGTGTTTGGATGGGAAAGGCTGACAGCTTGAATCAGAGTCAGCTGAGGGACCATATTACCTATTATAATTGTTGGCTGTAACTCAGCTCCATAACCTGGCACCTCCAGGTCAGGGATGACACCAGGGACAGTGCTCCATCTATTGAGGTTTTGGCCTAATAGAGATTGTGGGTAAGGGTTACCTTGTGTAGAATTGAGGCAAGGGTGATAGATGGGCCCTAGAACACATCTACCATTCTTGGCTTGCCTGCAACCCCACTTCTCAGGTTGTTAATGAATATATGGATGGTTCTCACTAAAAATACCCTTATTTTAAATGCAGAAGGTATAAATATTCCTGCAGACCAGCCCATCACTAGACTAAAGAACTTGGACGATGTTGTCGTTCCCACCATGGAAATTAAGGTATTTGGAGCCATGTGTGATGTTAACTATTTCTCTTTCAAATAATTGTGGCCTAAATTTGGGTTATTTTAAAGTGTTTTCTTTTTTAAAATTGATCTTTACCATACAGTGCTCTAAAGTATTTCAAGGTTTTTTCTTCCCTTTTATTCTTTCATTTCTACTCATCCTCTTGATTTCATGAAGGGAGATTGTGTGTCTTTGTTCCTTAACTGACAGTAGGAATTTAGAATCCCCTTTACCTGTATCAGGCTTAGTTTCAAATTTCTTCAGGAACTTCCTTTTAAATAGTTTTGTTAGTATGTTTTTAAAAATTGTTAATAAGACCTCATAGTTTAGCATATCTCTAAGCAATAAAACCCCTCCAAAATAAATAAAAAGTTCCGAATGGTTTGGGATAAAGGTTCTAATAAAAGTAAATGCTGTGCTTATGGATAAACTGATGGCTGACTATACTATGACTGAACTTTCAGGGCTGAAAATCCTTTTGTGTAGTCCTCTAGTTGCCAGGTCATCAGAATCATAACCTGTTACTTTGGTAAATAAGTAAACTGTGACAAACTCTCATTTCCCTGCCTCTGAGATTATTGGATTTGAACTTTTGGCAGTATTTTATGTACTATTACCTAATCATTAAACAATATATTTCCAGCTCTATTACCCAGCTTCGGGCTTACTTGGAAAATGCAAAACTGAATATTACTGATTTAGAAAATTCCCCTACAACATTTCTCACCTTATTTTGCCATGATTTTTCCCTTTTGAAAACATTGAGCTCCTGTTTGCTTCTAGGTTAAAAAAGGGCTAAAAATATAATGAGTGAAAAATAATAACACTATATAATACATGGACTTTGATTTGAGGTTACTTTTGGATGATCTAAGTAGATTTCTTATGGCATCTCTTTATAACTAATTAAAACTCTTCTAACTCTTCTAGCCAGGTGAAACAGGACAGTTGCTATCCAAGTTGTCCTTAGAAGCTAATATTTTCATGCAGCCAAATACCATTTCTTGCCTTGTTTGATGTTAAAACCAATTTTTTTTTCTTACTGATTAACAGATGCCTCATTTTTTGCTATATTAATATCATGAATCTGATCTCTCACTCTTGTGTTTGAATCTTTCTAGGTTGACCCTACAGGGGAATATGAAAATCTGGTGACTATACAGTCGTTCAGGCAAGAGTTTCGTTTAGCCGGAGGCCTTAATCTACCTAAAATAATAGATTGTGTAGGGTCAGATGGCAGAGAGAGGAGACAGCTTGTCAAGGTAAGTTCTTTGATTTCTGCCCCATCCTAGTGTAAGGAAGGGACCTCTGAGATCATCTAGCCCAACCTGTATCTAAAAAGAAATCCCTAGGACAGGAGGTTGTCTAGCTTTCCCTTTAAAAACTTCAATAAAAAGGAACTCATCATCTTCTCCAGTTGTCCATTCCACTTTGGGGAATTTATGATCATTAGGAAAGTTTTCCTTATTTTATCTGAATGTCAACCCATCAAATATGACTGTATAATTTGAGTGGGGCCTGTTTGAGAATGATCATAACATCAAAAGAAATAAGGTAAGTAGGAAGAGATTCAGGTTTGGAAGGAGGATAATGAGTTCAATTTTAGACAAATTAAGTTTGAGGAAGACATCTAAGGTCAATATTTAGTCTAGCAACAAGTTGAAAGCCTAGGACTGAAGTTCTGAGAAGGTGGGAATAGAGAAAAATAGTTCAGAGTTAAGGAACAAAGAAGTAATAATTAAAGCCATGTATTGGAATAGGGATTACTTAGAAAAAGCATAGAGAGAAAAGGTCAAAGGCAGCTTGTGGGGATACCTGCACCCAGGGCGAGGAAAAAGAACCAGTGCAAGAAACAAAGAATTATTAGGAAGGGCAGGAAGGAGGGAAAGAAGGGAGGGGGGGAAAAAAAAAGGATGGAAGGAAGGGCATGGGAGAGAAGGAAGGAAATATCTCATTTGATCCTCACAATCCTGAGAGGTAGTGCTTATTATCCCATTTTACAGTTAAGGTAACTGAGGCAAATGGAGGTTAAATGATTTGTCCAGCGTCACACAAAATGTAAATATCTCAGGCAGTATTTGAACTCAGATCTTTCTAACTCCAGCCACACCACTCTTATCTATTGTGCTACCTAGCTCTAATTTCTTTTTCTTTCTTTCTTTCTTTCTTTGGTGGGGCAATGAGGGTTGAGTGACTTGCCCAGGGTCACACAGCTAGTAAGTGTCAAGTGTCTGAGGTTAGATTTGAACTCAGGTCCTCCTAAATCCAGGGCCGGTGCTTTATCCACTGCACCACCTAGCTAGAAAACAGAGTGAAAACCATCAAAGACCAGTGTCATGAAAACTGAAGGCTTTCTAATTTAGAGTTCTTTCAGAAATTTGGAATAACTAATTATGATAGAATGAGGAAGGAAGCAGATTATAAAGGATTGAGCAATAAGTGGTAGTCACTAGCATGGACCAGTGTTGTCAAACTAAAATAGAACTTGTTTTTACTGGCTGCATATTGACACAAATTAACACTATCCATTTTATTGTATTATTTATTTTGTTTAACATTTCTCAATTATATTTTAGTTTGGTTTGGCAGCACTCAAGGATTTTGCTGGCTGTTGGAAATAGTACCAGGGCTATAGTCAGGCTCACAGTCTGGGTTTATCAGCTCTATCCCTTAGCACCTATTTGACCTTAGTGAGTCATCTACCTTCTCTAGCCTTCAGTTTTCTCATCAGTAAAATGAGGGTAATAGACAAAATGACATCTGGGCTTTCATCCAACCCTAGATCTATCATCACATGAGCCTGTGTATCATAGGGCCCTACCAGCATAGATTATCTGTGGCAAGGTAGATGACCACCTCATCTACTGAGATTAGACGGCAGGAGAAAAAAACAGAAGACATAGAAAGGTTTTGTGGTACGGTGGAGAGGAGAGGAGAGGCTAGAACTCAAAGTAAATGGCCTCTCAGCCTTTTTAGTAACATAGGAAATGAGATCGTTTCTTGAGACTCTGGAGAGTGTATTAACAAGTCAATATGATATAAGTCAGAAGATTGCTTTTGAATCCTCTTCATCCTAGTTGTTCCTCTGGACACTTTCCAGTTTATTAATGTCCTTCCTAAAAGGTTGTACGGAAAAATTAAAACAGTATTCCTCATATGGAACTTGGATCTACTCATTATATATAGTTTTGTTAATGCATCCAAAGGTTAATTTAGCTTGTTTTTGTTTTTGTTTTTATATCAATCATTTCTTATTACTTTATGCAACCTGTACCCAGTGAACCCTCCCTTACACCATAGGAAAAAAATTAAGCAAAATTAACACATTGAGAATATTTGGTGGCATGTGCAGGATTCCATTTAGGAAGCCCTGTCACACTTCGAAAGGGGTGCTGGTTCTGAAGTAAGAGGCCATGGGTTTAGGTGCCATCCTTGTTGCTGTTGACCTGTGTGTAAGCAAGTCAATTTAACCTTCTTGGTTCTCAGGGTGGTCTTCTGAAAAATATGTTAAATGAGGAGATTTGGGACTGGAGGCCTCAGAGGTCTCTTCCAGTTATAGATCTACAATTCTGTGCCTGAGAATTATGCTTCATCACACATTCCCTAGGGCCAGTATTGGTCCTTAAAGTCCCTCAGGACTATAGTGGATAGAGCAAGCCCTGGCCTTGGAGTCATAAGGACCTTGAGTTCAAATGTGACCTCAGACACTTGACACTTACTAGGCGTATAACCCTGGGGAATTTACTTAACCTTGATTTCCTCCCCAGGAATAAAAAATTCACCAGGGCTGGCTGCATCTAAGTGTTTGCATTTACACTGCTGTAGTAATGGTGAATGTTGTCCTAGTTTTGTTCTTCACTTCAGCAGTCCATCTTCCCAAGTTCCTCTAAATTCTGTTTCTTATAGCATAGTAAATGCATTCATTTGCTGCAGCTTGTTTTGCTATTCCCAAACAGTGGGTACTCACTTGATTTCTCGTTGTTTCAGATTATTATTTTTTTTTTCACCTGCACCCTACTGACTTGTATTGAGTTTATAGTTCATTTAAAAGGCTCCAGGTCCTTCTCCCATGAACTGTTGCCCAGCTGTCCTCCATCTTAAACTTGTACAACTGATTTTTTTTAAAGCTTAATTGAAGTACTTTACCTCTAGTTCTATTAAATTTCATCTCATTAGATTTTATCCATTGTTTAGCCTGGTAAAGCCTTTTGCAATTTTGATTCTCATCAAATTAACCTTTCCAGATTTGGGTCATACACAGATTTGATAAGAATGCCATCATCTATCAGTGTTTTGAAATCCATGACACAAAACTCAACAGTTGGAGTGATTCTTCCCAATCCTTTAGTTATTCTTGTTTATTCTTTTTTTTTTTTTTTTTGGTGAGGCAGTTGGGGTTAAGTGACTTGCCCAGGGTCACACAGCTAGTAAGTGTCAAGTGTCTGAGGCCAGATTTGAACTCATGTCCTCCTGACTCCAGGGTCGGTGCTCTATCCACTGTACCACCTAGCTGTCCCTTAGTTATTTTTGTTTATGTGGAAAGGGAGAAAGGGTTTCTAGCGGGAATAAATGATTTACATGCCTATTATGTGCCAAGCACTGGTGCTAAAGATTTAAAGGAAAAAAAATTAAATAGTCCCTGTTCTTAAGGTGTTTACATTCTGCCAGTTGTCCTGCATCCTGGAAGAGGACTGTGATATCAGGATGATGTAATGACTTGCAGTAAATTGGATTTAAGTGATGGAGGGCTGTACAAAGTAACCAGCTTCGCTCTTTTCTCCAGAGCCATCAATGTCCAGTGGCAAGATATATATCAGGAGAACTGGAGATGGCCCTGGATGTTTAAGGCAATTAGGGTTAAGTGACTTGCTCACTTTAATTCCTCAGTCCAACTTTCACAACTCCTGGCTCTTTCTCTGTAAGGCTCAATTCAAGTACCTGTCCGGAAAATTTCTAAGTCCGATGGAGGACCAGAAACAACAAAGTCTCCAGACTGAAGCAAATAGGTTTATTGAGAGAAGGCTTCACAATAAAACCAATAGGTTTATTGAGAGAGATTTAGTCCCATAATAAAGCCAGTCATTCAGGGGGTTGGACCTGAAAGACCTTGAGTTACAAAATCAATGGGTTTTTATACCCTCCCAGAATTTGCATACTTATATAACATATTAATTAGGAAAAATCTAAAATTAAAGCATATTCTTAGGAAATATGGGAAACTGCTTACATGACAAATGTCAGCATTTTCCAATAAACTTACCAGTCTTATTGTGGCAACAGGGTCATAGTTATACTGCATGACCCCCTTCTATTAGTCAAGTATGCCACTGGTGAGCTGCATGACCCCCCTTGAGTCAAGCATAACAGTCATGGTTTCTAAAATATAATATTGCTGACTACTGTATCTTCTGATATTACTTAATGCTTGACATTGGAAAGTTAGAAGAGAGACTTAACCTATTAATACAATTAAAAAATTAGATATCTAAATATAATAAATCATAATTTTTAGTTAATATATTGATTATTAACTTAAATAACTTATAACTATATTAAATCTCTCATAACTAAGGGATGGTAAAAATCTCACTCACATACTGCAAGGCCTTTTCTTGTAAGTTTAGCCTCATTCCTGTGAAATCACTTTGCTCAGGGTCACACAGCTAATAAGTGGCTGAGGTTAGATTTGAATTCAGGTCCTCCCAGCTTCAGGGCCAGTGCTCTATCTACTCCAACACCTAGCTGGCCCTATTCTGTCATAGAGTCAAATAGTATTTACAAAGTATAAACAAAAATAAACAAAAGGTAATTTGGCAGAGACAAGACAGGACAAATAACTGGGGAGAGTTTGGTACAAAGTGGCACTTAGGAGTTTTGAAGAAAACAAGGAATTGGAAGAAACAGAAATGAGAAGATCTACAAAGTGTATTACCAGCCTGGGAACAGCCAATGCAGAGGTTTATAGTGGGGGATTGAGATGGGGAATTGTAAGAAGACGAGCTTGGTTGGTCCTCAAAGTAGGGGAAGGAGAAAAGTGTATGATAAACTTTGAAAGGAAAGTGGTTTGTTTAAAGCTCTTTTATTAACTTATCTTTCCAGGATGCTTACACATTACTTTACCTTATTAAGCACTTAATATTCTAATCAGATAGACCTATTTCTAGTACATGCTGTTCCATCTCCCATGTCTGTGACTTTGCAGAGATTGTACCTATTTTTGGGACGCTTTCTCTCAGTACAACTTTCACAACCCCTAGCTCTTTCTCTGTAAGGCTCAGTTCAAATATCCCAAGGCCTTTTCTTTTAGGTTTAGCCTCATTCCTGTGAAATTACTTTGTACACATTTTTTATGTGCTTAACTTCATGCTTGAATACAGATAAGAATGAAAATTCCTTGTATGCAGGGACTGTTTGGTTATTAACTCTATAGCCCTAGACCTAGCACAGTCCCTGGCACATAGTAAAGCTTATTGAGTTGAATTGCTGAACTTCTTGTTTGGAATTTTAAAAATTATTGAATCATTAAGAAGGCTAAGTCAGCATGTTTGATGAATTGATGTACTATTTTTTTTGGGTGGAAATAGATTGTGATCATTGTATTTGTAGGCTTCCAAAAGACTTAATTATATTAGCTGGCTAGCTATTAAAGCTAGTAGACAATGTTACCATGTCATGGAAGGCATGAACGTATAATAAGGAGGAAAAAAAAAAGCAGAATCCATGTTCAGGTTTTAAGTGGTCCATTTAAACATTTTTTTAGTTATGTGTCCTTGAATTCATATTAAGAGACCTTTTTCATTTGTGAAAGATTCCAGAAGGAGGCAGTTACCATGTTTTCTGAGCTGATAGTAGCTACCTAGAGTCTCTGAAAAACTTAAGGAGAATTAGAGGTCAGCCCTACCTCTTTTTAATGTTTGAGAATTCAATATTACTCCTATGCAAGCCCTCTCAACCTCATTTTCAGAAATTTCTAGTAGTTAATTAGCAAGGACAACAGAAGGAGAAAATGGTTGTTTGGGGTTTGTTTGTATATTTTTTAAGTACAAATCTGTCTTAAATGGTAGCCTATTCTGGAAAAGATGACATTCAATGTCAATTACTTGAAGAACTCAGGCCAGTTTTTTTCATCTTTGTTCTCTCTAATAAGGAACATCACTTTTCTGTTGCCTTACTAAAAAGAAAATAAGCTATACTGCAGTAATTTGTGTATTTGTTTTTTCTTAAGGGTCGAGATGACCTTCGTCAAGATGCAGTAATGGAGCAAGTTTTCCAGATGTGTAATATGTTACTCCAGAAAAACACAGATACAAGAAAGAGAAAATTGACAATTTGCACATATAAGGTAAAAGTTTTTCCTCCTGATATTTTCCAGTTACATGTAAAAATAGTTTTCAACATTTGTTTGCATAAGATTTTTAGTTCCAAATGTTCTCCCCTCCCTTTCCTCCCCCCTCCCCAAAACAGAAATCAATCTGATATAGGATAAATATGTACAATCACATTAAACATATTTCTGCATTAGTTATATTGTGAAAGAAGAATCAGAATACAAGGGAAAAACCTCAAAAAAGAACAAACTAAAACAAAAGTAGAAACAGTATGATTCAATCTGTATTCAGAATCCACAGTTCTTTTTTCTGGATGTGGAGAACATTTTCCATCATGAGTTCTTTGGAATTGTCTTGAATCATTGCAGTGCTGAGAAGAGCCAAGTCTATCACAGTTGATCATCACACAATGTTGCTGTTACTGTGTACAATATTCTCCTGGTTCTGCTCACTCTATTCTCCCTTGGCTTTACTGGCACAGCTCTTTCCTAATCTTCTTCCTGCCTTTTTGACAGTCTTTTCTCTTTTCTCTCTCCCATAGGTTTAACTATCACCTGTAGACAACTTTTCTATAAATACAACTCTAATCTTTCTCCTGGAGAGTAGTCCTGTACCTCTCCACCAAGTTTTTCCTTTGGCGTCTCAAACTCAACATGTCCACAACAGAACTCATTATCTTCTTTTATAACAATCATTATCTTCTTAGAACTTATCTTTTTCTATAGAACTCATTGTCTTCTATAAAGCTTCATCTGAAAAACTTCCTCTAAACTTGGCTATCTTTCTTTTTTTTTTTTTTAAGTGAGGCAGTTGGGGTTAAGTGACTTGCCCAGGGTCACACAGCTAGTAAGTGTTAAGCATCTGAGGTCGGATTTGAACTCAGGTAATCCTGACTCCAGGGCTGGTGCTCTATCCACTGCACCACCTAGCTGCCCCGGCTATCTTTCTTAAGTGCACTTCAATCACTTAGGTTTGCAAAATTGGAGTAATTTTTTACTCCTCTCTTCCTCTACCCCTCCTCTCCCTCAGATCCAATTAGTTGCCAAATCTTGTCTGTTTCCACAAAAGTGGTCACACCTCTCCTTTCATTTCCTGCAGGGGTTCTTGGACTATTGCAATTTCTTTGTTCTCCAGTGACCTTGACAACAGGTCATAGGTTATACTTGAAGATCATGTATCCCAGTGTATTCATTTTACAAGTGATGAAACTAAGGTACAGGGAAAGAAAAGGACTTGACCAAATTCTTAAAGCCTACTAGTGTTTCAACCAGAGCTAGAATTCTGTTCTCTTTCCTCTTAGTTAAGTATTCTCTCTTCTGCAGTACACTGCTTCCTTATGACAGTCATTCATAACAAAGATGACCCTTATCTGACTCCTAACATTCAGTTCTTCATCACCAACTATTGCCTGGATATTTCTGTAGGTTATACAAGCTTCTCAAAACTAAACAAGTCCAAAATGTAACTAAACAATCCATTTTCCTAACTTCTCTATTTCTGACATGGTAACTACCATTCTTCCATCCATCTAGGTTTGCAATCTCCAAGTCATTCTTGTCTTTTCCCTCTCTTTTACTCTCATTTACAATCAATTGCCAAGTCTTTGCCAGTTGTCAATTCTCCCTCCACAAAAAGTCTTACATCTGACCCCTTTTTTCCACTCAAAACCCCACCACTTTAGTTCATGCCCACATTACCCATCAATTACACTATTACAACAGCCTCCTAATTAATCTTCCCTCTCATTCATATTACATATAACTACTAAATTGATATTCTTTTTTTTCCCCTTTTTTAAAATTTTATTTTATTTTATTTTATTTTTTTTATGTATAAGGTATTTTATTTTTTTCGTTACATGTAAAGATAGTTCTCAACTTTTGTTTATACAAGCTTTACAATTTCAGATTTTTCTCCCTCCCTCCCCTCCCTCTCCCCTCCCCTAGACAGCAGGTAATCTGATATAGGTTATATCTATATATCTCTATACATATACATATAGATATAGATATATACACACACATATATATACACATAATAACATTAATCCTATTTCTGCATTAATCCTGTTACAAGAAAAAATCAGAGCAGTGATGCAAAACCTCAAAATAGAAAAAAAAAAACAAAAACAAACAACAGCACCCAAAACAAAAGAAATAGTATGGTTCAATCAGCATCTATACTCCACAGTTCTTTTTTTTTTTTCTTGGATTTGGAGATCCTCTTCTATCATGAGTTCCCTGGAACTCTTCCGTACCATTGCATTGGTGAGAAGAATATAGTCCATCACAGTAGGTCAACACTCAATGTTGATGATACTGTGTACAATGTTCTTCTGGTTCTGCTCATCTCACTCATCATCAGCTCACGTAAGACCCTCCAGGTTTCTCTGAACTCTTCCTGCTCATCATTTCTTACAGCACAATAGTATTCCATTGTATTCATATACCACAACTTGTCCAGCCATTCCCCAATTGATGGGCACCCCCTCAACTTCCAATTCCTTGCTACCACATAAAGAGCAGCTATAAATATTTTTGTACATGTGGGTCCCTTTCCCCCTTCCATGATTTCTTTGGGCAAAAGACCTAAAAGTGGGATTGCTGGGTCAAAGGGTATGCATAGCTTTATCGCCCTTTGGGCATAATTCCAAATTGCTCTCCAGAATGGTTGGATCAGTTCACAGCTCCACCAACAATGCATTAGTGTTCCAATTTTCCCACAGCCTCTCCAACATTTATTATCTTCCTTTTTTGTCATTTTAGCCAATCTGATAGGTGTCAGGTGGTACCTCAGAGTTGTTTTAATTTGCATCTCTCTAATCATTAGAGATTTAGAGCATTTTTTCATATGGGAATAGATAGCTTTGGTTTCTTCATCAGAAAACTGCCTGTTCATATCCTTTGACCATTTCTCAATTGGGGAATGACTTGGATTCTTATAAATTTGATTTAATTCCCTATATATTTTAGAGATGAGGCCTTTATCAGAAGCACTGGCCTCAAAAATTGTTTCCCAGCTTTCTGCCTCCCTTCCACTAAATTGATATTCTTAAAATATAGGTCTAATCAGGGGGCAGCTAGGTGGAGCAGTGGATAAAGCACTGGTCCTGGATTCAGGAGGACCTGAGTTCAAATCTAGCTTCTGACACTTGATACTAGCTGTGTGACCCTGGGCAAGTCACTTAACCCTCATTGCCCCACCAAATATATATACACACACACACACACACACACACACACACACACACACACACACATATATACATATATACATATATACATATATATATATAGTATATATGTCTAATCAGTCTCATTCTTAGGAAACTTCAGTGGTTCTCTGTTTGCTGTGAGATAAAGCACAAATGCCTCCATTTGTCATTTTAAACCCTTAGCAATCTAACTCCAGCATATTTTTCTTTCCTTTTAAAAATGTTTTATTGATTACTTTTGTCTTCACATTAGTCATTTTTGGAACCTGCCCCTTTTTCTACCTGCCCCCTAGAAATTTCCCTTTTAACGAAGAAAAGCAAGCAGAAATATCTAGTATGATAACTTCCTCTGAAAATCAATAAGCATTTATTAAGCACCTACAGTGTATGAGATACTTGGTGCTACAGTTACAGTTACAAAAGTGTGATGGTCCCCACTGGAAGAAGCTTATGTTCTCCTAGGGAGATGAAACATTTTCACAGGAAACTAAGTATAAGATATAGACCAAATAAAAGCACAGTGATTTTGTCACAAGGGTGGCTTCAAGATAATAGTGACCAGGTATAAGGGAGTTTTGATTAAAGACTTATAACTACAGGAATCCTAAATGAAGGCATCCATAGGACTCGAAATTGTAACCTTCTCAGGTACTATATCCAATATTCTGCCATAGTGGTCCCCTTCTTTACCAAGAGGCAGAAAGTTCATTCTGTGTTAGTATTTACAGATGTTTCCTTGTTTCTCAGAATTCTTCATATTCATCATTATTTTCTATGAAACAAAATTTCATTATGTTCATTACTGTAGTTGTTTTGGTTTGGTTTTAAGCCATTTCCTAGTCAGTGGACACCCATTTTATATTTAGTTCTTGACTGACATAATGAATATCTTGGTATATATTGGACTTTTTTTCTTGTCTTTGACTTCATTTCATTATATGCCTAGTAGTAAGATTGATAGGTCCAAAAGGAAGGGATATTTTAGTCATTTTCCTTATTCAAAATTCCAAATTGATATCCAGAATAGTTATACTATTTCACAGTTCTACCAACAGTGTGTTATTATTCATTTCTTTTTTTTTTTTTTTTAGTGAGGCAATTGGGGTTAAGTGACTTGCCCAGAGTCACACAGCTAGTAAGTGTTATATGTCTGAGGCCGGATTTGAACTCAGGTCCTCCTGACTCCAGGGCCGGTGCTCTATCCACTGCACCACCTAGCTGCCCCCATTCATTACTTCTTATAGCTCACGTTAACTGTGGTTTTTGTAACTTTTGCCGGTTTGGAGGTTGGAAGTTCAGAATTTTAATTGGATTTATCTTGCTGTTAGTTGTTTGGAGCATATTGTTAAATAGTCATTTAGAGTTTTGAAGGCTATTCATAACCTTTACCCATTTATCTATTAGAGAATGACTTTTTTGCGGGGGGAGCAGGGCAATGAGGGTTAAGTGATTTGCCCAAGGTCACTCAGCTAGTAAGTGTCAAGTATTGGAGGTCAGATTTGAACTCGGGTCCTGAATCCACTGAGCTACCTAGGTGCCCCTGAAATAACTCTTGATTTTCTAAATATGGCATTTCTTTATGTGTTTTCATATCAAATTTTATCAGTGATGTTTGATTCAAATATTTTCCCCCATTTAATAGCTTCTCATATTTTGTTTTCATTACTTGTTCAGGTAAATACTTTAAAAATTTTATGTAACAGAATCTGGCTTTTCACTTTTTATAGTTTCTTCTAAACATTGTTTGGGTAACAGTTACCTTCCTGGTTAAAGTTGTGAAAGATACTTTCATGCAACTATAATTTTTTTTTATACTGGGACTATTTTTAGATCCCCCATATTAATTTTTTTTTGATGAGGCAATTGGGGTTAAGTGACTTGCCTAGGGTCACACAGCTAGTAAGTATTAAGTGTCTGAGGCTGGATTTGAACTCAGGTCCTCCTGACTCCAGGGCCGGTGCTCTATCCACTGCACCACCTAGCTGCCCCAAGCAGTTTTTGGTTTTTTTTTGTTTTGTTTGTTTTGCTTTGTTTTGGTGAGGCAATTGGGGTTAAGTGACTTGCTCAGGGTCACACAGCTAGTAAGTGTTAAGTGTCTGAGGTCGGATTTGAACTCAGGTCCTCCTGACTCCAGGGCCGGTGTTCTATCCACTGTGCCACCTAGCTGCCCCATATTAACTTTTAAGTTTACTTTGTACAGTATAGGGTAAGATACTGGTTCAGACTTTAAAATTTGTCATACTCTTTTCCATTCTTTCTAGCAGTTATTGTCTAAAAGGGAATCTTTCCCCAAGTTATTCATGTTCTCAAGTTTGTCAAACACTGGTCTACTTTTTTTAATTGATTCTCTTTTCTCATTTATTTATAAAATAGTCTGTTTCACTGACTTCTCTCTTTTTTTTCATTAGTACCAACTAGTTTTGCTGATTACTGCTTCATTATAGTTTTTATAGGATGCTGAGATCCTGAATCTAGAGCTGATGGCAGTCTCAGGCCATTTCGTCCAACACCCTCATTAAACAGTTGAGAAAACCAAGGCCAGGCAGTTTAAGTAACTTGCCCATGGTACAGATAGTAAGCATGAAAGGTCGGATTTGAACTTCAGTCCTCTGACCTCAGCCAGCATTTCTCACACTGTACTGGTCTTCATCTTACACCAAAGAAAAGTTGTACACACAGATGTTAGCACTGTGTTAGCTAGTTTTGTGAACTTATCATAGTATTATTTTTGCCAAAGAGCCTACAAAACTTCCACACAGGGTTTCATAGCTGAACTTTAATTATGTTACCTATTTCTAATAGTGCCTTACCATATATAAAAGATCTCTCTTCTGCAACTGTAGGTGGTTCCCCTCTCTCAGCGAAGTGGCGTCCTTGAATGGTGTACAGGGACAGTGCCCATTGGTGAATTTCTTGTTAATAATGAAGATGGAGCTCATAAAAGATATCGGCCAAAGGACTTCAGTGCTTATCAGTGCCAAAAGAAAATGATGGTGAGTCATAATCATAGAATCAGAAACCGTTTTAAGATTTCCTTGCAGTATGTTTCAAATGTTGACATTTGTAATTAAAAATGTTTTAATATACAAAATACCTTCAATTAGGTGACATCACAATGAAAATGTCTGTGTACGACAATAAAGAAAGGTAAGGTTGTGGCAGCTAGGTGGCTCAGTGGATAAAGCACTGGCCCTAGATTCAGGAAGACCTGAGTTCAAATTTGGCCTCAGACACTTGACACTTACTAGCTGTGTGACCTTGGGCAAGTCACTTAACCCTCATTGCCCCACATAAATAAATACAATTAAAAAAAAAAAAAAAGAAAAGAAAGGTAAGGTTGATTCTTAGCTTTACAAAGCACCAAGAGGCACCATGGTCCAATAGGTGGGAGGGCCATATCCTGTGCTTGAGAGATTTTGGCTCTGTTACCTAATCTTCCAGTACTTTTAGCTATAAATGAATTACTAATTGGCTTCCGTGAAAGGAGTTGCTACAGATGAAATCACAGGTCCAGATCTTATCCACCACTAAAAGAAAACACAGTATAAGTCATAGCCAGCTAGGAAGGCTTTTGGTCTAAACTGGGAGCTTTTAACCTCTTAGGTATCATGGGTTACTTTGGCAGTCTGGTAAAGGCTGTGGAACCTTTTTCAGAATCATGTTTGTAAATTCACAAAATAAACTACCTATGATTACAAAGTTATATTGAAATAGTTATCAAAATATCAAAAAGACAGGTTCTTGGACCCTAGGTGAAGAACTTGTGGTTTAAATTCTCTTCTGTCTCACATCCTTGACAGTACTCCATCCTTAACCCCCTAGGCACCTCCCTGGGAGCTTGGCCCTTCTTTTTTTGGCTTTGATTTGGTAGAAGGAAATGTTGATAAAAAGTTGGCAGGAAGACATGTGAGCAAAATAGTTCTCTGTGGACTTTGTTAATATCAGTGGGCAGCCCCAAATAAAGGTGTCAGCTGAAATGTTAGGGTAAGTACAACTTGAAGAGCATGGACAACAGACCATAATACTGAACCTTTTTTTTTTTAAGTAAACTTTTATTGCTCTTTTGTTTATATATTGCCAAAATTTCTCCCAGTATCCTTTTCCCTCCACCCCCCAAAGAGCCTTCTCATACCACAAATATTTTTTAAGGGAAAAAAATTGAAAAAAAAAAGAAAAATCAGCAAGACCTATCAGTACACTTTTTAACGTCTGAAAATAAATGCAGTGTTCCACATCTATGGACCTCCCCTGCTCTGCAAAGGAGTGGGATTGGACATATCTTCTCATATCTCTTCTTCAGGGCCATGCTTAAATACTGAAACTTTTTATCAGACAGGCAGTAATGCCAGTAATGATGAGGCATCATGAACTTCATATTTATGGATTTAATTTCTTTCATAGACTTTTCTAACTCTAAAGGAAATGGGGGCAGAGGGAAGGGAATGGAAAGCTAGGCATGGAATATACTAAGGGCTTTTGAGCATGTTGTTTTGGGAAAGGGTTTTGGAGTGTGGGGATGGGGTGAAGAAAAGGCAAGAAGGAAATTGTTCTAAATTATCTATTTCTAATATGTAGTAAGATCTATGTACTTATAGGCACGTGTATGCATATATATATACACATACGTGTGTGTGTTTGTGTGTAATGAAGCAATTTAAGTTCTTAAACACATTCTCAAATTTGTGATTCTTTGACAATAGCAAAGCATGCTGTATACTGGGGACTATGTAAATAGGGCTAGTCACATACCTTGTTAATATATAAAAGCATTTTCCTCCCAAGTAGTTTAAATTAATACTAAAGAAATCTTGTGATTTTCTATTTTTTTTCTTATTTAACTTAGAATTTTTGGAAAACTTCTGACCAATTTATTTTTCTAAAATTTTCTTAGTTTATTTTAAGAGCTTTTTTGTTTCTAGGTTTTAATGCAACACAGTCACATGAAAGTTAGTCACAAAAGGGTATTCTTCACCATAACTCTAATTTTGATGATATAACATGGTGCAGGTTTTAGCCTAACATAAGATGTGTAGTTTTTATCTCTTCCAACAGTAGGATGCAATGAAAATCATGCCAGACTTGGAAGACCTGGAGTCAAATCACACCTATGATACTTCTCAGCTTTAAGCCTCATTTTCCTCATCTGTAAAATGGTGAAAATAATATTCATGATACTGACTCCATAGCATTATGATGAAGACCAAATGAGATGTAAAGTTCTTTGAAAATTTAATTAGCGACAGCTAGGTGGCTGTATCCATGCCCTTTTAGTACATTCATCAGGAATGAGTTGTTTCTCTTTTAAGAATTTTAAGGGAGTGGGCAGCTAGGTGGCGCAGTGGATAGAGCACCAGCCCTGGAGTCAGGAGGACCTGAGTTCAAATCCGGCCTCAGACACTTAACACTTACTAGCTGTGTGACCCTGGGCAAGTCACTTAACCCCAATTGCCTCACCAAAAAAAAAAAAAAAAGAATTTTGAGGGGAATAACGTTTTTCTCTTGGAAGAAAAAAATTGAGACAAATTGTGAGCACTGAAAGCAGATGTCTCCCTTGGCTACAGCCACTAGAACAAAGGGGCCAGGCTGTGCATTGGTGGAAGTGACTCTTGGTTATAATGACACTGGTTTTTATTTCTTTGGTGCTTTACACTGCTCTTTTCTAGTAAAAACCCTTTGAGAGGGGGCAGCTAGATGGCGCAGTGGATAAATCACTGGCCTTGGATTCAGGAGGACCTGAGTTCAAATCCAGCCTCAGACACTTAACTAGCTATGTGACCCTGGGCAAGTCACTTAACCCTCATTGCCCTGCAAAAACAAAAACCCCCCCCCCCCCAAAAAAAAAAAAACCACCAAAAAACCCCTATGAGATACTTTAGTGTCCAGAAGCAGTATTCTGGCCTAGTGGGAAGGGCCCAGTTTGTGTGTTAGAGTCAAGACCTGGATTGGTCTGCTTCTTCCAGGATTAGTTCAGAGACATTCTGACTTGCTTGTAGTTAAGCAATTGAGTTTTAAGTCTGTATCTTCGGATTGTATGTCCAGTGCTCTCCTTTCAGGCATACTCACAGCAGTAACAATTGCTATCAAGAGCTTAATTTTCAAATACAAAAATTGTAGAAGAATGTAATTGCTTGTAAGGCTTTCTGTTTTGGATTATATTCCCCACTCAGTATCAAGTACTGTGCTTGCCCACAGGGGTATCTAGGTGGCACAATGTACAGTGCCAAGTTGGGAGTCAGGAAGACCCAGGCGACCTCAGATGCTAGTTGTGTGACCCTGGGCAAGTCACTTTAACCTCATTTGCCTCAGTTTTCTCATATGTAAAATAAGATGGAGAAGGAAATGGCAAACCATTTTAATATCTTGGCTAAGAAAACTCCAAATGCGGTCACAAAGAGTCTGACACAACTGAAAAATGATTGAACAACAGTAACAACAAATGCCCACATTAAGACTCAATTCAGGAGCCAAGATGGTGGAGGAAAGGCAGTAAGCTCTCGAACTCATGACACGATCGCTCCCCAAAAATCCAAATAATGCCATAGGACAATTCCTGTAGCAGCAAAACCCACAGAAGAGTGTGCTGAAATCATCTAACCAAGAACAGCTTGGAAGGTCAGAAGGAGGCAGCTGCTGTGCTGATATAGGAGTGGAGCCTAACCCCACAGTCACCCTGACACAGATCCAGTTCCAGGAAGGCCTCACCAGAGAAGGAGACCCTTCCCCCCCCCCCCCCCCAAGCCTCTGAATCAGCTGCAGTGCCAGTGTTGTCTGGAACTAAGTTCACAGTCTGGTGAGAAGGCTGAGCCCTTGTCAGGGAGGAGACTACAGGGGTCTATGCTGGGGCTGAGGAAGAACTTGGATTTTTCACCCCTGCTGAGAACCAGGAGGTAGGCTTGAGTAGCAGTGGCCCAGTTGGGGGGAGGGGCACAGGCTCATCAGAGCTGACAACCACAACACACAAAGCTGGTTGATTAGCAACTTGGTCTGGGGTCATCTATGGACCAGGGAACAGGCCAGGCAAGTTAAGAACCTGATCCTCCTTAAATCATACCTCCTGGGACTTCTGAAGCTTGGGATAGTGCAGCCTGGAAACAGTGCCCCACTTTAGGGAGCTAAAAGTCAAGTAAAAGAAAGGCAGGATGAGCAGACAAAGGTGAGGACTATAGAAAGTTTCTTTAGTGACAAGGAAGATTGAGGTGCACCCCCAGACGAAGATGTCAATGTCAGGGCCCCTATATATAAAGCTTCCAAGAAAAATATGAATTGGTCTCAGGCCATAGAGGCACTCAAAAAGGACTTTGAAGATAAAGTTAGAGAGGTAGAAGAAAAATTAGAAAGAGAAGTGAGGATGATGTAGGAAAGACTAAAAAAAAAGTCAACAGCTTGAAAAGCCAAATGGAAAAGCTCTCTGGTGAAAATAATTAATTACCTAAGAATTAGGATTGAACAAATGGAAGCTTGTGACTTTATGAGAAACCAAGGCACACTAAAGCAAATCCAAATGAATAAAAAAATAGAGGGCAATGTGAAATATCTTCTGGGAAAAACTGCTGACCTGAAAATAGGTGCAGGAGAGATAATTTGAAAATTATTGGTCTACCTGAAAACCATGATCAAGGAAAGAGCTTAGGCATCATCTTTCAAGATATTCTCAGGGAAAATTGCCCTGAAATTCTAGAAGCAGAAGCTAAAATAGAAATTGAAAGAATCTACTGATCACCTCCAGAAAAAGATCCCAAAAGGAAAACTCCTAGGAATATTATAGCCAAATTCCAGAGCTCTCAGGTCAAGGAGAAAATATTGCAAGCTGCCAAAAAAAAAAAGAATTCAAGTACTGTGGAGCCCCAGTCAGGATAGCACAAGATCTAGCAGCTTCTCCATTAAAGGACCAGAAGGCATGGAATATGATATTCCAGAGGGCAAAGGAATTGGGATCACAACAAAGAATCACCTACCCAACAAAACTGAGCATAATCTTTCAGAGGAAAAAAGACTCAATGCATCTTTTTTTTTTTTTTTGGTAGTAATGCTTTGGTATTTTATTTAAAGGAAATGCAGAAGAAATCTTTTGAAGAAAAGTATGAAGCCTTCATGGATGTCTGTCAAAACTTTCAGCCAGTCTTCCGCTACTTTTGCATGGAAAAATTCTTGGACCCAGCAGTTTGGTTTGAAAAGCGGTTGGCATATACTCGCAGTGTGGCTACTTCTTCTATTGGTAATCTTTTAAATATTTTACTTAATAATAACCTTAGATCTTTTAAATGTGGTAAGTTCTTTTTCCCTCAACAGCCTTGTGATTGCGGAGATATATATCTTATCTGCATTATTTGATAAAGATTTTTCATAGTCAGCTTATTGGTTTCTCCCACTCCGTGAGATACAGCAGTATGCATTATGGAGCCACTGCAGGGGAAATCTGCCCAGCCCTGAATAAAACTTGCCATGTTTTGTAAGCATTTGCCCATTAACTTTTTTTTTTTTTGACCATTAACTTCAGACCAAGGAAGCAGGAGAATAGGCTGGGTGGTGGTTATTCTTTATTTCAAATAGAATCATGTCCATGAATTTTCTACTCAATTTATTATTTTCTGTGTATCAAGTAGAATGAGAAATCATGAGTCTGATAGAGAACTGACCTTGAAATTAGGAAGTCCTGAGTTCAAGTCCTACCTTCCACCTTTGGCACTTCTCTAACACTTTAAATTGCAAATGAGTTGCTGATTTGCATAAGTGGAAAAAAGTTTAGTTTCTATACTAGAAGTTCCTTATACTGATGAACTAACACGTCTGAACCCTTTTTCCCCCCAATTTCCCCTCAATCACCTACCCTAGCCAAAAAAACCCCAACCATATTTAAAAGATGATTTTATAACTCTTGAGGCTTACAGATTTAAAAAAACAACAACAAACCAACAACTTCATATTACATTGTTAGTGTAAGAGCATTTTGTGTTTGGCAGCAGGTTTTCAATTTTGGAGCTGAAGCAGTGATGCATATCTTAGTGTCTGGTGTCTTATACATAATATTTCTATTTACTTCTGAATGACCAAAGTGTATAGTATGAATTTAAAATTGAGCAGACAACCAACCTGAATATCTATGCATTTTAAGACAGACCACATATTTTGGGCCTAATTGTTTCTGACGTCTTAATAACATACAGAAGTAATATTTTGAACCACATAGATTAGGTTTTTTAAGTCTAGAATATTTAATTTCCTAAAGGGAACTAGGTAACACATTAGATAGAGAGCTGACCTGGAGTCAGGAAGACAATACTTGACTCTAGAGAAGTCACTTAACCTCTGTTTACCTCAGTTTTCTCAACTCTAAAGCAGAGATAATAATAACACCTATTTCATACAGTTGATGTGAGGATAAAATGAGATAACATTCGTAAAGCACTTGGCACAGTACATGCTTCTTTCCTTCCTTCTTTCTATCTTCCTTCTTTACTTCCTTCCATCCCTCCTGCCTTCCTCCCTTCTTTCCTATTTGCCACAGGTATCTGAGTCCTTAGGAACGTATCTCAGTTCATGCTGCTCTAATTTGTACTACTCGGTTGTGAGTTGGAGTTTCTTTTTAAAATACATGCATGGAACTGAAGTCATCTTAAGACACAAGAAACTATTTTTAGTGAGAAATTTAGTTTTGATACAGGCTGTACATCCACACACTACATTTCCTCAAAACAGCCAAGCAAAATAATATTAAAATATGATTGCAAAGATAGGACATGAAACCTTACACTTTTATAATTTAATCATTTGTTTAAAAGGACGGGTATATGCTTTAACAAATTAGTACCCGTATTGTCTATGGTATTTGAGTTTTTTAGCTATTTAAGGTTTTCTTCTACAGAATTGCTATCTTTGAGTATATTGCAATTTTGGTTTTGCTTCCTTTGTGTTGCTTTACTCTTCATTCAAGCCTTTCCTTATTCCTTTGTATTGTTCACTTGAGTAGCAAAGTGTCCCTAGGACTTCTAGAACACAAAATTCTTGGAAACAATTAGCAAGATTTGATACAGCCATTGTATATATTATTTCTTGGGAAATATTCAAAATAAAAACAAATACCTAAGGTCTCTAGTAGTAAAAAATGTTGGTGGCATTTTGATTTAAGACATTAGAGGGATAAAACATTATTTTTCTTTGTCATTTGTTTCATCTTGAGATTTTCTTCTCCTTAGTTGGTTACATACTTGGACTTGGTGATCGACATGTACAGAATATCTTAATTAATGAGCAGTCAGCAGAGCTTGTTCACATAGATTTAGGTAAGTAATAAAATACAAAAACCTTTCATTGTCATAAACATTGTTCTTAATCTGCCATCTTTCTTCTTTTAGGGGTTGCATTTGAACAGGGGAAGATTCTTCCTACCCCAGAAACAGTTCCTTTTAGACTAACCAGAGATATTGTGGATGGGATGGGCATCACTGGCGTGGAAGGTGTCTTCAGAAGGTACAAGTTATTTTTTGAGTAACTGAAATTGGTAGGCATGTTTTTCTTCATCTTTATAAATAATAGATAAATTAAAGCATTAACAAAACCATGGTTTCAGTTCAATTCAACAAGCATTAATTAGCCACCTGCTGTATGACAGGCACTGGGGACACCTGCTTTATATACTGTACTTTATATGCTACTAACAACATGTACACAAATAGGGAATACCAAAAAAGTACAGAGTGGTTTATTGGAGGTAAAGGGCCACAACTTGGGAGAGGAATGATTAGGAAAAGCCTCCTAAAGGAAATAGAGCACTTGGTACTTGAGCTGAAGGGAACTAGAAAGCCAAGAGACAGAGGAGAACATTCCAGGCAGAGATACACAATTAATGAGATTGATCAATCAGAAGGTAATTGGGATCAAAAATCGGGGGGATGATACCAAAGCTGTCACAGTCTTTGGTGAACATTTTCAAGCTCTCTCCTGTTTTCTGTGCAATGTTTGCCTTGTTCGCCCAGCTTAACCAGACTTCTGTGTGAAGGTGACCTCACTTACAAAGTCCTACTCCAGTGCCCTATTGAAGTATGGCAGTAAACCTGTGGCTTTGAAGGCTCTTCCACCAGAGTTAAGTTCTGACAGATTCTACATTGGGAAAACTGGCAACAGATACATTCTGCTTTCTGAAGACCATTCTAGCAAAGCATCCAGAGGCTCTTCACCTACAATAGCTTGGCCACTCAGTGATGAAATCTTTGGCCAAAGCACCCTATGGGGGGGAAGAAAAAGAATTTTTAAAAAAGCCCTTTGCTGCTCCCTCCCTCTTATTTCTGCAAACACAGTGGGGGGAAAGGGAGTCAGAGTGAGGCGAGAGAGCATCCAAGCAAGGGGAGGCCTAGCTGTGCAGAGGCAGGATAGTGTCGGTCACCCTTAACTGCCATAAGGGTGCAGAGGTAGAAAGACAGAATGTCATAATTTTTTTTTGTTTTGACTTTATTTATAGGTGCTGTGAAAAGACCCTGGAGGTCATGAGAAATTCTCAGGAAACTCTTTTAACCATTGTTGAGGTAAGTGTTTTCAGGCAGTAAACTGTAAAGCAGTCTTTATTGGTTCTCTTCCTTTTTTGCATAGAAGAATGTCCTGTGGACTGTGGTGATTTAGATGGACATGAATGTCCTTATTTATCACCACTTCTGTCCAGGATAACATTGGTGTTCACAAATCAGTTCAACTTTTTTGTGCTGCTTTAGGATTATAAACAATAGCATAATATTTAATATCTAAATGAACACCTTCATTTCTTAGATCACTACCTACTATGTCTGTTTCTACAATGGTAGTCAGGGCTATGTTCCTTTCATATTATCTACCTTAGTTGTTTTTGAGTATAGTTTTAGCATGCATACAATTCTTCTAAGGCATGTACTCCTTACATTAGGTCCTGCTTTATGATCCTCTCTTTGACTGGACCATGAACCCCTTGAAAGCTTTGTATTTACAGCAGAGGCCAGAGGATGAGACTGAACTTAATTCTACTCTAAATACAGAAGATCAAGAGTATAACAGAAGTCTTGGGTGAGTAGTATCTGAATGAAAGGCATGCTTCTGTGTTATTTTTTAAATTCCCAAGGCCCTTGAAACTACACTGTCATAGTAAAATTTCTCTTTTTGTCATTAGTCGTATTGACCAGAGTTTCAACAAAGTGGCTGAACGTGTTCTAATGAGGCTACAGGAGAAGCTGAAAGGGGTAGAGGAAGGAACAGTGCTCAGCGTGGGTGGACAAGTGAATTTGCTCATCCAACAAGCAATGGATCCCAAAAATCTCAGCCGACTTTTTCCTGGATGGAAAGCTTGGGTGTAAACTTTGGCATGTCAAAATCAGAATTGAAATTATAATCTGCCTTTTTTCCCCAAAATTTGCTTTGAAACTGAGTAGCTAATAATATTAATGTAAGCTTGGATCATAATATGATACCCTTAGTAAGCTAAAATTATTCTCGTTAAAAATATTTCTTAAAAAGACATCTTACTTAGTCTTAGATGAGCAAAATTACCATATATGAGTTTAAAATGGGCTGACCATAAGGGAGTTAATTTACATGAGCTACTGACTCTCTCTGTAGTAGAAAGCTAGTCATTTAAACTGGCTTAATTTTGCTCATCTATAAAATGGAATTTTAAGGCTGTTAATGTTTATAAACTATTTTCAAAAGGAAAATAGCCAGCTGCTAGAAATGGAATATTTCAATGACTTTTTTTTAAAGTAATATCATTAAGTATTATTGGTAAATGGCCACTATGTTGTTATACTTCCCACATTTCATGGTCATATTATGTGAAAAGTAGAAGGGAAAATTTTGCTTTCTTTAGACTAAAAATGGTTTACAAGTTATAGCGAATTTTCAAAGTTGCTTTTTTTGTTTTTAGTTCAAGGAAATCTAGATAAGAGAGTTTAAAGGACATCATTAGTTTTTAATGTGTGTCACTGACATTGTCCTTCCTCACTGGAGTTTGGTTGCCTTCAGTGTCTGTTAGTTATTATAGTATTTTATAAGAGGTATGCCATCAGAGACACTGTATTTCATTTTCAAAGTTTGGAGCTTTGCCAGTTTAGTAAGAAAAATATTAACCCTTTTGAATCCTCTTTCAGCACACATACTAAGTGTGTACAGCAAGAACATTATATCAATGAAAACAAGAAATTGAGATTGGGGAGGATTTTTCTAAAGGTGGTTTCATTTTGATTAGAGACCAATATCGTGCTGCTCAGTTTTCTGAAGGGGGCAGATAAACAAGGGGAAGGCATCAGGAATAGTAGAGGCAGAACCTAGCCAAAGAAAAGAATTGTTTATATATGTATCACTGGCCCCTTAGAGGGCTTTTGGTCTTGGTGGGCTCATTCTCAACAAAAGTTTATAGGTTAGCTACATAAAGATGATATCAAGATTAATAATATGAAAGGAAAAAAAGCAAAGCCATAAAATTTTTATGTCTTTCTCATGAGAAAAATGAGTCAGTTACAATATGTATTTGCTCTCTGTAAATATATGCACTAAAAAAATTTTTTTAGAAAGAAAAAGAAATATATGCACTTAGAAATGTTGAGGATTAAGAAAAAATTTTAATTTGGTGATAAAAATGAATTTTCACATGTATATAAAGGGCTACCCTTTTCACTGCCATAGGTCACCTTATTATGTACACAATCTAAAAATGTTGAATGTAGAGAAATGTATAGTTAAAATTTTAGTTGCATGTTAATGAAATTGTATATTTCTGCAGAATTATTGTTACTTAACCTATGAATGTAAAATATACAACTGACCATTTCAATAAAAGTAGAACTATAAAACAATATTAAAAACTCATACAATGGATTTCAAAGTGGTGATTTTGTATTAGCAATATAGTTTTGCTAATGTCTGTAGAATCCCAGGTTAAAAACTGTGTATAACTTTGGGATTTTATTTTCCTTCATAACTAGAGAATGACCTAATGTAATACATGAAAACCTCAGCTCTCTAGGATTTTCATTTTAAAAACTATCGATCAGGCTTTCTTTTGCACCTGGGAGGGTCCTCTTTGTCAATTTGCAGTTTGTTTCCTCTTGCCAAAGCCAATCTGTCTACAAATATCCCTCCCATATATCTCCAACTGGATTGTCCTCGATGGCCTCTCCCTCTAATCTTTACCTCTCCCTGCTACTCACAACTGTGCCCTAATCATCAGCATTCTGAAAAAACTCATTAGACCCTACCATCCTCCAAAACATTGTCTCTTCCCATTAATAGGCAAATTTCACGTTTTCACATTCCAGTATTAAAATAATCTTTAATGAGTTGTGATTGTTAAAGATACAGCAACAAGGCTAATTTCTTTATGGCATAGTCACTACATAACGTTCTATTTCTATTTAAACTGTATTGCCTAAGGGGCTATATCCTATGTATGATGTGTATGAGTGCACATAATAAGGCAAACAAACATCTGGGGTACAACTGATGTGTGTGTGTGCAAAAAAGAAAAGAAAAATATACTAAAGGACACATCAGAGGTCTCTGCCAAGTAGCTATACATTTTCTGCTGCTTTCTTCAGTTTTTCTTCCTTTTTCATTTGTTCCAGGCCAGCAGGGGAAAAATCTAATTTTGATACTGGATTCCATAATGTCCCAAACCTGAAACCTAAATAAAAAAAATTGCATGGTCAGTGGCGATAGTGATGATCAAGAAGGTCTACAACACTTGCTATTGTAACTTTTCTCAATTCTCTCATCTCTACCCTAAGTAGTCATAGATGAACTTGTATCTTCACTGATAATTGAATGAACTCTAAATGCCTCTACTCAGTTTTCCTTTTCATTTCAGAAAATCATTTTTTCCTCTCTCTGCATCAATCCTTATTTTCTGAGAGAGGGATGTTCCCCTTCTCTCCCTCTAAATTTACTCCAGAATCTACCACCCACCACCCACCATCACTTCAAAATCAATTCCTAACGATTAACTCTAGAGGCCATTACTTGTTATCTCCTCACAATACTTGATCCCATATTCATTCCTTCCATCTCTTAACATCTTCAGCATCACCCTTTCCATCACTGACTCCTTTCCCTCTTTCCACTAATGTGAAAAATCACCCACCTTCATGGAAACTGTCAACAAATATGTAAATAACTATTAAGTGCCAGGCAATTCCTATTTGCAATGAGCTTACATTCTAATGAAGGAAACAAGTACATATAAAAATATATAAACAAATTTAAAGTTAATAAATTGTCATTGTCACATCTGTTTTAACCTAAAAAGTGTACATGAACACTGAATTTGTGAATACTGCACCATTGCTCTTAGGGGAAATACGGGATTAGGTTCCTTTGACCCTCTGGTTCTCGATGTTTTTTGTCAGCAGATTAACATATAGTCTTGTTTTATATACATTTCTGTTTAAAGACACTTTTTGAAATATATATAATTATATGTTAAGTTAATTTCCTCTTCCTTTTTCTGGATGCACCCTATTGTTAATTCATTAACATTGAATGAAGCTCATCTAACACGTTTTCTCTGTAAAGGCATATCACAGCCTTTTTGATCTTAGAACACTAGGTGACCACTTGACTTTGCTGGTGGGTCATTTTAAGCAGAGAAATGACCAACAAAAAGCGTAAAAAATCCCCAAAATAATAGCAGCAAATAGACCCAAGGAAGGACATTTTGTTTAAAGTATGAGAGCAGAAACAAGAAAGCGTCTCGCTTGCCATTCCATCGTGTGCTCACCACCTTCCAAGAGTAAAATACTCCATCCTAATCATCAATTCCCTATTTTTGTTGTCCTCTATTAGAAAGTGAGCTTTTTGGGTGCAGACATTGTATCTCTTCAAAGTACGTGTATCTCCTATGCTTGTTACAGTGCCTGTCATTTAGTAAGTGCTTTTTCAGATACCTCAGTGGACTTTTCACAAACTCTCATTTCCTATGACCTCTCTATATAGCTTATCCACTAAAGGGTCACCACCTCATTTTTTTGTTTTGGTTTTTTGGGTAGGGCAGTGAGGGTTAAGTGACCAGCCCAGGGTCACACAACTAGTAAGTGTCTGAGGCTGCATTTGAACTCAGGTCCTCCTGAATCCAGGACCAATGCTTTATCCACTGCGCCAACTAGCTGCCCCCCACCACCTCCTTAAAAATGTTTTCTGTGGGTTTCATTCAGCTTTTCTGAGAGCTCCTTTGAAGCATCCTCTTTCTCCCAACTATTATCCTGTCTCAAGTATCAGTCCTTTGACTTCTCTGCTTGTTTCCCTAAAGGACTCATTTAGCTTTAGTTATTTCTTTGCCAACTGTAATTTAATCTACATATCCAGTTAGTACCCAGCAAATAGATCTCCAATCTCATATTTCAACATGCCTACAGAATATTTTCCCTTAGATATGCTACTAAAAATTAAAAACATCTAAAACCATGTCTTTATATACCAACTGCATAATCAATTTTTCTCATATTTTCTTCATTTACCCTTCCCTCAAGAAACTTACATTCCATTGGGGAGGTAGCATTCAAAATAAGTATATAAAAGGAATAATTTTTTTAAATGGGGGTGGGGATGATAAACCACGGAGGAAAGGCTTTCCAGAGGAATTGTACCTGAACCAAGCCTTGAAGGAGTGAAAGAATTATTCTGAGAAACAAATGATGAGAAAGTACATTCTAGGCAAGAACAGCCTTTGTGAATACACCAAAAGATGGGAGAGGGAAATTTGGGAGACAACTAGTTTAATTTGGGTGGAACACAGAATATGTGAAGGGGGGAGTAGTAAGAAACAAGACTGAAAAGGTGGATAAGAGCCTGCTTATAAAGGACTTTGAATATCAAGCTAATAAATGCGTATTTTGTCCTAGAGACAATGGCATGGATATCAATGAAGACTTTTGAACACAAGTCACAATCTTAGACTTTAGGAAGCTTATTTTAGCAAATATGTGGAGCATGAATTAGAGAAAGAGACTGGAAGCAAGGAGACTAATCAACTAATATAGTAGCCTGAGAGGTAATGAATATCTGAATTAGGATAGTGGCTTTATGACCAGAGAGAAAGGGACACATGTGATTGATATTGTGGAGATAAACTGACAAGATTTGGCCACTGACTAAATGCAATTCAAATGTTAATTATGCTCCAGTGATGTACAAAGCACTCAATACAAAGACAAGACAAAAAACATTCCCTTCCTTTAAGGAGCTTATGTTCTACTGGAGAGATACAACATGTAAACAAGTATATACATGATAATTTGAGGAGGAACAAGAAGGCACCAATAGAGAGATCAAGCTTTGAGCAAAGGGAGAAGAAATAAAGCTGACTCCAAGGTTACAAACCTAAGTGACTGGGAGTATGGTGATGCCTTTAACAGAAAATGGGAAATTTGGAGGAAATACATGGAGAGATTAATTATATTTTGCACAGTGAGTTTGAGATATTTACAGGACATCCAGCAGGGAATTGTTGATGCAGAACTAGAGTTTAGGTGAGAGGTTAAGACCAGATATAGTTGAATCCATGAGAACAGAGAAGATTGCCAAGGAAGAGAGTGGCTTTAGTAGCTAAAACATTACTAGTGACCTTAGGGAAAGCAATTGCAGGAGGGGGTGAACAAGAGAAAGGAATAATCAGGATGAGATGGAATGATGAGACACAATACTAAAGGAAACAAGCTGATGAGATCAAAGGCGCAAATAGAGGAACTAAACCTGACAAGGAAAAGAGCCACCTCTCCTAGGATTCTACTAAAGCAAGAGAAGAAAAGGTGTGGTGAATCTTGAGTTACAGAGTAAATAAGAGTAGGCTGAGGACAGAGGGTCATAATTCTCTTAGTAAAATAGGAGACAAGGAAATCTGAGAAAGGTCAGTGGGATCTAGAATTTATAATAGCTGGTCCTGTATAAATGAAAGGGTTAAAGGTGCAGCAGTGAGGACACAGTTGTGATTAGATAACATGAATTTGCAGTATATTCAAGTTGCATATCCATCAACAAGGAGCCCAAGTATATGTTCAGCTCCGTGGAAGGTCTAGGAAATTAGCGGTTTCCCCTATGCCTCTTGATACATACATTTTTTTTAAGTGGGCAAGAGTATCAAGGGACACTGGAAAAATGAAAGTAATATTGTACTCTTGAATTTTAAACATATTAGGCACTTCTGCTAGAATGGCTCCCTGAATGAGAGACAGGCCAGCGAGCTCCCATATATATATATACCTATTCCAGCAATAGCTCTGAAGCTCATACCAAAACAAATAATGATTAAAAAATCCAATGAGAAACTAAAGTGACTTTTCCCAGCCCTCAACTGCACAAAAAATCAGCCAGAAGTGCACAAGCAATGGGAAAGAAGGCCCATCCAGCAAAGTCAGTGCCAACACAGGGTAGCCTCCCAGAGTGACCAGAGACAAAACATGTTTGGCTTGCAAGTCTCAGTGTCTCCCAACAACAAAAATGGGTTCTCCTGAGAAAATCCCCAAATGGTCACAAAATCCTTGGAAGCCTCAGGGAATGTCAGTGATCACCAACCAGTATGGTGCCATGGAACTCAGACATTTATGGGAACTGAGGCCCCTAACATTTTGTCCTGAGATGCCCCTGAACATCCAGCATGAGGAACCTAAAAGTCTAGTGTGGAAGGCATTAATATTGGGAGGTAGAGGTGAGCACAGGACTCCAGGGGGCTCAGGGAAAGACTAAGCAGGGTCAACCACCCCATGCAAAAGCAGAGCAGGGGGCAGAACCTGGCCCTGGAACAAAGACCCAGTTTAGGAACTAAAGCTGGAGTGATGAGTAACTCAAAGAAAACTGTAGTATGAAATTTTTTTTTGCAAATCTAGCTATCTCCCCAAAGAAGTAACTCCATAACAATTGAAAGCAGAGACACAAAACAAAAAATGGATTTCTTAAAAGGACTACACGAATACCTAGAAGAAATTAAGAGATAAGTTAAATAAAAGCTCTGGAGGAAAGAATCTTAGCTTAGAAGAGAAAGTGGCAAACATTTTACTCACATATTGGACTACCTGAAAATTAAATAGACCAAGCAGAAGTTAATGATACCATGAGACAGGAAGGAATATTAGGAAAAAAATTAAAAACAAGAGAAGAAGAGATAACTGATCTTAAAAAATTAAACCTGGCCTGGAAAACAGATCAAGGAGAAATAATATAAGAATCACTGGACTAAAAAATAAAAATAAAATAAAATAATTTTTAAAAATGAAAAGGGGCAGCTAGGTGGCGCAGTGGTTAAAGTGTTGGCTCTGGATTCAGGAGTACCTGAGTTCAAATTTGACCTCAGACACTTGACACTTACTAGCTGTGTGACCCTGGGCAAGTCACTTAACCCCCATTACCCCGCCCCCCCCCCCCAAAGAATCACTGGACTGCTGGAAAATGAAGAGTTAAAAAAAAAAAGCCTGGACACTATATTTCAAGAAATTATAAATAGAAATTATTAACATATATTAGAACCAGAGGGCAAAATAAAAAAATAGAATTCACTGATCAGTGTCTGAAAGGACCCCCCCCCCCCCGCCAATTACAATTGTAGTCAATATTCAGAGTTAACCACATCAAAAAAAAAAATGCAAGCATCCAGAAAAAAGGACTTCAAATACCTAGGAACTACATACAGTCAGGATCACACAAAGTGAACAAATTTACACAAAGTAAACAAGAGGTCTTAGAATACAGTCTTCCAAAGGGTGAAATATATGAGTTTACAACAAAGAATAACCCTTCAAAATAGTATAATTCCCTATGGGGGGAAAATGAATCTTTAATAGAATAGAGGACTTTCAAGCATTTTTGATGAAAAGACCATGGCTGAATAGAAACTCTGAAATAAAACCCCAAGAGAACCCCAGAGAATAAAACCTAAGAGAAATCTAGAAAGGTAAATTTATTTGTGTAACCGGAAGGAGATTAATAATGATGCAGTGCTGGAGCAGCTAGGTGGCGCAGTGGATAAAGCACCAGCCCTGGAGTCAGGAGGACCTGAGTTCAAATCCGTCCTCAGACACTTGACACTTACTAGCTGTGTGACCCTGGGCAAGTCACTTAACCCTCATTGCCCTGCAAAAAACAAAAACAAAACAAAAAAAATAATGATGCAGTATTCACATTCTAATAGAGAAGAAATAAGTGTCCCTTTAGAATCTTAATGTCTTCACATGCTATTGGGGGAGGAGGAGTGTAAAAAAGAAAAACAGATCCTAGGGGTGGATTAGTTTTGTTTTAAGGGTTTGAAGAGACAAACAAGAAAGATGAAAGGACACAAGGGTTAAAAGACAACATAGAGAAGGAAAAAGAGGTGGAACTTCATAATTGTTTTTTTTTTTGTTTAGTTGTTTCAATAGTGTCTGACTCTTTGTGACCTCATTTGGGATTTTCTTGGCAAAGATACTGGAGTGGTTTGCCATTTCCTTCTCCAACTCATTTTACAGATGAAGAAACTGAGGCAAACATAGTTAAGTGACTTGTCTAGGTTCACACAGCCACTAAGTGTCAAAGGCCAGATTTGAACTCAGGAAGATGAGTTTTCCTGACTAGGCCAGGCACTCTATCCACTGTGCCACCTAGCTGCCCTGTGTAATTGGATTATATCCAAAAGAAAGTGTACAAACATGGAAGGGGTAGGAAAGAGGAGTAGGCATCAAGTAGAAATTCACTTTTATCTGAAATGGACAAAGGACTGTTGAACACACACAGAACCATGAATAGTTTGGTAGAGAAGCACATCAAACTCAATAAGCATCAAATGACTGGAAAACCAGTAGAGATTGGCATGGGGGAGGGGAACATAGTTAAGAGGAAGGAGAATACCCAGGAGGGAATAGTCACAAACAAAACAAACTTGCTGATCTTGAAGAGGGAATTAAAAGTTAAGACCCTCTTAGATTCTAGTTCTTTTCTTAAGGTTGTTTTTTTTTACCCCTTTAAATAGATTATTTTACAAGAAAAATTTTGTTTATAGTCTTAAGTCTCACAAAATACATCCTTACCAACTTCCATAATAGTTTAGGTCTCACTTTACAATACAGACTTCTCAACATTTTCTAACTAACTTTAGTCACCAGAGTTTAGCACATCTATCCTTAAAGTGGCATACCTTGAATGTTAGCTGAAGAGTTGCTTGTAGCAATGCTTTTCCAATTGTTGACATACCTAGGGCATACAATATATGTATTTAGTAAAACAAATCAATAAAGAAAAAAATATTACTTGTATTTCTATTACTGTTGAGGGCAGCAACATCCTTCCCATCACTTAGGTTCACAACCATCAGCATCATTCTTTTTTTTTTTTTTTTAGTGAGGCAATTGGGGTTAAGTGACTTGCCCAGGGTCACACAGCTAGTAAGGGTTAAGTGTCCGAGGCCACATTTGAACTCAGGTACTCCTGACTCCAGGGCCGGTGCTCTATCCACTGCACTACCCCTATCATCAGCATCATTCTTGACTACTCCAATTCATCCCAAATATCCAATTGATTGCTAAACCTTGTCTTTTTTTCCCCCTCCACATCTCTTGGTATATTTACCCTTCTCTCCACTTACACAATTATCACCTCAGTTCAGTCGCTCATTACTCTTCACCTCAACTATTACAATAGCCTTCTAATTTATCTTCCCTGCCCCAAGTCTCTCTCTACTCCAGCCCTTCTTCCACATAGCTGCCCAGTTAAAATGCCCAAGACAGCTCTTAGATTGTGAGCTCCTAGAGAGAAGGGACTGTGTTTTTGCCTTTCTTTGTCTCCCCAATGCTTAGTGTATATCTGGCACATAACAAGTACTTAATAAATGCTTATCGACTGACTCTTCTAACCACTCAGTAAATTCTAAAGGCTCTGGGATCAAATATACAAATATACATACATCTCTTAGTATTTAAAGCCCTTCATGAACTGACACCTTACCATCTTTCCAGTTTTCTTTTTTTTTTAATTTTTTAATTTAATTTTTTTTAGTGAGGCATTTGGGGTTAAGTGACTTGCCCAGGATCACACAGCTAGTAAGTGTTAAGTGTCTGAGGTCGAATTTGAACTCAGGTACTCCTGAATCCAAGGCCAGTGCTCTATCCACTGCGCCACCTAGCTGCCCCTCTTTCCAGTTTTCTTACGCATTATTTTCCTTCATACACTCTCTAGTCTAACCATACTATTCATCTGGTGTTCTTTTTCTTTGTATCTACAATTCAGAAATTGTTATCAACACAGTGGGGAAAAAACACTTGGAAAGATAATTTCAAGGATCACTTGTTTGCAGTTATCATTGTTATCTCAGGTGTGCTTAATATGAACTCGGGGATCTATGAAACAGGAAAGCGAACATCTGTAGTGGAAGCCTCTTCTATACCCAAATGGTGAGCAAAATTCCTGATCTACTGGTAATTTCTTATTTGCAAACATTCTTCTCTCCTTTCCCAATAAAAACATTCTGAGAGTTACAAGGTTGCCGGTAAGCTTGTTGGAACAAGGTAGATTATTGGTTTAAAAAACATCCTAGAGCATCTAATGCCTCCTCTGAAAGGAGGCATTTATTTTCTTTTTTTCATTTCTTAATTTAATGAACACCAAAAAAGAACATTCCTCTATACAAAGTAGAACAGAAAAAGAGAATCACATGTGAATCTGCAAATCTCTATTATGTAAAGCTTGTTTTAAAAACCACATATATAGTAAATTCAATATGTTAATTTCAAAACTGTTCTGCTAGCCAGTATTTCCTTCTCAACTTCCTTCTGACATCTTCTGTCAGAGGATGCATTAAAAACATGCTTCGATGATCCTCTTTATTTTCATCTTCTTTTTTGAGTATGCTTCAGTTTTCTCCCTAAATCTCTGCTCACCCTCCACTTGCAAAGGAAAAATAAATCCTTATAGCAAATAGACATAATCAAGCCAAATAATTTATGGCATACACTCTGCATTGTTTTTAGAAAGTCGTGGGCTCCTTTTTCTCAAAGTTTGGCTAGAAGAGAAAATAGCCTGATCCTACTGAGTTCCACTCCCTCTCTCACATAAATCCTTATGTCCCCAATCTCTAAAACCAACAAATACAGTAAAGGAGTAAGAATGGGAAGCCAGATATAATCCACTCACTTGCTGGAACTCATCTGAATCCTTCACTTTCTAGCAGTTGAAAAAATTTGAAAGCAGAAAAATTAGGTAAAAGATAGTTGATTGGGGCAGCTAGGTGGCGCAGTGGATAAAGCACTGGCCTTGGATTCAGGAGGACCTGAGTTCAAATCCAGCCTCAGACACTTGACACTAGCTGTGTGACCCTGGGCAAGTCACTTAACCCTCATTGCCCCACAAAACAAAACTAAAAACAAAAGATAGTTGATTGATTAAGAGCATTTTTGTAATACATATTCCTGAATTATTTATCAAATGCCTCTGTGTTCTATAATTAAATTTTTATAGCACCTAATACATATCCATTCTATGAAAGTATTCAGGAAACTGTTAAAAAGAATAATAATGAAGTAAAAAAATTAACTGGATGCATTGTTTTACAATAATATATTTGGTTTTTCTTTTTAGCATTTTCTTTTTTGGGCTGACCGTAGTTTGCTTTAGGGATAGCAAAATAATCCACCTCCTCTAATATCATGGCATCCCAGAGTTGAAAGGGTTTATCTACTCCAATTCTTAGGTTAGCGTGAAATATATGATATCCCTGACAAGTCATTCAGCCTATGCTTGAACACTTCCAGGAATGGGGATCTCATTATCTCATAAAGCAACTCATTCCATTTTCAAGCTTTAATTCTTCCTTCTATTAAATACACCCTTCTAAGCACTTATGTTTTTGATGTTATGTTATTTCATGCATTATTATATATCCATCAATCAATCAATAAGTTATTAAGTCCATATAGTATGTCAGGAATTGTGGTAAGGGCCAATGATACAAAGACAATTTTTAAAAAAATTCCTGCCTTCATGGAGTTAGCATTATAATTTAGGGAAAGCAGTTAAGTATATATATGTGTATGTATGTGTGTATGTATATATAGTTATAGATATGTGTGTGTGTGTGCGTGTGTGTATATGTATGTGTGTATATATATATATACACACACACACAAGTTATCTATGTATTTATAATGCAAATATAAGGTAATTTTAGGGAGGAAGCACTAGCAGGGGGAATCAAGAAAAGCTTCATATAAGAATTGACATTTGAACTGAGTTCTAAATGTAGCTAAAATTTCTAAAAGGTGGAGGTGAGAAGGAAGTGCATTCCAGGTGTGAGAGGCAGCCTGAACAATGGCATGGAGATGGAATATTGCGTATGAGGAAGAATAAGAAGGCCAAATTGGCTGATCATAGAATGAATGAAAAAGGGTGATATCTATTAAGGCTGAAAAGGTTGGAACCAGGTTGAGAAGGGTTAAAATGCTTAGTAGAAGAGTTTGCATTTTTTTATTGTTGTTGTTTTGTTTTTGGCAGGGTTAAGTGATTTGCCCAGGGTCACACAGCTAGTAAGTGTCAAGTGTCTGAGGTTGGATTTGAACTCAGGTCCTCCTGAATCCAGGGCCTGTGCTTTATCCACTGTGCCACCTAGCTGCCACCTAGCTGCCCCCTAGGAGTTTGCATTTTTAACTAGAAGTGATAAGGAATTATTGGAGTCTACTGAGTAGTGGAGTGATTTGATCAGACCTTTAGGAAAATCACTTTGGTAGTTGTGTTGGGGATAGACTGTAGGCAGAGAAAATAATTAGGAGGCTGTCATCATCATCCAGGTGAGAAGTAATGAGAATTTGAACTAGTTGTGGTAGTCATACCACAGAGTAACAGAGGGGCACTGGGTTAGGCTGCTGTTTCACATGGTTTTGTGAGGAAATGTTTTAAGAACAGATGAGGGAAGGGGCAGCTAGGTGGTGCAGTGGGTAGAGCACCGGCCCTGGAGTCAGGAGTACTTGAGTTCAAATCCAACCTCAGACACTTAACACTTACTAGTTGTGTGACCCTGGGCAAGTCACTTAACCCCCACTGCCCCTCAAAAAATAAAATAAAATAAAAATTTTTTAAAAAGCACCATCTCCTTACTCTTCAAAGTTTAGTGTATTTGTCCAGTTCAGAATTTCATCCACTTCCCATTCCATCACCGAGTCCATTCCACCTTCTTCAACTGCTTTTATCAATCCTTTTGTTGCTTTAAGGATTAAGTCTGTACATCCAACATCTGCTTTCTTTGTTTCTAGGCTTCCTGAATAATACCTGAGAAAAGTAAAGGGAGTATTAGGTAAAACCTTTGAATGATTATGAGCAGATAATACTGGTAACTTCAAGTAGCATTAAGGATCTAACATATTACATAAAATTCTTATGCTAGATCTCTAGAAAGAAGGCAATCCAATCATTCATATATGACCGATATTTATCATTGAACTTCACATTTCAACCTCACATCTCAGCGAGTTAAATCCATGAGTGCCCTGGTAAATGGCTAACAAATTAACAAATGGCTCTCTGGGGAGAAGGGGAAAATGTGCACATGACACACTTTTATATGTAACCTCTTTTATTTACATTTTCTCCATCACTGTCTTAAGTCTAAATTGACATCAACAAAACAAATCAAGCTCTAATTTATTGTATTTGCTGACTTCTGAGGTGTAAATGTTTACATTGAAAATTGAACAATTGGCTCACTGGAAACTTGTACAAGGTGGCCCCAGCACATCCTTGGTTAAATTTCAAGGTTACAAGGAAAAATAAAGTCATTAGATAATAGAATCAGGGGGTTTCAGGATCTTCACTTTACAGATCATGAAGTTTCTGAAGCTCACGTAGTTGAAATGACTTGCCCCAAATCTCACAGGTAGCTTTTGTTCTATATTAGTTGTATATATACAGGAGCTGCAGCTCCTGTATCAGTCTGCACAGCCACACTGTGGCCTGTGGCTCTTCAAGGCGCCGCTGATCCATGGTCGTCCGCGACTGGCAGAAGCCTATACTACTATAGCTGTATATATATAAATATGCATAAATGGAGAGCTAGTGGTACAGGAGATAGAGTCCCAGGCCTGGAATCAGGAGGACTCATCTTGGAGAAGGAAATGGCAAACCATTTCTGTATCATTGCCAAGAAAACTCCACATGGAGTCACGTAGAGTCACATACCATTGAAAAAAAATGACAAAATAACAAAGTGCACAAATACCATGTATCCATCCAATAATGACTAATGGAATAAAGAAGCCAATAGTTCTGAGCCAAAAGATTGGTTTTTACTATTTTCTATATGGGTATTTATTTTCCATTTAAGATGTTTAGTGGTAGCCAATTCATTCTGAAACACAAGAATAATGCTACGTCAGTTTTTGAACAGGATATGCTCAATGGGTGGAGATATATTTTAGAGGGCCCATAGCAAATTTCTTAAATTATCTTCATTATAAATTAACAAAGGAAGTATTATTTCACATTTTTTAATACTCTTTAGAGAACAATGTGATCAACTCCAATGTCTGGAGGGACACTAATGCTTGGGACAAGGTCTCTACAGTCAAGTCTCTGCAATCAATCTGGAGAGGGACCTACTGACCCAAAGTGATTAAAATTCAGTCCATGACTTAACTACAATACAGCTAGAAATTACAAAACATGGGGGGTGGATGCTTTGATTAATGCAGTGACCAATTAAGACTTTACTGACTAATGATACTTGATAGTAAAGCAAATAGGAAATGAAGGCTGTACTTTTCAGACATGTGTTAATTTGTTTTACTTAACCACAGTTTTTTTTTTTTTACAAGGGAGGGTTCTTTGTGGGGAATCACTGGGAAGTGACAATGATATTTTAAAAAATAATATCAATAAAACATTTGAGAAACAAATGCCTGGGATAACTTTTTGGAATGATCAGCCTTCACACATATAAAAATCATGTTTAACTACTGAATGACCATCTTCTAACACTCAAAACAATACATAGAAATTCTAGTACCTTTTTTTTTTTGTAGAAGAGGATGACATGGTACATTGTTGATAAAGAGAGCATTGATATTGAACTACTAAAGTTGTTCAAATAGTTCAGTATTTGATATTTTGCATTTAGTATTCAAATACTAAAGCATTTGAAAAACTCTCGGACGTTGACTACACTGCTTCTTCAATTAATACTGCAGAGCTAAATTAGGACATCATAAATATTGCACTTTGCTTCTATGTCTGCAGATATAGGAATCATTTGAACTGTGCATTGGTCATAATTTTTTTAAAATTAATGCTTATCCTTAAGGGGAAAAAGAAACCTTAAAATATACTTCATCTGAATAAATAACAATAGCCTTAGAGGCAGTACATTTTTAGCTGAAGAACAAGTTGGAAAATTCGGTTGGAAAAACAAGCCAAATTAAATGAAGAAAGATTCTATAGAAATGTTGCATGATGGGGAAAAAAGACACACTTCAAGGGCCTAGAGTAAAATCCAAGGCTTAACTTCAAAAGGAGATGGGGACATGTGATGGTGGAAGAATCTTTAAGGGCTGAGATTTAATAATTTTTCTATTAGTAAATTTGAGGAAAGGAGATGTAAAATAATTACTCTGTTTAAAAAAAAAAAGACCTGACTCCTTCCAGACAAACTAGCCCCAGTGGGGGAAGCAAAATACTTCTTGCTCCAAATTACTATTTTCAGATTCTCCCTTCATGCTATCACTCAGCAATCTCTCCTCTTTTGAGATTCAGTCTCTCCAGATTTATCATCTAAGTTCAATTCTAGCCTCAGACACTTGCTAGCTGGATGATTCTGTGCAAGTCATTTTACTTTGTTTGCCTGAGTTTCCATAGCTGTAAAATGGGAGTGGTAATATCACTTAACTCACAAGATTGTCATGAGGATCAAATGAAATATTTGTAAAAGAACTCAGCGGGGGCGGCTAGGTGGCACAGTGGATAAAGCACCGGCCCTGGAATCAGGACAACCTGAGTTCAAATCCGGCCTCAGAGACTTGACACTTACTAGCTGTGTAACCCTGGGCAAGTCACTTAACCCCCATTGCCCCATCAAAAAAAAAAAAAAAAAAAGAACTCAGCACAGTGCCTGGCACAAAACAAGCACAATACAGATGTCCTCTTTCTGGACCTCCTCTCCTTCTCCATTCCCTTCTGTTATGGGGGAAATTGATGGAGGTTTGGGATAGGGGTCCTTAGGAATCCTTTTTAAAAAATTGCACCCTCTTGCACACAAATCCAATTAAAATGAAATAATGGTTTATTTAGGTGCTAGGGAAAGGAAACCAAGAGAGAAATCCCTGGACTTCTAATGGGAAGAAAGCACAGCACAGAGGTGTGGCTCTGAGATACCTATCTCCTCAAGGAGAAGACAGGCAGATACTTTTATATAGAGGTCCACATTGGTCCGATGAGGTGATGGTCTGTCTGACTGTGGATAGTTCCCCTATTGGGGAAGGACCATCCCCCACTGGTGGTGGCTGGGGGAAGTTGGGTGAGGGGTAACTCTGGAGCTCTCTAGCCATCTCTCTGCTCCTCACCCACAAAGACAACAGCCACACCTAATCTTATCTCCCTGAGCGGTGGGGGAGACTGGTTAGGTGTGTCTGTCCTTTGGTTTAGTTTCTCAAAGAGAAGGTTCTTTTAATTTACCCCACAAAACTTCTGGGGTACCCAGGGCCACTCAAATGAGGTACCCAGGCCCATAACTCTTCCCTTATGGAGGCCATATTATTTGCTTTTCCAAGGAATTCAAGGCTTGGCTCATAGTTTTCCTCTACCCGATTCCAGCCTTTATATTGGGAACTTCAACATACATATTCATGTTTCCTCAAGCACTCTAACATCTCAGTTGCTAGGTTTTCCCAGGAAAACCTATGCTCGCTCTCTCTTAGCTACACACAGAGATGGTCACAGCTTTGATCTTGCCATCATCAAGTGGTCCATTTCCACAATCAAAAATCGGACATTCCTCTGACCTTCGCCTCTTCTCATTCCATCTCTCTATCCCTTACTCCTCCTAAACCTGTTTGTTTTCCTCATGCTAGCCTCCATTCCCTCAAGGTTATCTCCACTCAGGCATCTGCTCTGCTTTCTTCTCCTCTTCCCACTATCAACCCCTTAATGAACTAGCTCAACTCCATACTTTCTTCTACTTTTCGATCCTATGCTTCCGTTTTTATTCCTGTTTATCCCTTGTCAAAATCCAACCATGTATTATTCCTACCATCCATCCACCTCCTCTCTTCAGTGAACTCTTTTGTCTCGTGTAATTTTCATTTATGATTTCTCTGGTAAACCAGGCTTGATAAAACCCACTGGGATTCAAATGGAGCTACTTGACCATGCCTTTAAACCCAAATCACTCTGGCTCTCACTGATTGGCTAATAATAGGTTCCAGCCCAGGCTTCACTTGCCCATTGTTTGGGTTTTGATAGCTCAGAGTAAGTATAAATAGCAATTGTTTCTGCTCTGGTCAGAAACTCCAGGGTCTTCCCTTCTCTGAATGATTCTTTTATGGAGGCAAAGTAATTACTGAATGGGCATAGCCCAAACTGATACCTGGGAAAGAGTTGGCTTAAAAAGACCAGGGTGGGGGGGGGGCAACTAGGTGGCCCAGTCGATAAAGCACTGACCCTGGATTCAGGAGGACCTGAGTTCAAATGCGACCTCAAACACTTAACACTTACTTGCTGTGTGACCCTGGGCAAGTCACTTAGCACTCATTGCCCCACCAAAAAAAAAAAAAAAAAAAAGACCAGCGTGTCTCTACTGCATCTGGGGCCACCACCATTTGTCCTGACCTATGTCTTACCACTGCACTCCTATGACGCTGGAGGAGAGAGAGGGGCTGATGACTTTGCACAGCTCCTCCTTACTTAAATCCAATTCACTTACAAGTCAAGATATTACCCTCCTGATGTCATTGGTCCCCTTTGGAGAAACAACAATCCTACTAACTTACTGCCAAACAGGACTGGATAAAATCACTTAATTAGCTCTCTATCCATTATACCACCTAACAAATGGTTAAATGTCAACTATATAACAGGCCCTATGCTAAGTGCTATATCTATTTTCTACATAGATACATTGGTATATATTGTTTCTCCCATTAAAATGTAAACTCCTGGAAGGCAAGTACTATATTTTTCCTTCTTATTCTTATATCCCCTTGAGACCTAGCACTGTACCTGGCACATAGTAGGTGTTTAATAAATGTTTGTTGTTTTAATGATTAAAATGGGGAAAAATTAGTCTTCTGTTTTAATTAGCTTTTTACTGGTAAGAACTGGATGGAAGAGTCTTTAAAGGACAATTATAATAGTTACATAAAATATAAATTCTTATACAACTTGTAAGACTCTTAAAGAGTAAAATTAATACTACTAAAATAATGAAGTAAGGGTCACATAATTTTGTTTTGTTTTGTTTTTTGGCGGGGCAATGGGGGTTAAGTGACTTGCCCAGGGTCAACAGCTAGTAAAGTGTCAAGTGTCCGAGGCCGGATTTGAACTCAGGTACTCCTGAATCCAGGGCCAGTGCTTTATCCACTGCACCACCTAGCTGCCCCTGGGTCACATAATTTTGAAAGAATATAGGATACAAGAAATTTCAAAAGAATTGAAAGATAATTTTTGTGCATAGGTTCAACACTACATAATCACAGATATGATATGACAGGATGTGCTAGAAGTGTAAAAGTTATTTTTCATATTAAAAGATTAATTTTTTTAAATGTAGGCCTTACAAGGAGAAAAGCATGCACCATAGTGAGAGCAGCAAGGCCTTTTATGAAACTCAGATTGATAGGGAAAAATTGTTAAATCTACAAAATGATATTCAACAGTTTTATTAGTAATAGTCAACCTCCAAAAAATTGTAAATTGCCATAATCATTTGTATATTGTTTCCATAAGTATAAGAAGTTCATTACTTACATTTGCCTCATCCATCTAATTTTTTTATGTTTTCTTCTTATGTCAATGTCCTGTCTTCTCTTCAGTTTGGAGAAGTGAAAGTCAATTTTTTGTTTATTTCCTTCTTCCGTGATCTCATCAATAGCTTTCCAAAACTGTTGACAAATGGTATTATAAAAACCCTTTATACTGTTATCTGTGATGATGTTTGGTTATGGAATGACATTTCTTTGTGTGGCAGAGATATCTCAGAGCAGAAGCAGTCATAATAATGCCCCATGTCTGTCATCCTTTATGGTCACAAAAGCCTTTCACAAATATATCATCTTGAGCCTCCTATTAATTATATGAGGTAATTTGGGCAGGTATAGCGTCTCCATTTTCCCAATTAGGCAGTAAGGATAAGAGAATACACGGAGGGGAATAAAATATAAGAAGAGCAGAAAAATAGGAAATTTCAGTAAGGAGCACAACTGTTTATGTAGAGGTAAAATGGTGACATGCTGAGACCCAAGTTTTAGGAAAATCACTTTAAGAGCTGAATGGAGAATGGACTGGACTTGGGAGAACCTTGAAGTAGGGAGACCAATGAGCAGGTTACTGCATTAATCCAAGTGTGAAGCAATGAGGTCCTGCACTAGAATAATAGCTGTGTGAGTGTGGACAAGTATACAAGAGATGTTGTGAGGGTAGAAAAGGCAAGATTTAGCAATAGATTGGACATGGGGGAAGAGGGGTGAGAGAGTGAGAAATCAAGGATGACAACAGGATTATAAGCCTGGGTCACTGGGAAGGATGGTGGTGCCCTTGACACTAATAAGAAAGTTCAAAAGTGGGGAGGCTTTGAGAGGAAGATAAGGAACTCTATTTTGAACATGTTAAGTTTGAGTTATTATATTGGGACAGCCTAAACATGAATAACTAATGTCCCTTCAATTATTTGAACAGGATTTTCTTTTTCTAATCCGAGAAAGGTACAGAATATTTGAGATTGTACTGACTTGAAAAATTTGGAATGTATGGTTGTTATTTCTCTCAGATACAAGCTATCCTAAATGAGCTTTACAAAAGTGGGATTGGTATGGCTCTGAAACATATGCCTGCCACAAAAACTCACTTCATACTTTATCCTCTCAAAACTACGAAAATCCACTGCTTTATCACTAATCCTTATTGCTCAACAATTCATCATAGCTTAGATATGCTGTTTCTACATATTCGAACTATCCAGATATGAGATGGGCTGCTTCAGTTTGTGGCCAATCAGTGGAGTTCTTCAAGAAAAGGGTGAATGACTGCTTAGTGTTAGACAACACTGTTCTAAGTGTTAAAAGAGATAGAATGATAAAGATAAGAAGACATTCTCCCTACTATCACTGAAGATAATATCTAGTAAACCCCACAAAATTGACCTTTTTTTGATCTCAAGAATTCCCACATCGTGCTATACAGTGAAGTTGAGTTTGAAGTCAACAACATTCTCAATTTCCTTTTGTTGCAGAAATCGCATTTCATTTATCTCACCGACCACATAATTCTATATTTCTACTATATTTCTGAAGGGTGCAGGATAGCTTAAAGTGCAGACACATCTTCTCTTAGTAAGAAAAATGAGTAAATTTAAGACTAAGATATATGACTATATCTTAAAGTATAATCAAAGTTTCCACCAGAGTTGTTTTAAATCAGCAATGCTTATTATTTAGACCAGTTGACAATTATATTAGATTTATATGTTCTTGAAATCTATTGCAAAATTAAATTTCCAAAATGATAATTTTGCTTCACTTACTCTTTTGGAAACAAGTCTCCAGCCATTGTTCTCTACACGCTTGTACCAGCCATCGTGGTCATCTTTAAGACATTTCTTATCAATTGTCATACGTGATAGTTGCTTTGGGGTAATGTTCACATAATCTCTAGGACTGTTAGCACATATATCTACAATATGTCTGTGAGTGAAAATTTTATAATATATGTTGGGAGGAAACTTCTCCTGTAGTTGAAAAAAAATTTAAATCCAATTATAATCTTACAATAAAAAATGTTTAAGCTTAAAATAATTATCTATAGGGGATAGAATCAATTAGGGAGGATTTTTGGATACTTTTAAGACTATTAGACAAAAATATTTCCATACTTACGCCACCTAATCTAAATCGAATATTAATTCCAGATGCAGCATCTAGAAGCTCTGCCTAAAAGAGAACCAAATTAACCTATCACATTTTAGTAATATTAATTAGCTTAAAATATATACCAAAAAGGTTATCAGCTATAATTATTTGACCAAATATGTGGATATTTGTTCAACCTGCCTTATAAAAGAATAGAAAGTGAATATGCATAAACAAATTTACATTTACATTTTCAAATGTAAATATTGAGAAGCTGAGAAATAAATTACTTTCTCAAGAATACCCAATAAGTAATAAGTTGAAAGGGGAGGTTCCTGAGTTTAAAAAGCCAAGATTCCTGACTGTAAAAAAACCCTGCTGCTTTAAAAATGCTTTTTTTCCTACTGGAAATATAAGTTTGACATTAAAATTGTTACTTATTGCTTATAGTCACAAGACAGAAATTGAAAATCATGATTTTATATGTGGGAGGAGCTCACTTATAGGTAAATCCAGGGAAATGTAGTGGCTTACCAACCCAAGCTTAACATCATGTGGCCTTAATTCTCCCTCTTGATTTTGTCTTTGATAAATTCACATTTAAATTTTGCATGACCTATAACATGTCTCTTCATTTTTTAACATACTGACAAGTAGCAATTATAAAACACAATATAAATATTAATGATTATTAATACAGGCCTCTTCATTATCCATTAAACAAATAGTCCCAGACGTATTAAGTCACTTACCCAAGATTATCCATTTAGCTGATGGAAGAGCTGTAACTGGAACCTATGTATTGATATTGAATTCCTTCTCCACATTTAGTAAAACTCTTAAAAGGTTGATTTCATACTTATCTCCTCTACTTCTCTTTAGCAACTTCTACTTAGCAATATGTTATTTATAAGTTTATTGTTGTTGTAGTTATGTCATTTCAATCGTGTCCAACTCTTCATGACACCTATTTAGGGTTTTCTTGGCAAAGATACTGGAGTGGTTTGCTATTTCCTTCTTCAGCTCATTTTACAGATGAGAAAACTGAGGCAAACAGGATTAAATGATTTGCCCAGGGTCACATAGCTAGTAAATATCTGAAGCCAGATTTGAACTCATGAAGATGAGTCTTCCTTATTCTAAGCCCAGTGCTCTATCCACTACACCACCTAGCTGTCCTTATAAATTTATAGTGTTTTATATACCCTAAACTGAAACTAAAGCATATATAGAAATTTGGAATTTGATTGTTTTTGCCAGTGGTTGTTCCAAGAAGTTCTTACTCATTGGCCAGTTATAGTAATATCACCTATCTATTCACAAACATATCACACAGAATCTTGGAGTTTGAAAGGCCCTCAGCAGTCCAGCCACACTTGAGCAAGGATCTCTACATCCCCAACAAGTGGCTGGGCCATTCACCCTTTGCTTGAAGAACTCCATTGATTGGCCATAAACTGAGGCAGCCCGTCTCACATCTGGCTAGTTCTAATATGTAGAAAGTTCTCCCAACTCTCTTTTTGCAATTCACACCTAATCGCTCCTAGGACTTCTTTTGGGAAGCAAGCCAAACAACTTTATGACAAACAGCCTTTCAAATGATTTGCCACTTGGTTCTTTAAGTCTTCTATATTCTCCAGTCCTCTCACCATCCTGCTTGTCTTCTTGTGGGCACATTTCAGGCTGGCATTCCTAAAATGTGGTGCCTGAAACTGAACAAATTACTCTGACTCAGGCAGAGGGTAACACAACTATTACCTTCCTCATTCTGGACAGCATACTTTTCAATACAATATAGGACATTAGCTTTAGGGCTGTGATCTCACACAGTGATGACTCAACTTGAGTTTCTGGTAAAACTTTAAGATTTCTTCAGAGTAACTATGGTTTAATCATAGCTTCACAGTCCTATGAATATGAAACTTTTTTTAAAAAAAATTCAAGTATAGATCTATAGAGTACATCTAGATGGCATAGTAGATATAGCACCTAGCCTAGAGTCAGGAAGACCTAAATTCAAATTAACCTCAGCCACTTACCAGCTATGTATCTGTGGACAAGTCACTTAACCCTGTTTTCCCCAGTTTCTTATTATTTAAAATAAGCTAGAGAAGGAAATGGCAAACACTATAATATCTTTGCTAAGAAAACTCCAAATGGGGGCACAAAGAGGTGGACATTACTGAAACGACTAAACTGAATAGACCTACACATTTATCCCTATTAAATTTTATCTTACTCAGTTTGGGCCACCATTTTAGTCTTTTCAAGTTATTTTGATTCTTGACCCTATAATAAAAAATGACAACTATCTTTCCCATTTTCATGTTGCTTATAAATTTATGAAGCATGCTACTATTACCATCATCCACGTTATTAATAAAAATGCTAAACAGAAAATATGAACACTAAATAAATTACATATATCTCTAAAATATTATATATGCATATGTATGGAATGCCTTTACCTCATTAGGATCAATATATTTTAATAGTTGACGGGGGTCTCCTTGCCTTCTTATAAGAATTAGACTTTTGAAGTGGTTAAATACACAGGTATCCTAGAAGTTCAAACATATTAGGAGTAACAATTAAAACATGTTTACTACTTCCTAATAGTCACTGGCTTTGGGTAAGTATAAACCATCAGATATGTTCAATGTAAACTTGTCATCCACCTATGTTTTATTTTGACATAAATAATAAACATTTAAAAAAATTGAATTTTGCACAGTACAACCAGCAGGTGTCACTATCTGACAAGGTTTAAAATTTAGGGTGGAAAGAGAAACAAATTAAGGGACAGACTACACTATTAGAGGTGTGATCTTCTCTTAATCTCCACCCTGCTCCCTGCCTCCTGTTCCCCCAAACCTGTACTTGCTCAGAGGCTGGTGCTGCTCTGATATGGCATTCTAAGCTATAGTTGAATCGATTCAACAATGACTCCTTTAGCCTACAGGTGAAATGGCCATGAAGTCATATGGTTCATCTAACACTGTGATACACACACACAGTCACACACACACAGAGTCTTTTAAAAGTTATGAATACAAATAAAAGCCATAAAATTCTCTCATGATTCTAGCTCGGACTCCCCCAAACCCAAATGAAACCCCAACTATTTTAGAGGGAGTGAGGGGCTAGCCTCTGTCCTATTTAATTTACTATATATTCCCAGATATTCATTTACATCCTCTATCATACTTTCCTAGCAAACAATTAATATTCAGATATGCATCACAAAGAAGTTAGTTATAATTAAAAATATTCTTATGTCAAGGGTAAAATGTTTTTAAACACTAAAATTAAATTAGGAGTTGCAAGTAGACCTAAAATACCGAGACACTTTAGATTAAATGCCTGCCATTTGTAGGTGGGATCAGAGGGGAATTGAAACACTTTACCTGTTTCCTCAGTTTCTTGGAAAAAATCAGCTTGTTTACCTTTCTCAGCAGGGGTTTGACTAGGTGGAGGTGGCTTGGCTTTTTAGGCCAATACCTTAATGCCCTAATCTTAATCCCTATTCCAGAAGATATAATTGAGATTATTTATTATTATGATTATTTATCTTCTCATATCAAGAAGATAAATGCTATCTCATTTGATCTTCACAACAACCCTGGGATTTACATTTTATAATCTAGATGAGGAAACTGGGGCAGAGATTATTGGTTAAGTGACTTGCTCAGGGTCACACATCTGGTAAGGGTCACTGATCATATTTGAATTCAGATCTTCTTATTTCAAGTTCTAGTGTTGTATTTACTATGGAATCTAGCTCCCTAAAATTTATCTGTTTTTAGGTTTGTTTTAATGTCTTTTGTATTTTATAATTGTATTTACATAATTATTTGGTGTGCCTTGTAGGCTGAACTCTGAGATATTTTGTATATTCTGCAGTTATTTTGAATGGAATTATTTTTCTCTCTTGCTGGGTTTTGTTGGAACTACACAGAAAAACTGATGATTTTATGGGTTATATATTGCTACTTAACTCAAGTTATTGTTTTAACTAATTTTTTAGCTGATTCTGTAGGGTTCTTTAAGTAAATCATCATGTCATCAAAAGTGATTCCTTAGCTCTTTTTCTTGTCTTATAGCTATAATTAGCATTTCTGAAACTCTACCAAATAACTGGGGACAATGGACATCCTTGCTTTACCCATCATCTTGTTAGAAAGGTTCCCATCATTTTCTCCATTTGTAATAATACTAATTCTGGGATTTAGATATACATCATTTTCAATATTAAATAATGGTCAATTTATCCTTATGCTTTTTAACATTTCTAATCAAAATTAATACTATCTACTGACATAAAAATGTGGTTTTATTTTTCAATATGGTCCATTATGTTTAATGTTTTCCTAATATTGAACCAACTTTGTATTTCTGATATGTCAAGCCTGGTAAAAGTATAAAATCTTTTAAAATATATAGTGTCTTATTTTCACTAATATTTTATTCAATATTTTTGTATCTATGTTCATTAGGGATATTGCTATCATTTCATTCCTTTTTTTAAAACATTAAAATATTTTATTTCTAACATTCTTTTCTATTAAAATGTTGAGTTCCAAATCCTCTCCTTACCTTCTAGTCCTCTGCCACCCACTGAGAAAGCAAGCAATATGTCAATTATACATGTGAAATCATTAGGCATACTGCAAAAACCCCCAAACAACACAATAAAAATAAGGTGAGATATTTATACTTCAATTTGCACTGAGAATCTATAATTTCTCTCTGGAGGTAGATAGCATTTTTTCATCATTAGTCCTTTGGAATTTTCTTGGATCATTGTATTGATCAGATAGTTTGATTTTTTTCTTCTGAACACTACTTGTTCATATCCTTTGACCACATATCAATTGGGGAATAGCTCTTATTTTTATAAATTTTACCCAGTTCTTGTGAGGAAAATGACTCCTGCTCAATAATTCTCTGGAACTCAGCAGCAAGTTCACTTTTCTTCTTCTTTTGACTTTGTTTTATTGTATCTTGATGTCTCATGAATTCATTAGCTTCCACTTGCCCAAATCTAATTTTTAAGGAATTGTTTTCTTCAGTGAGTTTTTGTACCCCCTTTTCCATTTTACAAGAATGGGCAGCCCAGTGTGCAGCTGGTAGGTGCCAAAAATGGAGGCTTGCAGGCCCCATTTTATCCCCTAATCCCTAATGCAAAATGACCCTTCCCCCTTTTCATTGCTGCTCCAATTACTCAAGGGTTACAATCTACACCCATCTGCCTTGACTTTCCCAGGGGAAATTTCTCTATCTAAATTAAACCTCGTCTGTAAATATTAGCATTTTAGTCTCCATTTCTACTTTCCCAGGGGAAGTTTAGCCTCTGAATTAACTCCCATTGAGAGGAGACAATTGCTCAATTCCTCACAGTTCTCTATATATTTATTAGAGAAACTTAATATAAAAATTTTGGATATTACTTCAGTGTCTATGGCACCTTTCAGCAAAATGTAATTTCCCTGATTATATCTTTTAATTGGGTTCAGTTTTGCTTTTGCTTTGTCTGAGATCATGACTGCCATCCCCTGCCTGTTTTGCTTTAATATCAAGCATATTAGGTTCTGCTCTAGTCTTTTATTTTAACTCTGTGTGCCTTTCTGTTGCAAATGTTTCTTATAAACAAAATATTGTTGCATTCTAATTTCTAATCCCTTCTGCTATTTCTGTTTTACAGGTGAGCTCATCCCATTCACAATGATGATTATGATTACTGTGTATTTCCCTCCATCCCATTTTATTCTGTCTGTTCTCTTTTTTTATACTGTCCTTTCTCAAAAGTCTATTTTGCTTCTAACCACTACCCTGCCTTAATCCACCCTCTTTTATTATCCTCCCTCATTCTCTTATTCTCTCCCTCTCCAATTTTCATGTTGGGTAAAATAGATTTCTATACACAACTGAGCATGTATGTGTGTATGTATATATGCATATATAATGTGTGTATATAAACATGCATGTGTATATATATGTCTATATAAATATTTCTTCCCTCTTTAAACCAATTCTGATGGGACTGATGTTCAAGCATTGTCTGCCACCTCCCTCCATTTTCCCCTTTATTGTGAAAGCTCTTTAGTGTGCTTCTTTTATGTGAGAAAATTTTCCCCATTCTACCTCCCCACTTCTCCCAGTGAATCCCTCTTTATCATCCCTTCATTTTTTTAAAAAAATCATCCTAACATAATTGACTCACACACATATGCTCTATGAAGACTCCTAACTGCCCTAAAAATGATAATGATTTTAGGGATTTACATGTATCATCTACCCATATGGGAATGTAAACAGTTTAAATTTATCAATTACTTATTACTCTTTCATGTTTTCTATTCAGCTCTGGTCTTTTAATTGGAAATGCTTGAGCATCCTCTTTTTCATCAAATATCTATTTTTTATCTACCTAGTTTTGCTGGGTAGCTGGTTTCTGTTTGTAATCTTAGCTCCACTGCCTTCTGGAATAGCGTATTTCAAGTCCTCTGCTCATTTAACATGGAAGTTGTTAAATCCTGTGTCATTCTGACTGTAGTTCCACAATATTTGAATTGTTTCTTTCTGACTGCTCACAATATTTTCTTCTTGGTCTGGAGACTCTGGAATTTGGCTATAATATCCTGGGAGTTTTCATTTTGGGATCTCTTTCAGGAGGTGATCAGTAGATTCTTTCAATTGTCATTTTACCCTATTTAAGATTTGGGGGCACTTTTCTATATAATTTCTTGAAATATGATGTCTAGGCCATTTAAAAAATTGTGGCTTTAAGGTAGTCCAATAATATTTAAATGATCTCTCCTCAATCTGTTTTCCAGGTCAGTTTCTTTTCTGATGAGATGTTTCACATTTTCTTCACTTTTCTTCTTCTTTTGACTTTGTTTTATTGTTTCTTGATGTCTCATGAATTCATTAGCTTCCACTTACCCAATTCTAATTTTTAAGGAATTGTTTTCTTCAGTGAGCTTTTGTACCTCCTTTTCCATTTTGCCAATTCTGTTTTTTTAAGGAGTTCTTTTCTTCAGTGTACTTTTGTGACTTTTTTTTTTTTTTTACTATTAGGCCAATTCTGTTTGTAAGGTCATTTTTTTTTTCAGGGCAATGAGGGTTAAGTGATTGGCCCAAGGTCACACAGCTAGTAAGTGTAAAGTGTCTGATCCCTGATTCGAACTCAGGTCTTCCTGAATCTAAGGTTGGTGCTTTATCCACTGCACCACCTAGCTGCCCCATAAGGTCATTAAAAAACTATTAGGCCAATTCTGCTTTTTAAGGTAATTTTCTTTGGTATTTTTTGTGCCTCTTTTACAAGGATGTTAATTCTCTTTTCATAATTTTCTTGCACTATCATTTCTTTCCCCAATTTTTCCTCTACTACTGTTCTCCTTAACGCTTAGAGGAATTTGTACTGGGCTTGTGTCCAATCAGCATTTTTCTTTTCAAGTCTTGTTTGTAGCTGTTTTCACATTGTTTTCTTCTTCTGACTTTATGTCTTAGTCTTCCTTGCCTCTGTGGTAGCTTTTTATGGTTAAGTTCATTTTTCCAGCCTATTTTTTGACTTTGAACTTTTTAAATGTTGGGTTCTACTTACCTAGGTGTGGGAGGGGGGCACTATCCCAAGCTTCAGGCTTTTTCATGCTGCTATTTTCAGCACTAGTTCTGAGAGTCTGCATGTTTTTGGTGTTTCCAAGGTGGCATGATCTTAGGAGAGGTATGGTTACTGCTCTCCTGGTTGGCACTCTGGTCTTTACCCAGAAAGGTCCCCTGTTCCCCTGTAGCCAAAAGCACTGGTGCTCCTCTTGGCCCCAGAACTGTGATTAAGTCCCCCGTTCCCCTGCAGCTGCAAATGCTAGTGCTCCTCTGTGTCTTGGAACTGGGACCAGGCCCCTGCCCACTTGTGAGAGACCACAAGCACACCAAAACATCTCTGGGCTGAGAGGCCCCCAACCTGCTGCTGGTACCATTTCAGCTGCCTCTAAGACCCACTGCTGGTACTGCTGCTGTGTGTGCTCCAGACCAGCCTCTACTCTGCTGTCACAGATCTCTCCTGCCAACCTTCTAAGTTGTCTTAAGCTGGAAAAATGTCTCACTCTGACTTTTTTTTGGCTCCGCTGCTCCAAAATTTGATTTGAGGTGTTATTTTAAAGTTGTTTGGAAGAGAATGTTGAGAAAGTTCAGCTGGGTTACTGCCTCTAATCTGCCATCTTGGCTTCACCTCTGACTAATTTTCTTTCATTACTTTATATCTTCCTGGTTTAGATTTCAGGACCATATTTGTATCATAGAAGGAGTTTGGTAAGTAAGACCCCTTCTTTTGCTATTATTGCATACAGTTTATATAACATTGGAATTATTTTTCTTTGAATATTTAATAAAATCTATTTGTAAATCCATCTGATCCTGCTATATTTTTTGGGGGGAGGGTATAGCAGGGTATAATTTGTTCAAGTCCTTTTTCTAAGATTTAGTTATTTATACTCTATTTCTTATTCTATTAATCTATACATTTTATATTTTTGTAAATATTAATTCACTTCAATTTGCATACAATTGGGCAAAATAGTTTTTTCATTTGTTGTGAATCCTTTTTGATTTCTGACATTGGCAATTTGGCTATTTTATCTTTTTATCAGATTGGCTAATATTTTGCCCATTTTATTAGTTTTGTTTTAAAACCTGCTTCTAGTTTGATATATCAAAGAAATTATGTTTGTCTTAAATTTTATGTATCTTTAATCTTTATAATTTCCTTTTTTGTATTTGATTATAGTTTTTTGATTTGCTGCTTTTCTAATTTTTTTAACTGTAGCTGGAAAAATATTTCACTCTTTTTTGTTGACTCTGCTGCTCCAAAATTTGATTTGTAAAAAAAAAAAATTAACTTATCCTAATCTGTGAATTTTATAACTGTGGGCTATATGAAAAATTATAACTATAGAAAAATTATAATTGGGCCATAAGTACTGCCGTGGTTGCCATTCGAATGTAAGAATAATTGTAACTTACTGGGCCTAAATCTGTGGACTTTTGACTGGCTGGCTATCTGACTGCTATTAATTTCCTAAGCCAGTCTGTTAGGGCCATTTAAAATTTCCCACACAACCACTTCTCCAAAATTGATAAGCAAATGCCTCTCTGTAAATAACAGCACAAGGATTTATTTAGATGAATAAACTCAGGGACAAAGGCAACAAAAGAAGTAGGATAACAAAATTAAAATACAACCTGTCAGTTTTTTAAACTTTCTGCCACCTCTCGCCTATGGGTATGCTGGCTGCTGCCTCTGTGGCCTGCAGCCACGCCTCACTTGGACAGGCTTGCCTTCAGTCCTCTCCAACTTTCTTAGTCCCTCTGCTTCATTGCTTTGCTCCTTTCTTCTAACTCCAAACCCCCTTCACTTTGTGGACCCCCCTTTACTTCTCTGCTTGCTGTCAGTCCCCTTTTTTCTTTTCTCCTCTCCACCATAGCTATGACCCCCGAAAAAGCCCCTTACTCTGTACTGTTGCGAACCTCCAATGTCTCTTTTTATTAACCTCCTCTCTCAGGTGAAATTTGGGCTGGCCCACCCAGGGCTAGCCAAGCCCCGTGCTGTGTGCGCTGGGAGCTGGAGGCTGGGTGAAGCAAACCCTGGCGTCCCTCCAGTTTTTTTGCATGCCTCTTTGCTGTGTGCACAGGCCTTGCTGTGCCATGCCCAGGGCCTGGGGATTTTCGTCTGCGAAGCTTAGCCCAGCTCAGAGGGCGCTCCCCCCCCCCCCCCCGCCCCCCAGCTGAAACAGAGGGGGAGGGGCAGCTCTGTTCAGAGAGCCTGAGGCTAATTTTAATGATTACAGATTTGAGGTGTTATTTTAAAGTTGTTTGGAAGAGAACATTGAGAGAGTTCAGCTGGGTTGCTCTCTCCCCAGAAGCTCTCAAAACAGCTCCACCCTTCACCTAAGTATAAAGCATTGCCTAAGTATTTCTTTTACGAATTATTAGTCATCTTTCCCCCATACACAGGATGAAGCATAGGATGTTCCTTTTTTTTTTACCATGGTGGGAACTGGGATCACGTAACTTCATTGTTTTTTCAGGTGCTTTTTGGAGGCTTTACTGAGGTGTTTTGGAGACATCTGGGTTCCTTCTAACATATTGCCATTGTAGCTGGAAGTACCCAAAGATTAGGATTATTAACTTGTCTCCTTTTATCTCTTTTTATTGCCACTGAAGTGAACTTTACTGTTAATACAACTATTTAATATTTAATGATATTTAATATAGCAATCTAAACTTTAGAAGTGAAACCTGGTTCTTCAGTAGACTATAAAGTATCAATAATGCCTTTAGCTGGTTACAGAATATAGTTAAGGATATGCAGAAGATGCAAAATTACCATCTTTATGCCAATTACTCCTGAATATCTCTTTCCAACTCTAGTCTACTGAGTTCTAGTTCTGTATGATGAATTACCTATTAGACATTTTGAACTAGATATCTCATAAACATCTAAAATTCAACATGTCTAAGCATAACTCCATCTTTCTGCTCAAGCCTTCCTATCAAACTTCCCTACTTTTGAGGACACCATCATCTTTCCAAGCACCTAGTTACCCAATCTCAGAGGCATCCTCAACTCTTCTCTCTCATACCTATTCAACTGCCAAATCTAATTATTTCTTCCTCTCCAACACCCTTTGTACATGCTCTTACCTTTATGCTCACATAGCTACCTCCCTACTTCAAGCCCTTCCTATTCCTCACCTGGATGATTGTAGTAGTCCCCAAAGTGGTTTCCTGGTCTCAAATCTCTCCCCCCATCTAGTTTATCCTCCATATATTTGTCAAAGTGATTGTCCTAAAGCACAAGTCCAACCATGTCACAAACTCCCACTCAGAAAGTCTAGGAATTCATGATTATCTATAGGTTTAAATATAAACTCCTTTGATTGACATTTAAAGCTCCTCACAACCTGGACTGATCCTACATTTTCAGTCTTCTGACATATTGCTCCCCTCCATGTACTCTGTGTGGGCCACTTGCTGTTTCTCAAACATAGTCCTCCTACCTCCATCTCCCTGCCTTTCTACTAGCTGTCTCCTTCATTATCTCCGCCTCTCAGAATCTGATATGTCCTGAAAGACTCATTTCAAAGTATTACCTTTTACATGAAGACTTTTCTTACCCTCTTAGCTGCTAGTGCATTTGTTCCTCAAACTACCGGACATTCATTTTGAATATATCATGTATATATGTATGTGCTGTTAATGTAATCTTGAGGACAAGGATTGTTTCCCTTTTATCTTTGCATTCCCAAAACTTAGCACAGTATATGGCATATTATAGGTATTAAATGAATTCTTGTTGATTATTGATTCTAAATGATTCATAGATCATCTATAACTAAAAACATTTTAATACATGCCAAAATATTTGTAGTGCCATTTTCTTGCTATAATAAACAAAGTGGGTGCTCATCAAGTATCTTCCTATTTGATAATTAGGTCCTGATTTATCACCTTTTATTCTTTAGCTTGAGTAGAATAACTATCCACTATCCACTGTCCTGTATACCAACATTTGAGGTGTCCGAGCATGCAATTACTTTGGTCTTGGCACAGACAGGTAGGACAAGAAGGTGGGGTTAGAAGTCATTCTGCTCTTGTGGAAAACAAAGGGATTTCTGTTGTGCTGAAAATAAAGGAGCCCTAATTCACAGAATCATTTGAACACTAAGATGGCCACCATTTCCAGCAAGGAAGAAAGGAAAACTTATTTTTAGCAATAAACCTCCAGCTACTATGATGTCTCATCAGCCCATTCTTCATGATCTTACCACTAGCTGTATTTATAGCAGGGGACCACGATTAACAGTGATATACAATGCATTAATGCTTATGGCTCACACAAAATGACTTTCCAGCAAAGAAATTCAGTCTGTGGAAGTAAAAAGCTTATTAGTGACACTATCATCATTTTTCTAAACTTAATTTTATTGTTACTATTATGAATAAATATGTAAAAATTGAAGCTTAAAAAAAAGATTTTCAAAAACACAAATAACACAACTTACAAGATAATTTTTCCAGACCTTCTGAATGAGCCTGGCAGCTTTATCATAGTCTTCAAAAGTTGATTCTGCCTTGTTTCCTGAGCTTGAACTCATGCTTCACTGACATTTGAGCTACTTAAAGCAAAAATATATGTAAAAGTATAAATTAGAAGCACTGTATATTGGCATTAAAATACTACTGTGATATTAAGCAAATTATACAAGATTTTATATAAACTAAACATTAAAATCAGAGTCAGGATTTAGAATGACTGAATTCTAACAAAACTTATGTTTTTTCTTTGATTTCATTAAATCTAATTAATTTCAACAATATGATTATAACAGGTCCTCCACTGAAATCCTACCCTAAGTTGCATTGTAGTACAGTGGTGATCTTGGATTTTTTAAGGCTATTAAAGTAATAGTAGCTTACAACTATATAGTTCTTTGAGGTTTTCAAAGCACTTTATATAGCCATCTAATTTGATACTCATGACAACCCTGTAACACAGGTGCTACTGTCATTAAATTTTGCACATTAGGAAAGTAAGGTTGAGAGGTTAAATGTTTTGTCGAGGGTCACACTGCTAATAAATACCTGACTTAGGATTTTAATTCAGGTCTTTTTGACTCCAAGCCTGGTGTTCTCTACACTACATCATACTTTCTCTCAAGATATGCCAAAAGAGTGAAAATTCTGGCCCTAGAACAGGTTAGATAGTGAGTCTCCAAGAACCAGGCCAGCAAAATGAAAAGAAACTCATCATCAGAGTTTGCTACCAGGTTCTAAATTTTTTTACAATCCTAGCAGCTCATAAATATTATCTACTTTATTTCTGAAATTTAAACATTACTACTTCAATTTGACTATTTTTTTTTTGGTGAGGCAACTGGGGTTAAGTGACTTGCCCAGGGTCACACAGCCAGTAAGTGTCAAATGTCTGAGGCCAGATTTGAAATCGGGTCCTCCTGAATCCAGGGTTGGTGCTCTATCCACTGTACCACCTGCTGCCCTGACTATTATTTTTAAGAAATGTTTTATTGATATCTTTTTATTTTTTAATCATATAATTTCTCAAAATGCTTGTTTCCCACTAAAATATTTTCTTTTGTGTGATGGGAGAACTAACCAAGAAGGAATCCAAGCATATTCTGAGTATTGGGCCCTCACTGTCCAGTTCCTCCATTATACTTATAACAAGGAAAAATGGTTATGCAAATGGCCAACAATGACTGTATCAGAGAGCTATGCTTAGTCCTCTACTTTCCCGTGGGAAAGAGGGAAATATGATTTGTTTGTTCTAAAAGATAAAGATTAATCTTTGCAATGAATCTAAATTCAGTTGCCTTTTCCATGTTTTCATTTACATTATTATAACATATTATTCTCCTAGTATTTCTTTCTTCACTCTGTATCATTTCATACAGTCCTCATGTTCCTTTGAATGTCCTTGTATTTGTTTCTTATTGCATAATAATATTCCATGCTGTTCATGTGTAAACATTTGTTCAGCTATTCCTCAATTGTTGGGCATCTGAGTTATTTTTAGCTTTTTACTACAGAAAGAAAATAGCACTAAAAATATTTCGGTGTGTATTAAAATGTTTTGAAGCATAGATGATATGATAAGCCATTTAGGAAGCCCAAGAGACTCAACAAAAATTAATTGATAACTTCATCAACATAGGAGAATATAAATCCAGAAAAAAATCACCAATGTTTCTATAGATCACTAACAAAAAATGGAGTGATTAACAAATAGGGAAATATTATTTATAAGAATAGCAACATATATTAAATATTTGGTTAGTAACCTATCAACACACTCACAAGACCTCTAAAAGACATCTCGGCAAAATAAGTTTTACAGAAATAAGTATTCAATATTGTATTTCAAGGATTTTAAATTACATTTAGTATATGTTCTCCCTTAATGGACACAGATTACATCATAGATAATCTTTGAGAGTTTCTGTGGTAGAAAATTTCATCACTGGTAGTCAACCTGGTAAGGAGCTTCTCCGAATTACAGGAAGGCCAGTCCTGGAACTAGAGACATCCTTTCCATTGTAAGCCCCATATTCAAATCTTTGATAGAACCTGAAAAAGCTTTTGTTGCACTTGCTTTGACTTCAGAAACCAAGGCTCAAACCCATGTCACAATGAGGCACTGGAATAGAACTTTAATAGGATATACAGAAATATATTTTTATTTAGAATTTATTTTTCCCCAAATTACACATAAAAACAAATTTTAAAATAAAATTTTAAAACTTTGTGTTGCAAATTCTCTTCCTCCCTCCCTACCTTAAGAACTCAAGCAATTCAATGTAAGTTATACATGTGTAGTCATGCAAAACATTTCCACATTAGTCAGGTTATGAAAGAAAATGGACAAAACAAGCTTTAGAAAAAGGAACTAACAAAAAATTATGCTTCAATATGTATTTAGATACCATCAGTTTTTTCTCTGTAGATGGAGTGCATTTTATAAGTCCTTCAGAGTTGTCTTGGAAAATAACTAAGTCATTCACAGCAGATTATCTTACAATATTGCTGTTATTTTGTATATAGTATGTTTCACTTTGCATCAACTCATGTAAGTCTTTCCAGATTTTTCTGATAGCATCCTGCTCATCATTTCTTGTAGCACAATAGCATTCCATCATAATCTCATCCCATAATTTGTTCAGCCATTCCCCAATTGATGGGTATCTCCTCAATTTCGAATTAAACTTTTTTTATCTTTTTTTTTGGATACCAACCTAGTAGTGGTATTACTAGGTCAAAGAGTATGCATGGTTTTATAGCCCTTTGGCCATGGTTCCAAATTGCTCTACAGAATGTTTGAAGCAGTTTACAACTTTACCAAGAGTGTATTAATGTCTCATTTCCCCCATATCCCCTACAACATTTGTCATTTTTCTCTGTTGTCCTATTATCCAATCCAATAGGTATGAGGTAGTATCCCAGAATTGTTTTGACCTGAATCTCTCCAATCAATAGTGAGTTAGAGTATTTTTTTCATATGGCTGGCTATAGGTATCATTGATTATTTCATCTGAAAACTTCATGTCTTTTGATCATCTATCAGTTGGGGAATGACTTATTGTAACAAATTTGACTCAGTTCTCTGTGTGTTTGAGAACTGAGGCCTATCAAACAAACTGGCTTCAAATTTTTTCCCCAGTTACTATAGCTAACTGTATTTCCCTTCATCCTATTCCCTCCCCATGACATTTACTCTATTCTCTATCTTCTTTCACCCTATCCCTCCTCAAAAGTGTTTTGCTTCTGACTGCCCCCTCCCCCAATCTGCTCTCCCTTCTATTACCTCCCCCCACCCCCATCCCCTTCCCTTCCTACTTTCCTGCAGGGTAAGAAGATAGATTACTATACCCAATTGAGTGTGTATGTTATTCCCTCTTTAAACCACTTCTGATGAGAGTAAGGCTCACTCACTCGCCCATATCTCCCCATTTTCCCCTTCCATTCCATAAGCTTTTTCTTGCTTCTTTTATGTGAGATACTTTACCTCATTCCATCTCTCCCTTGCCCTTTCTCCCAGGGCATTCTTCTCACCCCTTAATTTTATTTTTTAAAGATACCATCCATTCATATTCAACTCATGCCTGTGTCCTCTGTCTAAATATACTCCATTCAGCTGCCCTAATAATGAGAAAGTTCTTATGAGTTACAAGTATCACCTTCCTATACAGGAATGTAAACAGTTTAAACTTTTAATATTCCTTATGATTTCTTTTCCCCATTTACCTTTTTATGATTCTTTAGGGTCTTGTATTTGAAAGTCAGATTTTCTACTCAGCTCATGTCTTTTCATCAAGAATGCCTGAAAAAAATCCTCTCTTTCATTGAATTCCTATGTTTTCCCCTGAAGGATTATACTGTTTTTCTGGGTAGGTGATTCTTGCTTGTAATCCCAGTTCTTTTGCTATTCAGAGTATCATATTCCAAGTCCTCTAATCCTTTAATGTAGAAACTGCTAGATCTTATGTTATCCTGACTGTGGCTCCACCATACTTGAATTGTCTCCTTCTGGATGCCTGAAAAATTTTCTCCTTGATCTGAGAGCTCTGGGATTTGGCTACAATATTCCTGGAAGTTTTTATTTTGGGATCTCTTTCAGGAGATGCTATGGGGATTCTTTCAATTTCTATTTTACCTTCTGCTTCTAGAATATCAGGGCAATTTTCCCTGACAATTTCTTGGAAGATGATGTGTAGGCTCTTTTTTTGATCATGGCTTTCAGGAAGTCCAATACTTTTCCAATTATCTTTCCTGGATCTATTTTCCAGGTCGGTTGTTTTTCCAATGAGATATTTCATATTGCCGTCTATTTTTTCATTCTTTTGGTTTTGCTTTATTGTGTATTGATTTCTCACAAAGTCATTAGCTTCCATTTGCTTCCATATTTTCTTCAGAGAGCTTTTGCATCCCCTTTTTCATTTAGCCAATTCGGCTTTGTAAGCTATTGACTTTTTTCATTATTTTCTTGTAACTCTCATTTCTCTTTCCATTTTTTTCTTCTACCTCTCTTACTTTATTTCCAAAGTCCTTTTTGAATGCTTTTATGGCCTGAGACCAATTCATATTTTTCTTGGAAGTTTTGGATGTAAGAGCTTTGACTTATAAGATAACAATCTTCTTCTGAGGGTGTATTTTGATATTCAGTGTCACCACAGACACTTTCTAGGGTCAGCATTTTTTCTGTTTGCTCATTTTTTCCAGTCTATTTCTTGACTTTTAACTCCTTCTTAAAGTGGGGCTTCCAGGGTGGAGGGCGCACTGTCCCAAGCTTCAGGGGGTTTGAGCAGCTGTTCTGAGATACTTCTAGGAATTTGTAAGTCCCTAGCCCCTCCAAGGTTATATGATTCAAGGAGAGGCACGTTCACCACTCCCCCAGCCTGCAAGCAACCACAGGTCCACTTCTCTGCTCTGTAACCTAGAACATAATCCTGCAGCACTATGGCTACCAGCTCTGATGTGCCTGCACCCCTTCCCTGCCTGGGCCACCACCCAAGATTGCAACTGGGATCTGAGCACAGGCAAAACAACAGAGTCCTGCCTCAGAGTCAGCAAAGAGACCCCTGTAATCTCCCTATGGCCAACTGCTCGACCCCCTTACCATCTGTGGGCTGAGTTACAGAAGCAGCTGCTGGTACAGCTGATTCAGAGGCTCCCAAGGCCTGGTTCCCTGGGGTGACCTATCTGGGGCTGGATCTGTGCTGGTGCAGCCTGCATGGGGCCGCACTCCACTCTCACCCCAGTACAACAGACCTTTCCTGTCAACCTTCTAAGGTGTCTTTGGTTGGAAAATGATTTCACCCTGTCCTTTTGTGGGTTCTGGTGCTTCAGAAACTGTCTTATGGCATTATTTGAAGGTATCAGCAAACTAAAAAGTATAATAAATAATCCAGTTATGAAAGAATGCTTTAACTCATATTTTATAGTGGGACCAACCATCAAGTGCCAACACTGAAATTCTGGAGGAATTGTGAGTCTGTGATTAGGGCATGGACTTAAGATCCCTATGGCCTCAGGGTTTCAGCTCATCCCAAATCAAGGAACTGGTCCTATTAGTCTTATTTCTGAGAAGGACTTCAGACTTCTGGCCACAGATAGCTACCAAGAAGCAAGGTGAGTAGATTCAGCAGTAAGCCTTGCAAGAAGCAGTGTTGCCAACTGCTTCAAACTCTGACCTTAACCATGGTATTCTCAACTTCAGCTATGCTTCCTCACTTTCTATTGGTCATCTGTAGCCAAAGCCCTACAATTCTATGAAAGAAGAGCAGAGAGTGAGAGAAGCACTATAACTCTATGAAATCCACATTATCTAAATCACAAAACCACAAAATAAGCAAAATGTTTGTTAAACTTTAGTGACCATTAATGAAGCACAAGACTAGTCTCTATATGTGATAACTTGAAGTCAAATGCTTTGGACTCTATTGCTTAGGGGTCCCTTTAGAGCTCTTCTCCAACTCTTCTGTTCACTGAGAGAGAAGGGAACTACAGGTCTTGCTTTTATTGATCTGGTCTAAAACAGGATTTTCTTTGTAAAAATTTCTACTCAATCATTAAGTAGTATGACATTAACAAATAAATGAGGGTCTATGAACTGATATATTGTAGGGCAAGGAAAATCAAGACAACAATATGAATGATGATGACAACAATGTAAACAGAAAGAACAAAAAAAATGAAATTGAATGCTATGTAATCACAATGACCATTCTTGGCCCTAGAGAAGAGCTGGGAAAATGTATCTTTTCCCTTTCTTTGCAGTAGTTACTGGGTAGGGTTGTAGAATATTGTATATCTCCTCAGACTCAGTGATAGTGATATAGTGGCTGATTTTGCTGAACTGATTTGTTTTTCTTTCTTTTTTTTTATTCTTTGTTATAATGGCTGGCTCACTGTGGAGGGGAGGAATATATTTGGAAATGTAGGTAATGAAAAAAGGTAAAAGTATTTAAAAATAAAATTTTCAGTCATCTTTTTTTTTTAAGTGAGGCAATTGGGGTTAAGTGACTTGCCCAGGGTCACACAGCTAGTAAGTGTTAAGTTGTCTGAGGCTGGATTTGAACTCAGGTAACTCCTGACTCCAGGGCCGGTGCTCTATCCACTGCACCACCTAGCTGCCCCCAGTCTTCTTTTTAATAAAAAAAATTAGTGATCTGCCTATAATACATAAACTATTTCTACTTCAAGACAAGATATTACTAAATGACCTCTTGGTAAGAACTGCATCATCAGTAGATAAGAATATTCTGCCACTTGTTCTTCAGTCATTTTTCAGTCCTGTCTGACTCTTTGTGACTCCATTTTTGAGGTTTTCTTGGCAGACATACTGGAGTGATTTGCTATTTCCTTCTCAGTGTTTACAAACATAAGTCTCCCTGACTCCAGGCCTGGCACTCTATCCACTGCACCACCTAGCTGATTCTGCTACTTACAAGGTATGATCTTGAACAGTTTCTCTTACTTAAGAATATTCCTTTCACTTCATGTCATTTTTATAAGAGGGATATTTAAAGGTTTCTTTTTTAATAGGATAAAAAGTATTTATTCAAAACCAAATTATCATTATAGAAAATAGAGAAATATCAGGTCTTTCATTACATAAGGAGGTAAGGTTAGGGTTGGGGGTCACTTGCCACTACAACTAAACAGTTTTGTAGTAAGAAAGTGAGAAAAAGACAATACAGAAACTAGGATAGCCAATTATGAGGTCAAATACCTCTATTTGCAGATAATATGATGGCTTATTTAGAAAACCCAAGAGCCTCAATAAAAAATGAATCAAGGTAATAAGTAATTTCAGCCAAACAGTGATAGGCATGACATAGTGGACAGAGTACTGAGTTTAGGAATAAAAACATTTGGATTAAAATCCTGCCTCTAACACTTATTTTTTATAACTATGGACAAGTCACTTTTTCTCTCTAAGTTTTTTGTACTTTCCTCATCTGTAAAATGGGAATACTACAATTTGTAGTATCTACCTTACAGGGTTATAAACCAGGGTTGTATCTCAAATGAAATAATGCATATAAAGCCTTTTGCAAACTTTGAAGCCCTAGTAAATGTTTATCACTGTTATGAGAGATAGGATAGTGCAGTAAACAGAAGACACAGAATAGGGGCAGCTAGATGGCTCAGTGGATAGAGCACTGAGGAAGAGCATAGTCAGAAAGATCTGAATTAAAGTCCAGTCTCAGATACTTATTGGCTATGTGACCTTGGGCAAGTCACTTAACCTCTCTTTGCTTTAATCCACCGGTGAAGGAAATGACAAACCACTTCAGTATCTTTGCCAAGAAAACTTCATGGACAATTATGATCCACAGAGTCTCAAAGAGTTGGACATGACTGAACAAGTAGATAGGAGGCTGGCCTTAGAGTCAAGGCTATGAGTCCTACTTGTGACACAGAATAGGGGCATGACCCTAGAAAAGTCATTCAATCTCTTAAGGCCTCAGGCAACAAAAATGATAAATTATAGATGAGTCCTTGATAACATCAGTGAAGGTAATTTCCACACAGGGCATTCCTTACACTGGCAAAATCAAAATTCCAGATTACCTCAACTCCATGCTAATTATATAAGATTTAATTCATAAAATTGATAGCATTTTACATATCATTAACAAATCCAAAATTAATTGATAGAAAAAAACACCATTTGATATTTTAAAAATGTGTCAAATACTTAGACAATAACCTACCAAGGCAAATCTAAGACAATATGAATAAATAAGACAATTTTAGTAGAAATAAAAGAATTTAAAAATTGGAAAGATATTCAATGTGCATTATTAGGTCAAGCCAATAGAGTAAAGGAGACAATATTATTCAAATTAACATGTAGTTTTAATACAATACCAATTAAAGTGGGATGAAAATAGGGAACATGATAAAATGTATTTGTAATTTGTAAGAACATGAATAGCAGGAAAAATTACAGGGGGAATAAAAGAAATGAAAGGAGACATGAACTACCAGTTTTCATATAATCTAAAGCAGTAATTAATCAAAACTTTCTAGTATTAGATTTTTAAAATTTAGGAAAACTGATGACCTAGAACTAGAATCAGAGGCATCAGAACTAGAACCAAACACATAGAAGACATCAGTATTCAATAAATCCAAGATTACATAACAATGGTGTAGAAATTCATTCATTATTCCTTAAAAATTGTTGGGATATTTGGATATAAGAATGGCGAAAAAAAGGCATTTGAACCACATATTGTACCATATACCATGATAGATTCCAAATAGATCACTGATCTAGGTAAAAGATGCTTCTTTGTAACATCTTCCCTCTGGGGTCAAGTGGAAAAAGTCTATTTTTTTTTTTCTCACTATGACAGTCCTTCAAATACTTGAAGACAGCTTTGAGGACTTTCCCTCCCTCAGTCTTTTCTTCTGGCCAAACATCTCCAGTTCCTTCAACTAACCTATATGCATAAAGAAATTATAGGTGACAAAACTGAGATACACATGTGTGTATACATTTACACACAGACTATATATATATATATATAATATACACACACATACATACATACATATGAAGGTTTTGGACAAGAAAAGGCAATAAAATTTCCATTCCTTCATTGCCGAGGTAAGGAGGGGGTTCGTGGGTGTTGAATATTGCCTATACTGTACTGTCAAACGTAGTCAATGTGTTGGCTAATTCTGTTGATTTGCCTTTTTCCTCCACTTTCTTTTTTAACTTATGTAACCAGGGGACAGCTCACTGGTTAAGGCGGGGGCGGACTAAATCTAGAAATGAATGTGATGTAAATACAAAAGACATTAAAAATAAGTTAACATTTAAAAATAATTTAGCCAGAATAAATTTGAAAGAAACAGATGACAGAAAAAAACCATGGCTACAGGACACTTCTGGGAAAGCCTATCATATGAAATTTATAAGATATTGATGAGAACTTATGAGTAAAATCCATTCTCCAACAGATGAACTATCAAAGGATATGAATAATGTGAAATTATAAAAAACTATATGAAAAAAATTTCTTCTAATAATAACTGAGTTAATACCTTTTATCCACAAAATTGTTAAATAGTTAAATATTTAAGAAGTCAATTCTGGCTGTGGAAAAACACTATACTAGACCACTAAAGTGGTTGAACTGTTCATTGTTGGTATATTTTTGGAAACCAATATGATAATATATAATAAAAGGTGGTACAGTACAGAGTCCTGGATTCCAGTCTCAGATACTTAGTAGTTGGGTGACCCTGGACAAGTTACTTAACCTCTGTTTGCATCAGTTTCCTCAACTGTAAAATGAGGACCAAAATAACACCTATCTCAGAGTTGTTGAGGGGATCAAATGAGGTAATATTTGCAAAGCAGTTTACAGATCTTAAAGCATTATTTTAATTCTAGTTGTTGTTGTTAGTTTTACTATTACTAATATTATTACTATTTTTATTACTACTATCTGAGTACAAGGATTATATCCTAGGGCTTTTTCTTTCGGAGCGAGGAGGCCAAGGGTGGGGTGAGACCAGATTGATCATTTCATTGGTAAAAAAAAATTACCAATGAGAAAAAAATTCCCTTTGCTAATGTAAATCAGTACCTGTTGTGAGAATTATAGTATTAGAGAGTTGCCTAGGGAGCCAAAAGTTGTTATTGGTAGAAAAAAATGCATATACTTTAAAAACTATACATGGTATTATTTTCAGTAGGAAAAACAAAACAAAACTAGAAACAACCCAAAAGATGGTTGGATAGCTTTAAAAAATTGTTGGATACATGAAATATACTATTATTGTCACAAAATGATAAATATCAATAATAATGGCTAGCACTTTAAGATTTGCAAAACAGTTTATGTATACAAGCATTTATTAAGCAGCTACAATGTGCCTGGCACCATGCTAAGTAAGCCCTTTACAAATATTTTATCTTCACAAAAACCCTGGGAGGTAGGTGCTTTCCATTTTACAGATGAGGAAACTGAGACAGACAGAGGTTAAATGGCTTTCCCAAGGTCACACAACTAGTGTCTGCTAACAGATTTGGCTTAGGAAAACTAAGGTCTTGGACTCCAACTCTATCCATTATAACACTTAGCTGTCTCTAATTGATCATCACAACAATTGTGGCAGGCGGTATTATCCCCATTTTCCAGATGAGGAAACTGAGTCACATATAAATTAAGTGATACACATGGTCAGACAGCTAATAAGTGTCTGAGGCACGGTTTGAACTCAGGTTATTTTGCTGCTAAATTTTGTATTCTACCTACTGTACCATCTAGCTACCTCAATACAAAAGACATTTATTTATGAAGACTTTTTTGAAGTGAGGCAGAGTGAAAGCAGAATTTAAACAAGAAAACCTTAGAAAAAATAATTAAAGCAACAATATATACTCTGACCACAACTAGGTAAACAAGTATAATCACAATAACAAAATCAAAGAAAATATATTAAGAACAAAAAAACCCTTCAGTATGGATGATATAAACAAATACCAAAATCAATATTTTGTTGCTATCTTGTTAAAGACCAATACATATTTCAATTTTTCCTTTTATTAAAAATAACAAATAATGTAAATTTTAGTTTTATTGTAATTTTAATATTATTTATGTATATGATTATGTAAATTAATTAAAATACATTTATTCATAGGCAAGCATATGACACGAACTATGATAAGTCCCAGACACAGGAGATAGTCCCAGCTCTCAAAAGCTCACTCAAACTTGAGTAGACAATAATTATAAAAGAACTGATCAGGAGGATGAATTGGCACGGCCAAAAGAGTCCTTAGAATACATAAGCACCCCACATGACAGGCGTGGGGACAGAAGCAGAGAGGATGTAAGGCCTAGAGGACTTCAGAAAGCACTAACAAGGTAAAAGATTAAGGCCTGCTGGTCTTCCAGATCTCACTGGAAGGCTTGTCTATCATTTTTAAAAAGGGAAACGTTAAGGATAGTTAAAAGACTTTTTGTTTGTTATATTCAGAGCAAAAAGAACAAGGGAAAAGTATCTATATCATATTACAAGACACCAGCCAGGAAGTTGAAAGCCTCAACTCCTCCAGATACTTTAAGATGTCTATCATTTCCCTCCTAACCCTTATTACCTCTATCTCGGGATATCCCCCATAATCTCTCATCTATTCTTCCAAACTTATTTCATTAACATTCCCCTTACTATGTTCAAAACAGATCGGACTATTCCATCTACTCTCTTAAGTCCTTTTCACAGGCGTTATTCAGCACCATGCTTCAACTGCCTTCTAACCATATAAATTACCTCATCCCACGTGGCTTTCCAACCCTGGACCATCCATCTACCTCTGTAGTCTCCTTTTACATTTTGAGTTAAGGCCTTGACCAGCCATTCTTTATTCCTCTCCCGGTTCTACTTCTGGATCTCTGGATCTCTGGATCTTGCCACCATGCCCTCCCTTTTATGTGTGTATTTTCTATTAGAATGTAAGCTCCTTGAGGGCAGGGACTGCCTTTCTTTTTGCTGGCATTGGCCTTCTCAGCACTTGGCCTGGCGCCTAGAGTACAGCAAGGGCTTAAGAAATGCTCAGAAGCCACCTTTTACACTAAGCCTTTCCTGATCCTCAAACTTCCTGAAGTCGGGGGCGCTTTTATTTATTTGCTCTTGTCTTTGTCACCCCAGGGCCTAGAACGGTGCTTGAATATAGCAGAGGCTTGACACTGTTTTTTGGCTGCTCTGTCTCTGTATAAGAAGCATTTTATAGACACACTCGTGACGGGCTGGGAGGAGGGAAAACCAAACCACCAACCTTCTCCTCACAAACTCCTTTCCTCCAACCCCGCCTGTGCCTCATGAGAGGAAGGGGAGTCCACGACAAGTCGGCCTTCCTTAATAAGAAAACCAGGCAACTGCCCAGACTGGAAGTCTGGAGAGCCCAAGGTGAAGGCCCACAGTCAACCGCGAGCCGGCGGCCTTTCAGGCCAGTCTCTTCGCACGGGAGTGACGGTCCCACGGTAACGCAGGTATCGCGGCGGGGCAGGGCGGGGAAAGATAGCGGGAGGCTGCCGGCAGAGCCCCGGGCACCACACGGGAGGCAGAAGGGAGGGGGCAGGTCGAAGGGCAACGGAAGCAAGCCAGAGAGGGCACAATGAAAGTTATAGGGGAGTGGGGGGGGAACCCTCCTCTGGGCTACTCTGAGTTACTGGGCCGGGGTCCCACCGCCCGCGGAAGCCGCGGGACTAGGTGGGAAAGACTACAATTTCACCATAGGGTTGCGGCAGGCTTGGGAACCGTTTCGCTTCTCGTTACCCTAGTGACGGGCCCGGAAACGGCGCACAACCGTCACTTCCGGCCCCGCCTCCTTGTAGGCAGTACCGAGGTGGAGGAGCGCGTGGGTGTGGGGGCGGTGGCGTCGGCCCTCCTCACTTGTCCCTGGAGCTGCGTCCAGGGGAGGGGAAAAACCGAGGCGGGAAGCCGCCGGGAGATGGCGCTATTCTTTCGCTGGCTGTCTCTATGGGCGACCTTGGGGCAAGGGATTTCAGAAAGAAAAGGAAGTTCCATACTGGTACTACTCTCCACTCCCCCTTCCCGGGGTGAAGTGACTTTCCCAAGGTCAGACTGGTAGTAAATGAGTTAAGAGGCAGAGACGGGATTTCAGGCCAGCTCTCCCGACTCCCAAAACAGTACTTTATGAAGCCCGGTTTCTTGGAGGCTTGGACAAGCTCACCCGAAGGAACCTTTATTAATTTTAAATGAATAGGTATAGTATATGGAATATGTATGGTATGTAAGTGATTATGTATAGAAAAAATATGGCAACACTTTTAAAGATTACATGTGTGCTAATTTCAAATCAATATATACATATTATATACGGAAAATAGAGATATATTTTGGCCTGCTCATAACTATAAATGTCTATATGTGTATATATACATACAAGTCCTCCCAACTTCAGGACCAGTGCTCTATCCACTGCCTCCACCTAGCTGCCTCATCTCACCTCAGACACTAGCTGTCTGACCCAGGGTAAGTCACTTAACCTCAACTGATTTAAACATTTGGGGCCATCTCCAGTCGTCCTGATCTTGCCACTGGACCCAGATGGTTCTGGGGAAAAGAGTGAGGTTGGTGACTTTGCACAGCCCTTACTCACTTAAATCCAAGTCACTGCAAGTCATGACATCATGCCCTATGTCATGGTCCTCTTTCAGAACGAAGGACAAACAACAACAAAAAGTATATAAAATTATATGTACATATTATATGTGTGCATATAATGTATATTATAGCATATATGTATAGCACATGTTTGTACCACACACAAAGTATGTGTACATGCATGTGCACATACAATGTAGATGTACACACAGTATATGTTTGGTATAGTATGTATGCACATATATAACTATGAGCAAACCAAGATATATATGTATATACACACATATGTGTGTATAATATATAGCTTGTAATATGCATCTATTAATTTAAAATTAATACCACACACATTTAGAGACAGATATACAGTTATGAGCAAACCAAAAGCAGGCTTTGACATTTTTGGAATGGAAGTCCATTCATTGTTCAATATTAGTATTTAAATAGTGCTTTAAGTTCTGCCATACAGGTTACACATATTCTCTTATTAGCCCTCACAGTAAGCCTGGGAGTTGGTGCTATTATTATAACCCCCATTTTATAGATAAGGGAACTGAGGCAAACAGATTAAGTGACTTACCCAATTTCAAACAGCTAGTGTCTGAGGTAACATTTAAACTCAGGTCTTCTTGATTCAAAGTAATCAATCCATTGGCCCTAAAGAGATAGGGAATTGTGCTATAGGGTCTCAGCCCTAATGAAATTTATAATCTAGAAGGGAAATAAGAACACTGCCAATATATGTTATATCTAGATGCATGTGCCTAAATATATAGTATAAGGATATTAAGTGTTAAATAATAGGTGCAAAACAAAATAATCTATGAAGCCAAAGCATGGAAGGATTCTTGTAGGAGGAGGCATTTGTCTAGGGACTTAAAAATTTAGGAATTCATTATGGGAAGTAGAAGAGATAAAATGAAAAAAATTTTCCTCCAAGGGCAAAATTATTACATAAAGCATAGTGTTACATGGAGAGCTATAGTAGTTACTCCTTTACTTCTCCTACCCCCTTCTAACAAAGTCCATATTTTGAGAAGTATGTCTTATTGATTAGATATTTCATCCACCACTAAAGATTGAAACCCATCCCCACCTGTATAGTCAACCTACAAACTTCTTTTATAGTTTGTTCTTTCTTAAAAAAACACACCATATAATAAATCCAATATGTTTGTTTTAAAGCTGTCCTGCTTGTTTATGTCTCTCTCAGAACCTCCTTCTATTTTCTTCTGTGTTTTTGAAAATCTGGTTATCAAAGGATGTATTTAATATTTTAATATTTCTACTCTTCTGCATTTATTTATGAGGTTTTTCTGTTCTACTTCTATAGCTTATTAACAAGTACAAAGCATTTTCTTCACAACATCTCTGAGAGAGGTTGTGTATTAGCCCTATTTCGCAAATGAGGAAGATGAGGCACAGGATCAGGGAGCCAATAGATAGATGACTGAGACTGCATCAATGCCCTTTTCGGTATACCATAATGCTTCTCAAAGTTGCCCTGGCTTATCACCAAATCTCAGGAGTGTGGTAGAGGCTTGAACAAGCATCTATAAATTGGTCAAGGAAGCAAGGCAGGGAATTTTAACAAGTAGAAATGAGAAAGGAGCATATTTTAAAATGCTACCACCTAGCCCCCAAATGCCAACAAAATCCATGAGAGTCTGCTGGACTCCTTACTAGAATAATATGTGTTGTTTACATTCATAATTGAAAGAAAGTGATAAAATTTTAGTTAGAAGTTAGGGAAAGACTTCTGGGTCATGTGAACAGCAAAATGGAGGACCCCTACAATCTCTCAAACCTCTCCAAAACAGAAATTATGCACCAAAGAAAAAAGCAATTTCAGCTGTATCCATAGTCTAGATCACTCAGAATCTTTTTTTTTTTTTTTTGGCAGGGCAATGAGGGTTAAGTGACTTGCCCAGGGTCACACAGCTAGTTAAGTATCAAATGTCTGAGGCCTGATTTGAACTCAGGTCCTCCTGAATCCAGGGCCGGTGCTTTATCTACTGTGCCACCTAGCTGCCCCGATCACTCAGAATCTTAAAGAAAAAAGGTTTAAAAAACCCCTAAACTACGAACCAATGTTCACTGACCTTGATGTCTCTCAACACCCCTCTCCTACCCCCTGGCAGCAAGGTTGTAGTAGCAGACCTAAGGATATGACACAGACTTACAACAAAACCCACTCCTACACCCCCAGTCCCTCCTCCCTCTTTCCAGTGCTGTGGAAACCCTGGCTTCAGGTTGCAGAAAATTGCCCTGATCATACAGACAGCCAGCACAACTGCAGCCCTTTAGAAGCAAAAGCTTTTCAGGGGCCACAACTAGCACCAGTGTTGAAAAACTCTGAATTGCCAGTATCAGGCCAAAGAATTAAGGAATAGAGGGAATGAGACAGGACATCAGGATGGGACACCATGTGTATGGTGTCTGTGCTACACTTTGCTGAGTCTGAGAGAAAGAGCATATCATCTAGCTAGAACTAGTTCTAACCATCCCCAACTCAGGGCAGAGACCTATACTGGTGAACTATGAATTGCCCAGTGTGGGAGAAGGCTGAGATACTTTGAGAACCATCTTTCAAGGAAACCACAGTCAGAGGGGAGGGAGTCAGAAAATGAATTATAAGGGAAAAAAAGGGGGGGGAATGATGAAATTGTCAAAGATTTCAGGAAGGAGAAAATTCAAATGCCTTGTACATAAATGATAAATTAACAGGAAAAACAGTCATGACAGAAGGAAATAATGGCTTCCAGATCTAGTAAACAACTTGAGGCATCAATGAATAAACACAGCAAAACAAAGGAACATGATCCAACACTTGACTGAGACAGAGAACTTTGTAAAGTGGGAGGAGAATTAGAATCACAACACGTTGTTCCTGAGTGGTTCTTTTTTTGTTGTTTTGGTTTTGGTTTTGGTGAGGCAATTGGGGTTAAGTGACTTGCCCAGGGTCACACAGCTAGTAAGTGTTAAGTGTCTGAGGCCAGACTTGAACTCAGGTACTCCTGAATCCAGGGCCGGTGCTTTATCCACTGCACCATCTAGCTGCTCCATTCCTGAGTGGTTCAAAAGAGAAATGAGAGTTATGAGCAGAATTTGTAGCCTGCACAGCAAAAATCATGAACAGAACAGAAAAATGAAATCTGTGATGCCAAGTCTAACCAAATAATCAAAAGAGAAAATCATAGACTAAGAAGGCTAATACACATAAGTGAAGGATAGCCAAAAGAAGAGAAACAAAATAATAGTAATAATAATAATAATAATGTTAAAGAAAATATGCTCACTATGCAAATAAAATCTACTGATCTTTAAGACAATGCATAGGGACAACCTAAGGATCATGGGTCTCCAAGAAGAATATAGTAGGACAAAAAAACCCTTAACACCATAATAAAGGAAATAATAGAAGAAAATTTCTGAACACAAAAATGAAATTCTAATTGAAAGAATTCACAGATTGCTTACACACACACACGCACGCACGCACGCACGCACGCACGCACGCATGCATGTACGCATGTACCCCCCCCAAACCCCAAAGCTGCAAACTCCAATACATACTGGTTAAATTAAAAAATTCATTTTAGAAACAAGTTCTTCAAGATATCAGGAGAAAGACTGTAATATACAAAGGAATGGAAATTGAGATAATCCAAGACTATTCTGTACCCACTAGAAAACATTGGAGGGAATGGAATAATGTATTCCCAAGAACAATGGAACTCAGCATGCATCCCAGGGTGACCTACCCTGTAAATCTGAGCTGAACCCTACATGAAAAATGATGGATGTTCAATAATAAAGAGGTATCTGAAACATTTTTAGGAAGAAATCCCAAACTGAAGAGATTATTGGCTTTTTTGCTTCTCAAATACCCCAAACAACAGAAATGCAGGAGTAATAAATGGAGCAGACAATGATAGCAACAGTAATAGGGTGACAGCAGAGAGACCAGTAAGAGACTTCTTTCTACTTGTACACAAGAAATTAGGGGTGAAAGCAGAAATCTGATGGAGGTCACATTGACGAAGCAGACAGGGAGCATTATGGATGGAGTCTAGTTATAACCTGCCTAGAGGTGAATTAATGGGCTTTTGTGGAACTGCATTACAACACAAGAGGGTTCATAAAGGGAGAGGGAGTACAGGGGGATAGAGAGGAATGTGATTGTTCTAGGGTCAAATCAAGGACTAACAATGAAGGGAAGGTGACTCCTGTGATCTCAGAGAGAGCCTAAAGGGGAGTAGGTGAAGCTGGGGAAGGATTGAAAAAGGGGGAGGAAGGAAAAAGCCCTTACTTTGAGGTGGGAGGGGGTTCTCTTTATGAATGCTCCAGTGGGTGAAGCAAGAAAGTCTGTGAAGGGAGATGGATCCTAGGGGATTTAGTGCTTGATCTGTATACTCATCTTAGAGCAGGAGGTTGGGGTGGGGGTAGTTGGGACTCCTGGGGGAGTGGGAGAACATAGATGCAGAGAGGATATTTTGAGCCAAATGTGGAAAGAAAGGTAACCAAGGGAAGGTATAGATCAGTTATGGGCTGTGTAATCAGGGAGATCATGGGAGAGGGTGCCTTCCATGGGGCAGTGTCCTCTCTGACACCTAAAATTACTGGAATTGTTCTGGGAGTGAAGCACAATGGAAAAGGGGAATCTACATGGCTAGTTCTACAAGGCAGTGGCAGAAACCTCTCATAGGGGGGCAGCTAGGTGGTGCAGTGGATAAAGCATGGGCCCTGGATTCAGGAGGACTTGAGTTCAAATCCGATATCAGACACTTGACACTAACTGTGTAACCCTGGGCAAGTCACTTAACCCTTATTGCCCTGCAAAACAATGAAAAAGAAAAAAAAAGGAAACCTTTCATAGGGAGGAGAGCCCAGAATGGATATTGTAGAAGTCTGCATGAAGAATACAGAGAAAAGAGAGAAACTAGACAGTTATAGGCATCATGAATCGGAGAATGAAGGTCTAGAGAGTAGACAGAGTGGATAGGGAAATCCTTTTTAGGAAGGAATGCAAAAGAAATTTTAAAAACTAATGAACAGGACTCACTGGAGGGGATGAGAGGAAGGGAAATCTATTTGACTAACAAGAAAAAAAGAGAAGTATTTCTATAACTAGATAAAAGTTGGTGAAAATAAAGATTTCATTTTACCCATCCGACTTCACAGACTGCTAGTCCAGATTAAGAACTTTAGCTCTAAATGATAGTGTTATTTACCTCATCAAATTCTCCAAGAACATTTTGTCTGGATTTCCCTTTTCTATCTTTCTATTTTGTTTTTGTACTTTCTCTATATAACATGTATGGTAGCAGTGTGTCTGTGATCCTTTATGAGTAGTTGGAACCATGCACAGAGTTGGCCATCAATCAACCCAATACTCTACCTCACACTACTACATAATGCTGTGTGGTCCATCATATCCAGGAATAGGGGGATCATATCAGCGACTTGTCTATGTCCCTTTGTTTCCCCAAATTTGTTGTTACTTCAGTTAACTCCACTCATGATCCTAGTTGTGATTAAATAGTTTAATCAGATAAAAATGTAACAAAATTCAAAGCAAAAGGCATATATGTGTGTATGTATATATCTGCCAGTATGTGTATGTGTGTATTAGGACACACAATTCCATTCACATACTTGGTTCTACAAGGCAGGAAAAACTCCATACAAGTTGGCATCCAGTTCCCTCCAACTGCAGCTTTCCTAGCTTCAGTATGGAGCTCAAAAACATAAAATCAACATCTGATCATGAGTGATCAGATATAAGAGGCATAGGGAGACACAGTCTAAACCCACAGAAGATAAAGGGATTTGAAATCCAAAAATTCCCTCTCACTCTCAGAGTCTACCTGCCACCTCCTACCCTGTTAGCAGCCAGAAGTATTCTTTTCATTCTCAGTCATTGGTTTCACTTGCCTCTGTGTCTTGTCCTTCATTAGAAAGAGTTGATGCTTAAAAGTCACAAAGACCAGCACAGGATGAAGCCCATCAGTGGGGTGATCAGTATGCTGAATCTCTCAGATAACAATTCTTCTCATCTCTTTGCGTTCAAAATCCCATGTTCGTTTTTCTCACATCACCTCTGTCCTTTGCCCTTTCCATCAATAGCCCTATAGGGGAGCAACATACTGTTGTTACATATTTTATTTATCTCTGTGCCCATATTCTGCTTATTTGATTATAAACTTCTTAAGGGCAGAGACTATGTTTTTTTTAACCTTTGTATCCTTAGCATTTAGCATATTACCTTGTACATAATAAGCACTTAATATATTGAATGTCCAGACATTTTTCAAAGGAATGTGGTGTGACAACATCTTCAGAGGCTATTCCTTATACATAACATTCCCTTAATAATCTAATAAGAAAATGGGATCTGAGAATTAATCTAAATTCTTCTTGCTTCTGTTAATGCTTTATTATATAGCTCCTGAAGGTAACCAAATAAAATAAACAAATATTTATAAATCACCTCTTACCCACTGTTTAAAAAATATAATGTGGTAAATTCTTTTATCTAGTATGATAGGGGACTGGGATGTTCTCATTAATCAGATATTCTTGTTAATAGGTACCTAGCATGTATTTCAGGGCCCATTAAATTGTACCTGCTACATTTCATTTCAGCGTTTCTGGTTTTCATAACCATTTCTTATGATGTATTAGGATATATTTTTCTCTTAGACTTTTGTAACTGCAAATGCCACCTTTCCTCTGGGGAATGTAAGTGAATTGATAGTGCTTGCTATATGTATATGAACACAATTTATACATAACTATATGAATAATTTTGGCTTTTCTTCCCCTTGTTAGGATCTCTGTGTCTTACAGATTTATTCCCTTCCTCCCTAGTAGAATCTAAGTTAGCATTCATTATGTAGAATGCCAAAGGAAAATGTTTTAAGCACCTCCATCAGAGGCCTTTGAGCCTTATTTGAAAGAATAGCCCAAGATTGTCCTACTGGTACAAACTAGGCCAGTTAGATGCAGAACTCTTTGAGAAGACTCATGCATATATTAATTGGCTGTTATCCTATATACCTGTGTAATTTTAATTTCTTCTTGCTTTCATCCCCGAAATGAGTTTAGCGCATCGACTTGTTTTCTCAGTTATCACTTCATGGATAAGTGTTCACCTAGGGCCAATTTGTTTCATAGCACCTGGGATCATAGATAAGATCTTCCTTGTTAATTAACCTTGAGAAGCATCCCAATACCATATTCTTATCCTCCTCAACCAATTACTATGCTCAGAGATTTGGGGTTTTTTGTGTGTGTGTGTGAGGCAGGTGGGGTTAAGTGACTTGCCCAGGGTCACACAGCCAGTAAGTGTTAAGTGTCTGAGGCCAGATTTGAACTCAGGTCCTCCTGACTCCAGGGCCGGTGCTCTATCCACTGTGCCACCTAGCTGCCCCTGTGCTCAGAGATTTGAAAATATAGAACTGAAAGCATAGGTCTTAGATAAAACTTAACAAATCCTCAGTTTGGAACCCCTGAGGAGGGACTATCCCTAACATGTTATTAATGGCAGGTTTCCAGTACAGAAAAGGAAATTTAGTATGCCATCCTTGAGGAAACTGTCACATGATCACTCTAATCTGAACACAGCTTTGGAGTACTACAGCACCTCTTAATTTGACCTAGCATGCTATAATAAATATCCTTTAATAAATCCTATTTGGATGGCTGTCTTATGTGAGTTTTTCAATTTTCCCTTTCCCTGGTACAGGAACTGAATTACTACATAATCATGCATTTGGAAAGGCCTTTGCTGCCAAATGTAGGGATTTGAATGAGTAGGAAAAATTGATCAAGTCTCTTCATTTCAAAGATCCTTTAACTCAAAGAGAGCCCAAATTCAAATTTCTGTAGTGATTGGCTCTAATTCACCACATGTGTCACATATGATTTACCAATTTTCAAAGAGCCAAAGTATGATATATGCTTACAAAGAACAATACAAACTACGTAATTATTTAATGTTTCACTAACAATATGAAAGGTACTTCAGGATTGGTGATAATCATACAATGCACATCAGCTATCATTGCTAGATTGTGATTCCTTCCCTCCTATTTTTGCATTTATTTCATGTATATCACAGCACTTTTTCACACAATAGATGCATTGTGTATGGATTTTGAATGAATGATTATGTATTTGTTCTATTTATTTATTTATTATTTTTTTTGGTGAGGCAATTGGGGCTAAGTGACTTGTCCAGGGTCACACAGCTAGTAAGTGTTAAGTGTCTGAGGCCGGATTTGAACTCAGGTCCTCCTGAATCTAGGGCCGGTGCTCCATCCACTGTACCACCTAGCTGCCCCTAAAGGACATCTAGATTTTTTTTTTCATGGCAATGAGGGTAAAGTGATTTGACCAGGATCACAGAGCTGGTAAGTGTCAAGTGCCTAAGGCTGGATTTGAACTCAGGTACTCCTGAATCCAAGGCTGGTGCTTTATCTACTGTGCTACCTAGCTACCCCTATATATTTGAATGAATGAATGAATGAATGATATTGATATAGTGGAAATACCAGTTAATTGAGAATTCCGGATGATAGAATATGGTATAAACACTTTTGTTTTTGTTTTTGTTTTTGGAGGGCAATGAGGGTTAAGTGACTTGCCCAGGGTCACACAGTTAAGTGTCAAGTGTCTGAGGCTGGATTTGAACTCAGGTCCTCCTGAATCCAAGGCCAGTGCTTTATCCACTGCGCCACCTAGCTGCCCCGGTATAAACACTTTTAATGCATTTATTTTAATTTGTCCTAAAGTCATCTCTTTCTCTCTTTTTTGGGGGGTGGGGCTCTGAGGGTTAAGTGACTTGTCCAAGGTCACACAACTAGTAAGTGTCAAGTGTCTGAGGCTGGATTTGAACTCAGGTCCTCCTGAATCTAGGACCGATGCTTTATCCACTGTGCCAACTAGCTGCCCCCTAAAGTCACCTCTTTTACAAGATGAGATGCTTTCCCCACTACTTCAGTTATTCTGGGATTTGATAACAATCCCATGTTCATCTTGATGAAAGTAAAATATTGTCTTCTCTATGCAAGTCACAGAAAATTCTCCTGCTCTCTTTGCTGGAAGCAAGATTTTCAGTCATCTCTCATTCTTACTAGTAATTCTTGGTCTGTATCTTTCAGGTTTTTATAGACTTCAGGCATGCTACTTATTAGCTTTATGACCTTGGACAAATCACTTCTATTTGAGCTTAATTATATCATTTGTAAAATGATGAGTTGGATTAAATAGTTAAGGCTATTTCTGGCTCTAACATTCTATAATATCCTCTGGTGTGGGGACCAATTTTTAATTGGGGAGTGTTAGCTAAGCGGCTTGCCACAATATTTGGGGCAAGGAAGGAGACCGGCAGCCTCCCTCAAAACAGAACAGGATTTATTTTAACAAGAACGAACTTAAAAAAAAAAAAAACAACCCACCACAAACAGGATCAGTAGGATCAAGGGAAAGGACATAAAATGGGGAAAGGGAAATTATACAACCTGAAAAAATACCACCACCCAGGAATCAGCTGAGAATACACAGCAGTGCTCCTGTCGTCTTCCAGCTTCCAGCTAGAATGGCGAATTCTCCTCCCCCTCCCCAGGAAACCCCAGCAGCGCCCAACCAATTGGCTGGCTGCTCTGACAGTCACAAGACTGTCCTCACTAGGCTTCCAATCGTTATAATTTTGCCAGGCTCATGTAGGCATCGGCGAGTGGTGATGAGGTATGGTGCCAGCGCCATGGCGACGGCTACAACCAATAGGTGGAGCACCGTGAGGTTTGTGGAGCCCCAGAGGCCAGTGTGTGTGCCGAGGTTTTTTTTTTCAATTCTAGCCAAAAGATGGGGTCATAAAAACTTCAAATAACAATTAATTCTTTACACTGGTAAGCCTAAATGCTTCCAAGATATAGAAACCTAGTCTCTTTAGTTTATTGATGCTCCATATCCCCTTAATAATTTACTTGTATATCTCTGGAACTTTTCCAACTCCAGCATATTTTTGTTAAGGTACGATGATCACAGTGGCCCACAGTATCCCATGTGTGGAGCCATCAAAGTTTTATAAACAGGTATTTTATGCTTTCTGTTTTGTTTCCAAAATCCATCCTGAAGATGCCCAGATTTTATAAGTTGTACCATCTTTGAAAACTTGGCTAGCACTAAGCTAAAGACTTTGAAAAAAATTTTAAAGTAATATAGCAAATTGAATTTTTTTTACTAGACTCAATGTGTGTATAATTATATATATACACACATATAATATAAATATAGAGTATACACACATATGTGTGTTTGTTTAAATATAAATATTTAGTAGGCACCTAGGTGGTGCAGTGAATAAAGTGCTAGATGTTCCCTCAGGAAGATCTGAATTCAAACTAGCCTCAGACATTTACTAGCTGTGTGACTCTAGATAAGTCACTCAACCTCTCTCAGCCCCAGTTTCCTCATTTATAAAATTGCTATGATAGTGTCTATGTCACAGGGTTGTTGTGAAGATCAAATGAAGTAACATAAGTAAACTGCTTTGCAAACCTGAAAATACTATATAAAGATATATTATTCTAAGTTTATGCCATAGAAGTTCTTCAGTGAACTTCAGATCAACAATCCATTTAGGGTAACAATAGCTTGCGTTTATGTCGTGCTTCAAGGTTTGTAAAGTGTTATAGAAATATTACATCATTTTATCCTCACAGCACCCTTGAGAGGTAGGAGCTATTATTATCCCCATTTTACATCTAAGGAAACTGAGGGAGGCAGTGGCCGAGTGACTTGCCCAGTGTCATAGGGCTAGTAACCATTCTCCTGATCACCCAAGCTTGAAATGTAGGTGTCATCTTTGACTCTTCACTCCCTCTCACCCCTCCCCTAAATATCTAGTCTCTTGCCAGGGCCCAGCAACTCTAACTTCCATATATATTCTCTTCTATCCTCTGATGCCACTGCCACCTTGGTACAGACCCTCATCATCTCACCCCCACACTACTACAATGGCCTGCTGGTTAGTCTCCTGCCTCAATCTCTCCCCACTCTTGTCTATCCTATACTCAATTATCAAAAGCACCAGTCTGACCATGTTGCCCCTTGGCCTCCTAGTCAGTAAACTCTAGTGCCTCCCTATTAGCTTTAGAATCAAATTTAAATCTTCTAGTTGGTCTTAAAGCCCACCATAATCTGACCCCCTCCCATCTTTCCAGTCTACTACTTTACAGCCCTCTATGATCTGGCAACATGGTGTTTTTTGATATTCTATACCATTCCAGCTCTCAACTCTGCATTTTCTTTTCTTTTTACTTTTTTTTCTTTAAATTACAATTTTATTTTAATATAATTTGTTTCCTTTTAATCCTATTCACTTAAAAAGATTTGTTTTCCTGAGAAAGCATTTCAGACTAGCAAAGGGGTCCAAAAAATAGTAAAAGGTCAAGAATCTCCTTAGTTATGTAAGTACAACAGTCTTTTCCACATTTCCATCTAATGTTGAGATGTTTGTTTGTTTGTTTGTTTTTGTGGGGCAGTAGGGGTTAAGTGACTTGCCCAGGGTCACACAGCTAATAAGTGTCAAGTGTCTGAGGCTGGATTTGAACTCAGGTACTCCTGAAACCAGGGCCAGTGTTTTATCCACTGCACCACCTAGCCGCCCCAAATGTTGAGATGTTAATAGACTCTTGCTCAATAGTCTGAACATTCTAAGGAAATCTCAACTCTGCATTTTCACAACAGCTGTCCCCATGCCTGGAATTCTCTCCCTCCTCAGTTCAGCCTTCTGACCTCCCTGACTTTTTTCTAGTGTCCGGTAAAATCTCACCTTCCACAAAAAGCCTTTCTGGTACTATTTAATGCTAGTGCCTTTCCCTGACACCTCCCATTTATCTTGTATATGTATAAATATACATATGCACATATATGTGTATACATATGTATGTATGTTTTGTACATAGTCATTTGCAGTTATTTTGTCTTCCCTGTTAGAAAGTAAGCTTTTTGAGGGAAAGGCTACTTTTTGCATCCTCAGTGCTTAGCACAATGGCTGGCTCACAGTAGGCATTTAGTACATTTACCATGTACTTTTAGGTTTATAAAGTGCTTTCTATTACAGCAACTCTTTGAGGTAAGGAGTGTTAATATAATTATTGCCACCCTATCCTGCTGAGGCTGAGGCTCACTGAGGTAAGGTGATACTTATCTATTCACAGAGCAAGTTTTGAAATTCTGGTTTCCTGACTGCAAGCCCAGTCCTATTTCTACTACAGCATGTAGCTTTCTGCCACCAACTTAACTTTGCCACTGGAAATTCTCCTGTTTTTCATAACTCCAATTCTATTTTAGTGCTTCTATCAAAGATGTATTTGGGACTCACAGGACTATGTTTCTGGGACATCTTTAAAGCTCTGTCTTCAGTGGCCTTCTCTTGTGGCAGTAGCAAGAGGATGTGCTGTCATTTGGCCAAGGAATAAACTCTACTCCATGGTAGATTTCAGGCTTGCTGGATTGAAGCATAGCTTATTTGTGAAAAAGAAGTGGCAGCTAATAGACTTGCACTCAGTAGGCTTTCCCCTTCTCACTTCTTCAGCTCAGTCTCATATGGTGCCTTCCTTTTTGCTACACTTCACCAAACTATTTATGATAGTATAGTATTATTCTGCTTTTTTAACCAATATTATTAAATTCCAGTTTTACTTGTGAAAGACAATAGTGTAATATTTGACAAACTAGCCAATGAGAGAATCCAGACCACGGAATCTACCTGCCATTTCTGACTTAAAGAAAGTGGCTGAAAAATCTCACCTCTCTGATGTGTTTCCTTATCTGGAACAACTGAAACCTCCACGTCTATTAACTACGCTTTCATGTGGGATTTACTTTAGCAAAATACATAACACAGGCTAACAAAATTGGAATCTGAATTGAAGTCCTTAGAACCACATACTCCTCGGGCCAAGGGTCACAGGATCACGGATTTAAAACTGGAAGGGGCAGCAGAGGTCCAACCTCCCTCATTTTACAGAAGAGGAAGCTGAGGCTCAGAGAAGTCAAGTGACTTGTCTGAGTTCTTAAGGGGAGAGACCCATCGTTTGAATGTAAGTGCTCTGACTCTAAATTCATCATCTTTCCTATAAACCACAAGGAAACTGCCTGATTGCCCTACCAGGTAATCCAAAGCAGAACATGGGGTTCTTCAGAACATGCTGCAACATGCAGCCTCCTTCGGCATCTTCATGTCTTAGGCAAAATTTTTAAATGCCTGCCCTCCTGTCCCTTTCTCTCTCCCTCTCCCTACTCCTTTGAAATATCTCCTCTGTTTTTGTTTGCTGGAAGCCAACACATGGACCTTGACTTGCTCGCCAGACATAAACTAAGGCATGGAAAACAAAATTTCTACCACTAGAAAGAGGTACATTTATTTAAAATACTTTTTAAAAAAAATGTCACTGTGTGTTGTGCTGTAGGAGGCTGTTCATCTTATCTACCCCATGTCTTTGCTCTGCATGGGTTTACCCATAAGAAGAAAGGGTCATCATCTTGTGACATCCTTTTCTCTGACAACCGTACAAAATTGTGATATGTCACTCCATTACTTGTTACTCAGTGAAGGGTTTAATAATCTTTGGCATTAGGCCAAATGTTAATCAATTTGAATAGAGAAAAATAATGAGTTCTTACTATGAGAGCAGAGATTGTTTCATGCTTTGTATTTCTATCTTTATTGCCCAGCACAGTACCTGGCACATATGTTTAACAAATGCTTATTGATTAATTGATTATTAAAACAATACACCATGATACACATTACTGGGGTTTCAAAGGCATGCTGTAGCTTACCTTGCAATAATCCCAGGTATTTAGAGCTGGAAGAAATCATCTTGTTCAATAGTTTTATTTCACAGATGAGAAAAACAAAGCCTAAAGGGCAAGGTCTAATTGGTTGCTAAAATTAATTTTGTTAAAAATGACAGTAAAGAGGGGCAGCTAGATGGTGCAGTGGATAGAGCACCGGCCCAGGATTCTGGAGTACCTGAGTTCAAATCTGGCCTCAGACACTTAACACTTACTAGCTGTGTGACCCTGAGCAAGTCACTTAGCCCCAATTGCCTTACTAAAAAAAAAAAAATGATAGTAAAGAAAGAGCTATCTTTCATCTTGACTCATAAAGACACAAAACACTATTGTCACAACACTTAACAGTGATGACAAAGGGTTCTTATCTGTTGCCAGCAGCTTGCCTTTCTACACTGGGATGACACCATCATGGTTCTGTGGCTGACGCTGTAGTCCATCAAGGAAAGCAATGGTCACCCAAATATGTGGTCTGACAAAATGGAATTTAAATTAGGTTGATACAGTTAGAGCTAGAGGAACCTTAGATGTTATCCCAAAGGTTCTTAACTTGGGGTTTGTGAACTAAAAATTTTTAATAGTTGTTTCAAAATAATTGGTTTCTTTTGTAACCCCATGTATTTTATGCATTTTAAAAACATTCAGTCCATCAGATTGCCAAAGGGGTCCATGACACACACATACAGATTAAGAATCTTTTTTTTTTTTTTTTTTTTTTTGCAGGGCAATGAGGTTTAAGTGACTTGCCCAGGGTCACACAGCTAGTAAGAGTCAAGTGTCTGAGGCTGGATTTGAACTCAGGTACTCCTGAATCCAGGGCTGGTGCTTTATCCATTGCGCCACCTAGCTGCCCCACTTTTTCCTTTTTCTTGGAAAAAGAAGTATACAGTAAATCATACATCTAGTAGTTCTGGTTTTTCCTTGGATAAATGCACTAATTGAAGACATTATTCTCTGCTGCCTCTGCCTCTGCAAAAAAGCTTTTTCTCTTTTATTGTTCTGGGTGGGATCTGGATGGTTTCAAAGGTAAAGAGATGAGAATAGAACAGTTCAGGAATATTCAGTGAAATGTTTCTTATTTTTACATAGCTGATGCAGTCGTAAATTCTTTCACTGTCATCCAGAGGATAGAATATTTTTGTTATCAACTCATCTCCTAAAGTTGACAGTATCTCAATAATATTAGATCTAGTCTATTTGCCACTGATACTTTCAAGGTAAAAAAACCATAATTAAAAAAAGTAATCCTTTTATTCAGTTGTAAAGAACTAACGATCCAGAAAAACATTTTAATCTTTTTAAATGTTTAATTTCACATTTTTCCTAGTAGTGAACACTTTGGAAACAAAGTATTTTGCAAACTGTGCTGAATGTCAATCTGTAGCAATAAAGCTCAGGCACCAAATTACAGGTAAGAAGTGATTAATTCATTGAATCTACACAATAATAATACCACCATCAAAAATAATATCTGACATTTGTTGGGCACTACCAGGTTTGCAAAGCTTTTTATGTAAATTAGATAGTGGGGTTCAAATTAGAAGTAGATACCATGAGCATGATCATCCCATTTGGTAGGTGGAGTTGCAGAGAGGTTAAGTGATTTGTCCACGGTCACACAGTCCTTAAATATCAGAGACGGGATTTGAAACCAGGTACTTTTGTTTCCAAATCCCGCATTCTTTCCACTAGAACATGGCAAATCTCTTCTCCAGGATATCAATATTTATTCCCTCTTCCATTCCTTGAAATTAAACATGTTTTACATTCTCAGGCTATTCTGAGTTAATCAGAGAAGATAAGATGAGACAAAGATCATGAATCTTTAATTCTTTAACCGAATCTTGAGCAAACCACTTTTGAATTTAAAAGTAATTTATTCAACCTTTTGTTTAACTGAAAATGCTTGTGCCTCAGAGAAATTTATCACCAATTTCCTCTCTACTTACCCCATGAGACTATGAGTATTTTGGCCACAGCAACTCTCAAAAACCATCTAAGTTATAGAGGAGTTGAAATCCATAGCAGTAGAAGGTATTGTTAATAGAGCGAACTACAGACCATTGAAATATCAGTGGCTTAAGTTTGTGTACTCAAACAGAATATGCTATCTCCACATCCTTAATCCTTATGAGAAACCCCATTTAAGAATTTCTGGGACTCAGTGTTGGAGAAGTGTCAAAGGTCTTTATTTATACATTCGCTTGAGAATGGGCCAGCTCCCTAAAGGAAATGGCCGCATTCGTGGGATTCGGGAGCCCTTTTATTTCTTAACCCAGCTAGCCCCTCCCTTCTTCCTCAGTTACAATCTTTGCGCCAAGACACTGGCACCAAATGCAAGCAGTATAGTCAAAGGGGCAGCCCTCTAAACTCCTCCCCCACGTGACCAGCCTTGGGTTTCGCTCATCATGTGATCCTTATTGCTGGGGAGGGAGGAGGAAAGGAGCCATCAGTAAGCACCCTTCTTCCAGCTGAAATTCACCTCCCAGACATTAATTGTTCCCCAGACAACTTCAATCAGCTTTTGAGTGGGGCCCATCTTTTCCCACAACCCTTAAGTCTTTTCCTAAAGAGTGGATTTCAATTTACCTATGTTTCCTTAAATTGAGAAATCACCCTTAGTATAGAAAGTACTGAATCACAAAATATAGAAGAAAAAAATGTCATTGCTTTTATTGAAGATTTGCTGTATCTCTTTTTATTCTCTGCTACTGCTTCCAAATGAGAAACAGGTCTCTCTTGGTCTCTCTCTCTCTCTCTCTCTCTCTCTCTCTCTCTCTCTCTCTCTCTCTCTCTCTCTCTCTGACGGATTTGAAAAAATGCCTCTGGATTCACATACTAAAGATTATGAATCAAAACAAGCAAAAGGAAACTTGTGGTTATTACAAGATAGCATCTTCCTTCTCATGGGACTAGACCAAAACAAAGGATTTACTTTGCTTGCTCTGAGTAAATAAAAGGAAGGATGGATTCCAAAAGAATAGATAAAAGTAGACTCATTAAAGGGAAAAACCTTTTAGAAAGTATCAAGGTAGCTGTAATATATGTTCCATTTGTATCTTACACTGTATGCTTTACAAAGCATGTTATTCAAGTCACATGAAACTTCATGTAAACTCCTTGAGAAGAAGGATTGTATATTTTTTTGGTTTTTTTATCCCAAGCGTCTACCACAATGCCTAGGCCCACATTGTAGGCATTTAATAAATACTTGTTCATTCACTGATTGGTGAAAATATTTGTGTCTCTTAGAGACAGAACTCAAAGGTCATTTGTTACCCAGTTTGCATTTTCATTCAGAATATTTACAAATCGATTAAATCAAAGACAGCTTTGGGTGTTTTGGGGATCTAGGCATTAACATTAAAACCCACATATCTTTAATTTTAGGACAAACATTTATTTATTTATTTAGAAAGGGTTTTTTGTTTGTTTCTCTTTTTTTGGGTAAATTTTTAAAATTTGTTTTGGACAAATACAAAAAGAGAAAAGAAAAAATATTGCCATGTACATAGCAGAACATAAGAGATGATTCAATATAAAACAATAAATTTCCATTTCAAGAAAACCTATATAATAATGCTGCATATTATTTTCAAAGTTGCCCAACTTTTCTTTGTTTCCTTGTTGGTTTTCTTTTGTTCTCTGTTGTATACTTTTTAATGTTATTGTCCCCCCAAACCCCCGAAGGCTACAATTAAGTGTGAATATATATATACATAAACACACACAGATATCTATAAAATATGCATATATACACTCATACACATATATGTAAGACTGTACCATACTAATTTCCACCTGTCATCTGTTTCTCTGAGGGTGATAGATCTTCCTCCATAAGTCCAAGTCTTTCCATGTTTTTCAAGGCAAGCAACTCATCATTTCCTTCTCCACAGCAATATTCCAAAACAACACATCCTATCTGAGAGATTGTCTATGAAAGTTTTCCCCCTGAAATTTCTGTATTCCTTCTTTTCTTGGCTACATAGATTTTATATATACCAGAAAACTTTATTTAAAAATCATTGAAATTATTCATTTTATACTTCAACAATGCTTTTACCTTATGATATAGTTTAAGGTCTGATACTACTGAATCTGCTTCTTTTACATCTTTTTTCCTGGTTTCTTTGAAGTTCCTGACCTTTTATTCTTCCAAATGAACTTTGTTATTATTTTTTCTAACTTAGTAATTTTTTAGTAATTCAATTGGGATGACATTGAATCAGTAGATTAGTTAGGTAAAATTGTCATTTTTATTTATTTATTTATTTGGTGAGACAATTAGGGTTAAGTGACTTGCCCAGGGTCACACAGCCAGTAAGTGTCAAGTGTCTGAGGCCAGATTTGAACTCAGGTCCTCCTGACTCCAGGGCTGGTGCTCTATCCACTGTGCCACCTAGCTGCCCCAAAATTGTCATTTTTTATTATATTGTCTTTACCTACCCATGAACAATAAATAGTACTTCAATTATTTGGATCTGAGTTTATTTGTTTAAAAAGTGTTTTGTGTTTATTTTCATGTAGTTCCTGTGTCTGTTTTGGCAGGTGTACTCTCAAGTATTTTATACTGTGTGGTTATTTTAAGTGGTCTAAAACAATAATGAATACTTTTTCTGGCACAGTGTGGTTTACCTATTTTTCTCATTTAATAAAATCTATTTTAACTTTAGCTTTGAGATCATGATTATTCTCCCTGCATTTTTACATAATAAATTCTACCCCTGATCTTTATTTTATATTTGTGTATTATTCATTTTTATAATGTTTCCTGATAGCAACATATTGTTGAATTCAAATTTTTAATCTGCTAAGCATTTCTGTTTTATGGATAAATTCATCCCATTCATGTTCTAAGCTATAATTACTTATTGTGTATTTACTGCTTTCCTATTTTTCCTCATTATCCTTCTCACCCTATTTACCCTATCCCTCTTCATTCCTCTATCTTATTTCTACATGATACCTTGCTTTCCTATCCCTTAACCTACCCACTCCTCCAAGAGTCCCTCCCTTATACTCTCCCCTTTCCTATGCCCTTGCCCTCTTGTTACTTTCTGAATTTAGAAGACTTTTGGAAGATTTTTCTATTTTTTCATTTTTTTTTGTTTTGTTTTATGATTTCTTGGTGTCTGCCTAATTCTGGTTTTCAAGGAATTATTTTCTTCCTTACATTTTTGGTTCTCTATTTCAAGTTAGTTGATTTTATTTTCATAATTTTCTTGTATTGCTCATATTTTTTTCTATTTTTTCCTCTATTTCTCTTAGTTGTTTTTTAAGTGCTTCTAGGAACTCTTTTTTGTGCTTGGGACCATTTGATGTTTCTCATTGAAAAAGGAGTGCCTTTTTAAGCTCCATTATCTTTCTCTGAATATGAACCTAGATCTTCTCTATCCCCATAATATTGATCTGTGGTTAGGTTCTTTCTCCTTTGCTTACTCATTTATTTATTGTTTTATTTTGTTCTTAGCAGTTATTTTCTGAGGTCTGTCTCAGGGCCCAACCTTAGGCTCTCCTCTTCACTCCTAAAGCCACATTGTCCAGCAAATGATCTTGTTCCCTGCAGTCCCTCTTACAGCTGTTCTCTCTGCCCTGGAACTGAAACCAGGGGTCTTATTGACTTTTCGATGTTCTACTGGCTAATCTCCAACATTGGTTTGAATAGATTTTGTGCCTTCTATGCAACTTTGACTGCAAGCTCCCTTTCTTAGAGGTAAGAACTTTGTTCCTTCTCTATTGTCTTATTACAGATGGATGAGGCACAAATTCAAAATTTCTGCCTCTTAAAAGTTTTCCTGACTTCAAACAAGTGCTTCAGATCAAGTCCTGCCTGCTCCAGGAAGGCTTCCCTGATTTCCTCAGGTGCTAATGCCTTTTTCTCAGACTCTCTTCACTCTACTCTGCATTATATCCTATTTGTATGTAGTTGTTTACAAGTTGTCCTCATGTTAGAATGTGAAGTCCTTGAGGCAAAGACCATATTTTTACCTTCCTCTATATCCCCAGGGCTGACCCATATTAGGTACTTCATAAATGCTTGTTGACTTGATTTCCCTGCTCCCTGACCTGTTTAGGAAGGGTAGTAGTCTGACTCAAATTTTAGGTGCTCTAAATCATAAGCTCTTTGAATGTAGGGACTCTATATACCCAATGCAACCATACCATATATTACATTATTGGGCTATCACTGTGTGTATTCTGAGAGGCACCACGTTGAATTGATGAGCTTTAGATTTGAGATCTAGAATTCCTTGGTTCAAATCTTATCTCTGCTACTTTCTACTGATGTAATCTTAAGGAAGTCACTTTTTCTTCTCTGAACCTCTGTTTCTTCATCTTTAAAAGGGGGATATTAATGATTATACTATCTACCTCACAAGGTTGCTATGAGGAAGGCAGATTATGACTTTTAAAGGCCTATGTAAATATGAATTTTTAGCCAGCTATGATGATGATAATAACATCTCTTGCTCTGGCTTTGTTATATAATCATAGGCCCATACTTTAAAAGTGTCACATATTAATAACAGGTAACATGTATAACACTTTAAGGTTTGCAAAGGACTTTACATATATTCTCATTTGGTGCTATTATTATCTTCATTTTACAGATAGAGAAATTGAGGCTGAAAGAGGTTAAGGGACTTGTCCAAGATCCCCCAGCTAATAAGTATCTGAGGCAGGTTTCAGACTCAGGTCCTCCTGACTTGAAGTCCAACACTCTATACATATACCACCTTGCTGCTGCATGTGATTAAGTCATTTTCAAAGGTATGAATGAAGACACACATTGAAGATATTCCTGTCACATCAGTTAACTACATGGGAGAGGGTGTACCATGGCACATGACAAAACTCAGGTCTTAAAAACAACTTAAATTTAACATATGACATTAGATCTTTCAACATCCCTTTGAAATAGGTAGGACAAGTGTTAGAAACTGAAGCTTAGAGGGGTTAAGTGACTTGCTCAACCATTACATAGGTGATATGTATCAGAGACAGGATTTGAATCCAGGTCTTTCTGACTACAGGTTCATCACACTATCTACTATAATGACTAATAGGTAGCAAAAACAAGACCTCCTTCTTACTCCAAATCCAGTATTTCTTCCATAGGTTTATACTAGCAGGCTATTTAGTTCTAGATCAACAGTGTTCCAACTAACTTCTGGAGATGACTTTGCAGAAGTTGACACTCTATTATTCATATACAGTATTTCTAAATGGAGTCCACGGTTTCTCAAACCTTCCCACCATCAAATTTTTGGCCCCCTCTGCTGACTGAGTTCTATTCTCTCCACTTCCAGTTCTAAGTGTACTATGGACCTAACTCCTCTTCTAGTGTCCAAAGGTTATTGGTGAACATTCATATTTTCTAACCCAGACTCAGACCCATCATGTTGGTCATCTTTATGCTTAGATGCTCCTTTTTATATCCTCTATGTGGCATGCCAGCTCCCACCTGGGGACCCTGGCCCCTCTCCAGCCATCTTCACATTATGTCATTGCATCCATATTGTTTCCCCTAACCCTTTTCCAATTATTTTTCTAACACCAGTAATTACATCAATGCAACCATTACTTGAAAGGATGTGTTGATGATTCAGTTAATTGATAAGCATTTATTAAGTGCTTACTGTATATCAGGCAAGGAAAAAATGTCCCTGTTATCAAGGAGTATGCATTCTAATAGGGAAGACAAATATAAAAATAACTAGGTACATACAAGATATATAGAGAGTAGATCAGAGGTAATCTTGGAGGCAAAAGCCCTAGCATTCCCTGTCTCTGGGGGACAGGGAAAAGCAGATTTGAGCTGAATGTTGAAGGAAGCTAGGGAAACTAAGTGGGAGAGGTGAAAAAGGAGAGAGAGAATTCCAGGAATGTGGGATACACAGTTGTCCTATGATTCCAGTCACCATCCCAGTGACTTCCCTGACCAAAAGTCCTTTCTGGGCACTTGCCCCACATATATGTTGTTTCCCCCTTGTAGAATGTCTTGCTTGCTTGTATTTGTATCCCTAATACTTAGCAAATGGTATTTGACAGGCAGATATTTGAGGTAGCTAGGTGGTTCAGTGGGTAGAATTTTGAGCCAGAAGTCAAGGAAGACCTGAGCTTAAATATGACTTTAGATACTAGCTGTGTGAGCCTGGGTAAGTCACTTAACCTCTGTTTACCTTAATCCACTGGATAAGGGAAATGGCAAACCTCTCCAGTATCATTGTTAAGAAAATCCCATGGACAGTATGGCCCATAGGGTTATGAAGAGTGACACACGACTGAAAAAACTGAATAATGACAAAACCGATACATAGTAGATACTTAACAAATTAGTTTTCCTTCCTTCGTTTATATTTGGCTTTCCATTTTAACCACACAGCATTCTAGATAACAAAATAGTCTTATACCTTTCAAAATGTATGGAGACCGAGACGCATGCTCTTCACCATAAAGTACATTTATCTTTAGCCCTTCTTTGACACTACCATATATCTAGTACCTTATCTGAAATGAGCCATTGTTTCTGTCCAAAGGGTTAGGGATATGAATGTGAACTAACTCTTGTGGTAAAAGTGGTCTGATTCCAACCCTGAATGGTTTTTGTCCTGAAAGAAGAAAATGCAAAAAATTGTCCTATCTGGGTGGGTATATGTTATGTCCCATGATTAATCACATTCCTACTAGACACAGATGGAGCTAATAGGTATAGTTCTTTTTTTCTGGAGCATGCAAGACCAGTCACAAAAAGTAAGAAAGGAAGAAATTGCCTTGTGAATTACATGCAGGTAAAGTTTTAGAACTAGGAGTGAGAGGAACAATGTGGAAAAATTGAAAGAATGTTGGACCTGGAGTCAGGAAGTTAGAATACTTTCTCAGACTCTGACTAGCTCTATGTCCCTGGGCATATCCTTTCACTTACATCAATCTCAGTTTCCTCATCTGTATAATGAGGATAATAATAACCACAGCACCAACTTCACAGGACTTTTGTGAAGATAATGAGATGATGAATGTAAAACTGTTTACAAACTTTAAAGAAATATGTGAATGTTGTTGTTGTTCAGTTGTTTCTGTTGTGTCCGACTCTTTATGAGAGATACTGAAATGGTTTACTATTTCCTTCTCCAGCTCATTTTACAGATGAAGAACTGAGGTAAACAGGGTTAAGTGACTTGCCCAGAATCACAAAGCCAGTAATTATCTGAGGTTGGATTTAAACTCAGGTCTTCCTGACTCCAGGCCTGGTGCTTTATGTACTCCACCACCTAGCATCCCATATATGAATGTTAATTATAATAATAATTATTATTAGGACCCTAGAAGGATGTCTGTCTAGTTCCTCCACTTTATCCCACAGAAGAGACTAAAACAAAGCCATCTGCTTCTAAAAACACAGTAAGACTTCACAAACTTCCTTTGTAACATATTCCAATATCAAACCACTGTCAGTCCTTTTTCTGTTTAGCCCAAGTAAAAAAGAATAGTTTATTTCTACTAACAGAACCTAAGCAGCTTTTCTCTTCTTATCCTCACTTCATTTGACATCTTCCATTTGTCTTCCACCTTCTGTTAATCTTTTCTATCCATTCTTCTCTTTCTTCAACCCCTCCTTCCCTGCCTTTCCCTTCCATCCCTTAACTAGTTATAATATGGAATTGAAGCATGTTTACAAATATATATTGTATTTATTGAATCTTCTGCCAAAGTCCTTCTTGGATGGGCCTATATTGTGACAGTTGAATATAAAGTCTGATAGGCCCTACTAAAATGGAAGGTAGCTAAGTCTTGGCTGACAATTCACTTCATCACCACACTGCCTTTCTTTTAGGTTTCTCTCAAATTAGATACTATTTGTAAAGTGCTTAGCATAGTGCCTCGAACATAGTGGGTGATTAAAAATGCTTATTCCTTTACCTTTCTCCATTATTCCTCCTCTTCCCCTCTCATTGTCAGAAAATTAAATATCTACCTTGTGATCCTCAACTTATTTTGTTTGTGGTTCAGTGGATTTTGATAGGAAAAAAGTTCTCTATCTCTGCAAGGCTGGAACAATAATATAGCATTTACAAATCCTGTTAAAATATTTGAAGACTGGATTACCAATTTTCAGATTTTAATATCAAAATCCCTATTCAAGTGTGAAAGAATTCAGCTAGAGTAAATTGGGGTTAAGTGACTTGCCCAGGGTCACACAGCTAGTAAGTGTGTGTTAAGTGTCTGAGGCCGGATTTGAACTCAGGTACTCCTGACTCCAGGGCCGGTGCTCTATCCACTTCGCCACCTAGCTGCCCCTAGAGTAAATTAACTTTAACAATTGCTTAAAGAACAAGAAAGGACAAATAATTAGATAGTTAAAAAGCATAGGTAAAATAATATGATATGAAGTGTTTAAACCCACTGGAGATTTACTTGAAATTTCTAAAGGAAAGACAAAAGTTGGCTTTTTTGTACTTACTACTTACCTTTGGGAAGTATCACTTGAGAGCCATACCTCAAAGTATGTATAGAGAAACTTAACTGAACCACTAAACACACACACACACACACACACACACACACACACACATACATATGTATGTATAATAAAATCATCAGAATTTTCCTACAACTCTTTCTTACATAAGTCACTTCTGGCATGAAATTGAATTTACAACCATCACAAAGTAATCAGATCATGTGATGAAAGAAGCATAAGCAATTTTAACCTCATCAAAGAGCAAATGAGTAGTAGAGTTTCAATTTGCTGCAAATTGAAGGAATGTGAATTCTAATCAGCCTTGTGGGTTAATATCATGGAACAGAATTGGATTTTAGATAGTGCTTTTTATACTTCATGTATCCCAAATTGCTTTAAGAAAAATGAATAATTCAGTGACTGTGTAGACAAATAAGGTAACATTCAGGTTAGTACTAAAGCACATAGTAATATTTTGAGCCATTTAAATCAGAAAACTTGAAAACCTTTCATTTGAAAAATAAAATATAAGCATAGAATTTTAAATGTTCATAGAATTCAGTGGTAGAAATAGAGAAGGCCCAGAGCAGACCTTTTATTTTAGTTTAACATATTTTAATAACAAACTTACAGCAGTAGCACAGAAGACAGTCTACATTAAAAGCATGGGCTTGGGGCAACTAGGTGGCACAGTGGATAAAGCACTGGCCCTGGATTCAGGAGTACCTGAGTTCAAATCCGGCCTCAGACACTTGACACTTGCTAGCTGTGTGACCCTGGGCAAGTCACTCAACCCTCATTGGCCAGCAAAAAAAAAAAACCATGGGCTTGCCTGTAAGACAAAACAAGTAGAAAAGTATAGTGATTGGGTAGAATCTACCATATGTTAAAAATAATGCAGGGGGCAGCTAGGTGGCACAGTGGATAAAGCACTGGCCCTGGATTCAGGAGTACCTGAGTTCAAATCCGGCCTCAGACACTTGACACTTACTAGTTGTGTGACCCTGGGCAAGTCACTTAACTCCCATTGCCCCGCAAAAACAAACAAACAAACAAAATAATGCAAACACTAGTTACCACCAATAAAAATTTTCTTCTTTAAAAAAACCCAAGTGTCCAGAAAATTTAACATATTTGTTATAATTTTTATAAAGTTGAATCATTGAAATTTGTTAATGGAAATATTTTGGGCTATACTAATACTTTATAGCCTATAAATTTCAATATTTATATTCAAAATTCACACACAAAGGAAGTGGAAAAAAAATTGGCAATACCTGATTCTGTCCTCTGTTTTTCCATTCACAATCATATATTTCCATGTTTTTAATATTTCTTGTCTTCTGTGCTATTCCTGCAAGTTTGCTATTAAAATATATTAAAATGGGGCAGCTAGGTGGCTCAGTGGATAAAGCACCAGCCCTGGATTCAGGAGGAACTGAGTTCAAATCTGGCCTTAGACACTTGACACTTACTAGCTGTGTGACCCTGGGCAAGTCACTTAACCCTCATTGCCCTGCAAAAAAAAAAAAAAAGAGGGGGAGAATCTGAATCTCCCCATGATAAAATACATTAAAATAATATTTACTCTGGACTTTCTCTTTTTCTAGCAGTTGTGTACATTTTGACCCCATGGGGGAAATTATCAAATATTCAGAACTATCAATAACAGGAAGAAGATATTATTTTTTGTTTTGAGAATGATAAGTATTTCCCATCATAGTGGAATTTAAGCATGTTCTCCATCTAAGATACTAACTGGATATCTTTTGGCATGATTGTGACGCATTTGGCATAGATAATATATAGGTCGATATCCTCAAATAGGAGGCTAATCAGACAGGCTTCTCTTGCCTATTGCACAACACTAATTGCTGCACACTGGAAGCGCATAACTGCTTTGAAGTCCTGAGTAATTTCAGGCCCCAGACAGTGGGCCTGGATCAGTTCAGTAGATTTCTGATCAATGTCTGATTTCATGGACTGCTGCAATAGCAATGTAGCCTGTAACTATGAGATTTCTTGACCCTTGCTTGGTACATGGCATGTTTCTGAAAACTTTTTATACACTTTCCTTCTTTTTTGACTTGGGTTCAGAGAATGAGAGGTAGTAGACTTTCTTTTTTTTCTTTTTGGTCAGGCAATTGGAGTTAAGTGACTTGCCCAGGTTCACACAGCTAGTTAAGTGTCAAGTATCTGAAGCTGGATTTGAACTCAGGTCCTCCTGAATCCAGGGCTGGTGCTTTATCCACTGGGCCACCTAGCTGTCTCCTAGCCTTTCATTCTAATTATGTAGTACTGCTTGGCAGTGACCACCGTATTTAGTATTCACTGACCTCCTCCCCTCCCAAAAGACCAGGGAGAAAGATTCTCTTAATGCCGTGCTTGTTAGGGCAATTTCCAAGGGTTTCAGGTCACCACTATTGATGTTTCCTCAAAATGAAAATGTCTTAAAAGGGAAAATATTTGATTGTCTTCTGATCAGTTAGAACAGGTTCTTGCCCATTAGGATTTTTAAACTATTTCTGTTTTTTATTCTCAGCTTAATAATGATCAGCCAACATTTCAAGATACAAAGAACAGGGAAGATGATAGTATAAGAGATTCTCTTATGTATAAGAAATAGTAAATAGTTAGGCATGCATATATATTATATATGTATACACATATATATGTATGTACACACAACACACATATGTATGTGTATAATACATACATATATAAACACATATATGTAAATATCAGATGATTTCAGAAAAACCTGGAAAAACTTACATAAACTGATGCAAAGTTAAGTGAGCAAAACCAGGAGATCATTGTACAAAGTAACAGCAATATTGTACAATGATCAACTGTAAACGACTTAGCTATTGTCCGTAATACAATTCAAGACAGTTCCAAAGGACTCATGATGAAAAAATGCTATCTACCTCCAGAGAAAGAATTAATGGAGGCTGAATGCAGATTAAAGCATACTATTTTTCACTTTTTTGGTGTGTGTTCTTTTTTTGGGTGGGGAGAGGGTCTTTGTCTTCTTTTACAACATGAATAATATAGAAATAAGTTTTACATGATTGCACATACATAAGATAAATCATTTTTGTTACCATGTCAGGGAGAGGGAAGGAAAGGGAGAAAGGGAGAGAACTTGGAACTCAAAATTTAAAAAAATGAATGTTCAAAATTGTTTTTACATGTAATTGGGAAAAATAAAATATTCAAAAAATTACAAAGAAATAGATATTTCATATAATTGATGCTCAATTTTGTTCATGTCTATTACTACTTATTGACTCGCCTTCTCATTTGCCCACCTTGGGCTCAAAGTAGAACTTATGTATAATCAGTAAAACAAAGTGGACATAGCTGGATACACTGGCCCCACCTGAGAATGTATGTGTGATTTTGCATCCCTCCCTCTAAAGATATAGGAGATATTTCATCATCAATCTTTTGAAGTCTGGATTGGTTACAGCTTTTGCCAGAGATCTGAGGCCCTTCAAGGCTGTTTGTTCCTCATGTTATTATTATGGTCATAATGCAAATTGTTCTCATTCTGTTCATTTCACTTTGCATTAATACACATGAATTTTCGTATCAGAGGACTTGCTAATGAGCCCACAGCCCTTATGAGTATGAGAATGCTTAGACTTTGAACTCTATGTAGATATTCTGTAACTGGCTCTAGTCTCCAAACAAGTGGTAAAGGGGAGCTTCTTTGGTTGTGTACGGGAACTATAGGGAACATTTAAAAGGCAATAATTGACCAGAACCCAGCCCTTCTCTTCAGTTGACTTCTTCCTTTCTGATGGCATTCTGGTGAGTAAAGAGAGGTAATACTATAAGAGGAAAGGTTTTAGATGCTCCCTATCCACAACTGACCAACACTCTGTGACTATAGGCCTCTGTTTTTGTTTTTACAATTTAGGTGAAGGGGATTGCTACACATTTCTTTGAATCTGTCATCTTTACCATTTCTTATGGCACATCAAAATTCCATTATATTCATATACTACAATTTGTTCAATTGTTCCTCAAATGATGCACGTCTATTTTGTTTTCAATTCTTTCTTATGAAAAATGTGTTGCTAGAAACATTCTTATATACAAAGGTCCTTCCTTGACATACATGCATAATAGCTGTATTGCTGAGTAAAATTATATATATATATATATGTATGTATATATATATATATTATATATATATAGTAACATTATGGATATAGTTGGAAGTTGTTTTTCAGAATGGTTGAATTGGTTCAACTAAAAACGGTACATTCATGTGTATACCTTGCCAAAGCCCCTCCAAAAATTGTTATTTTCTTCTTTATTCATCTTTGCTGGTATTATTGCTATGAGGTAGAACTTCAGAGTTGTCATTATTACTGTTTTGAATCATGTTTTCGTATGGTTATTTAACTTTTTAATAGTTAAGTTAGTTTTAATAGTTAATAGGCAGTTTGAGAACTGCCTATTCATATCCTTCAACCACTTATCTATTTATCTAGAATGTATCTTGATCTTACATCATTATATCAATTTTTATATATTTTGGATATTAGACTTTTATTAGAGAAATTTACCATGAAGATTTTCCCTACTTATTTCCCTTCTGATTCTTACTGAACTTATTTTGCTTGTGCAAGAGCCTTTAAATTTGATATAATTAAAATTTTTATTTTTATATTTCTATCACTTTATTTAGATAAAAAAATTTCCTAGACATTTATGAGCTGTAGCTCTTTCACGTGTCCTCTAATTTTTTATGATATGATATTTTTTATGATATAATTTAGGCCATATATCCATTTAGAATTTATTGAGGTGTATGGCATAAGATGTTAATATAAACCTAGTTTTTGCCAGTCTGCTTTACAATTTTCTCAGCAGTTTTTGTAAAAGTGCAAATCCCTTAGTGGTGTCCTTGAATTTATCAAATATGAAGTTTGATGTTTTGGGATGTTATTTACCTAATCTATTCCATTGCTTACCTCTATTTTTTAACTAGTACCAATTTTTTTTGTTGATTTCTGTTATAGAATGGTTCAAGATTTGGTACCATTAGGCTCCCTTCCTGACAACTTTTTTCCGAGTTTCCTTGAGATGCTTGACCTTTAGTTTCTCCAGATGAATTTTATTATTTTGTCTAGATGTATAAAATAACTCCTTAAGAGTTTGATTAGTATGAAACCCAATCTGTAAATTAATTTAGATAGTATTATAATCATTAAATCCATAAATTAATTTAGGTTGAATTGTCATTTAATTATATCAGCACAGCCCAACACTGAGCAATTAATTTTTCTCTAGTTATTTAAATCTTTGTTTATTTCTGTAAAAAATATTTTGTAATTGTATTCATATGAGTCCCAAGTCCCAAGTCCCAAGTATATCTTCGTAGGTAGATTCCCATGAAGTTTTTTGAATGGGGTTTCTTTTTCTGTTTTCCTTTCCTGTCTACACAGAAAGGTTGAATGATTTTTATGGGTTTATTTTCTATCCTGATATTTTACTGGTTACTGTTTCAATTAATTTTTAGTTGAATTTAATAGTTCTCTAAGTAAACCATCATATCTACAAATAGAGATAATTTTGTTTCCTTTTTGACTATGCTTATTCTTCAAATTTAGTTTTCTTCCCTTTTTTTGCTATAACTAGCATTTCTAGAACTATATACTAAATCATACTGGTAGCAACGGACATCTTTGCTTTATCCCTGATCTTTTTTGAAAGGTCTCTAGTGTCACTCAATTACAGATAATGCTAGTTCTTGGTTTTTTATAGATTTTCTTATAGATATTTTAAAAGTATTAATTATTTTATTGTCAAAAGCATTTCCTGAATCTATTAAAATTATTTTTTATTGTTTTTGTAATATGGTTTGTTATGTTTACAGTTTTCCTAATGTTAAGTGAACCCTGCATACCAAGCATAAATCTAACTTAATTACAGTGAATAATCTTTTGAATGTGATATTATTACCTCTTTCATTCAATATTTTTGTATTAATAGAAATACTAGTCTAGAGTTTTATCTTCTGCTTATCTCTCTCAGTCATAGGTATTTGGATAGAATTTGTTTCAAAAAAAGGAATTTTGCAGATGATTTATGTAGTATTGGAAGTAATCGTTAAACATTTGTTAGAGTTAACTTATAAATCTATGTGAATTAGGTGTTGGTTTTTTTTTTTTCAGGGCAATGAGGGTTAACTGACTTGCCCAGTTTCACACAACTAGTACATGTCAAGCGTCTGAGGCCAGATTTGAACTCAGGTCCTCCTGAATCCAGGACCAGTGCTTTATCCACTGGGAGTTAATATATGGCTTGTTCAATTTCTTTTTCTGAGATTGGGCTGTTTGAATTCTCTTTCTCATTCTGTTAATCTAGCTATTTTATATATATTTTAAGTATTTTAAATTACTGGGCTTTAGTCTTCTTTTTCTCCTTTAATCCTTTTTTATAATCCATTCTCCATAGTTGAAATTTCTTTTGCTTGTGACCTAGCTCTCCTCAACTATAGCCTCTTCCTTTCCTTCCTTCTTTCTTTTTCTTTCTTTCTTTCTTTTTTTGCAGGGCAATGAGGGTTAACTGACTTGCCCAGGGTTACACAGCTAGTAAGTGTCAAGTGTCTGAGGCCGGATTTGAACTCAGGTCCTTCTGAATCCAGGGCCAGTGCTTTATTCACTGTGCCACCTAGCTGCCCATAGCCTCTTTCTTTTTTTTGTTTTTGTTTTTGTTTTTTTAGTGAGGCAATTGGGGTTAAGTGACTTTCCCAGGGTCACACAGCTAGTAAGTGTTAAGTGTCTGAGGTCGGCTTTGAACTCAGGTACTCCTGACTTCAGGGCCAGTGCTCTATCCACTGTGCCACCTAGCTGCCCCCATAGCCTCATTCTTAAATCTATTTTTTCCTCTCTTTGTCCCAGTCTGTTTCCCTGTTGATTTTTTAATGTATTTCTACTTTAAAATGTGCATGTGCATGCATGTTCAACTTTCCTCTTCTTGGTTCACATAAGACTGGGATTCATGAAATGCCCATAATAGTGGGATTCACTCCATCTCTATCACGATGTTTGTATATTCTAATCTGTCCTGATTATAAGAAAGATTAGCATACTCCTCATTTCTTCCCTGTTTATTCTCCCCAACCCCCTTTTCTTTATGTTCTAAAATAAAGAAAGCAACCAAAACTTCCACCCAGGGCCCGAGTTGACTTCATTTGCTTGCCCTTTGGCTTTTGGAAAAAAGTGAGATTTTGTGAAGGGACAATGGTATCCTTTAGGATATGAGCACTTGATCATCATTTAGCCTCTTCAAAGCCCTAAAATCGTTACTCTTCTGGGTTTCTTTTGTCTCTTATATGTGTTTCTAAGTTCTACCTAGCTCTGGTTTTCTGAATAGGATTGCTTGAATGTCATAAATTATATTAAAAGTATTTTTTCAAGCGTGGAATTATACAGAATAAGATATTCTTCATTGTAAGCCCTTCCCCCTTGCCTTTTGGTATATCCTCTTTCAAGATTGCCTTTATCTATCAAAAGGTATTTACTAGGAAGTCAGTTAACATGTACTTATTATGTTCTTACTATGTGTCAGGCACTGTGACAAATGCTAGAAATACGAAGAGACAAAAAAATACCTGCTCTCAAGGGGCTCACATTTTAATGGAGGGGACAATATGCAAATAACTCTGTATATACAAGATTTGAACAGTGTAAATGGAAGGTAGTTCACAGAGCACTAGTTAACCTTTTTTGTGTCTTGGACCCCTTTGGTAACCTTGTGAAACCTGTGGATTCCTTGTCAGAACAATGTTTTTAAATAATTAAAGGAAATCCTGAATTTCAGTTAAGAGTTTACTGAAACTCAAACTATAACTTTTTTCTATCAATGGACTCCCATGGGGGGGGGTGTCAATGTTCCTCAGATTAAGAACCCTTGTCTTAGAGGAAAGAGACTAGGGAGCGATGGGAGAAAGCGGAATTTGAACTGTGTCTTGAAAGAAACTGAGAGTTGGAGATAAAGAGGAAGGTTTGCCAGGAATTTTACTAAGCACTAGAGATGAAAGAAAAAAGCAAAAACAATTCCTATCCTTGAAGAGTTTATATTCTAACAGAGGAGACAACAGGTACATAAACCAGAAGGTATAAAATACATAAAGAGTAGATGGGGGGGCAGCTAGATGGCACAGTGGATAGAGCACCGGCCCTGGAGTCAGGAGTACCTGAGTTCAAATCCGGCCTCAGACACTTAACACTTACTAGCTGTGTGACCCTGGGCAAGTCACTTAACCCCAATTGCCTCACTAAAAAAGAAAAAAAAAAAGAGTAGATGGAAGGCATCCTTGAATAGGAAGGCACTCCCTTTGTAGGGGATTAGAAAACTAAAGATCTGAGACTGGAAAGGGAGGAGAGTGTAACCAATGAAAGTGTGATGGCGTGGGAGAGAACTGAGACATGGAGGGATCAGAAATGAAACCAAGAATAAAGAATATGTTTAGGAGTAGAATGGCAAGGCAAAAGGAGAAATGGAAATATTGGAGATTATTAGTAGAGTAGATCAATTGGGAGTGGTGGCAAGATCAAGGATATGACCATCCTTGTGTATAGGTAGAGTGTTGTATAGGAGTAGGTCATGAAGTTAAGTACATTGAGGAATCAGGAAGTTAGGGTATTTGAATGAATACCAGTACGTATGGTGAAATCCCACAGTATGAGGCAAAGGAGCTGGAGGCAGAGAGGAAAACTGTTAGCTGGGCACTTAACTTACTAAGGAGAGGTTGCTGAGTAAAGGTGGGAAAAGGAGAGTCTAGAAGTAGCAGGAAGCAAAGAGTATTCTGAATACCCCTCCAGGTCCAGTGTGACAAAGGTTGGGTATGAGAGAAGGTACGGCCAGTTCTGGAGATGATGTCCGGGAATGCAGCGTTGTCTAGTTAGCCAGGTCACTGTGAGTACAAATTTATGGAAGTGTGAAAAAGTATATGGAAATGACCATCGACCAATATTTTGCCTTTTTCTATTTATCATTTTTTAAAGCAATAACATCTTATTTTAAATAGGTGAAGTTGAAGCATTTTTAGTTGCTCATAATATTGTCTTGATTTTCGTCTTCTAATTTTACATGGATGTTGACCTTTGCTTTAACTACAGAGTGCTGTGTGAATCCTTGCAACGTGAAAGAATTTTGAGATGGCTTCATTTTGTGATCACAATGACCATTTGCATGTGCTTATACTGATACTATGTTGACTTAGAACATACGATCTTGACCTGATGAAATTGAACTGGTTTCCCCACATTTAGTTAGCTCTCTATTAATTGAGTGCTGGATTTTGTTCCCCCTCCTTCCACGTTTCATTACTCTCTTTTGTTGTGTTTTTGATTTAGTAGATTTTAAGAATGGATACTACTCCAAGGAAATATCCAGAAATTGCAGCTGTTAAGAAGCATACTCCAATGACTATTAGAGAAATTACAGCTATTGTCAATATGGGAAAACCAAGTGTTTCAAGGACCAGTCAAACTTATAGTGGGTCATTTGCAGAGAGGGTCAGGGGAAAGTGCAGTCTAAAACAAAAAGTAATACCAAGAACTGGAAAACACTGCAAAATAGCCTAATTAATACTCAGAAAACTAGGCAAAGACACCCAGAGGGACTTTATAACTAGAGAGACTTATTAATTCCTCTACAATGCAGCATAAGCTTCTTGAATATGGAGGAATAGTGAGAAGACCAGTTAAAAAGCAGCTGCTAACTTATTGCTATAAAGAAAAAAAATTGTAAGGTGATACAGAGACTAGAGAAATGAAGACTGAATAAAAGTAATTTTTACTGATGAAACTCACTTTTAAATTCAAGGATATTCCTAAATTATTGCCAGAAGAAAATTAAAGCCTATAATATCTGGGCATCTTCTGACTGTAAAACATCTATGCAAAAAATGTTTGCTGTGATTTTTTTACTTCTAGACCTGAAAGTCTTGTCCCCCATTTATCAAATTATTAATTATAACAAATATAATAATATACTGGAAGAAAAATTGCTTCAAAATTCAGAAGTTTGCGAATGGAGATAAAATACTGCAACATGATCCTGCACCATACCACATAGCATCAAAGAGATTTATCTAGAGATGGGAATAAATATGCTTTAATGGCCTGTGAGCTCACTTGATTTAAACCCCATTAAAAACATATGGGCCGGGGCAGCTAGGTGGCGCAGTGGATAGAGCACTGGCCCTGGAGTCAGGAGGACCTGAGTTCGGGTCTGGCCTCAGACACTTAACACTTACTAGCTGTGTGACCCTGGGCAAGTCACTTAACCCCAATTGCCTCACTAAAAAAACAAAAAACAAAAAACAACAAAAAAAAAACATATGGGCCGTTATCAATGCAAGATTTGGAAAAATAACTTTATCAAAGTTACACTTAATATGAAATATGATAAAAGTCTGGTTTCAGGATGAAGAACACATGTCAAAGATTTGTGAACTCAGTGCCAAATCCTGACAAACTAGTGATTATTAAGTTTTTTTAAAGATGTAAAAATACTGTAAGGTTTATTGTTTAAGTTCAAGTTAATTTATATAGCACTATAGTTGACATTCTGACTGTACAAAGAAAATAGATTTTGATAGGACTTTATATCAGGAATCAGTTATTTCTTGCATGCTATGATCTAATCAATTCCATTTTTATAATGTTCACCCATACCACATCTTGAACCTTTTAACACTCTTTTAGAAAAAAATTTTTATATATATATATATATATATATATATATATATATATATATATATATATATATATATATATATATATATAGAGAGAGAGAGAGAGAGAGAGAGAGAGAGAGAGAGAGAGAGAGAGAGAGAGAGAGAGAGAGAGAGAGAGAGAGAGAGAGAGTTGAGGGTTCTGCGCAGTCTATAAGCCATTAAACCTGTTTATTTCTCAAACTGAGGCATATATTCTAGCATTTTTTATCTTCCTTTGTGCCCACCTTAGCACTCAAACCGAGTATTCAAGCATATGTTGACTTAACTTCGAGGATCTTGTAAAGTTTGTCATATGATTTATTACCAAATCCCATTTTACAAGATGTTGCTATGCAAAGTGCATTTGTCTTCATGGTAGCCTTTATATTTATGTGCACCATTAATACTACAAGACAAGATGACCAAATGTTCTATTAAATGATCTTTTTTATTGCTGTGAAACCAACTCTGCCAACTCCTTTGGTTGCTTCTCTAGGGAAAGCCAGTACATCTTCTATTTAGCTGCAATTTTTTTGTCTTCTAGTTTCTTTTATCATGAAAATGTCAATATTGTGATTCAGTTCTTCCAATAGCATATCAATTTACTGGTTATTGGACAAAGCTCTCATATTTAGAATATCTATAGTTAAGTTAATTTTGATCTTTAGGTGGCACAATGGATAGAGTGATGAACTTGGGGTCAGGAAAATAGTTCATTTCCTGTCTCAGACACTTACTATCTGTGATCCTGGGCAAGTCACCTATCCTTTCTCAGCTTCAGTTTCTTCATATTTCAAATGGAGATAATAGCAGCACCTATTAGATATTATTATTACTGCTTTTATAAAGGAATATATACTGGGAAAATATAGCAAGAAGCAAAGTACATTTTCCACAACTCTTGGGGACACACTTGGTCCCTGGGGAGATTGGTCTCAAACTTAACTCAGTTTCTACATAGCATTCACCCATTGAATGTACTTCCAAATGTAGCTTAGCCATTGTATGAGATTTTTGTCTCAGCTACTGTTGGGCTGGGCTTCACAAGGCATTGATACTGGACTCTACTTCCTGACCTCCTGGTGGCTTGCTCTTTTTACTTTCTGATTATAGACATTTCCAATCTCCTTCACCTAAAAGCAAGAAGGATAAAACAGAGAGAGAAGCAACAGTAGGGTAATGTGGTCTATGCTTTATGACAACTCCAGGTGAGTGAGAGCCTGAGGCCCCTTACCTACCGTGAGGGAAAAATCCATCCTCTTTTCAATAATTCTCAGGAACTCAGCAGTGAGGTGACAAAGGCTTTATTTTCTTCTCATGAGGAGGAGGCACCCTAGTGTGCAGCTAGTGGGTGCCCCAAAAGGGGGCTTGCAGGCCCTGTTTTATACCCTAGTCCCTAACACGAATGGACCTTCCCCTTTTTCATCACTGGTCTGGGTTACAATCTACGCGCAAAAACTAGCTAATCGGAACGCAGTATTCCCACCCCTCTTCCTTGTATGGGCATAACTCAGGAGTGGACCTTATACCTTCTTATATGGACAGAACTGTGGAGAGGACCTAATTGAGACCAGGGCTCCTTGAACCATGTGACCTTGCTAACCTGAGGGGGAGGAGGAGATCTGAAACCTTTGTCCTACAAACAGGTCAGGGGGAGTATGACTGACTGTTATATCCACATCGAGAGGAGACAACTACCCATTTCTCACACCTACTCAGGCCCATGGCACTTTGTCCTCCCTCTCCAATGCCAGCCATTCCAGAAAGAACCAGGGTGAACAAGTTAATATTTACAGATGGTCTTAAATGGCAAGATTTATAATGTCTCCTGACTCCTTTTTTGCCACTTTATTACTGTCACTGAAGAAGTAGAAGGGAGACTCAAAGGATTCAAAGACATTTATAATTTTTTTCAAAGAATTAATTATATGGTGGCCAACCTAACAGTAATGAGCAGCTTACTACCTCACTAAGTTGGTCCCTTTGTATACTTATCTCATCCTTTCTAGACTGTAGACACCTCCAGGGCATGGCCTTCTCTTACTGATTTTTGTATCCTTTGTTGTGGTGCCTTTCCCATAGTAAGTGTAAACACCTGCTCATTTATTGAATGGTAATGAAATCAGCAGTCTTTCAAGACGGAACTAGAGATGTTGAAATTAAAGGTTAACCAGAAGTGCTGGAATAGCAAGCTATTAGGCAGACACATATCATGTCATTTTGCTTTTAACCTAGGAGGAGCTCTGGTAGATTGTGGTACCTTAAAAGGAGTTTCTATAAAAACTTAACTAGTAGATATGTCACCAAGGTAAAAGTCAGAGAAGATAATTTTAGGAGTAATATATGGCATGATATTGGTTTCATAATCATTTTATGACTTTCACTTTCAAAAGTTAGTTACTCAGTATAAATAAATATTCCTCCTGTCCCTTTAAGATGCCAGAATGAGGACTGGAAATGACAAGAGGTTGGAGCTGACAGTTGTACTATGTTGTGTACAGACAAATATCAATATTACTGGATTTAATTATTCACATCAACAGAAGAGAGAAGATGTAGATAAAACAAAACATAAAAACTGGAAATGCGAAAGTAATTTCTATTTGTCTTTGGGATTGAGTAACTCACAAACTTCCACTGTGTTTAGTGGGCTCCCACCTAGTAGGGTCCTACCCACTGTAAGCTCAGCACTCAGCCAGTCTGGGGAGGGGAGGTAACTCCAACTTGTCACAGATCATAGACATTGTGGATTTTGTCCTTTTCGGATAAGCAAAAGTTGACTCTAACCCTAAGACTTGACATTCTTGCAAATCATGCGTAACAAGGGCTGGGAATAAATGAGAAGCATAAAAATTACAGAAGATAAAAGGAGACCACCAATCGTGGTTAAGAGGGGAAGACTAGACATTTCCCTAAAATTTCAATAATTCCAAAAAAAACTAAATGAATTTTTTAAAAAGCCCCACCCCCTCTTATGCAAAACTTGTACCTCCTCCTCTCTACCCTGTAATTACACAATTCCACTGTGTAGGAGTTAGCTACTTTCAAATGATCTGGCTTGCATAAAGTAATTAGAATGAGACACTCTGCTCTGATGACTAACCTCATCAAGACACAGTGCAAGCTGGAACAGCTCTGGAGGATGAAGTCAGAGATAGAAAGTCCTTCCCAGAACCTGACCTAGTTCCTGTAGCACCAGGTTGGACTTTACTATTCCCCACCTTCCCTGCTTTTCTCCTGGGAAATCTCATTAACTGGCCTCAGGCTGACCTGATACTTTATGGAATGTTTGAGCTAGAAAGGAGGTAGATATTGGAGATCCTCTTGGTGAGAGTCCTCTCACTTTGTAGCTAAAGAAACTGAGGCCCAGAGAGATGAAGTGATTTGCTTAAGGTCATGAAGATTTCTCTACATCTGAAGCTCTTATAGGATAAGAAGCATTAGTGGGAACCCAAATATATGAAATCATAAAAACATCAGCTTTATCTCTAGCAACCCTTTCTCTTGAGATTCAGAGGTATAAATGACATATTTCTAATGATTGGGAACTTAGACAACTTTACAGAAATAAGAAGTTGCTAAATGTTCCAAACATTTACATAATTTTAAATATTTTTCATACTTTTGCCAGGGCACACACATATTTTCAAAGAGTTACTTATCAGTGTTTACAGACTATCTTTGTGTACTGTTATTCTTAAGTCAACAAGCATTTATTAAGCACCTCCTATGTGCCAAGCATTGTTCAAAGTACTGGGAATACAAAGAAAGAAAAAAACAACATGTTTTGATCTTACTCACAGTATATTATATAAACAAGATGTATATAGGAAAATTTGGAGATAGTCAATAGAGTTCTCATCTACTATTTCATATAAGTACAGCACAATAAAGGACTTGCGATTTCATCAACTTGGGAAACCACATTAAAGGAACCTAGTCCATCAATGCAGATGCAAATCATCTATCAGTAGAGGTCTTGGGCAACTTCTTGAGGTGCATACCACCTAAGCGACTTGTCCAGGGCAGGCATCTATTGAGTGTCAGGGGCAGAATTTGAATGTAGGTCTTCCTGAAGCCAAACACAGTGCTCTATCCACTATCTGTTGTTGCTGTTGTTGTTCAATTGTTTTACTCTTGTCCAACTCTTCATGACCCCTTTTAGGGTTTCTGTGGCAAAGATACTAGAATGGTCTGTCATTTTCTGCTCTAGTTCATTTTACAGATGAGGAAACGGAGGCAAACAGGGTTAAGTGACTTGCTTGGGGCCACACAGCTAGTATCTGAGCCTAGATTTGAACTCAGAAAAATGTCTTCCTGACTCCAAGCCCAGTGCTGTATCCACTGCACCAATAATTCCAACGCCAACAGAATCAAAATGTCAGAACTTAGAGAGTGAAATTTTTATTGTATTTACACCACCAGCTAATGCTATTAGAGCACATTTGTCATTTATGATAACTCTTTTGTGTTAATAATACACCATGCTTTGTTTATCCATTTCCCTATAGTTTGGCCTCCGAGTTTATATAGGTAGTAGAGAAATTTTTTGTTGTTGTGGTAAAAATGCAGGACAAAAGTCAACCACCTTGTGCAGGTAAAGATTTAAGGGAGACTAATTGAGAGCCTATTATAATCGCCCTGGTAAGGGGTAATGAATGTCTGTACTAGGGTGGTAGGGGTGTAATGGACAGAAGGGAAAGGCTGTGTTCCTTTTATTTAGGTGCCAGTGATTAGTATCACAATTCCATTTAACTGCTTAATATCAGTTAGATTTAACAAACAGATATTCACTCTGAAGATTAAACAAAAATATAAACATTTCCCCCAACACCTTATGGGCACACTCCATTATTGCATCTTGGCCTCTGTGGAAAGTGGGCTCAAAATTAGTTCAGTCCCTACCAAGTTTACATCCAAATGTGGTATCACTGTTGGATGAATCTTTGTTTGGGTCCAGTAGTAAGAAATACATCAGGATGACTGGAGATGGCCCCAGATGTTTAGGGCAATTGGGGTTAAGTGACTTGAACAGCATCACATGGCTATTAAGTATCTGAGGTGAGATTTGAATTCAGGTCCTCCTGATTCCAGGGCCAGTGCTTTATCCACTGTGCCACCTACCTGCCCCAGATATGTTTGATAGCTTTTAGAAAGCTAAAAGCACCCTCAGTTGTAGTTTGCAGCTATTTGAAAAGGCTTTCCTAAACCACATGGTGAGCAGACCAGACTGTCTACATATGCTCCAATATCTATCCAAAGCACTTTTATTACATGTCATCATGTAATGGTGGCTCTCCTCTAAACAGACTCCCCTGCCTCTCCCACATGGGGAATTTGCATCAGGTGAGCACACCGATGCACTCTGCCTATGTACCAGTTGTGTCACATTGAAATTTAGGCAGGAAGTTTAATTTACATTCATCTCCAGCTCTACTTTATTCCTGGCTTCTTTTGGTTGAGGTATAACTCAATTTACTAGGAATGTAAAGAAGTAGCAGAATATATTATAGTGTCTGTTGATAGGCATGGGGAGGGGAAGCTGGGAAAAGACTAGACTTTTAAATTAAATTTATTTATTTAGGGTTTTTTTTTTTTGCAGGGCAATGAGGGTTAAGTGACTTGCCCAGGGTCACACAGCTAGTAAATGTCACGTATCTGAGGCCAGATTTGAACTCAGGTCCTCCTGAATCCAAGGCTGGTGCTTTATCCACTTCGCCACCTAGCTGCCCCCGACTAGACTTGTTTGTTTGTTTGTTTGTTTTGTGGGGCAATGAGGGTTAAATGACTTGCTCAGGGTCACACAGCTAGTGTCAAGTGTCTGAGTCTGGATTTGAACTCAGGTCCTCCTGAATCCAGGGCCAGTGCTTTATCCACTGCACCACCTAGCTGCTCCCTAGACTTAAAAAAAACCCAAAAAACAACTTTTGTGTTCTTTAAGAGGTGGCTACGCCTGGAAATATCACCCTGAGTCTTCTGATCCAATTTGCTTGTAGGGCTAATGGCCCTTCTTGATCTCTCTCTTCTCAGAATGTCACAGCTCAGTCTTTTTTCTTTCTCCTTTTGCTGGATGCCTCTGGTTTGCTGGTTCTTTCCTTCTCAGTTCTTGATGTTTCCAGTCCTTCCTCTCTAATTCCAGACCTTGGAATAATTTGGGTTCAGAATTGGTCATTTTTCTCAACCAATTAGAGCATTTCTTCTATGAACTTCAGCCTGGTTCAATTAAATTTTTTTTTTGTATTTCATCTGTTAAGGGTTGTTAGAGGAATCTCCTTAACTTGTCTTTTTGAATTGCCATATTTTTCAGAAACACTGGACTCAGAGTATGCCGGAGACCCTGAATATGTCAAGGATGAAGCTCCTTCTGAGCTGACATAATTTGTTGTTGTACCCGAAGCTCTACTCCCTGTGTGTCCTTGGGAGGCAAGATGGGCACCAGCCAGTCTGTTCCAGGCTGGGCTACTGCTTGTGCAGCTGGGGTCTTCTGCAGATAAGGGGACACTCCTATCTTCATAGTTTAGCTGTTCCCAAGGGAAAAGAATGTGGCTCTTGCTGTTATCCTGCTCCTCCCCATGGGGTGGTTTTTCTGTCCTACACCTTGATGCACTGTTCCCCCTCCCATGTTATGCCCCTCCCTGGTATCCACTTCTCTCTTTATCCTGCTATTATAAGAGTGTAAACTTCTGTAAAACCTTCAAGCCCATTGGGGTTCCTATGCATGCTCATTTTTCTTATAATAAATCTGGTTTTCACATAAGTGACATTGTGATTGCCTATTGACACATCTGAAGTAATCGATTAGGACTTCTTGCTTGACAAATGTATGAGGATGGAGTATACAATCAACCCTCAACCTTAAAACAAATTTAAATAAATTCAACATGTATACAAACTAGATAAGGTTATTGGAGGGGGGGACTGTCTCAGAAAAAGCCTCTGGGGTAAGAGACAATAGCTGAGATTTGAAGGAAGTGAAGGATTCTAACTGGGCAGCTAGGTGGTGCAGTAGATAGAGTGGAGTTAGGAACACTAATCATCCTGAGTTCAAATCTGGCCTCAGACACCTACTAGCTGGGTGACCCTCAGCAAGTCACTTAACCCTGTTTACCTCAGTTTCCTCATCTGTAAAATGAGCTGGAGAAGGAAATGGCAAACCACTCCAGTATCTTTGGCAAGAAAACACCAAATGGGGTCAGGAAAAGTCCAATATGACTGAAACAACTGAAACAATAACAAAGGATTCTAAAAGGTGGAGCTGAGGAAGGAGCATTTCCTAGTCAGACATGGACTTTAAATATTTTATTAAGAAACAGTGGGGCAGCTAGGTGGCGCAATGGATAAAGCACCAGCCCTGCATTCAGGAGGACCTGAGTTCAAATCTGGCCTCAGACATTTGACACTTACTAGCTGTGTGACTCTGGGCAAGTCACTTAACCCTCATTGCCCTGAAGAAAGAAAGAAAGAAAGAAAGAAAGAAAGAAAGAAAGAAAGAAAGAAAGGAAGGAAGGAAGGAAGGAAGGAAGGAAGGAAGGAAGGAAGGAAGGAAGGAAGGAAGGAAGGAAGGAAAGAGCAAGTGGCAAAAAGTTTGGAAAGGTAGGTTGGAGTTTGATTGTGAAGGGCTTTAAATGCCCCACAGAGGAGTTTGTACTTTGTCCTACTGGCCATAAGAAGATACTGGAGCTTTGTGAGCAGGGGAGTTACATGATTACACCTATGCTTTAGGAACATCATTCTGGAAGTTGTGTGGAAGATGGATCAAAGGGGGTGAATATTTAAGGGAGACTAATTGGGAGGCTTTTGTAATAATCCAAGTCAGAGGTAATGAGTGATGGGGGTGTGAGGGACTGAAGGGAAGGGATATGAGAGGTATTTTGTGGTAGAATCCTCTGATAACCAATCTTTGGCAACTAAAGGACCCTTGGGAAGCTATTCATGTTACCATATTTACAACGCCATGAGGTTGTATGGTAGTTTGGGAATTGGATAGCCAAGTTCCTTTTTATCTAGCAAAAGGAGGGAGAAAAGGCCTCCAAAACTAAAGAAGCTACTATAGAGATCCCTGATCCTTATGCAGTGTCTGAGGAATGCATGGACCATATTAGGTTTACTCAAGTGCCCCATTATAGGTTCGGGGTGACCCTGGATCCCTGAAGGGTATGCTAGCAGGGGAGAAGCTTTGGCCAGTTCTGTGAGGAAAGATTTGAGAATGAGACCAACAGCAGATTGTGTGTCTGTTAGCTTTGCATGAATTTCTTTTTTTATCTCTATTGGGTTATTTCTGCAGTGAATGTTTCCCAAAATGGAATCAAACAATTCCAAAGAGTATGAACAATTTTTGTAGGTTGTTTCATGTATCCAAATATCTTTTCAGAAAGACTGAACCAATTTACAAGTCACCAACAGTTTCTAAGTGTGTTTCCTCATGTTCTTTCCAATACTGGGTTTTAGTTTTATTTACTTTGAAACACTATGTCAAACATCATTGATGTTCTGTGTTTCCAATAATTTATCCTAAACTATAGAAAGCAAAGCTCTTAGAATTCATTTGAGTAATTGAAGGGGAAAGGGATTGTTCCCCTACCCCCACTGCTTTTCTTGTTTTTTAGGAAGCTACCATTGTCAAAATATCTTTATGATCCATTAATCTCACTGTGGAAGGTGTTGTCTCCACCTGATTTCTAATCTAGCCATTGCATATTACTTTTATTTTCTCCTGCCAGACTCTAGCTATATGTGTATGTTAATTCCTTTATCAATGGTGATAGTGATAGATTACATTTTGCAGAACTATATTGTTCTTGTATGATACACAAAGGAGGCTGTATAATTTAGAGCCAAGAGCACTAGACTTGGAAGATTTGGGCTCTCAGCCCTGCCACTGAATCACCTAGGGAAAGCCAATTCATGCCCTTGGAACTCAGTCTTCTCATCTGTAAAATAAAGGAGTTATAGTGATGAAAGTACCTCCCAGCTCTAAAACTGTTCATCTATGAAGCTCCTACTGTTGGCTCTTTAATTCAGGAGTTCTAATATCACCCTTTAATCTGTATGAGGCTTATTTCCTTACCAGAGTATAACTCTGTTTCCTGTGAGGTATAAGAAAATCTCAATAATGAAAAAGTCTGGCTATGTGAAATCATTGAGAAAAGACTGATGTAATGAAACCTCACTTTATGGCTTCCCCATTCCCCTGTTCCAAAGGGCTTCTGGACAGTGGGTGGGAGATGTGGCAACAGAATCATGGTGGTGAAGATCAGAGTGAAAGGGATACTAAGATGTTGGAAGGTAGTGAAGCTCCTTGATGAGGCTGGCAGCCAATTCCACTCACCCTGCTCATGATAGGTTAGCTGCAGCCAGATGAGGCCAGAAATCCCCATCTCAGCAACTTCTCCTGCTTTGAGAATCCCTTCACCCAAATTTATCACCCTATGTAGATCTTTGTAGCTGTAATTTACTTATTCCCAGGCCTTTCTTTCTCCAGGAGTTTAGTATATCGCCCACAGTCTTTCTCTCAAGTTCCCTCTCTCTCTTATCCTTAAGGATTTCAGTATACATGATGATGTCCCCTCCAAGAGGATATCTTTCCTAGTCATTGGTCTCTTCAGTTTCCATGACCTGAACCATTGCTCTACCTCAGCCACACACAAAGGTGGTCATAACCGTGATCTCATCATCACCCACCAGTATTCCATCTCCACAAGACAAAATTCTGAAACTCTTTAATCTGATCATAAACTCTTGCTTTTACATCTTTCCTTGTGTCTTACTCCTCCTAAAGAAACATATTCTTGGTCCTTACCACAATATCCAGCTACTTTACCTTTCCCTGATTTCCCAGTCCATTACCAGTGAGGCTCTTGTCTCAATTTCCTCCATTCAAAAATTTCATCCTAGAGTTAACTAGTTCTGCTTCATACCATATTCTACCCTGGAACCCTTACTTCCTTGTCTGTCCCTGCTGATGCTTCTCTTAAACTCCAGCGTCAGAATACTCCAATCTTCTGTCTTCTCCGTTCCTGCTCACAAACTGCTCAGTCTCTCAGCTATGCTTCCTGGGTCTGCTAAGTTTGCTATCATCTCAACTAGGTTCTTGCTTCTGCCTAACAATCCTTTTACTCTTTCTTAATTGATTCTCTAATGCTCTCTCTCTCTATAACTTCTTTTCTGATCCTTCTTTCCTTAAGCTATTTATATCACCTTACCATCTCCCTTCTTGGAATAATGTTTTTAAAACAATTGAAGAAAATGCTAAATTTCCATCAGAGTTGAAATAAAGAGGTAATTTTCCCCATCCTAATTCACATACCCTTCTGAAATCTAAAACATCCAATTCTATTCAGAGGGCCTCACCTTATCAGTCAAGAGTTCCCTTTTCTTTTCCCTCTCCCCCAACTCTAACCTTTTCTCCAGTCTCTAAGGAAGAAGTGGTCTTTCTCCTTACCAAGGCCAACCCCCTCCCTCATGCAGACTCTCCTTGTTGTTATTCTACGTCCTACTTCCAGACACTCTTTCATCCCTAGGTTTGCATGGCTTGGTCTTCTTCTGGTTCTCCTCCTACCAGTTCTACTTCTCTATTTCCTTTGTTAAGATTATCAGCCATGACCAATCCCTTTGGATGGGCATACCTAGAACTCTGTCCTTGGTCCTCTTCCCTTTCCATATTCTTTCTTAGTGATTTTATCAGCTTTGATGGATTAAACTAGCATCTCTATGGAGGTGATGTCCAAATATACATAACTAGTCTATACCTCTCTCCTGAAATGCAAAACATCACCAACTACCCTGCTCACTGGACAGCACCACAGGATGTCCTATAGTCTACTCAAACTCCATATGTCTAAGACATAATTGTTACCCATTCCACAAGCCCTACTTTTCCATTAATTCCATTATTTCTGTCCAGGATACACTATCTTCCCAATCACTCTGGTTAAATTCAGTCATCCTCAACTCATTTACTTGCCTTCACTGATTCCTTTGTCACTCTTCCCTCCCATATCCAATCAGTTGTAAAGTCTTATCAATTCTACTTCCATGGCAGCTCTCATATCTTTCCCCTTTTCTCCACCTGCATAACCATCACTCTAGTTTAGGATAGCCTTCTAACTGATCTCTCTGCCTCCAGTTGTTCCCTTTTTCAATCCATTCTGGAAAATTATAAAATTCCTAAATAGAAAGTCTGACCATGGTGCTCTGTGTTCCAGAAACTGCAGTGGTTCCCAAATTTTTCTGGGATAAAATACAGACTTCTGTGTTTGATATTTTAAATCCTTTGTAAAAAGGTATACTCAATAGTTCAAGACTGATTCCATATTACTTCCCCTCACACTAGATATTTCTATCAAACTAGCCTTACTTTCTATTCTACATACAATTCATTCAGTGTCCCAGCTCTTTATCTTTTTCACAGGCTATCATCCATGTCTGAAATACTATCTCCTTTAACTCAGAATTTTTAGCTTCCTTCAAAGCACAGCTTAATTGCCTCCTCCTATATGAGGCCTTTGCTGATCTCTTTAGGGCATATTGGGTATGCAGGGAGGACTAGTACATGTAGACTGTGAGAGCTGGTGAGTGCTTTATAAGGTGGCTTATCCACTTTTGGTGTTCACCTGCCACCCAACTCTCACTTGTGGCTTCAAGAAGTTGTAACATGTGCAGTGGCCACACCCTCATAAAACCATCTTGGCAGATGGGCTAAAACTTGTTAAGGGTAACTGACAGGCATCAAGTCTGTTGGTGAGTTGGGGTGGGGGTGGGGACTACCCCAAGTATGTGAAGACTCCCCCGGGGGAATAGGTGGATATGATCAATTTGTCCAAATGGGCTATGAAGGCAGCGGAAGCAGGCACTGTGGAGTTTTTAGAGCTGGGTCAGATATTGAAGACACCAAGGTCATCCACTGCATCCAGAGCCATCCCTAGTCATTTTAACTTTTGTCTTGCCACTGAACTTTGGTGATTCTGGGGGAAAACGTGAGGCTGGTGACTTTGTGCAACCCTGCCTCACTTAAATCCAATTTACTTATAAGTCAAAAGATATCATCCATGCCACCCTGCCATTTTATATTTTACTATTTTATTATTTTGCTAGTCAGATATTTGCTTTTATTATTTTACTATTTTATCTACTTCAAAGTCTTGAGGTGATGGGCTAATATCAAAGCAACAGGTTCAGGGATACTGGGAACTTTAGCTACAACCCTGCACACAGGCAGCCCAGGGCATGGGGTCATCTTCTCCCTGGACTGAAGCAGCAGTGGGATTTGGCAGTTCCCTGGATGTCTGAGCAGCCTTTTTAAAGGGCCACACTGCTCACCACCTGGCAGGAGGAAGGGGCTAAAAAAGGTGTCCTAAAAATTATCTGCTTTACATAGCCCTGGCCTATTTACTGTGGCAGGCAGGGATCTCATTCTGTGGATGAAACAAAACAAATGCACAAAAAATTTTGCAAAGATGAATGAAATCAGAAGCAGCAACAGTAATGGTCAATTAATACCAAAGACTTGTACATCTCATGACCTTCTCATTACCAACACCATCTTCTCAAATGCAATAAAATTTCATGTATACACATGCACAGTAAACAGTAGCATAACATATTATGTCATTGCAAGGAAGAGTCAAAAAGGATGTGAGAGTAACAAAGGCAATGTATAGTGCAAAGTGCTGGACCGGTCATAGATTTATCCTCTCCAAGCTAAACATTCACATTCAACAAAAGTGGTGACCCCAAAGCAAGATGACTATCAGAAGACTCAACATCAACATATTAGAGTGCTTCTTTATATGTGAACAGTTTGTTGATGACTTGAAGGGAAAGCTGGCAATAGTGGAGCAGAAAAGTAATGGACAGCTTTCAGAGATTTGGTTTTCAGTACCACCTTTAATCATCTGGGACAGAACACTTAAACATCTGGATTGGTTTGATGACAATGATGGAAATTCAGGAGCTATTAAGTGAAAAATGAGAACTACATAGGGTTTACCAGCAGGATAGTTCATCTATCATTAGGAAGGCAGCATTTAACTCCATCAAAAGTAAAGTGCAAGCAAAACTTAGAGATTCAGGATCCTTGGCTCAGTAAGAAGGCAAATGAAATTCACTCTGATACTCATAGTAACAGCTCAAAGCACTTCTATGATACCTCGATGGCTGTATAAGGGCCAAAGATCTATGGTGTATCTCAACTATTCAGCACTGATGGAGTCACACTGATTAATGATAAGGACACGATTCTGGAGGGGTAGGTCAAAAACTTCCATAGTTTTCAACAGACTGTCATCAGTCAATGCTGAAGTCATCGACTATACACCTCAGGTTGAAGACAGTCCCTCTCTGGCTGAATTTCCAACTGAAGAGGAGCTATTAGGCTCTTATGTGACAAAATGCCTGATGTTGATCCTATTTCAGCTAAGATTTACAAGGCAAGGGGTCCACTGTTCATACAAAAGCTGACTGAAATCTTCTGGGTTATATGACAAGAGGAGGTTATCCCCCAGCAGATCAAGTATGCCTCTGTTGTCTATAAAGGAAAAGGAAATAGGTTGTCATGTGACAATCAGAGGGTGGTTCTTTCTCTTAGTCATTGTCAGCAAAATTCTTGCCAGAGTCTTCCTTAATAGGTTGATCCTTCACCTGGAATATGGGCATCCACCCCTGAGTTAGTGTAGCTTCAAAAAGGACCTAGAAATGGTCAATGTGGCATTTTCTGCCCAACAACTCCAGGAGAAATGTCAGGAGCAGAACAGAGGTCTGTACATATTTGTTTATTTAACCAAGGCCTTTGATACTGTCAGTTGTGAGGGCTTGTGGAAGATCATGGTGAAATTTGGTTGCCTGGAAAAATTCATTTTGTCCTTCATTCTTTTTTTAATCATAAAAGTATTTTATTATTTTCCAGTTACATGTACAGTTTTCAGCATTTGTTTTCATAAGATTTTTGGTTACATTTTTTTCTCCCTCCCTTGAAAGGGACACAAGCCAAGACTAAAGTGGACAGAGCATTGGTGTGGGACTTTTTGTTCCCAACTGATTGTGTACTCAATGAAGTTCCTCAAGCTAGGATGCAAGAGTATGGATCGACTCTCTGCTGCTATGTGGTCATTTTGGCCTGGCAATTAATACCAAGAAAACAAGAGGTTATCCACCATTCACCACCATACCATCCATGTTTGTAACCATCGGTTACAGCAAATGGAGAAATTTTGAATGCTGTGGATAACTTTACTTACTTTGGCAGTATACTTTCCAGGGATGTACACATGGATGATGAGGTTAATGCATGCATTTCCAGAGCTATCTCAGTATTTGGGAGGCTCCAAAAGAAGGTGTGGGAAAGAAGTATTAGGCTGCCTACCAAACTGAAGGTCTACAGAGCTGTTGTGCTGCCCTTGTTATTGTATGCTCGTGAAATTTGGATAGTATACCAGCACCATGCCAGGAAACTGAATTGCTTTCATTCGAATTGTCTTAGTATGATTCTGAAGATCACCTGGCAGGATAAGGCACCAGACACTGAGGTCCTTTCTCAAGCTGAACTACCAAGCATTCAGACTCTACTGTAGAGAGCACCACTCCAATGAGCTGGCCACATTGTTCAAATGCCAAGAAGACTATTTTATGCTGAACTCATAAAAGACAAATGCTCACACTACAGTCAGACGAAGTAATATAAGGACCCTCTCTGTTATCAGTTGTAAGATATGGGAGACACTGGCACAGGACCATCTAGCATGGCAAGCCCTAATCAAAGAAGATTTTATGCTCTATAAGCAAAGGAGAATTTCAGTAGCTCAAAAGAAATGTGAAATGTGTAAATTTAGACATTTCCTTCCCAAATGTTCACGTGGACTATTTGTGCCCAAGATATGATATAGCTTTCTGAGCTTGTATTGCTTTGATCAATCCCAGCGAACATGCTATACATTGACCCTGACATAGTGATGTCATTTTGGTCCTCTTTGATTTTGGACAACTAACAACTAGCCAGTCTTTTCAGTTGTTAGCATTTCCCTCTCCTGAATTCAGTACTCATTGTGTTTTTAATTTGTATGCTTGTCTTTGTACATATTGTTTTCTCCCAGTATAATGTAAACTCCTTGAGATCAGGATATGTTTCATTTCTGTCTTTGTGTTCTTAGTGCCTAGTACAGGTGTATATAGTAAGTGATCAATGTTTGGTGAACTGAATTATTTACACTTAAATTTCAATGCATAAACCATCATGCCTTTGCAGTCACTTATAAATCTCCATTAGGATTCCTTTTTCATTTAATCACTTTTTCTCTTATATAGTTGTAATAAGTACACACTCTGTTCTTTTGACTCTGCTTTTTATTCATTTTACATTATTTAATTAAAATATTTTATGTTATAGTTGCTGATGTTAATAGAATTATAGTATCCAATCAATCAAAAAACGTGTCTATATACCAGGTATTGTGATTAGACCCAAGGGACACAAATATAAAGAAACAAATCCTTTCGATCTAGAAATTTATGTTCTAACGTATCATAATTTATTCAATCATTCCCCTATTGTTATTGGATACTTTGTTTCCAGGTTTTTTCTCAAGTATAAATAGTACTCCTATAAAGCTCTTTGATTAGATGGCTTTTTGGGGGTTGTTGTTGCTGTTTCAAACAGGTCCCAAAGAGATATTCTGAATGTCAGCTTTGTTTGCAGAGTTGTTCTCCTCCCAACATGTCTAAAAGTCCATGGTGCATGCAGTTGTACACGGAAGTTCCTCTGTTTCATACGTGTAGATTATGGTTTATATCATGCAGAAACTTCAATGACATTATATTACGGGCTATGGGAGGAGGAAGAATGGAAACAAAGAAAGAAAAAAAGCCCACTAGATAGGAAACATAAGTCTCTGGGTCACCCTGTTTTTCCTAGACCAGAGAGCCTGTCTGTGATGCTGTCCAGGAGGGTAGAATCGAGCTTTGACTGTTAAACTAGCAAAGTAATAGGAATGAGAGAGAAGCCTCGGGATCATTTTCTTCTTGGGTGCGCAGTACCTGCGGGTGAACGCGTGAGTTCTCTTCCCTCGCATTCCCTCCTCTCGGCAGAGTTGACAACTTGGAGATAAAAATACCTGACTGGAAGAACGACCCTCGCTTCTATTCCAGGGCCCCACACCAGACCTTGTTTCCAGGAACAGAGCTCCCAGACACCACAGCAGAAACGGCAAGGAGACCACGGCGCCACCTCTGCCCACGGTGCTACCTGGAAAGATGTGGGGGAGGAGAGGCCACGCCTGCGACTAGAGGGAATACCAGGTTTCCTAACCTCATTTCAAAAGGTTAACAGCGGAGGGAGGGGAAGGGAACTGCTGGGATTTGATTAGTAAATGATTTGACCAATCAGGAGCAAATTCAGCCCTCGCTTTTGTAATATGGACTCTGGCTCAGGGATGATGATGAAATAGGGCGTTGAGGATCGGTAAATAAAGCGTTTCCAGGTTTGTTTGTGGTGGTGTTCGTTTATTTGTTTAAGCCAGTTTTAAACATTTAAATTCTTTACCACTCTGCCCTCACTTTTTTGGGGGGTGGGGGGGAGGGCCGCTGGTTGAGGAAAGTAAAGACATTTTGTTGAGGTTTTTTGAGCATGCCCCAGCTCCACTGTTACAACCATTCGAGTGTTTACTTTCAATTAAAACAAAATTTAAATTCAACACCTGGTATCTCCTGAGTATACTTTTGTTTTTAAACCTTTGTCTTTACACACGAAAAAAAGTTAAAAAAGAAAGAAACAAGAAAAGCCCAGAGTAAAATCCCTAAACAAATTATACCTAGTGTTTATTATAAGGTTTGCAGCGCTTCACAAATATTATCTAATTTAATTCTCACAACAACCCTGTGAAGTGAGTTGCTATTATTATCTTCATTGAGGAAATTGAAGTCGGAAAAAATTATGTTATCTTGCCTAGGGTCACACAGCTGATTGAGTCCAGATTTGAACCAAGTATTCCTGAAATTCCAAGCCTGATTCTCTATCCAATGCATCGCCAGGCTGCCTAACTAGCCAGTGATAGGAGAACTAGGAAGATGCTTCTCTTTGCCACAACCATTAGTTCAGACTCTTGACTTTTCTTGTCATTGTTCTGTTTTCCTAGGCGGAGCAGAGACTGAGGTGCCTTCCAGAAGTACGGGTTGAGTGAGAAGGCCTGTTAGTTGGGTTTGTACTCACGGGGAGACATGCAAGAATTGTATTTGAACAGTCTTTGCAAGGGTATAACAGGATTACAGACAAAACTTTAACTTTTTTCATCCAGTTTTCCCAACCCATTTCCCTTTTTCTTTTAAAAAGTTTTTTCCCCACTTTATTACATAATTCCAAATTGACATTTATTTTCTTTCTCTCTCCACTCCCCAGAAAAAAGAAAGAAAAATAAAACCCTTTGTAACAAAATATAGTCAAACAAAACTAATTCTCATATTATCCAGATCCAAAAATATGTCTCATTTTGCATATTTAGTCTATCACTTTTCTGTCAGGAGTTGAGGAACATGCTTCATCATGGGTCCTCTGGAGTTATAGTTGATGATTGTGTTGATCAGAATTCTCAAGTCTTTTACAATTGTTTTTACAATGTTATTGATTCAGTATCAATTGTACTCCTGGTTCTGCTCACTTCATTCTGCCTCAGTTTATATAAGTCTCCAGTTTCTCTGAAACCATTCCATTCATCAATTTCTAATTGTAAGATAATATTCCATTACATTCATGTCCCATAATTTGTCCAGCCATTCTGTAATTGATGAGTACCCCTTAAGTTTCCAGATCTTTGCTATCACTGAAAGAGCTGCTGAGTCAACGAATAAGGAAATGAGTATTTTTTACACATAAGACTTTTTCCTTTTTTAAAAATCTTTTAAAGGGCATAAACCTAGTGATCTTATTGTTGGATCAAAAGGTGTGAACAACTAAGTACTTTTTTTGGGCATAGTTCCAAATTGCTTTCCAGAATAACCAGACACATCCAACCTGACCTATTTTCAATGGTCTCTGACAAGTGTTGGCTCTGGTCACAGAAACTAGTCATAAATTGTAGTTGAAATTGTGAAGTTAAATCAGGATCATTGTCCTGGCTTTCAGGTGCCAATTATATTTCTGTCAGTATGTAAACTGGATTCAGTCACTCAACCTATCTGACCTGAGCTCTCTCAACTTCTTTCTTCTACTTCTTCAATCTTAATATGTCCTCAACTGTCCTCTCTTCTTTCCCCTCATTCTCACAAGGGCAAGATATCTTTACCAGTTCCTAAGGCTAATTCCTTTAGCTGTGCCAGTGATCTCATCCCCTGATATCTCTTCCAGGAGTTTAGTCTATCAGTTATTTCTTATGCCTTTTGACTTTTTGATCTCTGTCACTACAGGCTACTTTTCCCAGGTGCTTGAAACAGGTTCAGCCTTACCTAACCTAAAGGGACCCTCAGAATATTACATGTCTATGTTTGGAAAGCACCTATGAGGCCATCTAGTCTTTGCCTCTCATTTTACAGATGAGGAAACTGAGGCCCAGTGAGGTTGTTCCTCTAGAGCTAGTGTTCTTTCCACTATACCAAGCTGCTTCCCTTCCTTTAAACTTGCTCTACCTTTTTTTCACTGCCAAACTTCTTTTTTTTAAAGCCTTAATTGTGAACTTCTTTACTTTCACCACAACCTCCTGAAATCTGTCTTCATTCTCTATTACTCTATTAAAATTGCTTTTTCCAAGGTCATCAGTCTGCTTTTGTACTATTTTCTTTCTTTTTTTTTTTTTTAGTGAGGCAATTGGGGTTAAGTGACTTGCCCAGGGTCACACAGCTAGTAAGTGTTAAGTGTCTGAGGCCGGATTTGAACTCAGGTTCTCCAGATTCCAGGGCTGGTGCTCTATCCACTGCGCCACCTAGCTGCCCCTTTTGTACTATTTTCTATGGCAAGCTGGGTCTACAGCCAACAAATTTCCATGTCACTGATTAAAGTCTCCCAGGATGCATTGTCAGCAAGACTGGGCAGATCTGGCCAGGAACATTGGTAGCAGCAAAGTATCAGCCCACAAAAGACATGGTTTATTCAAAGCAGGAAGGCTAGTTACACGAGTTGCAAAAAGGCAATTGAGTCTCAATTAAGCCTGAGGCAGAAATGAGGTCCAAAGAGCAGTTAGGAAAATATAGTTCAAGTTTAGGTGTGAATTTAAAGAAACCAGGAGGCCAATGAGTCCTGAATCTGAACAAATCAATCAACAAGCATTGATTAAACACCTAGGGGGATTTGATAGCAATTTTTTTCACAGAATCTAAAGATTCTGTTTCTTCTGACCCCTCACCAGTGTTCTTATAACTTCTTGAGGCTTATCAAAAATATAAGGCAATTTTATACATCAGAGCATAATGGGAGTGAAAAGAAACAATGAAGGGGTTACAGAAACAAAAACCAAAAACCAAAACCTTGTTCCAACCCTAAAGGAACTCTCTTAATTCTAATGCCTTCCATCTTTTAGTGATTTCTTATTATCCTACATAGAACTTGTTTGTACTTATGTTTGCTTATTTCCCCTATTAGGTTGTATACTCCTCAAGGGCAGGAACTATCTTTTGCTTCTTTTTTATATCCCCAGATCTTAGCAGAATGTCTGGTACATGGGAGGTACAATAGGTACTCATATAAATAAATACAGAAGAAAAAATATACACACACACGGATATGTATGCACATGTAAAACAAATGCAAAGTAATTTGGGGAGAGGGGAAAGCACTGACAACAAACATTAATATAAACTTGCTTGGCAATTTACATTTTAAATAAATGAGTTTTAAGACATAAAATATCATTAGAACTTTTCTGTGACTCAAGTCTCTCTGATTCTTTGCCATTCATTTCCACTTTTCTCTTCCACACAGTCATAAGTATGTGTTCTGTTCTGAGTTCTCCTTTTGACTTTGCATTATTTCAGCAAATTTCTTCTAAGTGTCACGATCCTCATACTTGTCTATTTTAATTGCATTATCATATTTTATTACATTAATATACCACAATTTATTTAGCAATTCCCTTATTTGGGGCATTTAGGTTGTTACTAGTTTCTTTTCCTTTTTTGTAATTATAAGTAATGCCTCTATAAAAATCTTTTAACAGATAATAACACTTTCATAATATATTCTCAGCAATGTAATTATAGAGTATACTTATTTTAGATACTTTGACTATGTACACAAACAGCTTTCCAAAAAGATTCTACTAGCATGCAATGCCACCAGCAACACGAGTATACCTGTTTTTTCCCCAAACGCAACATTTTAATTTTTGCCAATTTAATTTTGCTAATGTGCTGGAAATAAAATGACATCTTAGAGTTGTTTTAATTTTTATCTTCTCAATTATTAGTGAGGTTAAACATTTTTGGAAGTGATTATTAACAGTTGTGTTTTCTGTTTTGTAAGTCATTCATATTTCTTGGCCTCATCAATTAAAGATTGGAAATTTTCTCTGTAAACTTTTAATAGCTCTTCATATATTTTGAATGTCAGACTTTTATGCCATACTGGCCATAGACAGAGCATGGTATAATGGAAAGCCAGTTTCAAAGCCAGAAATGCCTAGATTCAAGCTCTACCACTGAAACCTATTGGCTAGGTGACTCTTTCAATGGCCAATCTTCATGACTAGGAGTTCCTTATACCAATGAAGTCACAGGTCTGGACAAAAAATTGGCAACAATATTTATGGCCATCTACTATTTAATTTTTCCTGAAATGGGAAGAATGATGTAATTCCCCATGTAAAGAGATTGGGGATCCTGTTTCTGGAAAGTGAATGAAAGAGGGTCCCTGCTTCATGATGGAGAGCATGCCAGAGAATTTCTTGTGGCTGGTTCTAGTTTGCTAACCATATGATGAGATGTTGATTGGCCATTTAAGTCAGAACTGGTGTGCATTCAAAAGGCAGTAGTAATCCAGGGTGAGTCTCTTGGCTCTGATTCTAGACTCTCTGACATTAGAGAAGGAGTACAAGCTGCTGTGTAACTCTGGGCCCTTCCTCATCTGGAGCCACAATGAAGCTGACCTTGTTGTTGCAAAGGCCCCTGTTATGTTTAGATGAAGGATATTAGAGGTGGCTATGACCTTGGGAGCTTCAGAAGTTTGGGAGAGAAAGTCACCAGGAGGTCTAGAAGCAGAGTCCATGTCAGGATCTTTGACCATCCAGCCCAACATCAAAGTTCCACTGGAAAGACCTGAGGAGCCCATCCAAGCAATAGCTGAAATAAGGACCCATTCAGTACCTGCGCAGAATTTGAAAGTAAACCTAGAGGGCTGAATGCTATGTAGAAAATGAATTGAATTTGAACCCACTGTTTTCTGGGTGTTGAAGAGATGTTTGTGTTTCTGTTCCCCTTATATCTTATTAAATATTCCTTTGTAAAGGCTAATTGAAATTAGTTGGTTAAATGGAACTGTGGCACTAATCTCTGGGAGGAAAATAGTGGAAGAAACACATAGGAATGGGGACTTAAGCCAATAGCATCATAGAAAGTCTTCCCTGCTTCCTTAAATATATCCCTAGATCCCTGAGGGGGAGATGTAACTGGCCTAGAAGAGTAAGTCCAGAGTCTTGCTACAATTTTCTTTTTTTTTGACGCATAGAAATTATTTTAGTTTAATCAAGAAAATCTGTCATGATGATCCCCTCCTTTTGAAATTCTTTCATGACACACTTCTCTTATAGTTCTTTCTGACAGCTTCATGTTCTTTTAAGGTGGGCATCATCCAAGCCTCTCTCCTTGCCCTCTTCTCTCTATATTCTCTCCATTAATGATTTCATTTACACCCCCCCAATTATCTATATGTAGAATGAGTCTGAATTCTAAACTCTGACCTTAGTCCTTTCCAAGACTTTCAGTACATCTCCAACTTCCTGAATGTTTTAGCTAGCACCTCAAACTCAGTACATCAGAACCTGAACTCTTTTACTCTGCCTTTTCTCCTAACTTCTGACCCTGTTGATGGTACTACCAGCCACTATCATGACTCAAAACTTTATAGTCAACTTTGACAGTTTTCTTATCCCTTATGTCTATGCACTTGCTAAGTTCTGTGGATTCTATACAGGAATTCATTTTACATGTTAATTCTCTTTTTTCCATTTCTGCAATTGCCCTAGGACTTGCCAGGACTATATGACTATATATAACTAGAACTAGAACTAGAACTAACTATAACTATAACAACAACTAACTATATATATGATCATGGGAGCAAGTCACCAGGAGTGTGTGGATGTATATACACATATACACACATATATACATACATATATATGTGTGTATATACATATGCGTACATGTATATATATATATATATTTATTTATTTATTTATATATAAAACTCATATTCCTTCGGTCTCTCTTCACTCCAAAGCATCCTTCATACTGTTGTTTATAATATTTCTAATGCACTGTTCTAGTTAAATCATGTATAGGAAAGATATTTCAATGGTAGAACTGATAGGACTTGGCAATTAATTAGATATGGGGGTGGTGGTGAGATTGAGTTGAGGGTGACACCTAGGTTTTGGGCCTATGTTATTGTAATAGTCTTTGACAGTAATAGCAAAATTGGGAAGGAGAGTATCTGGAGGGAAAGATAATGCAATCAGTTTTAGATTGTTGAGTTTTAAAATGTCTGTGGGACATCTAGTTCAAGATATGAAAAAGACAGTTGGAGATGTGAGATTGAAGGTCAGGAGAGGTTAGGACTCAATTAATACTAAAATAAAGTATAGACTCATTAGATTGGTAGTAAAAGATTTCCAAAAGTCTTTCTTCAACCTGATCTTCCAGTATGGACTCATAATATGTATGTTATATGTCTTAACAAACTGGACTTCTTGGTATCCCCTTATTCTATCCTGTTTTTTTCTGTTTCCTTTTTTTCATACCATCACCTCACCCTGGAATAGATTCCTTTCCCTCATCCTCCATTCTACCTATTGGTATATTTCCCTTCTTTAGGGCTTAACTCCATGAGGTCCTTGAATGTGTTCCAAACTGTAAGTTATCCCTTTTCTTCCTCACAGCAAACTAGTCCTCCTTGCATTCCTGACCTTTAGCCCTGAATTTCTAACTGCCTGATGGACAGCTCCAAATGATGCCACATAGGCATTTCAAGCTCAGCATGTCTGAAACAGAACCCATTATATTTTTGCTTTAAATCTATCCCTCCTCCTAACATCCCTATTCTGTCAAGACCTCACCATTCTATTCACTCAGGTTTAAAGCCTAGGAGTCAAACCCAACTTTTCACTCACCCCCTATATCCATATCTCCACAGCATCTCTCAAATCTGTTCTCTTCTCCACATTCACACAATCATCCTTTTCCAGGTCTTCAATGCTTCTCACCTGGACTATTGTAATAGTTCCCTAATTGGTTTCCTCTCTCCATCCCTTCCTCTCAATTCCATTCTCCATATCAGTTGCCAAACTGATATTCCAAAGTACTGGATATTCATTCCTAAAGTACATGCCACTCCTTACGTCTGCCTACTGGAACCCCTACCTCTTTTCAGGGCTTAGCTTTAAGAGGCCTTTCCTGATGTCCCCAGTTGGTTGTATTCTTTGAAATTTGCATTTATTTTGTACATGTACTATGTTTATTTTTAAAAATATTTTCCCTTAACATTAGATTATGTGATTCTCAAGAGCAAGGACTATCTTACTTTTGTGTATTCCCAGAGTCTAGCACAGTGCCTAGCAGGCACATAGGCATTTAACAAGTACTTTTTAAATTGTCATCACTGTATATGGATTGCTCCTTTGTATTTCTTGTCTAATCTGTGGACATGTTTTATTTCCTCTTTTGGAGTTTGAATTCTTTGAGAACAATGCATCACTTTTTAAAAATCTTTGTATCTTTAGCATTTGGCACATAATAGGCCCTTAACAATTATCTGTTGAATTGAACTGACCCCCAAATTCAGCCTTAAAGAGAATTTAATAAAATTTAATTTGTTCATATTCTATAGAAATGGCAGTTTAGATTACACAATCTAACTTTTTAAAGTGGAGGAAAATGAGACCTAGGGAAGTAAAATGACTTGTTCAAAGTTAGTGGACCAAGAACTTAGGTCTCTTGACTCCTGATGTTAAAATCACAACATAAAGAAGGTATAGAAAGCATTACAAAATGTAAAATAGATGCTTTTGATTCTATAAAATTAAAAAGCTTTTGCACAAACAAAACCAATGCAACCAAAATTATAAAGAAAGCAGAAAACTGGAAAAGAACTTTTGCAACAAGTATCTCTAATAAAGGCTTCATTCCTCAAATACAAAGAACTGGTCAAATTTGTAAAAATACAAATCATTCTCCAACTGATTAATGCTCAAAAGATATGAACAGTCAATTTTCAGACAAAGAAATTGAAGCTATATATAGTCATATAAAAATTCTCTAAATCACTATTGAACAGAGAAATGCAAATTAGAACAACTCTGAGGTACCACCTCACACATATCACAGTGGCTTATATGACAAAAAAGGGAAAATGTTGGATGTTGGATGGGATGTGGGTAAACTGGGACACTAATCCACTGTGGTGGAGTTGGGAATGGATCCAACCATTCTAGAGAGCAATTTGGAACTATGCCTAAAGGTCTACAAAACTGTTCATGCCCTTTGATCCTGCAATACCACTGCTAGGTTTATATCCCAAAGACATCTCCCAAAACGAGAAAGGACCTATTTGTACAAATATATTTATAGCAGGTCTTTTTTGTGGTGACTAAGAATTGGAAATTAAAGGGATGCCCATCAATTGGGGAATGACTAAATAAGCTGTAGTATATGATTGTAATGGAATATTATTGTGCTATAAGAAATGACAAGTAGGATGATTTTAGAAAAACCTGAAAAGACTTACATGAACTGATGTATAGTAAAGTGAACGGAACCAGAACATTGTACACAGTCACAGCAATATTGTTTGATAAAAATTGTGAGTGACTTAGCTATTCTCAGCTATACAATGATCCAAGACAATCCAAAGGACTAATGATGAAGCATGCTATCTACCTTCAGAAAAAGAACTGATATTGATTGAAGTAGCTAAAGAACTGATACAGACTGAAGCATGCTATTGTTTGGTTTCTTTAGTTTTTTCTCTTATTGGAGTCTTCGTATACAAAATGACTAATATGGAAATGTTTTATATAATTGTACATATATAACCTATGTCTGATTATTTACTGATTCAGGGAGGGGGAGCAGAGGGAGGTAAGGATAGAATTTGGAACTCAAAATTTTAAATAAAAATGTTTATTAAAAACCCAACAACATGGATATGTTCAAATCAGAACATACCTGCCATATTTGAATTGTCATATTTTTAGAGTATTTTTCCACTGAAGAATTCTGGGAAAGATACTAAGGTGCTTGACATAAAAATGCTTGTTGACTAAGGCCAAAGGTATTCATTTTTTCATCTTATGCTAGAATTCTTGGCTATATATGAATGTCCTTTAACTTTCATGGAAGTAGCTAAGTAATTCTTTTTGAATTAGACCTGTTTCCCACTGGCAAAAATAAATGGCAATTTCATAGGCATGTACATAAAATGACTTTCTAATTTTGTCTTGAATCAGGATACTGGTTACCAAAAAAAGTCAGTAGAAAACATAATAAAGTTCTATCCTATCAGTGCCCTAAGTAGATTCTAGGTAGAGTACTGAGAGAATAGAACTTTAAAAAAATTCTAATTCTAGAGGTAATCAATTATGTAGTAGAGTTGTCTAGAAACCAACTGGTTCTGAGTGATAGTAAAATTTAATCCCATACATCTTTATACTCGAGAAAGCAACAGCCAAGTGTTTCAAAAGCATACCGTGGAAGCTTAGAAACTTCATCTGAATGTCCTCATATTTAAAAACAACTAATCTATATTAACTTGTTTCTTCCCATATCTTAATAATATTTTCTGGAATTTTCCTTTGTTTAGCTTGAGTATCACCAATGCCTTGGATCAGTTCATCAGAGTAAATCAAACTTAAGTAACACTTATCTATATGTTTCTGATCCCCATCCATGATCATTTCTGTTTTGCATAACTATGGATTGAGAGTTGGCCAATCCATTTATTAAGTGTCTGATATGTACCAGCCAGATTGGGTGGCAGGAACACAAAGACAAAAGTAAGACAGTCCCTCACTGCAAGGAACTTCCATTCTTCTAGGCAGAGACACATCCACAGACAGATGTGTAGGTACAGGATAAAAGCAAAAAAAAATTAATAGTGATACAGGCACTAATAACTAGGAGAATTAGGGAAGTCCCATTGATGGAAATGGGGCTTATGTTGAGCCTTAAAGGAAGCTAGGGATTCCAAGAGGTGTAGCATCAGGTGGAGCGTTTTAATACATGGAAATTTTTGTGTGTGACTCTGGAGAATTCAAATTCACTACATTTTAGTACATTTTTACTAGAATAAATTTCTTGCTTCTGGAATCTTGGCTTGAAACCATGAAAAACTTTTATAATTCAGTTCCCCTCTCAGTGTAATCTGTAGCATCATCAGTAAGAACTCAGTCACAAAACTGGATTAACTCAGAGTCTATGAAACTCACAAAACATTTTATTTAACTGTACTTAGTTTGTGATATATTAATAACAAGTTTAGATGACTCATTCACACTCAAATTCTCATAATAGAAAGGCATTAGCCCTGAAACATAGAATGTAAGATCTATGGGGAAGAGACTACTTAATTTTTGTCTTTGAATCACCAGTGCCTGGCACATTCCTAGAACTCATGAGCTATTTTAGAAATGCTTGTCTAATTTAGATGAATGGAAAATGACCCTAGAAGTACTCTATCATTCTACTTAGGCTAGAAGGAAGGGGCAGACTAACAAGGATGAAGGGGGAAGCAATGCAAAGGTAGGTATTGTGGTCAGTGTTTGAATTACAACTGTTACTTTGGAAGATAAATGGACCAAAGGACAATTTGTACCAATTTTTTTTCTTTCTTTCAAGAGACTCAGGACCCTTTGATTCTATGTAATACTTATTAAGCACCTACTATGTGCCAGACTGTTTCAGGTGCTAGAGCTAGCCCAAACTTGTCCAATTACTCATTGGGGAAAGGCAAGCAAGTCATTCTTTTTGAAATTACCCATATTGCACCTCTTCTTATTCAGGATCTATAGGATACAAAGTTACCAGAAACATTTATTTGAATAATATTATGTATTTTGAATTTTTCTTAAATTTATTCAAATTTTATTAGTTAAGTATGGAAATAAGAGTCAAATGAAACATTCTAATCTGTTTAGACCATTTATTTGAAAACAGGAATTTCTTTAATATTACATTATTCTTTGTAGCATTGCCACATTCAGAGAAAAGGCTTAGAAACAATTGCATATAAATGACCACTTGAAAAAGTTGTAGAAAAAGTGCATTAAGGCTTATTTGTTTCAGAAGTTATACAATTGCCAGTGATTCTGAGCCACCTCAGTGACAATGTAAACTTGCAAAGCTGCTGAGAAAACAAAACATATATATACACACACACATATTCAAACATATGGATATGTTTGGTATAGCTTAGGTCATAATTAGTGGAAATTATGAATTTCCTGCAGTGGTCTCATGTATTCAAATTTGCATTATTCAAAGTTATAATTGTGTAAAATATGGTAACTGATTCCAGCCTAATGGGAAAATGCAGTGCAAATTTTAATAAAGTAAACACTTCAAGGGATTCATTATTTGCACTAATTGGCTGTACACTGTATACATGTGTTGGCTATACATTCAAATGGAATTACCATCCTGAAGCAATAATGTTACTATTCTTAATAAGATTTCATCTAATCCTATGGCATGACAAAAATAATTTATTTCATTTGAGAATTTTACTTCCAAGTACCTTTCTTTATAAGTTTGACTTCCTCCCACTACTAGCTTCAGTGCAGGTATATGCTGAATTTCTATTGACTATTCTATTTGCTTATCATATTAGAAAACTTATTAGAGTTAAGGGTTTATTAACCACCAATAGCCTTATAATACTGAATGGCCCATTTAAAATAGTTTCCCTAAAATGCAATCAAATGAGGCCTGTATTAAATCGGTCACATACTCTATGACTCATGACTCCAAGAGTCCATTATCGATATATAAAATAATTATTTTACAAGTGTACATATTAGTGTTCATTTCCTTTTGATTGGTTCAGCTGTACACAGGTATTATTTTGTTATGGAATATCTCTTAGAAAACACGTTTGGAATGTGAAAAGGACTAATATAAATTATATATACCCAAAAAGGATCATATTTTAAAAGAGCAGCAGTTTGTATGTTAAAATACATATAAAATGACTACACTTCTTTAACGAAGTACTTTAATTATAAAATACAAAGAAAGAAGGAAAATAGTGCCTTCTAGAAATTTGTTTTTCTGACAACACAGCAAATAGTAAAGTTGAAAGTTAGCAGTTGTGGCAAGATTTAAATCATAGATGGCCAATTGAGAAAATTTGGCACAAGAGTGAGTAGCTGTTAATCCCCAAATCTACTACTTTGCCTGAACTCTAGGCTTCAAAATCCCTAACTCCATTTCATGTGGTAAGGCAGACACAGCCTCATTTAGTGACATAGAATTTTCAAGGCATCATAGAAAACTCACGTTTTTCAACTTTAGAGTATTAGGCCTCTTTTGAAATTATAAGAAACTGTTCTTAATGTTCTATACAGATTTGTAGCAAGAAAATGGGGAGGAGGACAGAAAAAGGGCAACTTGAAAGAATATATGCATTTTTACAAATATTTCATGTCCAACTTCAAATGCTAGTAACATTTGAATTCAAAATCTTGGTACTCTGCTCAATGGACTTAAAACAGCATAGTTTAGTCATGTTCTTAAGTCTTCAGTGGGACACCAGATCTCAGACTTATGAAATGAATAAAAGTTAAAAACAGAATTTGTGGTGGTTACTCTATTATCATCCATTTGAGATTCATGGGAATAGAGTAGGGAAAATAACCTGCACTGTACTTCTAGGCAAAATGGCATTGATGTAGACATTGATAACGATAGCAACATACTTCCTTCTCATAATCCTATCTTCCTAGACTCTTTAAGTATTTTACTAACAAGTATCATTACCTTGATGATATAAGAATAAAAGCAAAGGAGAGAAAACAAGGAGAGAAATGCATACAGAATATAAACCAATACTAACAAAGAAGACTATAAAAGGCAGTTGTGAAACAGGATGAAAGGATTTAAAAAAAAATTTCCTAGGATTATTTCCAATTTTCTATATTTGTGAAGTCTAAGACTTTCCAAAGGGAACAGCTTCAGTCCGTAAGTACTGAGAGAGAGAGCATCAGCCACATTTCTAAAATGCTGCCCATTTTAAGTAAAACTCCTGGACTCATATATCTATATCTATAGATGCTGCCAAACTATTTTACTCTAGGACCTTGAAGTCCTGACATGTTGGTTTCTTTCTAATTATCGGCTTAAGCTAGGGAAAGGTACATAGCTCCAAATAACTATGAAAGCTAATACTACTAAGGGAAAGGTGGTCAAGGTAAAGAATACTGTGATTGAGATATTTTGATAGATCTAGCCAATGAAGTCTATCGACCACTTCCTTAACCCGATTCTGGATTGGTTCCTGCTCAAATGATGATGAAATGTTGTTCATCTTCTTATATGAGGGAAAAATAGCTTATCATCATTGTTATCATAATCTCTATCACTTTAAGTAGCATTATGAAGAGAGTAGAACATGACCTGTGCTGGATGATTAGCAAAGTTAATCTTTTGGGGAAGAAAGAGTGTAGGAAAAGGAAAAAGAGTTCAAGACTGGAAGGTGAATTGGAGATGAAAAAGTAGGGGAGATGGAGAAAGCTAAGGATATACTCCACTCCATGGCAGTCCTATTGGGGACAAGCAGGAAAGTGTGAAACCTCCAGAAGAAATGTGAGAAGAAACATTTATCTTATCTTTAAGAGGCAAAAAATCCAAACAAACAAACAACAACAAAACCAAACCACGATTGTTTATGCTGAGTCCTGGGAGTAGTGGGTGTGAAGAAAAAACAGGGAATCAGGTCTCCTTCAGAATGAGGACTGCCCAGACTAGATCTTTTGTCCCAGATATTCTCATGGTCATGATGCTATTTACAAAGATACTTACCCTGGATTCCCAGGAACAATAGTTAATTTTTTTTAAGGTTATTCTCTTTATTGAAAAGAGTCCTCAGAGTTCTGATTCCTTGTCAGCTTCATCTAGGTAGTACTCATCATCTGTAGTGGTATCAGTGTCAGATTCTGAATGCACCACAGGTTTATCCTTATAGGTGTTAAGCAGCTCCCTGGGAGACAAACCATCTTTTGGAATTTTGTTATCAGGAGAACTGGAGGTTAGTGACTCAGATCTATTTGCAGGATGACTCGCATCATCTGTTAGGAAGCCAGGGTTCTTAAGGAAATTTGGCCTCCACAACCTCCCTTCCGTGAGTGACCTCTTTACATTCTCCAAGAAAGCCAGCTGCTGTTCCTTCCCAAAAATTCCATAGTCAATTGGTCTGGAGATGGAGCTTGTAGACTTGGGACCAGTGGCCCTGGTCCTGTCCCTGCCGAGATCCCAGGTGTTATTTTCATCACAGGCAGAAAGTTCAGAAAAAGATCGGAACCTTCTTCCATACCCACTTTGAACAGGAAGTTCATTGCCAAGTTTCCATTTGTCCTGGGCATTGTCAGAAAAAGTACGTGCAGAAAGGTGTCGCTCACGGATTTTATAAGGTTGACTTATTTGCTGCTGATTACCAAGTACATTTATGTTTTTTAAACTCTTGGAACGATAGAGATTTGAGTCAGGCTCCCATTCTTGGGGTGAGATTTTTTGCTGTGACAGAGCACTGGGTGGCAGGATTCTTTCTTCAGAAGTCTTACATATAGCCTCAGATGGGAACTGAAGGCTCAGCTTCTTTAGATCATCAGAGAAATCCTCTGTCCCCACACTGGAAAGCATGGGTTGGGCTACAGTTTCATATCCTGTTTCCAAAGTTTGAGGGCATTTGCTTTTTTCTGCTGGTATTTCATCTGCTGGGTTTATGTTGCTCAGTGGTGATTCTGTTACATTCTCAACCCTATTTTTATTTGGTTTGGAACTGCTGGCCATTATTTTTTGCTCACTTACATAAGTGACAGGTTTCTTGATAGAATCTAAATGAGGCTGAAGAGGGGTCTTAGTCTTACTCACTTCAGCTGTTTGGAATACAAAGCTCTCAGTTCCACCAGGACCTGATTTCTTATATTCATGTATGGATTCTGGGATCCCAAAGGTGGGTTTAGCTGAAAGTGGAGACATCTGTGGTGTGTTAAGAGGTAAGCCACTGGTATTGGAATTGACTTCCTCTTGTGGGAAAATAGTAGCAATGTGCTTTCTGGGGCTGATATCTTTTGTTGAGAATTTTCTGCCGACTTTGGACAAAGCTGCCAGTTTTTGTTTAACAGAAGTTCTGTTTTTCCTTTTCTCTAGATTGATTTTTTCTTTGGTGCAACCCAAATCACTCTTAATTTCGTTTATTACCTTGGGAGGTGGATACTGATCACATGCCAGCCCCTGCATTTTCTCTTTAGCCTTTGTGTTCTGGGCATCTCCTACTTTATCCAACCTAATTAAATGCTTATCTGCATCACTTCCCTGAGATACTTCTTTTGGTTCCTTCAGTGACTTTTCTAAGTCAGGTTGACCATTATGGTTCGTTTCCCCAGTATGAAGTTTGAGTGAGTTGGAAGGGAGGGAAAAGTCTTTGCTTTGCAAAGCAGAATAAGTTTTTTCAATTATTTTCTGGTCATCTGTTTTAAGTTTCCCATTAGCAGCTTCTGGCTGTAAGTCTCTTGGATCATCATAGAAAGATGTAGCTCCAGGTACTGAGTTTATTTTGCCATTAACTTCTTCAGGAGAATAATTTCTGCTTCCAATAGACATAGCATCTATGTAGTGAGGCTCACATTTCCCTAAGAATTCTCCTATGCGAGGACTGCCATTAACATTATCTCCCAAATGGGTCTGCATGTCAGAAAGACTGTCTCTTTCACATACTTTAATGAACTGGTCAGGATTTTCAAGATTTCCTTCTCTAACAAGTTTACCATGAAGACTCGTTGGTGAGACAGATGTATGCCTGGTGTGATTCTGCCTTTTTTCTTGCCCCTCTTGATGGCCAGGAATGAAAGAAAAGGCATCCATACTTTTTCTTTGTATATCATCTGAGATTGTTTTAGCTGAACAATCATTTATTGCATTGAGTTCTTCTTTGCAAAGAGGAATACTTCTAACCATAGGAGAAAACCCAAAGGCCATTCCCTGTAATGTCTCTGCTTCAGTATATGGACTATGTGGTGACTGTAAAAGAGATGCTGTTTCAATGTCATGTGAGAAGGAATGCTTTCTCCATTGAACCCTGCTAACAGATGCCTTTGCACATGGAGATACAGGTGTTCCTGGTAATGATTGTGTGGAAGAATTGAATCGCTTCTTTACCAGAGAAACAGGGAATGTTGCATCCCCTACTGAAGCTGATTCTGGGGAGAAATGTATACTTTGTGTGTCACTTTTAAGGAGGTCACATAATTTTTTGTTGGATTTCCTTGGTAAAGTGTAATAGATTGAAACCACCTCGAGACATTTGACATTGTCTTCATCCCCAGAAACAGTGACTGTGCTTGTTGTCTTATATTTCTGCAGGTGTTGCCCACTTTGCTTTTCTGACACATCTAGGGGAAAAGATAAATGTTTTTCATCAGGGAGGGAAAATGTATTTGCAAAATTATCTGTCTGAGAAGAAGCCATTTTGTTCTGATTTTCAGAGTTGACTTGAAAACTTTCTGTTTGAGGATGATCTCTGGCTAGTTGTAAAGGATAGACTTTAATGGACGGGCTCTTTGCCTGAGTGGTAGATATCAGCTCCTCAGGCCTTTGTGTTAGAATAGAAGGTTCTGTGTCTAGGCCATAACATTTATCTCTTCTGTCCACACCACCTGAGGAACATGTCACGAGAGGCCTGGCCATGGTCCTTTTGATTTCAAATGGAGGGGGCCCTTTTCTAATAGCAGAAGGCACTATTTTTCTAAGATTTGTCATCATCTCTACAGGTACGGGCCTTAAAGGGGAAGAGTCCAAATGTATTTCAGGGCATTGCCTATCTGACTCAGAAGAATTGGAATTGTTTTTGTTTGAGAAGCATTTCTCTAGTGGATCTTCCATGTTCTTCTTTATTTGGAATGGAGGGGGGCCCTTCCTAAATGGGGTGGACATCATGTTGTCTGGCCTTATGTTGTCATTGATTAGAAAACTGGCTGATTTTCTTGGGAAGGTACAATAAATGTCAAGGGGCTCAAGAGACTGGGAATTATAGTGATCAGGGACTATGTCACTATTGTCATTACTCTCCTCTCTCAAGAAATTGCCTGATTTGCTTAATTTCTCAATACATGATATACGGTGCCTTATTTTCCCTTTTCCTCTCCCAAGACTGAAAAGATGGTCTGGATGGCATTTAGGAACATCCTTTACTTCCTTAACATCCCCAATAGCTTGGTTTTCTGAGGAGCTGAGTGGTAATTGATTATTTTGGTCCTTGTTACCAGAATAGGTCTTTTCATCACTTTTCTTTTGAGATGGGTCTTTTCCCAGAAGACTCATCTTTGAGAACATATCCTCTTCTGCTAATACATTAGATGTGAAATTTAATGAAGTAGCAGAGGGAGTTACTAAAGAAGCTAAGGAAGGACTTTTGGGAGAAAATGATGATGGAAGACCTTGACCATCATCTGGCAATGGTTCTAGGGAATGGTCTGATAGGACATGATGATTTTCAGCAAATGTGGTGCAGTTGGTAGGAGGAACCAAAGCATTTTTCAATCTAATACCTTGTACATCCTCAGCATCTGAAAGAAATGACTCTCCTGGATACTGTGGGTTTTGATCACTGGCAGTTCCTAGTTTCCAGTCTTCCTTTTCAGTGCTGGTAATGCAAACATTATTTATCCCTGATTCTTGCTGACAACCTTGATTTTGTTTGGGAAAAGACAATGATGTTTTGTTTTCCTGAGAGAAAGGAAATGAAGTTTCTGAATCTAGTTTTCTTTCCGTGGTAGAATCCTTTTCTCTTTTAAGTGCATTTGCTTTATCTCTGTTTGATATGTAAATCTTGGAAATATCCCTTCTGCCAAAGATTCCAGTTGGTTTTTTTGAACCTATATTAAAAACAGATCTGTTGTTGGAAAAGGAGGCCGAGTCCCTAGAAAGGGAATGCTGATAATCAGGTGTAATCTCAGTAATTGCTGATTGAGAAACAACTGATGATGTTTTATCTGCCAGGCCTGTCTCATCTACCTTGTTTAGTTGCCTCGCTTTTTCTGACACAGATTCTGTCAGGTCTTTCTCAGGATTCAACTCAGCAATCCAAGTGTTTGGTTGCCTTCTAGCAACAGTGACAGAGTCACCATTGGTTTCAATAAGTTCTGTTTGGCTTAAAGGAAGGGAGGCAGATTCATCAGGAGTATCCCCTTTGGTATCCCACAATGTAGTGGTAGCTTTTGGGAAGTCAGATCTTTGAGGGGTTTCTATTCTATGTGCAATTAAGGGCAGAGGAGTCTGAGCTGAGGATGACAAATTCTGAGTAGTTTCAGGCAAGTTGGTCTCTGCATTTGCATTTTCTTCCAATGGAGGCTGCTTCTGTTGATTTACTAGCATACTGGGTCTGACTTGACTTCTAGAATAAATATCCGGGGAAATCTGGAATTTGCTTCCTGTTGTATCCATGGAAGGTATGTGCAAATGTTCACAGCTTTCCTTTAAGGGTACTTGGGTAACATCTTGTGACTGGACTTCCATGTCCTCCAATACACATGTCTGAAAATTAGACTCCCTGTGAATTGATTCTTCTTGGTTTCTGGAAAAATTTGCTCTCCAGGGTTGAGATGGTATAGGAGTCTTATTACTATGGACAGCTGACCTCTCATTTACATCAGTTGAAATCATTTCAAAGTCTCCGTCAGAAGAAATGAATTCTTTGTTTCTGTGGTAAAAGTTGGACAAAGATGGAGTTTCTTCTCTTTTTCTCTGAAAAGGACTTCCTCCAAATTTTTGCAATCTCCTAGGGCCAATGGTGTTCCAACAGTATGGCCGTGAGAATTTGTTTTCATGTTGGTGGAATGGCATATTCTCAGAATTCTCAAAGGAATCAGGACTGGTTGCTCCGTCCCTGGTAGCATGTGGCCTAACACTTTGGTACATATTACTGGAACGGTAAAATTCGTATCTTCTATTGTCTTGAGGCCAAGTGGGGTATATATCCTGATTGACAGGGTCAACTTCCATTGGGGACTGTGCCCCCAGAAACTCTTCCTGGTACTGACTATCTCCAGGAGGATATGGCCTGTTCCATACAATAGATGACAAAGGAGTTCTCCTTGGACTCTGTTGATGGCTCCTTGGTACAAAAACACTCTTCCTCTGAGTATGGGATGGCAGATGTAGGCTATTTGCTGTGAAATGGCCAAAAGTAGGAGAGGCTGATTGCTGTGTCCTGTCAGAACACAGAGATGAACTGCTGAAGGTCCTGTGCACATATTCCTCTTGGGAGATCGTTTGTTCTCTTGAGCCATACATATCATAAATTGTTTTAGTTCTATAGGAGAAAGTTTTAAAACCTTCTCTAGGGGTCGATGGTCTTAGGATATCATAGATGGATGGATTTGAAGTTTCACCATACTTATTCCTATGTCCCTCCAAGAGATTGCCATTTCTGCTCGCAGTGTTGTGAAAAGGACTGATCTGTGTTCTGAGTCCAAAGTGGATTGGTCTTCGTGTATTCTTTGGACTTAGGGCTTGTTCCTGAGCCAGTTTGTTGTCCAAGTCATCTAAAACTAAAGGGATAAAATGAATTAAAGCTTGCTTTTGTAAAGTGATTGCATAGTCTAATTTAAATTTCTATTTATGCAATGCCTTTTTACCAAAAATTGCTCATTAATGATTCAACCTACATTCTATCGTCTTGAATGTAATAATTGAACGAATTACATTCAATTTTGTTGTGTTTTCAAGGTATTTTGCTTTTTAAAAAATAGTAGCATGATAGAGTATTCTAGTGGCACATACCAGGAGATTGCCCCCTGCCTGCCCCCCAAAAGTTTATGTAGTGTTTTCAGTAAGTACAGAAAGTTGTGTTATTCAAAGGATAAAGAAGGCTGTTAGTCGTGACTTCTTAGTTTTCTAATTTAGTCTGAATTTTGTTTGTTACTTTTAATTTTTAAGTCTTAAGATCCTGGCTTTGTTTTCTACCTGGGTGACTTTAGTTAAAACTGTGACTTAACCTTTCTGGGGCTCAGCTTTCTCATCTGCAAAACGAAGGGGTTGGAATAGATGTTATCGAAGATTAATCCAAGTCCTGAATATCTGGTCCTTTCACTTGAGTTCCAGACTCACTTTATCAATAATCAGCTGTTTTACCTTGGGCAAGTCATTTCATCTCTCCAGGCCTCAGTTTCTTCATCTGTAGAATGAGGGAGTTGAACAAGATGGCTTCTAAGGTTCCTCTTATATTTAAAATTCTACAATTGAGGTTTCTCTCATTCCTCTATTCCAAACACCTCTTCTTCCCTTATATACTTGGGATATTATTGCGAAAAGAACAGAAGAATAATAATCACCCCTCACCCCAGTCTTCCCTTATTTTTTATTATTAAATAAAATACTGAGCCTAATTCTGGTAGGATTTCACAATACTTTAAATAACAGGTTTTTTTTGGGGGGGGCAGGGCAATGAGGGTTAAGTGACTTGCCCAGGGTCACACAGCTAGTTAGTGTCAAGTGCCTGAGGCTGGATTTGAACTCAGGTCCTCCTGAATCCAGGGGTGATGCCCTATCCACTGTGCCATCTAGCTGCTCCTAAATAACAGTTTTAAGGGGTGAAAACAGAGAAAGAGATCAATGCCTTTTCCCTATTTCCTACTGAGTCTTGAAATCATATTTTACATATTTTCCTCAATAAATGTGAAGATTTAAAGAATAGGAACAGAACAGTAGAATTACTAGAATCTTTGATCTTTAAGGGACCATAAGGATCATTTAGGCCAGCCCCCACATCTAATGCATATCCCTCTAGAATTCCATCAAAAAGTAATCTTCCAGCTTCTATTCAGTTACTTCTAGTCATAAGAAATCTACAACCTTCTGAAGTCACCTATTCCACATTCAGATAGAATTATTTGGAATTTTTTCCTTTACATTGTTTAAGACTCTGCCTGTCTTTTTTATCCATTGTTTCTAGACCTGCGTAAAATTCTAGATTTGGAGTTGAGGAACTGGGGTCAAACCTGCCAGTTACTATATGTGTGACTTGGAGCAAGTCATTAACCTCTCTAAAGTGTTCTTTTTTTTTTTTTTTGCAGGGCAATTGGGGTTAAGTGACTTGCCCAGGGTCACACAGCTAGTAAGTGTTAAGTGTCTGAGGTCAGATTTGAACTCAGGTACTCCTGAATCCAGGGCCGGTGCTCTATCCACTGCACCATCTAGCTGCCCCAACTAAAGTGTTCTTAACTACAACAAGAAGGACTTTGGTTAGGTAACTTCAAAGGCTGCTTTTTCTCTAAATCTACAGTCCTACACAATCCTAATGTCTTCAAAGAAGTCATTGATAAAAATGTGTAACAGAACAGAATTGAGTCCTGAGACTTGAGGCAGTCCATCAGAGATACCCCCCACCCAAACTGGCACATTACTCTATTAATGAAATGTCTTGGTTCAATCACTTCTAAATCCACACAACAACTCCACTTCTATGTGGTTCAAGTTTCTCTTTTTTCCACAGGATATCAAGGGAGAATTTGTTAAATGCCTTGCTGAAATCAGGATAAAGTATTCCCCTGATCTACCAATTAGTGGCCTCGTCAAACATGGCCATACTTTTAGGTGTCAAATTCTCTGAGGCTACTGTATTGAACAAACATTTTGAAGTAACCTTTTATTTCCTCCTAAGGGTAAGAACTAAAATATTCATTTCTTTTAAGAAATTCTAATATACAATGATTCCAACTGATAGACAAATTAGGGAGTGGTAATTATTTTAATTTTGAAAAAAATCTTTAATACAAGAGGTTTTATCACAAAATTCCTTCCAGTAGTGAGTCCCCCTTAGCACATTTTAAAACAACTATTTTGGAGAAAAAAATTATTTTGTTCAGTTAGGCATTTATTTTATTTATGTTATATTTATTTTATATATTATATATAGGTATTTATATATAATTTACAAACTATAATTGAGTTCATAGAAATAAGAGAGATTTCTGTCACTCTTATTGAATTAAAGAAAATTCCGATATTGCTTATCAGGGTCTTCCTGGATTTTGCCTTTGAGGTCGTTTAGAGTTCAACAGCTGGTAGAAGGTAACAACAAGGATCTTAGGAGAGGCAACCAAGAAGTCTCCAGGGAATCACCATCATGAGTACCATCACTGTCATCACCAGTAGCAGCGGCAACATTAGCAACATTTAAATAGCTCTTTAAGGTTCTCAAAGCACTTTTTTTACATGTATTATATTGTTTAACCTTGAAATTATAAATCTGCAAATGTAGAAATGTCATGTAATAAAATACATTATCTATTTAACCCTCCTCCACCCCAAATTCCTGAAGACCAGTTTTAGGGGGACAGCCTGTAATTTCATCAATGTAGGGAACTCTAAGTTAGGAAATTCCTTCCATCAACATAAATCTATAACCTATAAGTCTTAAGGGGTTGCCTGCTTTGCACTGAGAAGTTAAGGATCACACAGTCAGTTTGTGTCAGGGATGGAACTAGAAGCCAGGTCATCCCAACTGCAAGGCCTGCCTTATATCTGTAACCCCAAGTCCATAAAATTATTTTCCTTTATTAGATAAATGAAGTAAACTACATCAAAATATGGAGCAAAGGAAAAGAAAAGCAACAACCAAGTACAGGCAGGACACTGTCTCTCTCTCTCTCTTTTTTTTTTAGCTATTAAAACTGGTAACAAATTCTTTGTGATGCCTTATGTAGCCTGTTCACAGCTGGGTGTTTCTCCCTAGAATTCTAGATTCACAAAAATGTTTTACTCACAATTCTGTGTTTTCAAAATAGCTTGAAACAGCCTTCTTCCATTAATGAAATTGGCTTTCCACTGGAGCAGGCCTCTCTCTCTCCTGGGCTCCAGAAATTTACTGTCAGACCTCTTTGACTTAACTTTTTTTTTTTTTTTAAACTAGAGGTCTAAAGTGATATCAGGAACTGAGATGACATCATTCTCCAGGTCGTAGGTTATTTCAGTTATTTCCTCAAGTTGAAGCTGGGGAATGACTGTGCAAATTACTTTCTTAAAGGGGCAGACTCTTTCAAAACAGAAAAATGTTTTCTGTTTTGAAGGTATTGCTTTGTGGGGCTTATGGAACTAGGCTCAATACTTTAAAGTTATATGACAAGTTATAAACAAATTGTTTCTTCAAGTGGCTACAGATTCTAATTGGGCAATAAAGGTAAATTAAGAATGCTATTTGAATAGGTAGAGGTCTAGGATTGTAGATTTTAGAGCTAGAAGGGAATATTGACTTAATAGATATGAATCACAAGAAGCACATGTGCATTTTGATGTTGTATTTTGGATTTTGATCACTGGCAGAGGAAGCTCTCGGGGAATGAATCTCTTTGCTGTTGAAGATCAATACCCTGTCTATAATCTCTAGTTTTAGAGTTGTCTAGAGCATTGAAATGTTAAGTGACATATATAGGTTATACCAGATCTTCCTCACTCAGGTCAGCTCTCCTACCATTATGTCACTCTTCTTCCCTACTCTTCTTTTTTCCATAAACATGTGAACAAAATTTTTAGGTAAAGAACACCCGAATTAACACACCAGAGGCTCTTAGGACTGGAAAGGGCCTTACACTATTTCATTTAGTCCAATATTTTATAGATAACTGAGAAATATAGTGAATATATACAGAATACTGAGAAATCTACTGAGAACATACAGACTATAGATACAGAAAACTGAAGCCCACAGTAACTTAATAATAGCTAGCATTTATACAGCCATTTAAAGTCTGCAAAGTCTTTTATCTATGTTATCCCATTTGATCTTCACCACAATCTTTTTTTTTTTTTTTAGTGAGGCAATTGGGGTTAAGTGACTTGTCCAGGGTCACACAGCTAGTAAGTGTGTAAAGTGTCTGAGGCCGGATTTGAACTCAGGTCCTCCTGAATCCAGGGCCGGTTCTCTATCCACTGCGCCACCTAGCTGCCCCCACCACAATCTTTTGAGGTAGGTACTATTGTTATCCCCATTTTGCAGATGAAGAAACAGCCTGAGAAATGTTAAGTGATTTGCCTAGGATCACCACTTAACTATTTTAAAACTACTTTCCTAGGATAACTACTTTAATGACTGGGTCTGAGGGTGGGGGGAGTGGGGGTGGGCAGGGACTATACATAAGATACACTTTTAAGTTTAATCTGCATTATTAGCATCTTCATCACTTTCTTAAGCCATAAATCAATTTAATCAACAAAACAATAAATCAAGCTCTGATTACCATTTATATGACTTATAGGTAAATTCGTATTTGCCGATTTTTGAGTTATAAATGCTCTCAATGAAAATTTAGCAATCTATTATAAAGAGACAATAGGAGCTGAATCCAGCATACTCTAGCCACAAACCTAATAAGTTTCTGGGGGAGGATTTGCACTCAGGTCTTCCTAAGTCTAATATTGCGCTACTGAAAGGTCATACTGAAATTTTTTTTTTTTTTTAGTGAAGCAATTGGGATTAAGTGACTTTCCCAGGGTCACACAGCTAGTAAGTGTTAAGTGTCTGAAGCTGGATTTGAACTCAGGTACTCCTGACTCCAAGGCCAGTGCTCTATCCACTGCGCCATCTAGCTGCCCCCAAACTGAAAATTTTAAACATCCAGATGTAGCACAAAAGTCTGTTGATCCCTAGTCCAGTGATTTTTCTGCCATGCCATGTTTGGCTACTCATCATGCACAGTACCTTAGAATTTTTGGGGGGGGGGGACAGCAGAGGAGTTTATGAAGGCAATTCAATTCACAGACTTACCACGAAAGAATTCATTCTCTAGCTGGGAAGCATCCCATGGAGGAATGCCACTTCCTTCCCTCATTCCTGCAGGCTTTGGGGAAAATGCTGTATTTGACGATTCACTGTTCAATGGTGAGTTGTATATTCCTGCCTGTGAATTTTAAAGGGAAAAATAGAGGTTAATTTTAGGTCTTTCACAAACATACTACTCTACATAGAAGCCTACAGACTTGATTTATGTATTGAATATCTTCCCACATCCTTTTTGAAAATTTTTGGAAAATTCTAAAAAATTTTAGCCTTAGACCTACAAAGTAACTTTCCTGACATGTTTTTCCCCCCATATATCATGTTTAATGATTTTTTCTATTTGAAATTGATAATAAGCCTCACTATACCACTATTCATTCTTTTTTAAAAAAATTCACTCTTTTAATAAGAAAATACAAAAGTAACAGGTCCATGGGCAGTCCTCTCAACTTCTAGGAGCCATATTTTTCTTATTATAGGACTTAACATAACTCAAGCCTCTAAAGAACTCTGAAAATAGGTGCAAAAGTCAGCAAGCATTTATTAAGTGCTTACCACAAGTCAGGCACCATGCTAAGTGGAAGGGGTTTTAAGAAAGTAAAAAGCATGACTGCTGCCCTCAAGGAGCTCACAGAATGGGAGAGACAACATGCAAAAAACTGCATACACACAAAATATACATGTAACTGGGAGATAATCTCAGAAGGAAGCTAGCAATGGGGATTGGGGTATGTGGGCAAGCAAATTGGTAGAATTTGAACAGTCTTGTAGGAAGGCAGGGAGGCCAGAGATGAGAGGATAGGGCATTCCAGAAACGGGAGACTGCCAGTGTAAAGGTAAAAATTCAGGAGGTAGAGTATGGTGTCTAAGGAACAGCAAGCTGGCTGATGTCACTGGATTGTAGAGTTAGTGGAAGGGAGATAAGTATACAAAATATACAAAGACTGAGATCTAGGACTGGCCAGGTTGTGAAAGGCTTTAAAAGCCAAAGAGAACATTTCACATTTAATTGTGAAGGTAATAGGGAGCCACAAGAGTTTATTAGATAAGAGGTGACATGGTCAGACAGACCTGTGCTTTAGGAAAATCATTTTGACAGCTGAATGGAAGATAAACTGGAGTGAAAAGAGACTTGAGGCCTGGAGACCAACCAGCAGGCTATTGCAGTAGAATAGGTGTGAGGTAATAAGGGCCTGTATCAGGACTGACTATACAGGAGATGTGAGGGTAGAAATGTGGGATAAATTCCAGTGAGGAGCCGATCATGACAGTGAGGAGTCTAGGTTGCAAGCCTGGGTCACCTTGTACCCTCAAGTGTAATAGGGAAATTAGAAAGACAGTAGGATCTGGGAGGAAAGATGAGTTCTGTTTTGGACATGTTGAGTTTGAGATGTCTATGGGACATAATTCCTAGACCTCTTATAAGACAGAAGATGGAAGAGGCCAATCCTACTTCACTCAGATTTAAGGAAGTGTTTCTTAGGTATTTACCTGTTAAGGAGGTCACAATCAAATACCTACAGGGTTATTAATATCCTATTAATAATGAATATTATAATACAAATATATAATCTCATTAGACCATGAGTTCCTTGAGAGCAAGGATTTGGTTGGGTTTTTTTGTTTGTTTGTTTGGTTTGTTGTTTTGCTTTTCTTTTAATCCCCAGTGCTTAGTACAGTGGCACAAAGTATGAATTTAATAAATGTTTACTGACTGACTATGATCTGGAGATCATAAAAGCTCCCAAAGTCTCTTGTTTAAAAAGCATCTCCTTTTGCCTGTTATGGTTTTCTATGGTTAACCTAATTCATTAAAGCTGTAGTTACACATTAAAACAAAGTGAAAGCTTGAGCTGAAAGTTCAGTAACTCCTTTGGAAAAAATGCTGAAAGTTTTGGTCTTGATGATTGACTTTATTTCATGCAGAATGATGTAAACAAGAGCCTAAAGTGCTTTAGTCAGTAAGTACTTGACTTGTGAAATGACAAGAGAGAAGATCCAAAGGCAGCAACAATTAAGAATATCATTTTGTTCACAAAATCTTGATTAGGAGGATAGTGAAAGATTATGAGTAGTGTCACCTCATAGAATAGCAAGAAGCAGTAGAGAGTAAAGCCAGTTTAAGGAAATCTTGGCAAGATCAATAACTAACCAAATTCATCCTGAGAACATTTAAGGACAAAACTCAGAGGACAACAAAGAAATGAATAATTGAGATTTGTAAAGATTTTTATGACAAACTATTCACCATTAGGAAAAGTAAGAACCACTGCATTTGGATTTTAGCAGCACATTCCTGGATATACTTATAGAGGAGGTAGAAATGTCATGTAAGAGAAGACAGTAAAAACACTTGGATTAGGTGAAGTATACAGAGAGATTTGTGCTTGAGGTGACACAATCGTGAGCATTTTGAAGGATTGATTGACAAGGTATCTAAAACAGAAGATACAAAAGTTGTGGGAAAATCTTATATCTTATTAATACCAAAAAAAGGAACTTTGAGACCATCAACAACTACTGACCTATATGCCTATTTCCTGTCCATATAAATTTTTAATGATAATAATCTGTATATACATTTGCAAGAATCCTTGATGAAGACATTAGTAGGAAACATGCAGGCTTTTATGTGATTTTCCACAGTAGACCAAATCTATACAATCATAGAATTGACTAAAAAATGTAAACAAAAAGCTTTTGATTTAGGAGCAAAACACTGCCTGGAAGATTCTATTCTAAGAAGGTGTCTCCCATGCATACATCAAAAATATATCCAATTCCTTGAAAGATATGACAATACTTGTTCAACAAACCCTCTGATCCACAATATGAAAAGAGGCATAAAACAAGGAATTATATGCTTTGGTACTGTCATGGGAGATTCATACTCACTCAATAGGAGTTTGATCTAATCATCTACACAGGAAACATAAGTGGATGAAGAATGCCTAATGTTTGGATTATGAGCTGCATTTATATGGATATAAGGGATTCCCTATGGGTAGTGGAGTCCCAATAAAGCTGTATTGCAGAGGGGAAAGACTAGAAGAAAGGAAGACAATTACAATAGTCCAGATCAAGAAGGGTATAACAATGGTCTTCATGAAGATGTTGGGAATGTGAATGGAAAGGAAGGATCTAGATGCAGAACATTGTGTGTTTTTAGTTTTTTTTTTTCTTTTTTAGTGAGGCAATTGGGGTTAAGTGACTTGCCCAGGGTCACACAGCTAGTAAGTGTGTGTTAAGTGTCTGAGGCCGGATTTGAACTCAGGTACTCCTGACTCCAGGGCCGGTGCTCTATCCACTGCACCACCTAGCTGCCCCACATTGTGTGTTTTAAAAAATTTAATTGCTATTGCTATAGATACCAGTTTTGGTTAAGTGTCATATTAATTTATCAATATTATACCAGTAAAAGATTGACCACTCATCTCCCTAACTTATCGTGGTCTCAGGCAGTGTAGTAGAGAAGGCAGGGAGAGGAGCAAAAGCAGGGAAAAAAGCCCCAAAAGCCCCATGCTGTCTCTTAGGGAGAGGGCATGTGGTATCAAGGAGACTCAAGAGAGACAGAGACCATGTGGTCTCAGAGAACCAAGAGAAAGCTCAGAAGAGTATAGGAGAGAGTATAAATAGAAGAAAAGAGGAGTGAGGACTGTCTTGGGAACATATCTCATACTTAAAGGGACTTCAGAGACCACCTAGTCCAAATACCTTATTTGACAAAAAAGGAAACTGAGTCACAAAGAGATCAACTGACTTGCCCAAAGACATTCAGTAAGTGGCAGGGCTGGGATTTGAAGTTGAAGGAATACCTCCATAGGTATCCCTCCTCCCAGAAAATCTCTTGCCAGTTCTAAGATTTTATGATCCTATCAACTCAGCTATGACTGGCCAAACATCTTACTATGAAGTAACCCTGGATTCTTTGTGAACTTCTCTGGGCAGCCAAACCTGCTGAACAGATACCAGAGTTCAGGTTTACTGATAATATCAAATGCTTTATGAAAGTCAACAAATTAATTTTAGAGGAATTATTGTAGTTTTCCTTTATCTTCTCTATGGAAAGGCCCCGTTTATCAACCCACCTCATGGGTCCCAAAATATGGCATGAAACCACACCACTTGGTATTGCTGTGCAAAGAGCAATGTGGTATGCTCAGGCGTCTGGCCACAAAGCCTCAGCTCAGTGTTCAGCCAGTGATAGAGAGGAGTGTCTGGCAAGGGTTGTTTCTAGCACTTAAGACATGCCTTGCATCCAGCATGCACTTAATAAATATCGAATTGGAATATTAGTCATCCTTCAGGTGTTTCCTCTTGAATATAGTGATTATTGCAGCATCTTTGTAATCTTATGGATTTCACTTTTGGCCTCATTTTAGTGGAAGAGAAATTTTGGGGGGAAGGGAGATGTGAACTCACATGAAATCATTCTCAGATAAAGAAACTCCTTTCACCATTGCAAGGTGACACTTCTCTGCTACTAAAAATAGCAGAAAATTGCCTAGGTTTAAATATAATACTATCTAGGTTTTATGTATTTTTATTTATTTTGTTCAGTAGTTCCCTATTACATTCTTTTTTTTTTTAGGTGAGGCAATTGGGGTTAAGTGACTTGTCCAGGGTCACATAGCTAGTGTCAAGTGTCTGAGGCCAGATTTGAACTCAGGTCCTCCTGAATCCAGAGCCGAATGCTTTATCCACTGTGGCCACCTAGCTGCTCCTCCCTATTACATTTTTTTTTCGGTAAGGCAATTGGGGTTAAGTGACTTGCCCCGGGTCACACAGCTAGTAGTGTTAAGTGTCTGAGGCCGGATTTTGAACTCAGGTACTCCTGAATCCAGGGCCGGTGCTTTATCCACTGCGCCACCTAGCTGCCCCCCTATTACATTTTAATCCGGTTCAAGCTATAGTTGAGAGCACTGGGGACTAAATGGAACCCAGCCTGTTTGACACTTCAGGCCCAGAGCATCCAAAGGTGAAGTGACTCAGGGATGAAAGTGATTTGGCCAGGGTCACACAGCCAATACATGTCCAATAACAGGGCTTATACCCAAATCTTTCTGGTTTTGAGTTTTCAGGCTCTCCATATTCTATGCCATGTTGCCTCTCAGACCCAAGCAAGTAATAGGTCTGAGTAGGCTGGACAGCTTCCAGGTAGATTTTTAAAAAATCATACTGACAATCAGGTAGATCTGTTGGGTTGCTTAAATGTTCCACCTAAGGCTACTGTTGACAAGTAGATGATATTAAAATACAGTAGCATGAGAGCACTGTAACCTTTCTGAACCTCAGTTTTCTCATTTGTAAAATGAGGGAGTTGTATTAGATTGCCCATTAGGTTGCATTCAGCTCTAAGTATAGTTCTTATGATTCTATAAATACTATAGAAATATGACCTATTATTATTACTATTGATCCCATTGAATACTCTATGCCTGAGACTTTGAGCTGAGTTGGAATGAAAAGGAGGCTCTGCATATAACATTTTCTGTATTCTTTCTCCTCCTCCCCTTCTCGACCATTCCACTCCAAATCCCTAGAACTATCTCCTCATGCTCAGAATGATTTAGGATCTGTTCCTTAGATTACAGGCTTGAAACCCTGGGTTTTGGGTATTAATTCAAGTCTGTGCAGCCCTGGTTCTGCTTCCCAAATGAGAAGTCCATTCTATTTTCAGAGTTGAAGTATCTAACAGCACATAAGGCTTCTATGAAGGAATCCAGGGAGAGGGGAGGGCGGACAGGGGACAGGGAGGAGGGGAGGAGGAGGAGGAGGAGGAGAAGAGAGAGAAAGGAGGGGGGAGAGAGATTGATTGGTATAGGATGGTGACATTCTCCTATACTTAAGTAGATTCTAAGCAGATCTTCACTTCTCTGCCTAAATATCTTAGCAGATTTATTTTTTATTTTTATTTTTTTGGTGAGGCATTTGAGGTTAAGTGACTTGCCCAGGGTCACACAGCTAGTAAGTTTTAAATGTCTGAGGCCAGATTTGAACTCAGGTCCTCCTAACTCCAGGGCCGGTGCTCTATCTACTGTGCCACCTAGCTGCCCCCCTTAACAGATATTTGTGAAGTATTTATAACTAACTATTTCTTTTAATGTAAGGATCAAGGATATTAAAGATAATTGAAATATTTAGATAATCATTTAGATAATCCAGAATCACAGTTTTTACCATTCTGGTTTCCAGTGAAAGGACCTTGAAAGAACCTTAGTGGGGGCAGCTAAATGGCACAGTCGGCTTTTAAAGCAACCGGCCCTGGATTCAGGCAGTACCTGAGTTCCAATCGGCCTCAGACACCTTGACACTTACTAGCCGTTGTGACCCTGGGCAAGTCACTTAACCCCTCATTGCCCTGCAAAAAAAACCCAAACCAAACCAACCAAAACAAAAAAAAAAAAAAAGAAGAAAAGAAAAGAAAGAACCTGAGTGGGGCCAGGAACAGGCAACACACTCCTTGTTCTCCACTTTTATGTCCATACACTTGCTTGGGTCCAATCTCTCAAGCAGCCTTTTCTTATCTGAGGTTCCCTCTAAATCTCTCATAGATGTTAACAAATTACAGAAATAATTAGTTTGGTTTCTTTCCTGCCGTTGCAGGCAATGAGGGTTAAGTGACTTGCCCAGGGTCCACACACCTAGTGTTTAAGTGGCTAAGGCTGGATTTGAACTCAGGTCCTTCTGAATCCAGGGCTGGTGCTTTATCCACTTCGCCACCTAGCTGCCCCCAGTTCTTCAGTTCTGGGTCCAAGATCTAATCATTCTGCTATTGTACCTGGGTGGAGCATGTCAGTCTATTGCCTGTGGATCCACTCAATAATTTCACTTTCCAAATCAAAATTGGCCACCACTTTACTGTGTTTTGTTGTTTTCCTCTATCAGAATATAAGCTCCTTGAAGGCAGGGACTATCTGCTTCTTGTATAAGTTTTCCAGGACTTATCACAGAGCTTGGCATATAGTAAGCACTTAAATGGTTTTTTATTCATTTTTCTTCTTCCTGCTAATCTTCTGATACATGTACCTATGAAATGGCTACAAGAAAAGCACCAAATGGAACACAGAGACACAAAAATAAGCTTGAATGATCCACTCTAGATATTTAGCTCCTGACTTACTTTACAGTTGATTGTACTGCTTATTATCACTTCTAAGTGTTTACATTTCCTCTTGCATTCCCCACATGCTTCATGCTTCTTTGTGGCCTAACCTTTGATTGGGAGTGCACCTAGTGGAAGGTAAATTGAGAGCATCCTTCCAGGGAAGAAGAGAAAGGAAGTGAAAAACTTCTCAGGAATTCATAACATAACCACCCTATTTTCAGCACAAGAATTCTGGGTAAAGTGAGGCAGCACTTTTGCCCAGACATCCTCTCTGCAAAGGGGAGTCAATGAAGACAGTAAGGAGATGTAGGAGGTTCTTGCAGGGTCCCATTTGGTGGAACTAAGGAAAATGTAGAGATAGCTGAGGAGAAAGAAGGCATGTTGAGGGATACTAGCCTAAAAGAAAGTAGTATGGTTGTCTAAGATCTCATGAGAGAGGTTTCATCTCTTATATTTTATTTCCTCTCTTTTTCATAGCCAGATTCCTAGAAAAAAATCCATTTAACCTCACCATCTTTACTTTCTCAACTTATACTCTCTTTTCAACCTCTTGCGATCTGGCTTCTGGCTTTATTATTCAACTGAAACTACTCCCCCAAAGGTTACCAGTGATCTATTAATTGACAAATTTGATGCCATATTCTTGATCTTTATTGACCTCGCAATGGGGTTTGACACTGACTATACCCTCTTGTTAAATATTCTCTCCTCCCTACATTTTCATAACATTGAACTCTTCTGGTTCTCCTCCTGTTTGGCTTTTTCTTCACCATCTTTGCTGGATCATCATCCTTGTTTCATCCCCTATATATTAGAGTACCTTAGAACTATGTGATCTAGGCCTTGTTGTCACTAAGTACTTTCTTGGTTATTTCATCAACTCCCTTAGGTTCAACTATCAAACTATCACCTCTCTGCAGGTAATTCCTAGATATCTCTCTCTCTCTGCTTTATTTATCTCCTGCATTCCAGTGCTGTCCCACTAACTGTCCATTGACAAATCATAACTGAATGCCCACTAGGAAACTCTAATTCAACATATGTGAAACATAATTCAATACCTTTATTTCTCCTCCTTCCATATTTCTATAACTTCTTACCATTACCCTTTCAGTCACTCAGGTTGGAAATTAGTCACCCTTGATTAATTCTCAATTGTAAAATGGGTATAATAATAGCACCTACCTCACAGGGTTGTTGCAAGATCAAATGAGATAAAATTTTAAAGCACCTAGCACAGTGCTTGACACATAGTAGGTGCTTAATAAATTCATGTTCCTTCTCCTTCCTTTGATTCTTTCCTCTCCAATCACTCATGTAATCAGTTGCCAAGTCTTGTAGATTCTATCTTCCTTCACTTATACAACCACTACCCTAGTTCAGAAGCTTTCATTGTCTCCCCTCCCACATTATGGAAACAGCCTCCTTAATTTGTCTCCCAGCTTCTGGTCTCTCTCTTATCCAGTCTTTCCTTCATACTTTCCAAGTAAACATTACTAAAGACCAAATCTGACTATGTAACCCTTTTGCTCAAGAGTGAGCACTCTTGGGGCAGCTAGATGGCGCAGTGGATAGAGCACCGGCCCTGGAGTCAGGAGTACCTGAGTTCAAATCCAGCCTCAGACACTTAAACTTACTTACTGACTGTGTGACCCCTAGGCCAGTCACTTAACCCCAACTGCCTCACTAAAACAAAACAAAAACAAACAAAAAAAAAGAGTGAGCACTCTTTTGCTAGAATAACATACAAACTGGTCCTTTATTTGGCTTTTAAAACCATTCATAGATTGCCTCCTCCCTATCTTTCCAGTCTTCCTTTACATCACTTTCCTTTATTCACTGCCTACTCTAGCCATACTGGTCTACTTGCTATTATTCCCTGAAGAACCCAATATTCTATCTTCCATCTTTATGTCTTTGCCTAAGCTGCACCATCATACTAGCTCCCTACCCAGAATGCGCCCCTTTTCAACTTTTATAGAAACCATAGATTTCCCCTAAAGGTCAATTAGAATGCTGCTTCGTACAAGAAACCTGATCCTGATTTCCTCTCTTGCCCTCCCCTTAGAAATTACTTTCTATATAGTTTACATTTACTTTCATTTGTATGTGTGACTTTCCCCAATATCATGTAAGCTGATTTAAGGACGAAAGACATTTTGTCTGTCTTTGTACTTTCTAGATCCTAGCACAGTTCCATGGCCTATGATAGGCACTTACATAAATGTTGGCTGAATTGAGTTTGAGACCCACAATATCACAAAATAGTACGAGGAGGCAGTATCCCAGTCGGCAAGAGTATTGAATTAGTGTCAGCCCTACTTTTGAATCTTCAGTTTACTACCCTATTGTGTAATCTTGGATCTTACTTCTCTGGACCTCGGTCCTCCTCAATTGTTAAATGACGAAAGTTGAGCTTATTATTTTCTAATAGCTCCTTCTATGCTAACTATCTATAAATCTGTTTGAGTAGGTAGCCCAGCTCTAGCTCTTGAGGTCAGAGAAACATCTCTGTTTATCCATACCTGATAATACACTACACCCTATCGCATGTCTTTTAATTTTAATAAAAATGATAATCAGTGGGGCAAAATACTAACGTTGGGAACAGTGGGGTATATCTGTGGTAGCTGGAGACTCCTCCTTTCCTAGGAAGCCTTGTTGGGATGCCAGGAACCAAAAAAAAAAAACCCCTCAGCTGTTTTTGAGATCTGCATTAGTTAAAAAAAGACAAAACAAACAAACCACAACCCTTGAGTGGCCACAGGTGATAACTAATATAAACACATCAGTTTAATGCTGAGGCTGAGCTTTCTCCCCGTTTACAAGCTATTAACTGCATTCATTATTATAGCTAAGAAGAAACCTACTGCAGGCAGGGGAATCTTTGGATGCATTAGGAGGAACTGTGCCTAGTAAGTAAATGTTTTTAAATAGAGCTGTGGGGAATTCTGCTTGAATTAGTAGCTGACCTGAGAATAACATCAATTCTGGATAGCATTACACCACGGCCCTGACAATACCTTTACTTTCTGGATGTAAGACAACTCAACAGAAAAAGACAGTCCAACAACTTACCCCAGGGGTTCCCTTCACAGCAACAGATGTCCTGTAAAAGCCATCGTATCTGTGGAAAGAATTTGAAATTATTTCCTTAAAGATAAATGTAGGGAGGGGATCAGTTATTAAAAGAAAGGCCTTATATATATACACCAAAATATTCATGGAAGCAGTTTTGTACTAGCGAAGAACTGGAAACAAATTAGATGTCTATCAACGGGGGAATAGTTTAAACATTGTGGTATATGAATATATATTGAATATCATTGCACTGTAAGAAATGAGTATGAAGAATAGAGAGGCATGGAAAGATATATGAACTAATGCACATGACATATGTAGATCTAGGAAGAGCTATAAACATGTCAATCAGAAGAATAGTTAAAAACCCTACCACCCCAAAAATTAATGCTATAAAATTATAATGATTCAAGCTTGTCCCCAAAGAAGAGATAGGAGAATGCAGCTTCCTCTTTCTTTGCAGAAATAAAGGACTTTGCATATGATGTTGGGCTTGTTTGACATGTTGGTTTAATTTTGCTAAAACTGTCTTTTCTCTCTCTTAAAAAATGTTCTTTTTTTTCCACCCAGGCTGGAAGTATAGCGGCCATTCTGGGGCCGGCTCTCTTGCTGATTGGGATAGAAATCTTGACCTGTTCTGTTTCCAATCTGGTTTTGTTTTGCCCCTCCTTAGGTAGCCAGGTGGCCCTCAAGCTCCCAAGAGCTCACCATATTGGTGCCTGACTTAATTAGCATTTATACAGCATCTTCTATGTGTCAGACACTGTTCTAAGAATTTGTGGGCCTTAGTTAAAATAATTTCTAAATATTATTTTATTTGATCCTCACAACAACCTTGGGAGGTAGGTGTTTTATTATCTCTATCTTCAGTTAAGGAAACAGAGGGGCAAAACAGAGGTTAAATGACTTTCCCAGGACCATACAACTGGTATCTAAGGTTGGATTTGAAATAAGATCCAGACCCAGCATTCTATCTACTCTGTCACCTAGCTGCGCAGTACATGTTTTTTTAAAAAAAAACATTTTGGACAGTTTCCCCATAGTTACTTAGAACAGATAAGATGGATGGTTATCAAGTGTGTAGCAAAGAATGAGTATGTCATAAAGAGTTGGTATGACTTTATCAGGGATAGGCCAAGAAGAGAACCCTTTTGATGGTAGATAAGAGGAAATGCTGTAGATACAATTTACTTACATTTTAACAAAGCATTTGACAAAGTTTTTCACGATATTCTTTTAGACAAGATGGAGAGATGTGTTCTAGACGACAGCATGGTTTTGTCCTCTGGGGACCACAGATAATACAGGAGGATTGAGTATTGCTCAAATGGCTGACTTCAAAAATTAGACATCAGAGGTGTAATTCCAGCTGGGACGGAGGTCTCCAGTAGTGTGTCTCAGGGATTTGTGCTTAGAGCTGTGCTGTGTACCATTTTCATCAATGACTTGAATAAAGTCATAGATGTTGTGTTCACTTATTAGATTGTCAGATGACAAAAAGCTGGAAAGGACAGCTAACACCAGTTGAGAGGATTCAAAAAGATCTTGACAGGCCCAAATATAATAAGAAATTTAATAAGGATAAATGTGAAGTCCTATATTTGAGTTAATCAACTTCACAAATGCGAGATGGTGAGATGGCATTTTGAAAAAGGATTTTAGGGTGTTAGTAGGTGGCAAACTCAATATGAGTCAACAGTGGGGTTTGTTTTGTTTTGAACTAGACCCTGATTTCATTGGTATGGGGAACTCCTGACAAGAAAACTTGTCTACCAAGGCAGATTGGCACCTACTCTGCCACTTGTAGTCATAGACAGTTGCCTGGGGCACTGAGAGGTTAAGATGACATGTCCAATGAGGATATGAGACAACCTGGCTTAGTGAGTGCAGTGATGGACTTGGTGTCAGGAAGGCACAAGTTAAAATTTACTCTAAGACACTTAAAAGCTGTGTGACCCTGAACAAATCACTTAAACTCTCTGGGCCTCAGTTTCCTCATATATAAAAATGTGGGGGTTGGACTAGATGACCTATAAGGTCATCTCTTTTAGCTTTAAGTGTATGATCCTATGATGGTTGTCTTCTAGTAATGTATGGTTTCCAAGAGGAAGAGCAATTAGGCTTATTTTGGTGATCAGGAAGACAAAACTAGGAGCAAAGAGGGGAAGTTACACAAAAGCAAATTGAGGTTTGCTGTACTTTCTTAAAAATCAGAGCTATTCAAAAGTGGAATGGGCTTCCTTGGAAAGTAGGGGTACCCCATCATTGGAGGTCTTCAAGCAAAGAAGGATTGGTTAGAATGTAAGCTTCTTGTGAGTAGGAATTTTTCATTCTTTGTATCTCCAACACTTACCATAGCGTCTGACACCTAATAGGCACTTAATAAACTCTTATTTGTAAAGTATGTGTAGAGAGATTCTTTTTCAGGTATGGAGATGTTTTAGATGGGCTTAGTGATCCTTTCCAGTTCCTAGATTCTGAATGACAAGTGTCAAAACCCAGCAGATGCTTTTCTACTGGCACATGCATTTTTGCATGGAAGGATATCTACTGTCTTTTTCCCCAAAAAAGATGAAATAGGAATATATTTTACAATTAGGAATGAGATTTTCTAAAAAATAAATTATTTTGTGGAATCCCTCAAGATAATCTGTTTTTACAAAGATAGCATATTTATTTTCTCACTAAAATCCTCCCATGATGCCTCATTGTAGCCTGAAAATGATTTGGGGGCACCAGGGGACCACAAACTCTGCCAGGTCCTGTGAAGGCAGAAAGGCATCCAGTACCAACCCTGTGACTATTATCTGTATATAGCTTGCTTTTCTATGTTTGCATGTTGTCTACCCCATTAGATTGTAAGCTTCTTGAGGGAAAAGAATGTTTTTGGCCACCTTCTGTATACCTGGCACTTAGCACCAGGTCTGGCACATAGTAGGAGCTTGAGAAATGATTAGTGATTGATTTGAGGCCCGGCTTAGCTAGGTGTGGAGAGGCTCATTATTAGTGAGTTAGCAACCAACGACAGATATTTTCAGTCACAGCTCCTCATGAAGACTTCTGCTAAGGCATAGAGGGATTTTAGTCAGGCTCATTGAAGGGAATACTCCAAAACAATGAGATCAGAAATCTTTGATGTATTTAGATCAAGTAGAATTGATTAGATAGATCAAATTGTAAATATAATTATAGAATAAACTTTCTTCATGACAGCACATGGTGTTTTATTCACTCAACTTTTACTCTCACAATGGGGTTTGGTTGAGCTGAAAAATCAACTGAGAAATTTTCAATATTTTGAATATGCAAACTAGTGCCAAATCTAATGCTGTTTGAGAATTTGTGGGCCCTAATTACTCAGCATTCTCTCCGGAACTCCAATACATAGACACTAAAGGAAATAAGAAATTGAGTCAGAGGAGTTGCCAAAATAGAATCAGTTATAAGAAAATAGATTTAGAGCTGGCAGGGACCTTAGAGATCACATCTAATCCAACTCTCTCCTATCTTACAGATGAGGAAACTGAGGCCCAGAAGAGTTCAATGACTTGATCCAATCCCAGCTCTCTTTCTGCTGTAGAATGAGACTTCCTGACCTTTTCAAATTCGCATAACCAGCTACTTAGCAGTTTCAGTTACACCAAACCATGAATACTGACTGTGAATCTATACACTTCATGACCATAGGTTTTTAATTTCAAAACCCCTGTTACTTTGTATGTAACAGGGCCGGAGTAGTCACTATTAAACTTATTTTTATGGAGTTCAAATCCAAAAGCATAAGGAGAATGAATACTGTGGTTTCTTACTCTTACTCTCTGAAATTTTAGTGATGTTAACTATACCTGGAATTTCCATACTGCCTTTATGCTCATTAATTTAAAACCTTGAATCAGAGTACCTGACTCCAATCTTGGCCTTGCTGTTTACTAGCTGTGACCTTGGGAAGGTTACTTCACATCTCTTGACCCCAGTCTCCGCATCTATAAAATGAGGGCTTGGGAGCGCGCGACCTCTAGAATTCCTTCCAGTCCTAAATCTCTGATCTCATTTACTGGGTACTTACTGTATACGAGACACTACATGCTAGGTGTTGTAAGGAATAAAAAAAAAAGACCTGGTCCCTTTCTAAAGAGAATTTAGAATCTAATAGGAGAGTTAGGATGAACATACAAATAATTATAACCCAAAGTAGATTCTGCAAACTGCCATAGTGGTGCTATAGCCAAAGTACTATAGGAATTTGGGGGAGAAAGAGAACACTTCTAACAGAGTAATAGGATAAGGAATAGATGAAGCAGCGTTGTAGTGGAATACTGAAAAACTACAGTCATCCAATAAACATTTATGTTGTTGTTGTTGTTGTTCAGTGGTATCTGACTCTGACTCTAGTTGGGGTTTTCTTGGCAAAGCTACTGGAGTGGTTTGCCATTTCCTTCTCCAGCTCATTTGACAGATGAGAAATCTGAGGCACATAGGGTTAAGTGACTTGCCCAGGGCCACGTGGCCAATAAGTGTCTGAGGCCAGATTTGAACTTGGGTCTTCCTGACTCCAGGCCCAGCATTCTATCCACTGTGCCCCCTATTGGCCCCAGACATTTATTAAGCAAGTGCTAGAGATACAAATAAGAAAAAGGAAAGACAATTCCTGCCCTCAAGGAGTTTATAATCTAACAGGGAAAGATAATACACAACAGGGGCAGCTCGGTGGCACAATGGATAGAGCACCGGCCCTGGAGTCAGGAGTACCTGAGTTCAAATCCGGCCTCAGACACTTAACACTTACTAGTTGTGTGACCCTGGGCAAGTCACTTAACCCCAATTGCCTCACTAAAAACAAAAAACAAAACCAAGATAATACACAACAGTAAATCAGAAGGGAGCAAATGTGCTGGGCCGGGGTAGAAGGGATTATTTTAGGTTAGGGACTGAAATGGTAGAAGAATAAGGGAAGGCAAAGAATTATAGGGGGCTATCAAGGTCACTAATAAAATAGAAAATGAAACTAGAAAATAATCCTTTAAATACTTTAACCTACCCTTTTCTCGGGAGCTATTATTTACCATCTGGATTCACCAGTGTTTGAGGAGCCACAGACACAGAAGGCAGGCCATCAACAGACAGACTCAGAGGCTTTGGTGAAATCACTGACTTGGCCTCGTTAGTGTGTGCTCCTTCTTGCTATTGGTCCAGGACTTGATTGAAATGAGGCTACTCCAATGGAACAGTTACAGGAAGGCCTCCATGAACCCTCTGGTCACATAGGCACAGGTGACTATGACCTTGTCCTGAAGCAAAGTTCAGGCACCACAGTGCTAGGATATAACAGAAGCTTACAGTGAAGATGCTATGATAGGGATGTGATGTTATTGCTGTCCACTTATGTGATTTGGATAAAAGGTAGGAATGTGAGGTAGAATGCTGGGAACAAGCCTCAGGGAATTGTTAGTTTATGTTGTTATATTAGATCACATAATAACATCAATAGTGGGCCATGTGAAGATCATTCTGGAACATACCAGAATGCATATGGAATTAAAGGTGGAAACAAGTGGAATAAAAATGAGCCCTCCCTGTGAGGACAATTTCCTTCATCTCTGCCATGATGAATGGAAGAAAAAAAAAGCTAATACTTTTCACCTTTGGAGCATTCAAGTTACTCTGCTGCCCTAAAAGTTACCAAAGAAGAGGCAAGACCTAACATACAAACCCTGAGCCAATGAAGATGAGAAGAGCTCAACCCTGTGTACCCTTATTCTATTGTTCTACCAATGACCTTGCCTTACTATACTGCATTCCTAGGTTACTTCCATTATTTGTCCCTTTCATTCCTACTCACATGCTGCTTAGTGGGCCTGGAAGAAGTCCTGAAACCACGCTGATTGCATTTGCTACAAATTCATATTATCTGATCCCAAATTGGCCCTCAGAAGTAAGATATTCCTAATGCTTCCTAATACCTTTTCTATGACAGCCAGTAGAGAAATGGTTCCAAACCTTCTTTTTTCTCCTCCAGCCTGCCACATCACAGTATATCCTACTCCCCTCTAAGCTGAGTATCTGTGATATTTCACTCAAAAAACTAAGGCCATTCACTGAAACCTCCCTTTTCTCTCTTCCTCTCTAACTTCCTGCTGACAGCCCCCATCTTCTCCACTCCAGTTTCTGATAAAGGGGTGACCCTTTTCCATGCCAAGGCAAACCCCTCTTACATGTATCACATGTATCCTTGGGTCTATCCCCTCTTATCTTCTCTAGTAGATTGCCCCCATTATTACAGTCCTTTCCCTCTAATCATCAAGCTCTCTCCACCAGTTTTCTTCCTTGAAAAAGTCATCTACCCTCAGTGCTTCTCATTCTCTTTTAATTGCTCTGCAATCTGGCTTCCTACCAAATCACTCAATTAAAATCTTTCTCTCCAATGTTGCCAACAACTTCTTAGTTAGCAGATCTCATGACCTCTTCTTAATACTTATCCTTCTTCACCTTTCTGCAGCATTTGACTCTACTGATCACCTTCTCTTCCTGGATATTCTCTTTCTCAGTTCTTATACCTGTCTCACTGTATCTTTTCAGTGTCTTCTGCTGTTTCTTCATGTCTTGTCCAGTAATTATGGGTCTGTACTGGGCCTCCTTCTGTTTTTTTCTCTAAATTATCTCATCATCTCCCATGGGTTCAAATATCATTTCCACATCCATGATTCCCAAATCATTATAATATATAATCCTAGAATCTCTCCTAAACTCCATCACCAATTGCCCTTTGGACATCACAAAGTGGATGTTACATAGACATCTCAAACTCTACATGTCCAAAACACAACTTAATATCTTTCCTTTCAACCCCACTCCTCTTCCAAGCTGCTCTATTATGGTTGATGCATAACCATTGTTCTACTCTGTGAGGTTCATAGCTTTAACAATATCTTCAACTCCTCCCTCTTTCACCCCACATATCCAATCAGTTGCCAATTCTTGTCATTTCTGCCTATAACACCACACATATGTTTCCCTCTTCTTTCTCCTTACTTAGTTACCATCCCAGTTCAAGCCCTTTTACCTCTGTCCTGGACTATTGTAACAGCCTTCTAATTGGTTTTCCTGTCTCAAGACTTTCCCCATTTTAATCTATCCTCTGCACAGCTGCCAAAGCAGTATACCTAAAGGGCACATGTGATCAGGTCACCACACTGCCCAACATACACTCAGCTAATCTAGGGGCTTCCTGTTATTTCTAGGATAAAATATAAACTCTTCTCTGTGGCAGTAAAGCTCTTTATGACATGGCTCCTTTCCCTTCAAGATTTAGCTTATGCCTCACCTTCTACATTCCAGTCCCTCATTTGCTAGGGACTTCCCTTCTGTGGTTACTCTGTATCTACCCTTTAGAATTCTTGAATAGACACAGATTTTCCAACCTATTAAGATGCAAGATCCTTGAGGGTAGGGGCTATTTTGCTTTTTAAAAAAAAAAATCTGTAATTTTACTTACTGCTTAGCACATAGTAATAAATGTATTTATTTGTTTGTTTGTTTGTTTGCTTGTTTGCTTGTTTATTTTTTTGGTGAGGCAATTGGTGTTAAGTGACTTGCCCAGGGTCACACAGCTAGTAATTGTCAAGTGTCTTGAGGCTGGATTTGAACTCAGGTCCTCCTGAATCCAGGGCCGATACTCTATCCACTGCGCCACCTAGCTGCCCCCACACTGTAATAAATTAATAAATATTTGCTTGCTTGATTATATTGTAGGCAAATGGAATACTGTGATAATGATAATAATAACTGGCATATATAGAACACTTTAAGGCTTACAAAGCACTTTACAAATATATTATTTTCTGGGAAATAGGTGCTATTATTATCCCCATTTTATAGATGAGGAAACTGAAGTAGACACAGGTTAAGTGATTTGCCTAGGGTCACAAAGCTAGTGTCTGAGGCTGGATTCGAACTCAGGTCTTTCTGACTCCAGGTCCATCATGTGGATCCCTTTTCCACCAAACATTCCCAGTACTTCTTGGTGTAAACCTGATCACCCCATTTATCACCCCCTACTGTGAGTACGGCTCTGACCTATCTTTACCCAAATTTCACACATGCCCCTGTCCATGGTGCTTCATTTTCCTAAGAGATTTTTCAAAATCTTGGCCATGGTAAATGTGGAGAACTTCATAGGTCAAGACCTCATTCACTGGGTTACTAATTCCTTCTTTTTTTTTTTTTTTTTTAGTGAGGCAATTGGGGTTAAGTGAAGGGTCACACAGCTAGTAGGTGTTAAGTGTCTGAGGCCGGATTTGAACTCAGGTACTCCTGACTCCAGGGCCGATACTCTATCCACTGCACCACCTAGCTGCCCCTACTAATTCCTTCTTAACCAAAAGTCACTCCTAAGGCTGCTGAAGCTATAACAACCATTCTTTTGTCTTAGATATGATTATTCCTAAATCTGATGCCCTTCAATACTTAGCTCCATTATGAGAACATCATTCTAAACAGAAATAATAGAAAACATTTGAATGGTAAAGTTGATAAAGCAATTTATTCATAAGAAATCTGTGATGGAGTTCACACAAGTATAATTAGTCCATTTTGCATATGATGAAACAGATTCTAGGGGTGAATATAGTAAGAATCTGAACTGTAATTCACACCTAGGCAAGTGTGTGCTGGAGCCAGCTCCTGGGTTAGAGACAATTGTTAAATGTTCTGTGTCAGCATTTATACCTTGGAAATGAGCACATGTTACAAGTCAAAACTTATTGTTTTGTTGGTTGTCAACTTAAAAAGTTTTGGAGAAAATGTTAATGATGCAGATTAAATTTAAAGCGTGTTCCACTTTGGAGGAAAGCTGGTTGTTAAACATTTACCAGCACATCCTAAATCTCTGTCTCCTGGCTCCAAGTCCCACATTGCACAGTACCTGGCTGCTTGATGTTATTTTGTCCCACTTTCGATCCATAGTCAATAGATGGGCCAGTATACCTTGGATATACCAGTATACCCAGTACAGTGTTGATGTCAATTCTATTTCTGGGCACTGTTGCTGAAACTGTATTCAGCCCTCATGGTCAGTACCCAGTACCACTTGGTGTCTGTTTTAATCTGGACATAAGCTTCCACACATGGGGAAAAAGTAGATTCAGCAGAATCCAATTAAAGAGGTTAGGTGAAGAGAGCTCCAGCCCTTTTCAAAACTAAGCTAGCTATAGCTTAAAAGCAACCAAATGTCCCCAAGCAAAATAAACTGCTATAGTCCTTTTGTGCTACAGCCACCCTCCTTTGAGCTTTGACTACATAGATCTCCTTTGATTTACCTAGTTTCCAGTTTTACTGAATTATCAGTCAGTCATTTACTTGGCCTTTAGCTCTCTCTGCCTTCAGAACCCCCTTGTTGCCTGATTGCTTCACTCTGATATGAGGATGTCCCCTTTGCGTCTGGCTCTTTAAAAAAAACAACATTTTATTCATATTTTCTTTTACAACACTTGGATTTCTCAATATACCCAATATATATTCAATATATCCCCTTTCCTACCCAGAGAGCTATCCCTTATTACCAAGAATACATTTTTTATATTTATTTTGTGTGTGTTCGTGGGGGCAATGAGGGTTAAGTGACTTGCCCAGGGTCACACAGCTAGTAAGTGTCAAGTGTCTGAGGCCAGATTTGAACTCAGGTCCTCCTGAATCCAGGGCCAGTGCTTTATCCACTGTGCCACCTAGCTTTCCCCTGCCTCTGTCTCTATAAGACTGCTTTGACTGACCCATTGCCAACCTCTTCTCTACAAAAGAGAACTGGATCCTTTCCTTCCCCCATTTAACAAGGGTTCCTCACCCAAAGCACCACACCCCTGAGGAGTGTTAGATGCTCAATACCTCATGCTCTGCCCTCACCCCACCCTTTGCTCTGTTCCTGAACTGGGTCAGGCTAGGCAGGACTATAAATGTAAAGAGAACCACCAGCGCAGGCCTGCCTGAGATAACCATGAATAACAAGACTTATTCAGATTCACCAAAACTGGGACCTCAATACCTCCTCATCAACACCCTGACCCTCCCATATCTCTTATGACTGAATTGTAGTGTTCATGTCTAGGTCCTGATTTCCTGAGGGGCACATTTATTTTTTTTTGTTAGAACCAAAGATAAGGGTCCTCTGGGGTTTCACTGAAACCAGCCCCTAACAAGAATTCAACTAAGCTGGACTTCTTAGGATAAAGAACTGTAACTATGTACCACATAGAATGAGAAAGCATGATAGAGTAGATGAAGAGCTGGTCTCAGAGTAAAGAAAACCTGGGCTCAAGGCCCATCTTTAACTCATACAGTCATATCACCCTGGATAAGTCACTTAGAGTCTCAAGCAGTTCTATAATATTATAAGCTGTAGAGGAGGTGACACTTTCCATTGATATAGGGAGTTTGCTTAACCAATGAATTCGGCTATAGTGCTTCAACTCTTAATGATTATAGCTCCCTCAGGATAATTATCACCTATAACCTGTTCATTCTTCATCAGCTAGACCAGTGGTGTCAAACTCAAATGGAAATGGAGGCCACTAAATAATAAATAAGCATTCCTGTGGGTTGCATATTGAATTAGAAAACCACATATTAATATTGTTCATGTTTTATTGTATTTTTATTTATGTTATTAAATATTTCCTGATTAAAATATAATTGGGAAATATTTAACAACATAAAGAATAATACATTTTAATCTGGCTCAGGTTAGAATTAGTAGTGTTATGGGCTGCATGCTTGGCTATGTGTTTGACACCTTTGAACTAGACCAACTCTGGGGGAGAAGAGGGTGTGCTGTGATTTTTACTAAGTTGACCCTCCAAGGAGAATACAACCTGGTTCATGTATGGAGGAAAGATGAATGGGAGGCCATATTCAGAACCAGGTGTAGCCATCATGAATTATGGTATCTATCTACACCTTATAATGTTCTCAATGTGCTATTACAGTGATACTTGATAATCTTTTTTTTTTTTTTTTTTAGTGAGGCAATTGGGGTTAAGTGACTTGCCCAGGGTCACCCAGCTAGTAAGTGTTAAGTGTCTGAGGCTGGATTTGAACTCAGGTACTCCTGACTCTAGGGCCGATGCTCTATCCACTGTGCCATCTAGCTGCCCCTACTTGATAATCTTTAAAAGAAATTTTGGACCAGACCTGTGATTTCACAGTTATGCAGAACTCTCAGTGAGAAAATTCCTGTTTCTAAAGCAGATCTGCACCTGCTCTGTGACTTATACTCTTAGAGAGTTGTCTGGCTCAGAGATGCCAAATACACATCTGGCAGGCTTTATCCTGTAGGCCACATGCCAGAGTACAGTATAAATCAGATTAAAATATAATTGGGAAATATTTAACAAAATAAGTAAAAATACAGTAGTACATAGATAATGTTAATGTGTATATATATGTGTGTGTGTATATATATATATATATATTTCTAAGTCAGTAAGTGATCACAGGGATCCTTAAATATGGTTGAGTAACTTCATTTCTATTTAAGTTTGACACTACTGGTCTGGAGCACTGAGAGGTATTAAGGATTTGTCTAGGGTCACACAACTGGTATGGGACTTGACCCCAGGTTATCTTGATTATGACACTGGCTCTTTATCTACTATAGCACGCTATCGCATACTTAATGACATTCTCATATATTCTCAAGAACTGGCCTAACAGGCCAGGGTTGCAACTCATGCCTTTAATCCCTGCTCCCAGGGATTAAATTAATCTCAGGAATTCTGACCTCCAGTAGGTTATGTCAATTTGGTATCTCAACTAAGTCCAACACCAGTATGGTGAGCCCCAGGGGACTACCAGACTGCCTAAAGAGGGGGAAATTGGCCCAGGTTGGGCCAATTTGAGCAGGTCAAAGCTCCCTTTGTGATAAGCAATGGGGTCTGGCCTATGAATGACCACTGCCAGACCAGTCCCGGCAAGATAGAAAAACCCAATCTCAAAAAACAAACAAAAACTGGCTCAAATACAATACTAACCTCAATGGGGAGGCAGGACAGTTGAGCTAGAAGGCCTTGGCAGTTGCTAATAGCCCTAATGAGGGTACCAGTCTCTTTTATGCTGAGAGTGCCTGTGGGCAACATTTAAAAGCAGAGAGCCTCTGGGTTGGTATTCTGAACTAGCCTTTTAATTGTGGCTGTAGAGCTGACTGTACTGACAGGAATGAATGCAAGAGAACTAGGCCAAACTTCCCTCTACTTGTATCCTCTTATACTGTGTGTATCCCTGGGAAGGTCTTGTGCCTTAAGCTAACGGGTGTACAGCTTGAAGATTAGACATGAAGTGTGATGAAGAACTGGATCATGATAAATCTTGGATCACAAGGCTAGCAAAAGCAGTGACCTTGACAACAACTTTCTAGCCCTTCCCTAGTTACTTTGGCAAAGTTTTATCAGAGAATCCTGAGGACCCTGGTGCCTCAGTGGTCAAGGGATCTTGAAAACTACACACATCCAGACAGTCCTAAAACTCAATCAGCAAGCATGTGGCAGGCATTGTACCAAGTGCTTGGGGTAAAAAGACAAAAGTACCTTACAATTTAGCTAGGGAAGAAAACATATATATATATAGATAAGTACAAACAAGAGAGATTCATGATGATTTTGTAGGGAAGGCATTAGGAGCTGAGGGGGACAGGAAAGGCTTCATGAGAAGAAGACATCTAGGCTGAGCCTTGAAGGGAATGAGGGATGCAAGAGGCAGTGAAATATAGTCTTGGCATGAGGGACAGCCAATGCAGAGGTGTGAGGAGGGAAATGGAGTACCCTATGTGAGGCATGAGAAGGCAGCCAGTTTGGTTGGACCATAGTATAAGTGAAGAGGAATGAGACATGTATAATTAGGCTGGAAAGGTAGGATGGTAGCTAGGTCATTAGGGCTTTAAATGCCAAACAGAGGAATTTACATTTGGTCCTTGACATATCAGAAGCCACTGGAGTTTGAGGGACATGGTCAGATGTACATGCTAGAAAAATTACTTTGGAAGTTGTGTGGAAGATGAATTGGAGCTGAGATAGACTTGAGGCAGGAAAGCTAATGAGGAGGCCATTTCAATAGTTCAGGTGAGAGTTCATGAGGGTCTGATCTAGGCTAGTGGCTATGTGAGGGGAGAGAGTTGGGGTGGATCAAAATTAGTAGGCCTCCACCAGTTGTGGACAACCATGGATCAGCACCTTGAAGAGCCACAGGCCATAGTGTGGCTGTGTAGTCCAATGTGGACTGCAGCTCCTGAGTGACATAACCGGTAACTGCAGCATCCTGTGTTGTATCTACCCCATAAGGAGTAGCTGGAGTGTCCTCTCCAGGGCACTGGCCTGGGCAGATCAATATGGAAAACAAGCTGTTGCCCATGCAGCAGGTTTTCCCTCTCCACGACATTGGTGGATCCAAAGGGGAGGCAGAGCCAATATAGTTTGGCACCAGTGCCTCCGCAGGAGTTGCCAGAGGGATGTGATGTCCAACATACAACTGCCTAAGGGACTCCGACTCCTGATTTTTCCTTGGTTAACAGGGAAGCCTTTCCCATATATGGGTATAGCCGCAAGGCAGTGGAGGTTTAAAATCAGGGTTTCCTTCCCCTAGGCAGGTTGCCTGCTAAGGCTAATGAGCCCCACCTGCCCTATCAAACTAAGATATGGCAACTGATTAGATATGTGAAATGAGTGGAAATGAAGAGTTGAAGACGACACAGAGGCTGTAAATCTGGGTGACTAGAAGGATAATGGTATATACAAGAGTGATGAGGAACTTTGGAGGAGGAGCGGGTTTTGGGGGGGGAGAGATACGGTTCCATTTTGGACATGTTAAGTTTGAGTACTATACATGAAAGTTAGATAAGTATAAGTTTAATTGTGAGGAGTTTGAGTTTCTAAGTCATACATTCTTCCAAAAAAGATTTCTATCCCTGGAAGATTCATGGAGGCAGTATGGTACAGTAGGAAAAGCACTGGATGCAGAGCCATTGGACCTAGGTTCAAATCTCAGCTCTGTCACTTATTACCTATGTGACCTTGGGAAAATAATTTTATCTTCTTGGATATCAGTTTCCTTATTTATAAAATGAGGGAATTGAAAGGTTATAACTTTGATTCCCTCTTTTTTTTTTTTTTAGTGAGGCAATTGGGGTTAAGTGACTTGCCCAGGGTCACACAGCTAGTAAGTATTAAGTGTCTGAGGCTGGATTTGAACTCAGGTCCTCCTGACTCCAGGGCCAGTGCTTTATCCACTGATTCCCTCTTTTTATAAATAAGGAAACCGAGTCAGAAGTCTAGTTGGCACAAACACAGCAACATTTCTAGGGTGAGTTCAGCGCTTTCTATGGGGTCTGGAATATGTTGAAAAGGATTGGGTAAAAGTACACCCTTGGGGGGCAGCTAGGTGGCGCAGTGAATAAAGCACTGGCCCTGGATTCAGGAGTACCTGAGTTCAAATCCGGCCTCAGACACTTGACACTTACTAGCTGTGTGACCCTGGGCAAATCACTTAACCCCCATTGCCCCACAAAAACCCCCAAAACCCCAAAAGTACACCCTTTCAGAGATTATTGAGTTCATTGTACCCCATTATTATAGGATCATTAATTTTGTGGCCTAGGAACATACACAATTTTAATGTTGAAAGAATAATTAGTAAGAAACTTTTTAAAGTTATAACTTTAAAGGTCCCTCCTAGCTTTAAAGATATGATCCAATGACTTCAGTCCCCCTTGGGATAAAGTAAGTTTCTTGCTAATTGTCCTTCACAATATTGTCTCAAAGGGCCGCAGTATTAAGGCATCATTTGCACAAAGCATGAAAACTTAGAGCACCTATATACAGTCCACCACTCAATTGGTACCATGTGTACCAGCCACTCTTCTTTTCTTCTTTCAACTAGACTTCATGACTTTCATTCACAGGAGTAATTTTACCCAGACTCTAAAAGTTAGTCCTAGTCTCTCTGAGTTGGAAAGGACCTCTGAGGTTAGCAGGTCCAATCCCTACCGAAAGCATGAATTATTTCTATGACGTCCTCAGTAAATATTCAACCAACATCTTCCTAAGTGAGAGGGAACTTGCTACTTCATGAGGCAGACCATTCCATTTTTGGACAGCTCTAATTGATAGGGACATTTTTATCATATGGAGAGAACATCTGCCTCTCTAGCAAGACAACTTACCCAGATCATTAGTGGGAGCTGATAAGCTTCACATCCAACAAACTCAATAAATACTAACACTGCCCAGAATACACCATCAGAGCAAGTTAGTTGCTTCACTCCGCCCTGGTATTGCTTCTGGTTCCTACCACTTCCTAGATCTCTGAATTCTCATCTTTAGATGCAGCTTTTGTTTGCTTCCTTGTACCGTAATTCTCTGCTTTCTGGCTCAGATTAGCTCAGACCACACCCTTCAGTTCTTGACTGAATTTATGACTTGCACTGGACCTTGCTAGTCTAGACAAGAAGGCTAGGAGGAATGACTCCTTAAAAGTCCTAAACTCACCTTGGTCAACTTCTTTGAGCAAATTAGCAAAACTAAGACATCCAAGTCAGCTGTTAGAACCACAGACAGGCACCCTGAATAGTGATGCCTGTATAGCAACCCCATCCTACCTGCTGCAGGCTCACTCCCTGCAAAAAAAAAAAAAAAAAAAGATGAGAAATGTACATGAAAAGCTCCAGCACAAAGCACTATCCTTGTGATAAGTGCCATGAGAAGAGTGCAACCAAAGCAGGGTAAGAGTTCAGAGGTAGAGACCATTTCTAGCTCAGGGCATCAAGGAATACTTCATGGAGAAGTTAATTGAGCAGAGCTAGGAAGAAGGGATGGCACTGGGATGTTTAGAGCTTGGAATGGAGGGGTATTTCAGACAGGAAGGAAGGAAACAAAAGTTTGTTAAATGCCTCCCATGTGCTAGGCACTGTGCTAATCACTTTACAAATATTATCTTATGTGATCCTCACAACAACCCTGAGAAGTAGGTGGTATTATTCCATTTTTTAGAGTTGAGGAAACTGATGCAAATAGAGGTTAAATGACTTGCCCAGGGTCACGAAGCCAGTAAACATCTGAGGCAGGATTTAAACTCAGGTCTTCCTGACTCCAGGCCTAGTGCTTTATCTACTACACTATCTAGCTAGATAGGAAAGGATGAAATGCCTCCAGGGAATGGCAATTAGTCCACTTTGGTGAGGAGAGCATCAGGGGCCATGGATGAAAGGTAGATAGTTGAGCTAACAGTGCTCTAGAAATGACAAGTGGGGACCAAACCACTAGTAGGCTGCTTTCCATCCATTAGCCTGGAGAGTAGTAGGAAGCATTCTGTTTGCCCTACTATACCGTGGAGCTTTTATACTATGAACAAATGAAGGAAAAACCATTTATTAAACATTTAGTATAAGCCGGGCACTGTGCTAAGTGCTGTGACAGGCGATAATAACAACTCACATTTATATAGTGATATGAAATTTACTTTCCTCCTAGTGACTTAGTACTCAGTCAACAAGCATTTATTATTTACTGTGTGCCACACACTGTGCTAAGTGCAGGGGATACAAAGGGAATCATTCTAATGGGGGAGACAACATGCAAAAAATGAGATATATAATGAGAGGAAAATGACCCCTGCTCAATAATTCTCTGAATTTTAGCATCGATGTGTCAAAGGCTCATTTATCCTCATTCTCAAGAAAATGGACACTTGCAAATAAGTACTACAACTGGCAAGTGCAAGGACTGAGAGTAAGGGCTCACAGGCCCCTTTTTTATACCTAGTCCCTAACATGAAATGGACCTTCCCCTTGTTCATCACTGACTGATTACTTAAAGGTTACAATCTACTTGGGAAAGCTAGCTAACCGGAATGCAATATTCTTAACCCTAATTTCCATAATTATTCTTTGGGTTCTCAGCCAATGCGGGAGGTGACACGGGAACATTTCTTCAATCTTTCCTTATATGGACACAGCCCAGAAGAGGACCTCATTGAGAGCAGCTCAGGGCTACTTGAACCATGTGATCTGTTTGCTGGAAGAGAGGGAAGGGGGACTGAGACCTTTGTCCTCAAACAGTTCAGGAGGAGTGTCATTTGACTGGTGATGGTTATATTCTTATTGAGAGGAGACCATTACCCATTTCCTCATATATAAGATATAGATAGTGTAAATGGAAGAGAGTCTCAGAGGGCAGGCACAAGCAATGTGTGTGGGGGGGAAGGGGGAGGGACTAGGAAGACTAGGAAAGACCTCCTGCAGAAGGTGAGGTTTTAGCTGAGTTCTGAAAGAGATGAGGAGGGAGAGCATTCTAGGTACCAGAAATAGCCAGTGAAAAGCATAGAGAATCATATGAGAGGTGCAGCAAGTAAGCCTGGATAGCTGGCTCATAGAGTACATGGTAGGGAGTCAAGTATCTAGAGACTAGAAGGGGAGAAAGGATCCAGGTCGTAAAAGGCTTTAAATGCCAAACAGAGAGTTTTTATAGTTCATCCTGAAGGAAGTAGGGAACCATTAGAGTTTATTGAATGTGGGGGTGAGGAGAGGATGGGGGCGTGTAACCTGGTCAGATCGGATGTTTAGGGACATCACTTTGGCAACCTAGTAGAGGATGGTTTGGAGAGAAGAGGAGGGAGGAGGCCAGTGATAAGGCTACTGAAATGGTTAAGGCTGAGATGATATGGGTCTCTTTCAGGATAACAGCTGGGTGAGTGGCTAGAAGGGGCCCTATATGGGAGATATTGTGAAGGTGAAAATGACAATACTACACAACAGACTGGACATGTGGGGTGAGCAAGAGGAGGGAATTTTCAGATCTGGGAATCACCTGTGTAGAGATTATCATTGAACTCCTCAGAGCTGATAAGATCTCCAATTGAGAAATTATAGAGGGAGAAAAGCATAGGGCCTATGACAGAGCCTTGGATTAGCCACCATTAGTGGGGTTACCTGAATGAAGATCCAGCAAAGGAGCTGTCATGGAGAAGAGCCACGAGAAAGCAGTGTCACGAAAAGCTAGAGAGGAGAGGGAGTATGCAGAAGGGGGCACTCAACAGAGCCAAGAGAGGTCAAGAAGGATGAGGATGGAGAAAAGGGTATTAGGTGGGATGATCAAGAGATCATTCCTAACTTTGGAGAGAGCAGTTTCCCAGTTGAATAATGAGGTCACAAGCTAAACTGCAGAAATTTTAGAAGCAGGTGAGAGAAGTGGAGGCACCAATTGTAGATGGCTTTCTCAAGGATTTTAGCTGAGAGGGAAGGAGAGATATGTCAGATCAAGTAAGAGGTTTTTAAGGATAAGGGTGAGGAGATGTGGGTATGTTTGTAGGCAGTAGGGAAGGAGCCAGTCCATAGGGAGAGATTAAAGATGAATGAGAGTGAGGATGATGGGACAATCTGTTTGAGAAGATGGGAAGGTATTGGATTAAGGGTGTATTGAATAAAGGTCTTGACAAGGGAAAGAGCCACTTTAATGTGAGATAGGGATGAAAGAGTAGTGGGGCATAGTGGGGGACAAATATTAGGGGAAGAGATCTGAGTGATATGAGGAGGAGGGAAGATGAAAGGGCTTTTGCTAAATGGTTTCAATTTTTTTTCAGTGAAGTATTAGGTGAGGTCTTCACCTGAGGAGATAGGATGAGGGGGCATTATGGGGTGGGAGGAATGAGGAGGGATGAAAAGGTTTTGTTAAACCTCTGTTGTGAGTGGGATGGAGAATCAATTAGGGGGTGTAAAAGGTTTGCCTTGCTGTGGTGAGCACCTAGTTGAGATTACTTAGCATATATCGAGAGGCAAGTAGTAAAAATATTATTATCCCCATTTTATACACGAAAAAATACTGAGAATAAGAGAGTTTAAGTGACTTGCCCATTCGATCATTACTATCACAGCAGGGATCCAAATTAAAATCTTCTGATTCCAGGTCCAGCATTTTCACAATGCCATGTCCCTTATATCTCTTCCTTCCCAAACTGCTTCTTTCTAAGTGTACCTAATTCTTTTTATTGCCCGTGTAGGGGTGTCTAATATGTTTCAAGGACAGAAGTAGAGAACAGGGAAGGCAGTCAGGACACCCCGAGAGAAGCAAAAAGAGGTTTCAAGAGGATCTTTTCTCTTCCCACATAACAACTGGAGGTGTGAATAGTTTTCTAGCCTTTCCCCCTTCTTTTTAATAATGCAACTATGGCTTTCTAAAAAGTCATAGTTTATTTTCTACATAATCTAAAAAGAATGGTATAAAAAAGGCTAAGGAAGTCATATAGCCCTTCTTGAACTCCAGTCTCCTCCCTGTATAATAGGGTTGTTGTGAATTTCAAACTTCAAAACAATGTCATCATCATCATCATTATCACCACCATCTTCTTCATCATCATCACCACCACATGCTCACAACAACATCAACGTCAAACAGGGAGGTAGCACAATATAATAAATCCAGCACAGAGGTCCTTGGTTCAAATCATTCCTCAGTATTTCACTATGTGTATGACCTTGTCAACAGTGTGATGTGATAGAAACAGCTCCAGATTTAGAGTAAGAGGTGTTGGATATTAATCCCTGCTCTTACACTGAGTATGAGCTTGGGCAAAGAGCCTTCTCTTTGGTCCTCAAGTTTCCTCATCTATAAAATGAGAGAATCAGGTTAAATAGCCTCTAAAATTCCTGGGCCTCGACTTCCTCAGCTGTAAAATGAAGGGGTTGGACTATATAACCTCTGATTTCCCTTCCCCTTCTAAACCAATGAGCCTATTAAAACAACTTTTGTGGGGGCAGCTAGGTGGTGCAGTGGATAGAGCACCGGCCCTGGAGTCAGGAGGACCTGAGTTCAAATCCGCTTCAGACACTTAACACTTACTAGCTATGTGACCCTGGGCAAGTCACTTAACCCCAATTGCCTCACTAAAAAACAAAACAAACAAATAAACAAAAAACTTTTGTGTAGGCTGCACTAAATTCAATATACATCTGATTTACCCGGGCTGAGAAAACTTGATGAAAGCAAGCTAAGTGAAATGTAAACAAAATATATTTTCTTTTCTTTAGAACGAACATATAGGTGTAGTTTAGCGGATTAAATATAGAATAAAAAATAACCACGAGATAATTTCAGGAGGAGCATGTGAAACAAAGAAGAAGAACTTTGACCCTTCTGCAAACGAGCATATTCCCTAACCACCCTCGGTGTTGACCTACAAATATTGGGACATCAAAGCCATAGACAACGCTCTGGAGATGACTTCTGTAGCCCTGGAAAGTGATTAGAAGGGCCCATGGATGTAATGAGTCAACAGTCACTGGAAAGGTGATACTTTTAACCAACTCCTCCAGTTAACAAACAGTGGAGAAGGAAGGAAAGAAGAAAAGACATTTTTTTTTTTGCTAGTCTCCTTCAGGGTGGAGAAAATGGTTTCTTTGGTTTGGGGAAATTTGTGCTTTTTTTCTTGCAAGGTAATTTTACAAAAAAGCCTCTGCCATGCTTTGTTCGTTTATTCCTCAGGAGCCTGGCAAGTAATAATGTGGCATATTTTCCTCCTCTTCAGCAAGTATAAACCTGACTGCTGCCTTGTTCAGGGTGACTGTTTCCCTGAGTGCTTTGTCAATTCTTCACAATGTGCTGGGAGGCAGGGAAGACCTCCTCTACTGGATTTTACAGTTTGTAGGTTGAGATTAATGATCAGAATGACTAATAAAGGGCAGGTTTGGTTCAAGTTTTGAGTGACCCACAGGGTCAGTGATGTACAATTCACATTATTCAACGTGGTACAAAAGAACGGGAGAGAGGGAGCACTTTCAAGATTTATATCCATTTAAACCACGTTCATATATTTTTTAAAAGTAAGATGAGTATGTGGGAGTGGTTATTGATTGCTCACCTGTATCTTAGCATGTGAGTCCTAAGGGACTGGAAGCATGGTTAAAATCAATAAATATTTATTAATGATGAGTCAATTTAACAAACATTTATCAAGTACTTACTATGTGCAAAACTACTGGGCTAAGAGATGGATCAGGTAAACATTCCTATGCATCTTTTGAAAATGAAATGCATTTAAAAGAAGACAATTTTTTCATGCTTAAAGTTTAAAGTTTAAAAAATATACACTTAAATGACTCCATTTGAACAGGTTTTCTCTAGCTAACAATTAGTGATATATATATATATATATATATATATATATATATATATATATATATATATATTTATGCATGCATGGCTACCTGCACTGATGAAATCACTGGTCTGGTTAAAAAATGCATGCCATTTTTCATTGAGTGAGGTTACACAGAGTTAAATGTCCATATAACTTATATGAAAGGTAGCTTCCAGACTAGAAGGTTACAAGTCTTTTGCACACCCTGTCCATGGCATGTGGATTTCAGAAGATAAGAGATAATAAGAAAGATTTTTAAACTTTTCTGGTACACATTTTCTGAAACAATCTGAAAACACTTGTACAGATCAAAGCCATGAGCTACAGGTTTCCCTCAAACTTGACCCCAGTTTTCCTCATCTTGGATTATTCTATTTTATATAACAATAATAAAACTCATCTAAAATTGGCCACATGCAAAACACCCAAGCTGTATCACATATAACAACATCTTTTTTCTCCCCCAAAAGAACCATTTCCTTCAAGCACCTCTGATCCAATCCCAAGTGCCTGAACATGAGAACAATTATAAACCTTTCCAACATTTTGGTTAGAAAAATTGACTCTTACCTACCAAAAAAGATCCCAGCACAGGTTGTCAATCAGTTAGCTTGGTAAGGATATCTCACAACAAAAAGAAAAAAAAACAAACAACAAAAAAAAACCCACCCTGCAGTTTTTTCCCCCTCCCAAATCTGCAAAATCTTTTCCGAGAACAAAACAGCCCTCAGGTGGCAGCGGGGAGCAGCAAGGTTTCCAGCCTCGGAAGAGGGACTAAACTGAGTAAAAAGGTTTCTCCGTCAGTGCCGGTGAGCCTCATTACCTGACTTGGGCAGCGGCTGCTACTGCCTCTGGTCTCCCTAGGCAGCTAGTACACTCTCTCCAACACCTTTATTGACTGCATGCAGAGCTTGTTCCTAATGGTTTGTCTTCTTACGGAACAAAATTGCACGCCAAGCCAACACCTTAAAAGGGTGGGAAGCTTTTTTTTTTTAAACCAGGAAGAGACGTGACTAAAATATTTAGCAGTCAGCTCCATTGAAAGTAACCATAGACTAATTTCTTGTTTGAAAAAAAGAAAACAAAACAATTTGACTGCACAGTGAGTCAAGTTGGACTGATTTATATGTTTTTAGTCCAGAACTGTCTAAGTGCAGGGTCCTGCTGCTCCTAACACTGGCTCCCCATCCTCTTAACCTTTGAACTCTGTTCTGGGGAAGCTTTGGAATGGGGCCTCTCACTATTTCTGCACAGACTTAGCAACCACCCAGCAGCCCTAGAAAGGGCTCTCAAGGTTGAATCCCATGATTAAGCTAAGCAAAGGAAAAATCATTTCGGGTTCAGCCTGTGGGATTCATTCTTGCTCTTCAGAGCCCAACTCAGCTTTCTTATTTACTTCCAATCAGTCTTTCAAAGGCTTCACATCTTTAACCCCCAAGGACTTCCTCATTCCATACTGAGAATATCAAGTAGCTCTGTATTGCTAGGGAATCTATTGAATTCTTTGAAATGAGAAGAGACTATATAATAAAGACTTTCCTTATGGTTAGTTCCTGATTTCCCAAATAAATACATCAGGGTCTCAAGAGCTAGACCCCAGAGCACCAAGGTGGGAACTTCATTTCAGATAAGCCATGCTTCACAGAGCCTCTTTTGGACTACAAGACCAGGTCAGTTGACTCTGATACCCCAGGGACAGGTCTGTAACATACTCCATCTTCACCAATTGTCTCCTTTTAGATTTCCTATCTTCTTGTAATCAATCAATCAATCAATCAATTAGTAAGTCATTTAAAAGAATGAAGTACATTTGCAAGGCTCAAGTCAGGTACCACCTGCTATGAGAAGCTTTTTCTGACATGCTCAATGTTAGTGCTTTCTCCTCTTCAAATTACCTTGAAATTATTTATCTCTGCATATGTCAGAGCTACCCCTCCCTCACCCTGCCCCCATACAAAGTAACTTTCCTGGGGGCAGGGAGTGTTTAATTTTTTGGTTTTGACTCCTCAGTGCCTAGCATGATACATTCATTGCTTGTAGAGGGCCCTTATGAAATTTTTGCTGAATTGTAGTATTGCTGACCTCCAATCTGATTATAGCTAATATATTGAATGAGAAATATGATACCTGCTTCTTAGATAGCATGCAGGCTAATGGAATGTGCGTGTGATCTGTGGTTAGTTACCTTACCCTTGTTGTGATTGTGGCTGAGGCTTTGAAATCTCTTTTCCTGATTTTCCAAAAGAGAATAATGAAGCTAGAGATGACCTGAAGCCCAGGCGTCGAGGAGTAGATGAAGGATTATTTCGACTTGGAAGATTTGGGGATCTTGACATGGGTAAATGCATAGAATCTAGAAGCAAACATCAACAACATTGCAAGTGGTCAGTGATTCTTTAAAATATGGTCATGTATACATGAAACTTCAATAGACAAGAATGGTTATAGGTATGGGCACTCACCCTTCACCAGTGCAGATTGCAATCCAAGACTTGAATCAATCCATTAACAAACAATCATTAACTATTAACTATATGCCAGGTACTGTACTAAGGAATAGGAATATAAAGAAATGCAAAATACAGTCCCTGACCTCAAGGGGCTTGCAGTCTAATGGGAAAGACAGCATGTAAATAAATAAGCCCCTACAAGATACAGAGTACATGAAATGTGACCTTAGAAACTGGGAACCATCAAGGCCTCCTGCAGAAGGTCATATCTGAACTGAGTCTTGTAGGAAATGAGGGAAACTAAGAGGTGGATAATAGCTGATGGGGCAACAAAATTCAACACCTTGAGGACATCCTAACGCTAAACCTCTATGAATTTAACTAGACTGGTCAGGTGTGGAGAGATGGAGAGTCCATTGTAGGTCCTATACCCTAGGCCTTTCTAGTTTGGTCGGACTTGCCAGAGTTTATGCTCCATTAATATAACCTTAGAGTGCCCAGTGCTATTCATTCTAGCCTTCAAATAGGACTTTACTATGGGTAAATGATAAATACCTCAAAGAAAAAGGACTCCTTTCCCCATTTTCTTTCGCATCCCCTCCCTTGCCTCAACCTCACAAAGTCTAGTAATTGACATGGGGCATACTCAAAAGTAGAGGCCACAGGAACTGAGGGATCAACTAGACACTGACCGTTATAGAATCGGGTAGCCAATGATTCTGTAGGGAGGGAAGATCATGACAAAACAGATATGAGCCTTTCAATACACCCCTGTTTATTCATGGTTAATTGAATGAATGGAAACATTTACACAAAAAGAACCACAGGATCATAGACTGTGTGACTACCTACTAGAAATGTCAGAGAGAGAATCTGTGGTTAAGGGAAGGGTGAGCCTAGATCACTTCAGAGGTCACTTCCAAATACAAAATTCTATGAATTGCACTCTCTTCATAACAGGCAAGGGTCATTTGTCAATTCTGTCTATGCATGCAGAAGGTAGAACTCATCCATTGCTCATGTGGCTACCTTGCTATGTGCCTTTAAAACATTTCATCTTAGTGGTTCAATAGAATAGTAATAGGTATTGTACAAAATGCAGATTTTAAAAAATTGATTAAAAACATAATCAATGTTTCATATAAAAAAGAAAATGCAAGTAACCTCTAAATTATTTGCCTTACTCTATATTCCATTTTATCACCTCTTACTTCTCAACTCTTAGCAATCAGGCTTCTGACCTCACCACTGAACTCAAACTGTTTTCTCTAAAGTTGTCCACAATCCCTTAATTGTCATTGGTTAAACTCTCCATATCCCTCATCTTTATTAACCTTTCTTCTGCATTTGACACTGTTGGCCACTCTCTATTCTTAGATATTCTTACTTCTCTGGGTTTTTGTGACTCTACCGTCCCTGATTCTCCTATTTGTTTAAGCTCATGCCTTTTGTGGTTTTTGTCCTTCATTCTCAAAGAGGACCATGACATCTGGACATGATATAACTTGCAGTTGACATGGAGTTTAGGATATAGAGGAATTGAGACTATTAAAGCTTAAATTGGCCAACTAGATATCAGGACAGACAAACCTAAGAAGTAAGGGGAAATAAAATTCTATAGCAGGAAAGTCAGTTAGGCATGGCTACTACCTGAGCTAGGAGACAAGCGATAACTCTAGAGGTCAGGAACATCATTCCTAAACAATAACCCTCCTTAACTCTCAGGAATGACAAGCTCCCAGCTTTCCCCACTCCACCCCCAAAAGGTACTTTCCATTTTCAGGTAGTCACCCCATCTATCCTCTATAAAAGTTTTTGCCTTCCCTCTAGAACAGAGGAGGAGAGTATTTCTAAGCCATCTCCTCCCCTTGAGGCTAAGTCTTCAACTTCCGTAGTGCCCCAGAAAGAACCATTTTAATTTTAATTGGACTTTGTGCTAGATCATAATTCTTTACAGAGAAATAACTAAGGACCACCACCACCTATTTCCCCCATGACACAGTGAATTGGATTTAAGTGAGGGAAGGCTGTGCATAGTCACCAACCTCACTCTCTCCTCCAGAGTCATATGGGTCCAGTGGCAAGACAGACAGACAGACAGACAGACACACACACACACATATACAAACTGGAAATGGCATTGGATGTTTAAGGCATTGTCACTTACAATTGCCCAGGGTCACAGAATTAGTAAGTGTCTGAGGTGAGATTTGAACTCAGGTCCTCCCAACTTCAGGGCCAGTGCTTTTTAACTGTGGGTATACCCCTAGGATCTGTCTTGGACCCTGGCTTCCTCTCTCCTTATCTAATCTCTTTTAGTGATCTTATCAGTTCTCATTGAGGCAGCTAGGTAGTAAAGTAGATAGAGTGCTGGGCCTGGAGTTAGAAAGACCTGAGTTTTAAATCCTTCTTCAGACACTTACTGGCTTTGTGACTCTGGGCAAGTCACTCAACCTCTGTTTGCTTCAGTTTCCTTAAATATATAATGGAGATAATAATAGCACTTACCTAGGATTGGTGTGAGGATCAAACAAAATGTCTTTTAAAACATTTTTTGAATTTTAATATTTTATTTTTCCCTAATTACATGTAAAAACAATTTTTAACCTTTGGGGTTTTTTTTTTATGATTTTAAGTTCTAAATTCTCTCTCACCCTCCCTTCCCTCCTCTCTCACTGGAAAGGCAAGTAATTTGATAAAGGTCATACATGTACAGTCATGAAAAACATATGAAATAGTATTTGTAAAGCATCTAGCATAGTACCTAGCACATAATGAGTGCTTAATAGATGCTTCCTTCCTTCCTTCATGGGTTTAATGATCATTTCTATGCAGATGACTTTAAGATTTCTATATTCAATCCTAGTCTCTTTCCAGAGTTTCAGTCATGTCCGAAATTACCTATTGAAAATTAAAAACTGGGGGCAGCTAGGTGTCGAAGTGGATAGAGCACTGTCCCTGGATTCAGGAGGACCTGAGTTCAAATCCAGCCTCAGACACTTGGCTTACTAGCTGTGTGACCCTGGCCAAGTCACTTAACCCTCATTACCCTGCCAAAAAGAAAAAAAGAGAAAAAAAAATTTGTGGTTCTATAAAGCTTTTGTTAAAAAAAAAGGAACTAAAATATATTTTAAAATCTTTTGGCAAAACTTGGAGTTATATAGAGGCATGAATAACAGGATCAAAGCAGCATGGCATAGTGGATAGAGGTCCTGCTTTGTAATTAGGATGATCCAGGTTCAAGTCCTGTCTATTACACATGTTAGCTATATGATCACGAGCAAATTTTTTAACCTCTCTGAGGCTCAGTTTATTTATTTATAAAATGAAAGGAATAGACGATCTGGCTTCTAAGGTTCCTTCCAACTCTAGATCTATGGTCCTATATAATCCTAGTTGCCAATCTGCATTGGTGGAGGGAATTTCTGTACTATGGAGAGAGTGTCCACTTTGGGAATTCCCTATAACCAGTGAAATCACAGGGCTGGACCACCCTCCTCATATTCCCTTTTCCTCCTTCCAAAAAACTAGAGAAATACAAAACAACCCCCACTCTCCCACTTTTGAAATGAGACAATGCATATACCCATCATCTTACCATTTCTCATCTTCCTTAGCCTGTATGTGAGTGGTTGTTTTAACATCTGGTTGACATCGGTGTCATTGCGAAACTTTTTTCTCTGGATTTCTTCAAACCATTCACCAGTCACTCCTTGGAGCCATCTAATATCTCTCTTTGTCTTCTGGAGTTTGCTGAAATGAAATAGAAGTATTCATGCGTTTGTTTAAGCAGTTTACACCCTTAGACCATCTGTCTCTAGAAAGTCATGCCCTGTTCAGTAAGTACATGCCTCTGTGCTGGGGGTAAAGTTTATTGAATATATCCATGATGTCAGCATTGTCTGTTACAACATCAGTCCCATTCAGATTATACTGTTTACCACTGACTGTGCATAGATTTCCACAGTGCTTCGGCTCTTATTCCAATACATACAACTGAAAGCCTGTTGGCTTTCCCAGCAATCAAACTGAATGTCAAGGAAATGAGGACAATCTTGGTTGAGCAATGGACTAACACCTAACCTAGTAATGACATTAAAGGGCAGACTCCCAGAAACTGGAAAATTCTAGTTCCAACTTGTCCCAGAAAAAAGCAAACATAATAGTAGCCATGAAAATAGGAGAGGTTATGCAAATACTCAGGGTGAGCTTTATGCCCAAATGAAGTTAATAAGATTTAGAATAGAATGGATTGTAGAAATTATCTAGTCCAACTTCATCCCCTTACAGATGAAGAAACTGAGGGCATAAGAGGTTAAGTGATTTACCCAAGGTGACACAGATTATTACTATTTCTATTATTGTTTTTATTCAGTCATTTTTAGTTGTGTCTGACTCTTTGTGACCCCATTTGGGGTTTTCTTGGCAAAGATACTTGAGTGGTTTGTCATTTCCTTCTCAGCTCATTTTACAAACGAGGAAACTGAGGTAAACAGGGTTAAGTGACTTGCTCAGGTTCATACAACTAATGTCTGAGGTCAGATTTGAACTCAGGAAGATGAGTCTTCCTAACTCCAGGCCTGGCACTCTATCCACTGAGCCACCTAACTGCCCATTACTATTACCATTATTACTATAATTACTAGCATAGCCAGGATTTGAGCCCAAGCCCAAGCATGTACCAGGCAAATCAAACCCCTACCACCATTGTGATCACTCTCTTCCGTCAGACTCTAATGAAAACAGCCCAGGATGCTGAATCCCCAAACCACAGTAATCACCATACTTCCAGCCTAGGGTCATCCTGGGAAACAGTCTCTGTGGATATACAGCCTGGCAAATGCTCCTGCATATGCTATAAGCCACATCTACTGAATACCTAGAAAAGAATGAACTTGCCATCCAAGTCCTTGTCATTATCAAATGTTTCAACATAAGAAAATGACATGATTTTATGAGCAGAAATGACATTAACAAAGCAGAATTCCCATCTGCTTTGCCTCAGCAACCCTAAGGACCATGGGGCCTTTCCATAGTCTGTTTGGACTTGTAACTGAAACCTTCCACGAGCACGTTATCTCTTCTGTTAGACCGAAAGCTCCCTGAGAGCAGGGACTGCTTTAACTTTTCTTTCCATATCCCCAGTGCAAAGGGCTTTGCATACAGCAAGTGCTAAATAAACTCTTCATTCTTTTTTGGGGGGGAGGGGCAATTGGGGTTAAGTGACTTGCCCAGGGTCACACAGCTAGTAAGTGTTAAGTGTCTGAGGCTGGATTTGAACTCAGGTCCTCCTGAATCCAGGGCCGGTGCTTTATCCACTGTGCCACCTAGCTGCCCCTAAACTCTTCATCCTTTCCTTGAAATCTTCTGATTTCAGATCCTGTGTTTTTTCTACAATGACATTGGATCAGCTGTGTGATTTTGAAGCAACATGGTACAGTGGAAAGACACCTGCAAGAGGATGAGGTTTCTGATGATGAGCCTTGGTTCTCACTCCTCTGCCCTGGTACCTCTCCGATTGTCAGGGTGGCATAAAGGACTCCTTCCAAAACCTCCACTTAAGGATGGTGCCCAGGCCAACCACCTCTTCTTTTCACTTCCCACCTAGTGCTCTCCTTTGGACTTCTTTGTCAAGCCCTTACACTGGCATTTTTCTCTTTCTCTTTTCAGCTTCCCTTAGTGTGTTGTCTACTCCCATTAAATTGTAAGCTCCTTGAGGACAGAGACTGTCTTTCTTTTTCATATTTGTCTTCCCACCCCTAGCACAGTGCCTGGAACATGCTAAATACTTAATAAATGTTTATTTTTGGACTGATTGATTAGTATTATTCACTGAGAGGTTAGTGACTTTTCCAGGGTCTCATAGCAAGTTTTTGTCTGAGGTTGAATATGTAAATATCAGCTATTTTTATGATTATTCCAGCTCTAAATCCCCAGTCCTGGTTCTAGAAGGATTGCATAGATAGGTCATTTGGCCAAAACTCTCACTCGGGTGCTGTAGTGTCTAAAATTCCATCACTGATGATTCACTCCTTAGGCTCAAATGTTGTCTTTTCCAATGTCCAGGTCTTCTTTGAAAATAACTTCTTGTCTGACATGTTGAGAAGGTTCAAACATTTAGTTAAATGCTTAACTTACTATGTAGTTTTAACAGAGCGATTTCCTTCCTGACAAGAGGGATCTGGGGTAGCCTAAGTGGACTTTGCAGAGCATAGCTCCTTGAATGATCACAGGACAAGGGGGCAGCAAAGAGTGTCGGGGGAACATGAAAAACCAATTGTGTCTGCAGTGACTCCAGTTCTGCAAGTGCTCATTATAAAACAAACACGCTGGATTTGTGTCATGTGGTTGTTTGGGGGAAGCCTGTCTGATGATTCAGCAGCCATTTACCCTTATTTTTAAGTGTTTTATGCCCTCACAAGGTGGGGTGGGGATAGGAACGATATATCATAAGTGAGTGGCATGGGCAAAGGGTGGGTTTGTAAGGTTTCCTCTTCTAGCCATGATACTGAGCTAATCGAGCCACAGCATAAAGTTATTGGGCAAAGAACCAGAGGTCATCTAGTCTAGACTTGCCAATCCTGGATGGCAATTTAAAAAAATCCATTAGGTTGCAAATAGTCTATTTTGCCTACAAAATATGTTTGACCCTGCCCACATTTACTAGTGCCTCTACCCAGCTGACACCTAGCTATCTTACTCCTCAACTATGTCTCATAACAGTCAATCACAAGCATTTGTTAAATGCTTACCATGTACAAAGCACCTCGATGAGCAACTGAATGTACAAACCCTCCCCTGCCAATCATTGTTGCCCTCAAGGAATTTTCATTCTAATGGAGAAGCAAAATGTACGTATTTATGTACATATTCATGTGTGCAGATAGGTATATACATATACATCTACATTTATATTTGATACTAGAGGTACACCCATGTGTATATGTATATATATATATATATATATATATATATATATATATATATATATGCATGTGTGTGCACATATGTGTGTCTTGAGAGAGAGAAACAAAGATACACAGACAGAAAGTAGATCCAGACAAAAGTGCAGAAGATGGGAAGGAAGCCATGGGATTCTAAGAGGCAGAGGTGAGGAAGGAGAGCATTCCAGGCAGGAAGGACAGTCAGTGAAAAGCATGGAGGTGGGAGATGGGTGAAGTGTCTTTTCTGACAAATAGCTAGTAGGCTAGTATGTCTGGACCATAGAATGTATGGAGAGGAGGAATAGTTAATAAGTAATGGTATAGGGGGCAGCTAGACGGCACAGTATATAGAGCACTGGCCCTGGATTCAGGAGGATCTGAGTTCAAATCCGGCCTCAGACACTTGACACTTCCTAGCTGTGTGACCTTGGGCAAGTCACTTAACCCTCATTGCCCAACCAACCCCCCCCCAAATAAGTAATGTATAATAGGAAGGGGCTAGGCTATAAATGCCCGAGCTTTAAATATCAAACTGATGAATTTATATTTGATACTACAGGCAATAATAGGTTTCAAAGTAAAGGACAACCTGCATCTGCCTTTAGCCAATAGAGGTAATTCCCAAGTTACAAATGTAATAATAGATGAAATTTTCATAATAATTTAGAATGTGCAAAGTATTTTACGTATTTTGTCTCTCTTGAGCCTTACAACAATTCTGTGATAATCTGTATTATACCTATTTCTAAGAAGAAATAGTTCTGGGGCAGCTAGGTGGCGCAGTGGATAGAGCACCGGCCCTGGAGTCAGGAGGACCTGAGTTCAAATCCGGCCTCGGACACTTAACACTTACTGGCTGTGTGACCCTGGGCAAGTCACTTAACCCCAATTGCCTCACTTAAAAAAAAAAAAGTAAAAAAAAAAAAAAAAAAAAAAAATAAATAGTTCCAGAAGGGTTAAGTGATTTGCCTGGTGTGATACAGTGTCAGGTAGGATTTAAGTCTTCACACTGCCTTCTAATATGTATAGGTGCACACCATCCCCTCCATTCCTTTCCCATTGCTTTTTTGTGGCTCTTCATTCTGGAGGACAGCAACACTGGTAACTGTCTCACACAAGATCTCTTCCCTATCATCTTGTACAAGTCCCCTTTCCTCTGTCAAAAACAAAACAAAACAAAACATTATCCTTGTTCCACTCCCAGATTCATACCATTTAACCTCTTCTTTATTTCTTCCAACTCTTCTTCCACTCTCTTTGGGAAAATCTCTCCCTCCTTCTCCCTATCTGTCTGTCTCCATGTGTGTTTATTCTTTCTGTGTTCCAAAAAATAACCTTGATCATGGTTAAGTGGAAGAATGAATTTATTTCTTAAAGTAAGAAATCCACTTGTTAGAGGTATGCCATTCTCAAGGAACAGGAGAATTCTCAAGTAAAATTAGAGAGTAATCAGCCTCTAAAGCCCTTGAAAGCATCTAGAACTCCCTTGCAGAATCTACATAAAAGCTTCCCCCTCCCATCCTCATCCTCCTCTAGCTAAACTTGGTTTTTTTTGTGAACCAGTATTTGAGATAGTTTTTACATAAAACTCTTATTCCATTATATTGTTTTAATGTTTTACCTCATTTCTAGCATGACATTGACATTTTAAAAATTATTTTTCACTGCATATATTCAGTATTATTATGACATTGTGGGTTAAATGAATGAATGAATGAATGCAAAAATACTATGCCAAGCATGATGCCAATGCAAAAGCAAGACAGGTACCTGTACTCAGGTGCTTACATTCCAATAGTGGGAGACAACCAACACCTATTGGGTTCATCAGGAAATCTCCATTTACAGCCGTAGAAATGTATTCTAAATTTAAACAGCTAACATACAAGCCAGCATTTGGAACACAGCCTCTTTACGAGTTGGGGCCCAGTTTGGTATTTAATAAATATTTCTGTGGTGGCAGTTGTAGAATATTCTTTTATTTGGTGCTTTTTAGCATCAGTACAGGATAAAAAAAAATCATTTACAACTACTCTTACAAAAGCTAACTCAACAACCCTTTCTATCATCATAAAGGATGATGATAGAAGAGGGTTTTGAGTTAACATTTCAAAAAAGTCCTCCAGATTCATTAAAGAAAAAGATTAATAATAATGTGTGTGTGTGGTGGTGGTGGTGGTGGGGTGGGGGGGATTCTGAGCTTGTGATTTCATTGCTCTAGGGAACTCCCAGTATGGAAACTTCTACCTGTGCAGAACAGCAACTCACTGCCTGAGGCATTGAGAAATCACATGATTCGTGCAATGTAACAGAGCCAGAAAATGTCAGAGGCAAGACTTGAACCCAGCTTTTCCTGACTCCAAGTCAGGCTCTAAGCCATTTCATCACAATGTTGCTTTTGGGTACTCTGGTTCAAGTAAATTTCTAGGTCAAATGACTACATCTAGGTCTCCATGATATATATTAGAAAGTTACTATTTAACTTTGAGAGAGAATCCACTGAGAGAATTCATAGGAAAGAAATATAGAAAGCCAGGAGGATAGCCCAAGAGAAGCAAATTCAAATCAAAATTTAATTTCAGTCCCCGGTAGACTTAAAACAAAGTGAAAACTACAAGTTCATTGTTGAAAGGAATTCTTAATGTTGAAACTCCCATCATCAAGGAAGATCAACACTTGCTCTGCAATTTACAGTCTTAGAGGGTTGTGTGGGGATGCTGAAAAACTGAGTCCCCTGGGCATCTCAAATTCAGTGTATCCAAGGCAGTGTTCATCTTTCTTCCAAAACAGAGTCCTCGGGGAAGCTATGTGGCACAGTGGATAGAGCACTGGCCCTGGATTCAGGAGGACCTGAGTTCAAACCCGACCTCACACACTTGACACTTACTAGCTGTGTGACCCTGGGCAAATCACTTAACCCCAATTGCCTCACCAAAACAAAATGAAACAAAAAAACAGTCCTCTTCTAGACTTTCCTCTTCCTATCTCTCACCATCCTTCTAACCTCCCAGGCTCTCAGATTCTCATCCTTAGTGTGATCCTTGATGCTTCACTCTTTTTTTTGGCGGGGGGTGGGGGGGGTGGGGGGGGCAGGGCAATGAGGGTTAAATGACTTGCCCAGGGTCACACAGCTTGTAAATGTCAAGTGTCTGTGGATAAAGTCGGTGCTTTACCTACTGCACCACCTAGCTGCCCCTGATTCTTCATTCTTAATCACTCCACATATTCAACAAGCTGCCAGCTCTGTCTCCACAACATCTCTGATAGATAGATGATAGATACATAGATACATAGATAGATGATAGATAGAGATAGCGATAGAGATGTGTGTGTATGTGTGTTTCCTCCTCTCTACTTGCACAACTGCCATCCAAAGTCAACACCTCATCATATCTCATTGCATTAATAGCCTCCCATTGGTCTCTGTAGCTTGAGCTACATCCTCCAAAGAGCCACCAAAGAACCTTTCCCAAAACATAAATCCAATTTTGTCACCTCCCCCCATCCATATCAATAAGTTCCATTGGTTCCCTACTGCCTCTAGGATAGAGCATTAACTTCCCTGTTTGGCATTTAAAGTTTTTTACAACTTGACCCCTTCCTACCTTCCTAGTTTTTTTTTTTAAATAAATTACTCACTTCTGCATATTCTTTCATCCAATCATCCATCTCGGTGACTTTGCACTGGCTCCATCACATGTCTGGAATACATTCTATTCTCCCTTCTTTCTCTCGAATCCCTGTTTGCCATAAAGACTCAGCTCAAGTCTCACCTTCAAATGAAGCTTTTCCTGACCTTTCTCCAAGCCACTAGTGTGCTTCCTCTCCAAACCACCCTGTATTTATTGAGTGTATACTTATATATGGACATGTGCTCCCTGTGTGTATGCTTATATAGGGGCATATGTTCCCTGTGTATATGCTTACATATGACCATTATCTTCTCTGTTAGAATTCAAACTACTTGAGTGTAGGTACATCTGTCTTTTTATCCCCAGTGCTCGGCATAATACCTATCTCATAATTCTAGGGAATGGACCTGTGTTTGGATTGGTATAGGGAACTCCCAGGAGAAGAAACTCCTTTGACATTGCCATCTGACACCTTTCTGGAAACTTTTAGCCTTAGACAGTTAGTTAACTTAGAGTTTAATGACTTACCCAGGATCACACAAGCCAGATGTACCAATGGTGAAATTTGAACCTAGGATCTCCTGGTTTCCAGGACAGCTATCTATTTATTATGTCATATTACCTTATTAAATGCTAGTGGATTAATTAATTGAGATGACTTGTCCAGGGTTATATAGCCTATAAGTATCAGAAATGAGATGCAAAACTAAGTCCCATTCCCTCTTACCTGGCACATGGTGAGTACTTAATATAAATGCTTGATTCGGTGAGTATTTATCACACACTATAAGCTCGGCAACATTACAAAGGAGGTAAGAGACTACATTGAGGAAGACTGCATTTTCCATGCAAAAGGGGACTTTCATTTCAAGAAATTCTGTGGACAGAATCTAGTGAAGTCATGTAATTTTGAAGACATGAGTTTCTCTCTGGAACTGAGGGATATAATTGTAGCCCAGAAAGAAAGGATTTTGCTTTCCCAGGTGAATAGGGTAGCAAAGGAAAATAGTTTTGGTCTTTACTTAAGTAATTTAGAAGTTTGTTACTCCAAGATTCCCTTAGATTTGAAAAAACATACATAGTTTGTACACTTTCAACAATTGACATAGCTCGTTGGCTTAACAGAATGCATTGACTATGATAAATCAGTCATTTTCTTTCAATAGCATAAAACTACCTTAAAACATCACAGCAGCTAAGTCATCAACTCCAGGTAGAATGAGAGCTATGAATATAAAATAGGGATGCAGTGATGTGTGCTGTGTCTCAATTAGACTGTAAAATATGATGAATGTTGACTTAGCTCACACAATAAGATAAAAGCTAGATGGCACAGTGAATAGAGTACTATTCCTGGAGTCAGGAAGATTCATCTTCCTGAGTTAAAATCTGGCCTCAGACACTTAGTATCTGTGTGACCCTGGGAAAGTCATGTAACCCTTTTTGCCTCAGTTTCTTCATCTGTAAAATAACCCAGAGAAGGAAATGGCAAACCACTCCAGTATCTTTGCCAAGACAGCTTCAAATGGGGTCACGAAGAATTGGATACAACTGAAAATGACTCAACAATAATAAGTAAAGGGAATAGAAATTAAGAGGACTCTTCAGATTCTACATAAAAAGTAGCCTTTTAGAAAGGAGTAGGGTACCAGGTGTGGTTGCCCATACCTGCTACTGGGGACGCTAAGATCTGGTGGGTCTCAGGCTAAGGATTTTTGAGATTCAGCAGTCCATTCCAGATTCTATTATGGTGTCTTTCTCTGGTGATCCCCTGGGTATGGGGGCCACTAGATTTCCAAAGGAGGGATAACTGGCCTATTTTGAAAAATGGAGCAAGTTAAAGATTCTATGGCAATTAGAGTAGGACTGGGTCTGTGACTAGTCCCCAAACATGTGTGTGTGTGTGTGTGTGTGTGTGTATGTGAGGGGGGGGATAGGAAAGGAGAAGGGTAGGAAGGGTAGGGAAGGAGAGGAGAGGAGAGAGATTGGGAAGGAGAAAGGGAGAAAAGAAAGAAGGGGAAGGAAACAAAGGAAGAAAAGAATGGAAGAAAGAAAATAAGGGAAAGAATAATTGTGTATTTGAATGTAAGAGATCTACCATGCAAATTTCATTTGATACATAAATTCTGACAAGAAATTGGGGCAGCTCGGTGGTGCAGTGGATAGAGTGCTGGTCCTGGAATCAGGAGGACCTGAGTTCAAATCTGGCCTTAGACACTTGACATTTACTAGCTGTGTGAGGCTGGTCAAGTCATTTAACCCCAATTGCCTTAAACATCCAGGGCTATCTTCAGTCAGCCTGATGTATATCCAGCCCACTGGACCCAGTAGGTTCTGGAGGAGAGTGAGGCTGGTGACTTTGCACAGCCCTCCCTCACTTAAAACCAATTCATTGCATGTCATGACATCACCTCCCAACGTCAGGGTCCTCTTTGAGAATGAAGGACAAACAACAACAGGAAAAGGCAGTAGGGAGACCTTTCATGGAACGTAGGACCATAGATCTAAATCTGAAAGGGACCTGAAAGGTCATCTTGTCCATTCTCCCATTTTACAAATGAAGAAACCAAGGCCCAAGGAGGTTAAGTGATTTGCCCAAGACGTCAAGCAGGACATATTCTGGTACTATTATGCCATAATGGTGCTAATAAACAGTTGCTCTGAAAATCTGCCACAGGCACACCCCCATCTAATGTTGACCTTGCCAATATTGTTTTGCAATGATGTCATTAATATATTATTACCAAACCCATAATAATGTTATGCGTCCTCACTCTAACAGAATTCAACTCACTGAGGTAAGATTATATAGCAAAAGTCTAAGCTAGCTCTTGAGATCCAGTGGCCCAAGGATAAGCCTGTTTACTTTTGTAATATTGCTACTTGCTTGTGCACAAATCTTGTTCTTATAGATCCAACTGCACTCTGGAATGCTGTTTCACTTATGAGGTTTTTTTCTGGAACCAGTTAACAATGTCAGGCAAAGTATGTCTGCTGAATCTCATTCTGATACTGATGTTTAACCTGGGTCAGGGAATTTTTCATTTAAGTATGCGGGACCATCACATTCCAATCAAGGTCACCTGTAATAGAAAAACTACATTTTCTATGTACTTTTGTTTGTTTTGTTTTTAGTGAGGCAATTGGGGTTAAGTGACTTGCCCAGGGTCACACAGCTAGTAAGTGTTAAATGTCTGAGGCCGGATTTGAACTCAGGTACTCCTGACTCCAGGGCCGGTGCTCTATCCACTGTGCCACCTAGCTGCCCCCTGCTATGTACTTTTTACTCAATTGCTGTTTAATACAAATAATATGAAACCATCTGTATCATCCTTGGAAGCCTTTGCACTCTGTTATAATAATGGCTTTTATTTATATCATATCACTCTCTGGATTGCCTTTGGGACATTATTTTAATGTTATTTTAATGACTTCAGTTTTCTTATGCCTGAAACAAAGGCCAATAATTTAAGTACCAAAGTTCTTCTTGTGATGTGATGTGACTGCATTCAACAAAACAGAAGTTGGGCCTAACCTAAAGGGCAGCAGAGAAGAGTGTAGTGGGCATGACCAGGCTGCAATGATTATAAATGAGTAGCTGTATATTAGGAATAGCTAAAGGACATTATCAGAGAAATATGTAGTCAGAAAAGAAGCTGGATTGATACATAGCAAGAACCAAGCATAACTGATGGAGAACCTGCATGTTCTGGGTAACCACAGAGCTGCATCAATTGGACCAGAGGCCACCAGGAAGTGTCCTCCTGGGAAGTGTAGCTTGAGCCCTAGCACTACCCCCACCCAAGGACAATCAAGTCCTGGAGACAACTCTGTACTAGTCTAACTTGTGTGGTGCAGTGAGGGGGAATCCTGGTAGACAGTGGTCCTATCATAAATTGCCATTTATAAGGCATTGAAGGTTTCCAAAGAACTTTACAGTTGAGGGGAAAGTGATTTGCTCACGGTTTTAATAATGACTTAAACGGAAATTAAACCCCCAAATTCTAGACACCCAGTCTTGTACTCTTTTCTTCTATATCATGTTTCTTCCTATTGTTCCATTGCCTGTTGGTCAACTCCTGGCTGACTATAGAACTGGTATTCCAAAACGTTGATTTCCACCAACATTCTTATGGAAATATATTTGCTCATGGCATTAAAAGCATACCATTGCAGTGCAAATATGATTGAGGAAGGGTTTTTTCATTAGGCATCTGTAAAAATTCTCATTTCAAGCAAGAATAAATTTTAAATTACAGCTCCTATTCTCAATGTTAATGAAGAAATCCCAAATATTTTCTCACTAGTCTCCATTTTACTAGTTATTTGTATCCAAAGCCTCAATTGCTCTTACTGCCATTTTGGTTTTACCTTTTAACCTTTCCCGTGAGATCTTTCCAACTTTCTCTTTAATCTTCTGTTTCCTAGGTGATCCTTTTTCTTTCCTTTCATTAACTTTCTATCAGTTCTTGATCTCATCTCACTGTGCCCTTTCATGATCTGTCAAAACCAGTGCTTTATTTCTCCATGCAAGTGTCCTGATTCCTATTAATTCTCTACCCTTGGCACCAAGCTTTACTTCTTGGCAACTCTTCTAAGGCCCTCTATTCCCTTCTAGGTGTATATGTTCAGTTTTCATTGCCTATATAAATGAATTATTCAATAATACTCAACTTTTTAAAATGGATCAGCAATTTATATTATATAATAGTGAAGCAACATCAAAATCTCTTTCCTCACTTTCTCCCTCCCCTTCCACACCAAATACCTATTTGCTTTCTATTGTTCAACAAACATCATACATAGCAAGTCACAAGTGGCATGCATCGGATGGGAGTTTTTCTTCCTGACCTTAATTTCATTAGTGTAAAAAAAAAAAACTCCCATTGAACTCTCTAGAACTTACAGAGTTTTAGAGAATAGACTGAGGACACTGAGAAGTTAGTTAAGTGACTTGTCCAGGTTCACATAGATAATATGTGTGAGAACTCAGTCTTTCTATTTCTAAGGCTAGTGCTATCCTCTACCTATACCATGCTGACACTAGAGGGAATTAGATGCCTGAAATAGAACTTTAAGTATTTAATACCATGAGGAAGATTGAATTAATAAATTCATAAATCAAGTCAAAGACTTCCCAGGAATTTGAAGTAAAAAAATAAGACTTAACAACTGAAGTGGATGGTCCCCCTTGGTTTTCCTGTTCTAGAAGGATGCTATTTCTAAGCACTAACCTTACATTCACCCTCATTTCACTAGAGAAGGGAGATTCTAGGAATGTACCTCCCCAGGACAGAGCATGAATGGAGAAGAATGGTTCTTTTCCTTTATTGACTCTTTGCAACTGAGGACTCAATATCTCACTGTGCTGAGCTGCTCTGAAAAGACTGCTACTAGAGAACATCTACTACTGACAGCATCAGAGGCCTCTTTCCTGAATCAGCCTGTATTCAAAACATTTGGTGGGGCTGAGCTGAAGGGAAATCAGCAGTGCATTCAAAGTGTGTCCTTAAAAAAATAATGGGGCAGCTAGGTGGCGCAATGGATAAAGCACCAGCTCTGGATTCAGGAGGACCTGAGTTCAAATCCAGCCTCAGACACTTGACACTTACTAGCTGTGTGACCCTGGGCAAGTCACTTAACCCCCATTGCCCCGCAAAAAAAATAAATAATGAAAGCTACACCTCACTGAGGGGCAAAAAGATAGTTGGCTTTAGAGAAACATTCTTAGGAGCCTGTGGAGTATCCTGAAAAGGTTAAAAGAAAAAAATAGTACCAACTTAAATGAATTGAGATAATGTGGCTCATTTAAATTCCCTGGGATTTTGAGACCCGGATCTCCTTGGGTGAGGTTAAGAATATGCATCTTTGGGGGCAGCTAGGTGGAACAGTGGATAAAGCACCAACCCTGGATTCAGGAGGAACTCAGTTCAAATTTGGCCTCAGACACTAGCTTTGTGACCCTGGGCAAGTCACTCAACCCTCATTGCCCTGCAAAAATAAAAAGGAAGGTGCATCTTTAAAAAAATTGCTGAGACCTTTCCTCTCCCTCCCTACCCAGGAGATTTCTTGTTCAGTGTTTTACAATAAGAAAAAAAGCTATCTCCTAAAGGGAATAAAGTAGAGAGGATTATTGTTTTGGGTGGTTCTACAAGATAACTCCCCCCAACTCTGACATTCTGAGATTTATTATTCTTTAATAAAGATGGTGAAAACTTTTAAGATCATGCCGTCCTCTAAGGCTCAGTTGAAGGCAAAAGGGATGTTCAGCTTGGAAAAGAGAGGACTTAGGGGGGAAATGATACTTGTCTTCAACTGCAGAGAATTAGACTCTTTCTGCTTGGCCCCAGAGGGGTAAAAGTAGGAGCAGTGGCTAGAAGAGGCACTTATCTTGAGGGAATACTCCCCTTTCAACAAGTTATGTGGTGCTGGGCAACAAGCCAATGAAACAAACATCTATTTCATGCATCACTCTTGACTTTTATTAATAAGAATGCTTAGCATATTTTTCATCTTTGAGGTACTAATTACTAATCCTCATAACTGATCTTGCAAGGAAAGTCTGTGTTCTTTCTCTTATTTTTCACAAGTAAAAAGGCTCAGTGGGCCAAGTTAAATTCCTAGAATATGATCAGTAATCTGAAAAATTGCTCTTTTGGGGATGAGCTCTTTGAGATCTAGAAAGCTCAGGTATAATAGGCTGCTTCTGTTCTAAGAACTCCCTATCCCCCTTTTTCTGGAATCCTCCACGTGCAGAATCATCCATATTTGAAACTTCTGGGGTGTTGTTCTCAGTTGGCCTTGTGAGCATTCCCCGTCTGAGACATCAGAGATGGGAAACCAATGAGCCAGACCTGAATGAGGCAGCTGAAACTCCCTAGACAACCCCTGGCCCCTGGGACTGAGTTGCTGAGTTGCTTTACATAAGACAAAACCCAGCATCAGTTCATACATCAAACAAGGAATAGAGATGACGTCTTGGTGCATCCTGGGTTTTCTGTGGCCAAGGAGCAACCAAATCATCGACTCCCTTCTGCCTCCTGCTGTGGCCTGAAGATCATCACCTCAAGGCCCAGGCTGCACCTCTAATGATTGCGACCTCTATCTGTCCTTTGCCTTAAACTTCTTTTCCCTTGCCCCTGCCCTCAAACCCTGGGTCTCTCCAGTTAGGCTTTAAGTCTTCCTTTACATGAATTATATTAGACTCGTAATAAAAGTTTCTGGCTTTTAGCATCCCTCTCCAGTCTGTCTCTTCAGTGAAAAGCCTCTGAGTCCCAAAGCAGCTACAACTGGCTGAGACACAGTCGATTGGAACAGATTCCATAATTGTTTACCATCCTATGTCTGGAACACAAGGTTATCCTGGTCTTCCTTCTCATCCCTTAATGATAATTCACATTTATCTTTTCTTTGGTACAGTGGAAAGACAACACTAATAGTATTTTTCTATTGGTTTAAGGTTTGTAAAGCACTTTACATGTTTTGTCTCATTTGATCCTTACCACAGTCCTGGGAGGTAGGTCTATTATTATCCCCATTTCACAGATGAGGAAACTGGGGCACCCTGAGGTGAAGTGACTTGCACAGGGTCACACAACTAGTAAGTGTCTGAATCTGGATTTGAACTCAGGCCTTCCTGTCTCTTGGTGTTGACACATGACATTGGGCAAGTCACTTAATCTGCCCAGGCCTCAATTTTCTACATTTGTAAAATGAAGGGGAGGGGCAGCTAGGTGTTGAAGTGGATAGAACACTGGCCCTGGAGTCAGGAGGACCTGAGTTCAAATCTGGCCTCAGACACTTAACACTTACTAGCTGTGTGATCCTGGGCAAGTCACTTAACCCCAATTGCCTCACACAAAAAATAATGAAGGGGCTGGACTAGATAGCATCTAAGGTCCCCTCTAGCTCTAGACCTCTGGTCTTGTGATGATATATTACATGCAAACTATATAACCAACTATTCCCCAATCTCCCACCCCTAAGCATGAGCACAAGTCATCCTCCATGCTTAGAATTCACTAGATCTATATCTTGATATCCTCTTATTTAGGGCTCAATTCAGGTACCACTCCCTCTTTGAAGAGTTCTCCAATCCCTCAAGCTAAAAGTCATCTCTAACTCCAATTTCCTTAGAGTATTTTTGCTTGCATCTCTCCTTTGCTCTTAGTGGGTTCTACCATATACCACACTTATCTGTCTACTTTTCTTATCCCTCCTATTAAACTCTAAATCCCTTAAGGGCAGGGACTATGTCATTTTTCATCTTTGACTTTCCTGTGGCTAGGCCTGTATTTTCATGTAATAAGTTCTTTTCCATTTCCATTCATTCATTCATTAATGAAAAATAGGCTCTTCATAAAAATCAGTGGAGTTGGGTTAAATTGAAAGTCTTTGGATCATGAAGAGAAAGTTCTTCAATGATCCCTTGAATATGTCCTCCCCAATCATGCTATGGTGATCTACATGCAATGCTACAGAGTCCAAGACATGTAGTAATATGAACCTTGTCTCAACCTTTAAGGAAGCTGATGGTGCAATCTAAGCCACCACAAAAAACCCTACATTCTACAGAATTTCTGCTGAGATAGCTAAATCAGGAAGACAGGGACTGCTCAGACAATCTATACATGAAAAGTGCTGAGGAAATGCTTGATGATTTCACTGGTTGCACCACCAGGAGCATCCTTCCCTGTGGGCTGGTCAGGACGGGGACTGATTTCAGAAATCTATCATCATTTAGTGCAGGCCACTCTGCGGGTAAACCCATGAGATACACAGAGTGAGTTGGATCTGTTCTGAGCCACTCCATGGAAATTGCTGAAGATTCCACTTCATTAAATATTATTTAAGTCCTTGTGCTAAGTACTGATGATAATAATAAGCTAAAGGTTTGATCTCAAAACTCTGGTAACTTATAATTTAAGGAAAAGATGCAAATATCTTAAAATCTCTTTCATTCTCATATTCTTCATAACTCACATGTACATGAAAGAATTTAGTTATAGAGTCCATTTTCTATTATCCACGTGTGTATTATCCATTCAGTGAATTATCTCTGGCACATTTTAAATTCCTAGTGGATGTTCCTCAGTCATGTACAATGTTTCAAGATTGTCTTCTCTTTTTTTGCAAAAAAAAAAAATTGTCTTCTATTGATATCACTTGGCATATATAAAGGAAATACAAACTAATTTTTTTTTCTTTTTCTTTCTTTTTTTTTTTAAGTGAGGCAATTGGGGTTAAGTGACTTGCCCAGGGTCACACAGCTAGTAAGTGTGTCAAGTGTCTGAGGCCGGATTTGAACTCAGGTACTCCTGACTCCAGGGCCTGTGCTCTATCCACTGCACCACCTAGCTGCCCCAAAATGCAAACTAATTTAACAATATATGGATAACTTAAAAAAAAATCACATCATAAAATCCAATAATTGGAATGCAATCAAATATGTATAGCCTTACATTATAAATAGTATAAATCAATCAATCCAGAATTTACTGCATATACAACCTCACTATGATTCATCTTTATAGGCCGATCACACATTACTCCCACTCTTCCACTTCATGTTCAGCGAAACTCATTTCCTTACCTTTCCCTGTGTATGACATTTTATGCCCTACCCCTGGGCATTGCACAGCCATGCCTGGAATGCTCTCCCTGGCTTAACTTCTATCTTTTGGAGCCCTTAGCTACCTTCAAGGCTCATCTGAGGTACCATCTCCAACAAGAGGTTTTTCTTAGTTCTCCAAGTTGTTAGTGTACCCCACATCTCATCCCTCTGAAACTACTTGATGTTTTTTAAATTTACTACTCCGTGTTTTTGAGACAGAATATAAGCTCTTTGAGGGAAGGGACCATTTCACTTCTGTCTTTGTATTCCTAGCACCTGGGACAGTGCCTGGTACAAAATGGCTTTTGTTCAATAAATTGAATGTGTACTACATACTCAATACTATAGTAGTTGCTGTGAAGATCCAGAAAGAGGTTAAGACATGGACCCTACCTTTGAGGAAACTAGTGATATGGGGGGAAATGGGGCTGGATCAGGGGTGGGGTTCTTAGGAATTCCTCTTTAAAGAATTACACCCTCTTGCACACAAAAGTAGTTAGAATAAGGTGGTAGTTTATTTAGGGGAAGGGAAGGGTGGGGGGAGGGAAACTATGAAAGAAATCCTTGGACTTTTTATGGGGAGACAGGCACAAAGCACATGGCTCAGAGGTACCAAATCTCCTCGAACAGGAGACTGGAAGGTACTTTTATAGAGGACTGATGGTGGACCATCTGCCCGTGAAAAGTTCCTTTAGTGAGGGAGGACCATCCCCCACTGGTGGTAGCTGGGGGAATTGGGTGAGGAGTGGAGTACCATCCCCCACTGGTAGTGACTAGAGGAATTGGGTGAGGGGTGGCTACAGATCCCTCTTCAGGACACAGAGACCGCAGCCACACCCAAATTTATCTCCCCAGGGTAAGGGAGACCAGAATGAAGGGTAGGAATCCGAAGCTAGCTCAGTCCGATTTGGTTCAGTTTATCTCTCTAGGCGTTATCTGTTCTCTGGTTTAGTTTCTCAAGGAGAAGGTTCCTTGATGTGCCCCAGAGAACTTCTGGGGTGCTCTGCACCCCATGACACTAGCATTGAATCAGTAAATACAAGGAAGAGTTGACAAGGGCTAATTTGTGCTGCATTGCATCTACATGCTGGAGGTGTTCTCAGAGGCTGGAAGTCAGTGAGGGTTGGAAGTAAGCAGGAAAGTAAGCTTCAGCCCAAGTTTGGTTTTGGATATGTTGAACTTGAGGTGATGGCAGTATATCATGGGTATTTCATAGTTGATGTGAGACTTGGTTAATCAGGTGGGATCTCCTAAATCTCACTCAGTAAACACAGAGAGAGGAATTTGTACATTTCTTTTGTTCAGTGGACAAATAGAAATTTTTGACTTTTGAAAGGCTTTTGGAGCCATTGTATCCAGAACCAGTGATATTCTTGGGAAAGGGGGATAAAGAGAAGTTTCACTGACTAGGTCAAGGTGGGATTAGTATTGTCAATGAAAACTCATTGTTTTGGATTAGGCACTGCCCTTATTCACATGCTTCCTGTTCTTTCCAAAGCCACTTTCACAAAACACACTTTTCAAAGGAGGAGGACTGACTTTAAACAATTATAAACTTGTTTATCACATATTAACTTTCTGTCTAAACTGGTTTTGCTCCATCTGTTGGCCTCTTGTCGATGCAACACCACCCACCTTATTCTAACATATTCTACTATCTTATTCCTTTATTTTGTTTTGAATATTCCTTTGTATTTTTATAATTGGGCAAAATTTATTTCATAAGACCGAGTTACAGTTTAGTGGGTCCCTGATTCCACTAGCAGCATCTTGTATTCATGTAGCATTGTCTCATCCAGAAAACCTTAATAGGCTACAGTATGTTCTTTTGTAATAGCTATGTCTCAAGTCAATATATGCTTCCAAAGAATTACATCTTTTGTTCTGTAATAAAAAATCTGTGCCTGGGATTAAATGAAATAAATGTGTCTTCCAGAATGAACCAGGTATCTTTTTTTCTACAAACATCAGCATTTATATAATTTTAAAAAAATGATTTCATTTCTTTCCTACCTCATTCCTTTTTTTTTTTCCTTTTCAGCATTTTCTTCATTTTAACTCTTATGTTTGGACATCTATGCTCTTCTATCTTTATCTCAATGGTAATAATAACTGACATTTATGAATGCATTAGAATTGGCTAAGAACCTTACATATATTTAAGGTTCATTTCAAATATAAGGTTAATTTGAACTTTATAATAACCTGTTTAGGTAGGTACTACAGATACTATTGTTCTCATTTTACGGCTCAGAGGGGTTGAGTTATTTGCCCGTGGTTATGTAGCTAATAAATAACACAGGTAAGATTGGAGCACAGCTCTCACTGACTAGGGTTCTATCTACTACACCATGCTGTCAACTTAGATACCCCATAACAAGGAATTCTGGGCAAATTCAGTAGAGAACTAGGGGTAGGAGGTGGGGGTGAATTGGAGAGTCTGTTTAAGTCAGGTGTTGTCACACAGAGAAGAGACATCCTATTTCCATGAGAGATTGGATGCAGCTCCTCTAGCTTCACTGACTCTCCAAGTTCTGTGCTACTTCGCAAGCAGGGGAAAGGCAGTGGGAGAAGGGGGTGTCTGAAAGAGGAGCAGAACCTTTGTGGGTGGGGTATCGTGCAACATAGGGTAGATAGGCTGGAGGACCCCTACAAGAAAGAAGCATGTTCCCTCCAAATGTAAGCACTCTGGGACAGAGCCCTGATTACCCACCCCTAGTTAGGATTTTGCCTCCCAATAACAAACCTAATGTGAAAAGATTATTTCCCGTGATGCATTAAATCACCAAGTATCACAAAACAATTGCTTAAGATTCTTAGAGAAAAGTAAATTATGATACAGTATATGTTATATGCATTATAATATGACCTTGAAATCATTATGTATCTAAAGTGAGTAACTCATTTATTTGAAATTACACACTTTAAAAAATTCTTGGTACCCTGAGAATATGTTTAGAATCATTATAGGCAATATAGATTGCCTCTAGACAGTGAATCTTTTTCTCTAGAATGAAAAGCAAAGCTAGATGCCTCTGAACATGGGAAATCTTTCATGAAATAGAACTGGAAAGTTCTGCTTATGGAGCAGGTTGGCATGTGAACAGTGTTTTGGGAAAACAGTGACCTTCAAGTGAAAGCCTCTCATCCATTCATTTATGTTTTCTTTAAAAAAAAAACCAAAAAACAAAACAACTTCTTTTTTTTACATTTTTTCCAATTCACAAGCATTTATTTTCTTTCTTTCTAACCTCCCTCCTGCTGGAAAAGAAAGAAAAAGAAAGCCCTTGTAACAAATATGCAGTCAAGCAAAACTCATCTATTCAGTTATTGATTATTCTATTTCCTCTCCCCCTTTTGATAATTATTCTACCTCCTCCTGCCCCCACCCCAAACCCATTTTCCTTTGCACAAGTATTGGCTTTCCTTCACACAGGGCTAGGTGAAAAAGAATGTTGCATTCCTTTCCTTTCCTTTGTCATTCTGATTCCTCCATTCTGCCTCTAAAGGAGCCTTAGATTAAGCCAGAAGGGGGTATGACTTTAGTTAAGCATTGGACTTCTATGTAGCTATAGCTTTTGTTTCTAAGTCTCCCCTTAGGGATGTCTCAGCTTTCTAACAGCCAATAGTCTAGTCTGGCTGCAATAACCTGACCCTATGCTACCTTTCCAACCTTATTACATGTCACCCCTCTTCATACATACTTTAGTTCAGTCAGACTGGCTTTCTTCCTGAATCTCACATTTGGTATTTCATTTCTCATCTTTGACTATCTCTCACACCTGGAATGCATTCATTCCCTTCTCACCTTTTCAGGGTAGAATCCTTTACTTCCTTTGGGGCTCAGCTCAAGTGCTATTTTTTAAGTAAAGCTCTTCTTGACCCCATCACATGCCCCAAGGAACTAGTGCCTTCCTCCTAAATGTATCTTATTTATAGAATAATGTCGATGATGATGATGGTGATAACTAGCATTTCTATAGCACCTACTATGTGCCAGGTACTGTGCTAAGTACTTTACAAATATTTTCCCATTTGATCCTCACAACAACCCTGTGAGATAAATGCTATTATTATTATCCTCATCTTACAGTTGAGGAAACAGAGGCAAATTTTACATCTATCTATCTATCTATCTTCACATACATACACACATATTTACATATATTTATTCACATACATACATCCATATATACTTATATATGTGTGTATATCTCTATCTCTATCATACCTTATATGTATAGTTTTTTGTTTTTGCGGGCCAATAAGGGTTAAGTGACTTGCCCAGGGTCACACAGCTAGTAAGTGTCAAGTGTCTGAGGCTGGATTTAAACTCAGGTTCTACTGAATCCAGGGCCAGTGTTTTATTCTCTGTGCCACCTAGCTGCCCCTGTATGTATAGTTCTTAACCTGTTAGATTATAAACTGAAGACCAGGGACTACTTCACTTTTAATTTTGAATCCCCAGCACTTATTGTGCCTGACACATAGTAGGTACTTAATACTCGTCGGTTGATTGAGTGATGGAGGGTGGGGGAATATTATGAAATAAAGCTGAAAGAAAACCAGTTGTCAATTATATACAGATTAATTTGTTTACATTTTGTCATAAACAAAGGGAAGCCATTGAAAGTTTTTGAGCAGGGGACTGACATAGATAAATTTATGCATTAGAAAGATTCTTTTGGCAGCTGTGGGAAGGATGGATGAAAGAGGGGAGAGAATGGTGACAGACAGACAAGTTAAAAGCCTATTATAGGGGCAGCTAGGTGGCACAGAGGATAGAGCACCAGCCCTGGAGTGAGGAGGACCTGAGTTCAAATGTGGCTTCAGACACTTAACACTTACTAGCTGTGTGACCCTGGGCAAGTCACTTAACCCCAATTACCACACACACAGACACACACACACACAGACACACACACAGACACACACACACACACAGCCTATTATAGTTGTCCAGTCAAGAGATGAAGGGACTGAGTTAGGGTAGTAGTTGTGTGAGTGGATGCTTAGGAAAGATGTTGTCAAGGTGGAAGACAGAACTTATCCACTGAATAGTGGATAGAATGCTGGATGCTGAATCAGGAGGACCTAGGTTCAATTCCCACTTCAGACATTTATCAGCTGTGTGATGCTAAGCAAATCACTAAACCTCTCTGTGCCTCATCTTTCTCATGTAGAAGATGGGGAGTTAAATTAAGTGGACTCTAGAACCTCTCCCGGCTCTAAATCTGTAATCCTGTGGTGGAACAGGGAGCCTAAGAGGGAGGGAAGATCTAAAGGTAACTCTGGGTTTTTGAGCCTGGATGATTCAGAAAATGGTGTACTTTTGACAAAAAATAGGGAAGTTGGGATGAGCAACATTAAGAAGAAAAAAACTATGATTTCAGTATAGGACAAAGTGAGTTTGAGGTGCAGGTCTGACATTAGGGATTGGATGAGAGGAGGTAGATAGGATACAGGGCAGCAACCATGAATTTATAACAGAGTAGGCTTTTCCACAAGCTGTCCCCCATAACAGAAATAAACCGTCTCTTCATCTTGACTTGTCAAAACCCTTCTCTTCTCTCAAGGCTCTATCTCCACCAAGAAGCTTTCACCATTCCCTCTCTAGAGTATTTTCCTTGACTAGGTTGTCCTAATCAATTATGCGCATTTTGCTCTTGTTTCATGTCTGCCATGTCCAGTGCCTTCCAAACCCCTTCTTTTGGAAACAAATATAGAGACAGTTAAGTGTCACCAACTCCCTCAGCCTCAGTTTTCCAGTCTGTAAAATGGAGGTAATAATAGCACCTACCTCCCAGCATTGTTGTGAGAGTAAAGTGAGATAATATGTATAAAATATTTTACGAACCTTAAAGCTCTATGTAAATGCTAGCTATAATTATTAACTCTTATTAAGTATACATAGTCATTTAGGTAGGAGGCCGCCCAATAGTTTACAAGCCTTTGGTTTCTTTGATTTCTCCAATCTAGCCATGTTTTCCAACATACTTTTCATCTTCCTCTTCTGTCTCCACCCTTGCACTAAAGTCACCGAGTGGTGACTTGGGTTGGAGAATCTTGTCAAGTGCACTGATACTAATAAAGGCAAGTCCCTTAATACTTTGTTTTGGAGTTTGGTGGAGTTTGCTGGATTTCGTGATTGGAACAAAGCACTTTGAGCAGCTAAGATTGGTGTTAAGATTGCTAATCAGCCAGCCAGCTGGCCACCTTGGGAAGCCTAATTTTGTAAAAATATGCTACCAGGATTATATACAAAAGCAATGACTGTGCACAGGAAATGCCATTCTTCATGTTCTTTGGCTGTCCACAGATAGCCCTTTTACTTCTTTATTTATCATTTTGTAGGCTTAATTGTTGCAATGATTTTCTACATCCTTCACCAATTGGCTAGGACTAACCCAGCTGGTATTTTTTTTGTTTATATGTTTGTTTTTATAACATATTTGTTTATATGTTTTTTCTCCTCCCCCTCTCCCCCAGTAGACTGTTAGACAGTTAGACAGTAGACAGTAGACTGTCCTTGAGGGCAGAGAACATTTTCTCTACAATGCTCTTTTCCCCCATAGTGCACAGCTATTTTGTAGATAGAAGATGCTGAAAAAATGTTGTGGTTTTTAAAAAAATGAATGAGTGAATAGCAAACTAGATTGTGCCCTCACTCCTCTCCACCTTCACCACCCATGGCACCTGCAGAATAACCCGTACTGTTGTAGGGGGAGAAGTAACTGTTTATTGTCTCCTGGAAACCCTAAAGCCCCAGCATTGTGGGAACTTAACCAGGAGGCTTTATGAAGGTCAGACCCTGCCTGTTCATATTTACACTTAACCATCCTATTTCACTGGGTTGGAAACAGACTCCCAGATTCCTTAGAAGTAGAAACCCTGACATTCCCTCATAAACTGCTGAAAGAGGGCCAAGCGAGGAGAAAAGAGGAGAGTGAAAGAAGAGGACAGGCAGCAGCTATGCCATGGAAGGACTGGAAGCCTTTCCCCCAAGGAAATTCAAAAAGGAGGATCTGAAGAAAGAAACAGAACTTCTGTTGGGGCTGCACAAGGTCTTGTTCTCATGACGAACACCACAATTTTGAGTGGGTTATCGTCAAAACAATAACCCAAACTTCAAAAGCTGGGGGCACTGGACTCAGAGCTCTATTGACATACACAATCACAAAATCTTCAAGCAAGGAGGAACCTTACAAATCATCCAGTTCAACCTCCCCATTTAATGGGTAAGAGGTGAAATAACCTGTGCAAGGATCTCTAGTTCACAGCTAGTTCCCAGTGAAGCCAGGCTGGACTGCCGACCTTCTGACTCCAGATCCAGAGTTCTTTCCACGACTTCAAGCGGCCTTCCCTGTCTCAGAGAGGAGTCACAAGTGTCACAGGCACTTAAACTTTGCCAGAAATGGAAGCAGTTTCTCTTCCATTTACTTAGAGAACAAATGAACTGGAAACAATGACTTTAGTATCATTATTTTTATATGCAGCCAGTTAGAGGAAGTTTGGTAAAGGTTTGTTGGTCTCAAATAGGCTCCTGAAATGCAGAGGGAAGGAAGAGAGCCAAAAATGACCTAATGCTTTGAGTCAGGCCAGAAGCTGCCAGCAATGCACAAACTCCAGCTTCAGAGAACTTTTTTTCCCCCCACAAATTTAGTTCTCTATGCTAAAATGAAGAGTCTTGGAACATTGAAGTCAATTCCACTACTAATTAAGATCCAATAAGTGTTGCCCTATTAAGATCTAATGAGTTACCCCATCAAAGGCCTTTGTAGATGTCTCATCACAGCATGTAGGTTCTTATACTATCACAGAATTTCAGAGCTGGAAGGGACCTTAGTTATAGGCCAATAAGTACTGCTACGAACCCAAACGAGAATTGCTGCTATAAGACACCCAACAAGTGGCCATTCAATCTTTCCTTGAAGACTTCTAGTGGCATTCAATTCCCTTGCCACCTTCCACTTCACAGGCTGTGATAACACTGCCTTCCTTAAACCTCCCCCCTTCCATCTCCACCCCAGTTTCTCAGAACATTCCTCTGCCACTGCACCCTAGAGGCCACTAGGCCTCGCCATCTGCCCTGTAGTCAAACCTTCCTTTTTGTGTTATCATTCCCCCTTTAGCTTGTGAGGTCATTCAGAAGAGGAGCTGTCCAGATTTTGAATTTCTGCTTTTCAGGGATGACACAATGCTACAAGGGCTATCTCATGAGGGCATCAGCCGCACATTCTGGCTTTGGAACTCTGGTGCCCTAAAGCTTCTGCACTCCATGCCTCAGATGGATAGGCTGCTGGAGGAGTCCTATGGGGACTCATCAGGGGCGAAAGGTGGGTCTGTTTATGGGTTTTGGCCAGAGAGCATGGTTTGGGCATTGTTGCCATTTAAAATTTGGTTTTGTTCATTTGTGTGAGTACGCGCAGATATTTTATCTTATTGTAAAGGGAATTACACTTACATTTATTTTGTTCCCTTGGAAAGGTTTTTAGTGGCTGAGGAACAAAGCACGGCAAGTCCACACATGGGGGAAGGGGAAAGAGCACTGAGAGAGTTTGGCCTTTGCTTGACAGAAAGGGGTGGAGACAGCGAGAGGCAGAGGCAGGTGAGGGAGGAGCTGAGTGTGGCTTTGAAGGTAGCTGAACAGCTACCCTGGGGGGGTGGTATCTTACTCATAAACTTTTTACAGGGTTCTGCCTAGATGGCAATGGTAAAGTAATTAAACATCTGTGGAAAGACATGACCTAATTTATTAGACTTACAATTTCCTTCTGTCAGACCTGTTCTATAGAAAATTGGAGCTACAGTTAAGCTCCCAGCCCAAGGAAGGGCCATTTCCTGGGTCCTATGAACAAGGGCATGACTGAGGAAGGAAGAAAACAAGCCTTTATTAAGTACCTACTATGTGCCTATAGGGATTATGCTAAGTGTTTTACAAATGTTATCACATTTAATCCTTACCCTGAGAGATAGATGCTATTATGAGACCCATTTTATAGTGAAACCTGTGGCAGACAGAGGTAAAATGACTTCCCCGGGGTTACAGAGCTAGGAAATGTCTGAGGCTGGATTTGACCTCAGATGTTCCTGACTCCAGGCTCAATGGTCTAGCCACGGGACCAACCTAGCTGAAGGAGTTGGAGGAGAGTAGGGGAAGAGCTACCTGAGGTTGTAATCCAGAGGAAACAGAAGGAGAGCTTCAGGGACCAGCTAGGGGATTGAGGAATATTCTATATGGTCCCCTTCTCTTCCTATCACGTTGTATCATCTAGAAGTGATAGAAAGAGGAAGGGCTTTCAATCCTATTTCCTCCTCCACATCCTGTTCCTTTATTGCCCCAGGAATAGAAAGAACCTAGTATACACCACCTAAGTGACATCCACCTATCATTAAGCAAAATTCTGCCTTGGACCTTCCTGGCCATGAGGGAAATCAGAGAGATCCGGGCTTCTATGCAAATAAAGAGACTCAATAGTCTATACCTGTTCCTAAAGATGCACCAGCTTCTAGGAGAAAAAGAGATGAGAGTCGTACATGAAACCAAATGGTCAAAGAGAGAGTTAGGCAAAAATCTAAATGGTCAAAGAGAGAATAATACTGGCAGACTGTAAAAAGTTGTCGCACGTTAAGAGCCTGAAAAGAAAAAGAGAAAAAACCTGTGTTGACATCTGCTCCTGTATTCAATCCAAGTTAAAGCACCACCCTTTCAGGTGCTTTAATGAGGACTAACAAGACATTACTGCAGCTTCTTCTAGGCCCTCCTGCTGGCCTCTGAAAACTCTTCATTTCTCTTTCTATTCTCCTGGCTTCCCTGCTCAAATCACCTCTCTCAAGTTTTTCCTGTTACACATCATCAATCGTTGCTGTTCAGTCATTCAGTTGTGTCCCTCTCTTCCTGACCCTGTAGATCATACTGTCCATGGGGGTTTCTTGGCAAAGATACAGAAGTCATTTGCCATTTCCTTCTCCAGTGGACTAAGGCAAACAGAGGTTAAGTGACTTGCCCAGGCTCACACAGCGAGCAAGTATCTGAGGCCAGATTTTAAACTCATGTCCTCCTGATTCTGGGCCCAACACTCTATCCACTACACCACCCAGCTACATATATCAGTACCCCAGCATTTATTTGCCATTTCCCCAGACCATGCTTTACTGTGTATTTCTATCCATCCCTTCTGGCTTTCCATACTTAGATGCCACTTCCTCTTTCGGGACCACACCCCTTCCATCTTCCTTTTTCTTTCATCTCCTTTTCTCTTCCTCTTTACTGACTCATTCTTCACCCAAACTACATTCAGATTTCTCTCCCTTAAAATCATATTGTTGGGCAGCTAGATGGCGCAGTGGTAAAGCACCGGCCCTGGATTCAGGAGGACCTGAGTTCAAATTCGGCCTCAGACACTTGACACTTACTAGCTGTGTGACCCTGGGCAAGTCACTTAACCCTCATTGCCCTGCAAAAAAAAAAAATCATATTGTCCCATTTCCTTCCTCTCTTTTCACTATGTGTTTGGGGCTCAGTGTTTTATGCTGGCCTTTGCTATTGACCCTGAGGTATTGGACACAGAAAAAAACTTCAAGGGATGTGCTAATAATGGATGGAGGACTGGGCCTGGAGTCAGGACAGACCTGACCTGAGTTCAAATTCGGCCTCAGACACTTGACACTTACTAGCTGTGTGACCCTGGGCAAGTCACTTAACCCTCATTGCCCTGCAAAAAAAAAAAATCATATTGTCCCATTTCCTTCCTCTCTTTTCACTATGTGTTTGGGGCTCAGTGTTTTATGCTGGCCTTTGCTATTGACCCTGAGGTATTGGACACAGAAAAAAACTTCAAGGGATGTGCTAATAATGGATGGAGGACTGGGCCTGGAGTCAGGACAGACCTGACCTGAGTTCAAATATGACCTCAGACACTTACAAACTGTCACTTTACTGGGCAAGTCATTTAGCCTCTCTATGTTTTAGTTTCCTTAACCTATCTTGCAGGTTTTGAGGATCAAATGAGATAATACTTATAAAGCACTTAGCACAATGCCTGGCACAAAGTAGGCCCTTAATAAATGCTTATTTCCTTCCTTTTCCTGTCTTTCATTTCATCATGAGGCAGTTAGGTGGGGCAGTGGATAAAGTACTGCATCTGTAGTCAGGAAGACCCGAGTTCAAATCTGGTCTCAGACATTTACTGTGTGATCTTAGGCAAGTCACTTAACCTGCCTCAGTGACTCTGTCTGCCTCAGTTTCCTCACCTGTAAAATTAGGCTAAAATAGCTCCTATCTCCCAGAGTTGCTGTGAGGTTGAAATGAATAGTAGTAGTAATAATTATAGCTAATATTTATAGATTAGTGCTACATAAATGTTAGCTATTGTTATTATTATTTCATTTCACATACCATAGCTAGTAATATGCATGTTTTAATTCCCCTAATGGCCTGCAAGTTTATAAAGTCCAGAGACTGTGTTACATTTATCTTTGTATCTTTCTCAGAGACTTAACAGAGTGCTCTGTATAAAGTAGTCAATATAGTATGGTGTGATGGAAAAAAGGATTGGGGCAGACGAGTTAATGTTCATATTTTACCTCTATCACTTACTAGCTATTTGGCACTGGGCAAGTTACTTTACTTCTAGGAGTCTCAGTTTTCTCATCTGTACAATGGGACCACTCTCTAAGATATTACATTATAGATGAATGGCCAATCTGCCTTAGTGAATGGAGTTTCCACATCAGAAAATTGCTGCATTAATGAAATCACAGGTTCAGACTCCTCCCCCCAAAAACTTTGTCTTCCCTACCTTATAAATTGTTGTGAGAAAAGCATTTCATAAACCTGAAAGTCCTGTTTACATGTATTTTTATTTTTACTAACCCATTTAATGAATTATTGAACTAAACAAGTGCTTAACTGAATGTCACGCCTGGATCCTAACAATCTTAGCCGCGCCTACTAACCTGTATTTTTGCCAGGGTCACATAAACTATCCCAGACTGATTAAGCTCCCCTTAGTCCCCCTTTTAGGACAGCTAGGTGGCACAATTCATAGAGTGGATAAGAAGACCTGACTGCAAATCTGACCTCAGATACTTAGTAGCTGTGTTACCTTGGGCAAGTCACTTAACTCTGTTTGCCTCAGTTTCCCCATCTGTAAAATGAGCTGGAGAAGGAAATGGCAAACCACTCTAGTATCTTTGCCAGGAAAAGCCCAAATTGGGTCACAGAGCCAGAGACTAAAGAACAATAAACAACTATTCCCCCTTCACCACAGGGCTGTTGTCAGAGTCAGATAATTTATGTAAAGTGATCTGCAAACTTTGCAAACAAAATTTATAAAATGCATTTATAAACCACTTTACAAACTTTAAAGTGGTTTATAAATGCTGCCTATTAGTTAATATTGTTGTTTCTTCAAAAATCTTTTTTAGGCTTCCCTACTTCTCAGTATAAGCCACTCCCTGACTTCTCACGATTAACCCAGACCTTTAATAATATACACCGGGACCAAGCTAGCTGCTTGGCTCTCCAGAGCAAATTGACCCTTCCCTGACTAATAACTTGTTTTTGCTGTGAGCCTTCTAAAAGGAGAGAGAACTTAATAGTCTTTTGGGCTGTACTCTTTCTGGACTTTCTTCTCCAACACTGCCCCCTAGGGGTCCTGAGAAGCACAGCTTCTGCAACAGTTCTTGCCTTCTCTGGTTGGTTTTCCCTAAACAACCTCTGAAAATGCAGCCCTGGTCTTAGAAATATTCCAAAAAACAGGCACCTTTATGGGGTGGTTTGAGGGATACTTAGGAGGTTCTCCTCCAGATACCTTCTTCATTTGCTGACTGTTGACTGAAATTCCACATATTAAGTCCTCATTCCCTTGACTTAGTTTTTTGCCCAATTTAAATTTAATACCACCAGAAAAGATAACACTTTGAGCTGCCAGCCACCATTAACAACTTAAATATGGATGGGATTATCAAATTTTCACTTGGGAGCAATTTGATAGAGGGTGAGAAGATGCTCAGGAGCAATCTGGTTACTTGATGTTAAGGGTAGGGGGTACAATTGGTGATCAAGAAGGGGCACAAAAAAAAGGGAAAGTGGGAAATCTGGAAGTCACTTTCATTACTTAAAGATTTGGGCTAAGACTGGCAGAGCATTGCAGAGGTCAGCCTGCCTGTCTTGACATCAGTTGAGCTTAGTTTCAAAGCCCTGCTTTAATGTTTACTACCTGTGTAATCATAGCTGCAAGAGAAGCCAGTTCAACCTAATAGGTCATTTTACAAATGGGGAAACTGAGGCCCAGAAAGGTGAAGAGAACTGTCTGAGGTCACACAAGTAGTTGGGACTTGGACAAAAGTCCTCTGACTTCAAACATAGGTCCTCTTTCTACTACACCACAAAGATAACTCATTGAATCTCTGAGCCTGAGTTTCCTTATCTGTAAAATACCTATATCATAGCATTGTGGGAATGATCAAATAAGATAATGTACAGAGTGTTTTGTGAACTTTCAAGCAATATCTAATCATTAACTCTTTTCCCCTCCTCCCCACTCCCCCCACCCAGTTGTACTTTCTGTCATATGGGACCCCAGTCACAGCAACATAAATGGTATTCCAGAAAAAGTCCTGGATTTGAAATGATAGGAACAGGGTTCAAGTCCAGGCTCAGCTACTTATTACCTGTATTATCTTGGGCAACTAATCTCATTTCTCTAGGTCTCAGTTTCCTTATCTGTTAAAAGAGGGATTGAACTACTTAACTTCTAAGGGCAACTAACAATCATCTCTTAAATCTCTACTGTGTGCCTGGTGCTACTGTGTTAGGGTTTGTTTGTTTGGTTTTTTGTGGGGCAATGGGGGTTAAGTGACTTGCCCAGGGTCACACAGCTAGTAAGTGTCAAGTGTCTGAGGCCGGATTTGAACTTAGTTACTCCTGAATCCAGGGCCATTGCTTTATCCACTGTGCCACCTAGCTGCCCCTTACTGTGTTAGGTTTTAAGGCTCTTTTAGCTCTAAACCTGTGGTGCCTTGTATCTGAGGTTTGCACATATAATAGTAGACAATAGGTATTTATCAAAATGAAATGAGTCAATATATATTATCTTAAATCAGGTAGTAAAACCAACAGCAACAGATGGATTTGTTACTACAATCCCACGATTTTCTCTTGAATCCTTAAAAAGGTGGAAAATGAGAAAGGTGCTTCCTGTCACATGTTTGGGAAGCAAATTTTGGAATATTCAGTTCAATAAACATTTATTAAGTACCCCCTGAGGGCAGTGTTGCATTAGCTGTAAGTTTTAAAAGGTTCATTCGCTATGGCACCCAAGCAACATTCCTGAGAGCTGAGGTTCTCTAACCTAACCCGGTGTAGGTACTTTGCCAGAGACATTGTGGGAGAGTGAAAGGGCCCCTGAATTTAGAATCAGAGGGCCTCAGTTTGAATCCTGCTGTTTCTCATAAAATTAATTCTGGGGCAGCTAGTTGTCAAAGTGGATAGCACACCCACCCTGGATTCAGGAGGACCTGAGTTCAAATCTGGCCTCAGACACTTGACACTTACTAGCTGTGTGACCCTGGGCAAATCACTTAACCCCAATTGCCTCACCAAAACCAAAAAACAAAACAACAATAAAATTAATCCTAATAACAATATCTTGTGTTTGGATAGGACTTTACAATTTACAAAGCGTTTTCACATATATTATCTCAGGATCAAACAATGTCAGAGTGAGAAGTGAATTCAAAAGCTACCCTAGTTCAATCCAGGCCTGGAAAAGGATTTTTTCTGCAACCTCCCCAATGCCAAATCTTCCAGACTTCCCTTGAAGATGTCCTGTGATGGATGGACCTGTTTCCTCCCAAGGTGACCCATTTTCCTTTTGGATAGCTCTAACAGAGAACAACATTTTCCTTGAGTAAAGACAAAAATTCAACAACTCCTATACCTGCCCTCTGGGTACAAGTAGAAGAAAACTAATCCTTCTTCCAGTGCCAGCCTTTCAAATATTTGAACATACTTTGAATACTTCAAACTTTGAATACTCTGAATACTTCAAATACTTGAAGATATTTACTTCCTGTCATTCCTACTATAACCTGCCAAGTAAGCAATGCCTGTGTTGTTACCCTTATTTTATAGGTGCGGAAACTGAGGCCCCCAAAAGTTAGGTACCATCCTAAGGTCACAGGGCTAGTAAATAGCAGAGGCAGGACTTGAACCCCGCTCTTTGGACATCAAATGCAGTTCTCTGTCCTTTATGCTGGTGTTTCCTTACATTGCTCTATAGAACAGCACTGTGGTCTGTGGAAAATACTTTTTGGTTCATCAAACTTACAAACAAAAGGTCCTTATTTCTTAAAGCCTACCAATTTAAGAGAGAGAAAGAGACTGAGACACAGGTGAGGAGGGGTGAGGAAGGGGGAGGGAGAAGAAAGGAGACAGAGACAGAAGACAGGGAGACAGAGAGACAGAGACAGAGACAGAGACAGAAGAGCTGATGCCATTTTCTTGTATTCTCTTTTCATTTGCAGTCCTCACATTCTCCTCAGTTCTGGCTCCTGCTTCCCAAGCCTTGGAGGGCAGATGTTCTAAGACTGCAGGAGACAGTCCAAGTCCAAGGTAGGGAATTTCGATATTTTGCATGTCCAATGTATGGTTTGGGTTGGAAAAAAGTGCAGCACATTCCTATGCAGTGAGAGATAGTCATATCATGTTTCTATGGTCATACTTTGATTAATTCTACTTGTGTTCATTCCATTTCTTCTTCCAAAAGAAAGAAAGAGTTTCCCAAGGGTAATGATCTTGTCAATGACCCTTCTTGAAACTCCCCACAGCCACCAGGATAGTGCTCTGTGTATAGATGGTGAAGCATTGTAATGGTGAGGACTATATGAGCCCTGAGGCTATCCGTGTGCATTGGACAATGAGAGGGCAGCCTGGCCAGAACAACGGGTACTGGTGAAAGTGTTCGTTTGTCCGTACAAATAGGTGTGGTTTTTACTGTTGTTCCTTACTGTTGTGGCTTAAAGTTTTTGCTGCCAGTGTGATCTGGTCCTGAGCCCAAAGATCTGATTGTGATCTGAACCTTTAATTTAGTGGTCCAATATCAACATGTGCTAGGCAGGTGGAGGGGGGGAGGGAAGGGAAAGACAGAGAAACCTCATCAAACAACCTGAGGTATGAGGTTAGGTGGCATAGTGGTGTGATTCTGTCTGACCGAGTGGAAAGGGATTGCAGGGACTGCAAGTGTGGGCAGGCTGCCCAAGGACTTTCAGATCATTGACTTCTTCCTCCAGCAAGAGCAGCTGCTGCCTCAGCAGAGCTGTCATCTTCTGCTCAGATTGACAAAAGTGGTTTTATTCATTTTGGCCTTGAAACTTTAGCTTTAGTGGGTTTTTTATTCATCCAGAGTAGGAGAGAACTAATTTCTTTAGGCTCAATGACAGGATGTGAATTGGACAGAGGAGATGTATGCTATCTGGTAAATTCTTCTTCTTCTTTTTTTTGGTGGGACAATGAGTGTTAAGTGGCTTCCCCAGGGTCACACAGCTAGTAAGTGTCAAGTGTCTGAATCCAAATTTGAACTCAGGTCCTCCTGAATCCAGAACTTGAATCCACTGTACCACTTAGCTGCCCCCATCTGGTAAATTTTAAGGAGATTAATGGTAGTAGTTTGGGGAAGATTCCAGGTGATGGGGGTTTGGGTGAGTTGGAATAACAGGGACCTTCCTGCCAATATCAGGCTGTGCTTAAAACTTTCATCTGCCCACTGGGGACCTTTTGTATGTATATATTTGAAGATTTGCTCTTTGTGGAAGGGTGGGGGTCATTGGTTGACTTCAGCCCACTTAACTGAGAAAATGATATCCCCTGATGCCTTTATCAGGTGCAAACGCCTCCACAGAGCCAATGAATCAGAGGTATTAACTAAATTAATAAGGCCTAGACCAAATCAATGACTTTTTTATTGGCAGAGGTACAAAATATCCTTGATCAACTTAGAAGTCCTAGATTGGCACTGGAAGAAATGGGGTTGATGTTGCATAGGAAAAATGTTCAGATTGGTTATGGGGACTTGGTCATGCCCTGTGGGCTTTGTACAAATTAGTAGACCACTTTGGTACCTAGGGATTTGATGGCCTGGAGCACTAAGAACAAAAACAAATACTTCACAGTCAGTAGAACAACCAGAGGTTTGGTTCTTCCCTTCCCCTTCTTGCCCCAGTGGAAAAAGATTTCAGAATGTAAACTTGCACCTCCTTTGTTATATATTCAAGGTAAATTTGGGACACATAATAGATATTTGGCAACTTTTCAATACAGAAGTTATTTGGATGGCATTTATCCAAAGTGGAGGCAGCTAAAGGGGCCTATCTCCCTCATATTCAAAATCCCCTTCTCAGTGAAATCTTCCTTTGTCCTCCCTGGTCAGTAATGACCTTTCCCTTCTGATGTCACATAACGCTTAGTTTCATTCCCCTCTTGTGAGAGGCAAAGTGTATAAAGATTTTAGTGCCAGAGAGCTTGGCTTTAAATTTCATCTCAGTCACTTACGATTTCTGTGACCTTCTCTGGGCCTCAATTCTCTGATCCTTAAAATGAAAGTGTTGGACCAAACGGTATCTGAGGACCCTTTCAGGCCTAATTCTATGCCTTTTATGACCCTCCTTTATAAGGGGAGAAGAAGAACAGCTGGAAGAAGAGTAGTCAATGCAGATAAGGGGAGAACAGCACTGGGAAATGAGCAAATACAGTGACAATGTTATGTATCAGAGTTATCTTTGTTTGCAAAGTCTTAAGTTCCTTGAGAGGAGAGACTAAGCTGTAGCTACACTTTTTTCTGGTTTTCCTCATTTGCCCTATGCATTTCAGTCCTCAAAAAGTCAAGTAACCGATCCCTAGTTTTCTTCTGTGGTCTTGTGAAATGAAAGGATTCTGTAGAATTCATCTATAAAGTGAGGGTATGTATAGACTAAATAATACCAAAGATCATTTCCAGCTCTGATATCCATTCTGTGATTCCATGATTCTCTGATAGCATTCTGTCAATAGCTGTTAAATTATTAGTGATGTCTGGATAGGGTTCAGTAGATAGACTTTTATTAAGAGCCTTCTATGTGACAGGCAATACACTAAGTGCTATAGATACAAGTAATAATAAATAATTTAATAATAATAACATCAGCTAATATTTATATAGTATTTACCATGTGCCAGGAACTGTGTTAAGTGCTTTATAATTATTATCTCATTTGATCCTCGAAACAACCCTGTAAGGTAGGTGTTACTGTTGTTCCCATTTTAAAGATGAAGAAACTGAGGTAAACAGAGGTTAAATGACTTGTCCAGGGTCACACAACTAGTATGTGTCTGAAGCAGGATTTGAACTCAGGTCTTCCTGAACCCAGGCCCGACATTCTATCTACTGCTCCATAAAGATAGTCCCTGCTCTCAAGTATGTCAGAGTCAAATGGAGAAGAAAACATGCCAACTACTATGTACAAACACTATATCTACAAGATAAATTGGATATAATCTCAGAGGAAAGGCATTAACATTAAAGGGAGGGAGAGAAGTCTTCCTTGTAGAAATTAAGCTTTTAACTGGCACTTGAAGGAATTCAAGAAAGCCAGGTATAGGGGACAGCCAGTGAAATGCTCAGAGTAGGAAGATGGACTGTCCAGGTATCCTAAAGTACTTGGAGGGTTGCAAGATATAAGAAGACTAGAAAGGTTAGATGAAGCCAGGTTATGAAGGGCTTTGTAAGACAAACATTGGATTTTATACTTTATCCTTGAAGTGATAAGGGGCCACTGAAGTTTATTGAAAAGTGGAAATGATGTGGTCAGACCTGCAATGGAGGAAGATCCCTTTGATAGCTGAAAGGAGTGGGAGGAGAAGTGGCAGGGAAACCAACCAGCAGCCTCTGGCAATAGTCCAAGTGTGAGATGATGAGGGCCAGCAGCAGGTGGTGGCAGGGTTAGAGAGAAGGGGACATATATGAAAGACATTATGAATGCAGAATAGATAGGCATTGGCGACAGATTGGATATGGGTTGGGGGCGATGAGGGAGAGTGAAGAGTCGACAAGGATGACACATAGGTTGTGAGCCTGGGTGACTGGGAGGAGAGTGGTACCCTCAGGGAAGTTAGGAAAAGGAGGGGAACGGTTAAGAGGGAAATGAGTGGATGTTCTGATCTTCCAATCTTCGATGCCAAACTTGTATGGGCTGTTTAGGTGCTGGCTTTACCTGTTCCATAACTCACCTTGCAAGCACTGTTAATAAAAAGTTTTAGCCTATTCCTCTTAGCCAGAGCCAAACCTAGCTATAGGCAAAGCAGGTCTGGGGTGTAAACAGAGAGGGGACTGCAATCAATTAAACAAGCATTTATTAAGCTCCTCTTTGTGGAACTGTGCTAGGAGCTTGGGACACAAGGACAAAAGCAAAACAGTCCCTGCTTCAAGGCGTTTGTATTCTATGGGGAGAAACAACAGGTTCATAAGTAAGTATATGCAAATAGATGCAAAGTAAATACAAGAACAGCCTCATGCAGGAGCAAGAGGTAGTGCTGAGCTGGGCTTTGAAGAGGTTAGGGGTGCTTAGAGGCAAAGGTCAGGCAATTTCAAAAAGAGACACTTTAATCTTACCTTCATAAGGGCACCCATTTTTAATGCAAGAAAATTCTGTTCCCCATGACTCAGAGTATTTATTTCAGGACAAATCAGGCCCCAGGTGTTAAAACAGTAAACACTCAGCCTCTGGGGAAGAGTGACACATAGGGCCCAGTTTTCAAACCTTGCCAAGGGAACACAAATTCCTTGTCATCACAGCAGGTCTCAGAGTTTCAAGGTGGGGGGGACAAAGCCAACTTGTAGTATTCAGCAGTCACCACCCAATAGCTCTGATTTCAACAACTTCGACTGGAATTCAACCACTCTTCTGAAGAACACTAGTTTAGCCTAAATTTAGAAGTGTCACTTCTAAATTTACAAGTTGTTACTATTCATCTTGATCACATCTCTAGCTTTGGTATTTTATTGGCTTTCTGTGATAGAGGGAACGAACATTAGCTCAATTTATTGGTTATTCTGGCTACTTGATGGAATTTTTCTGGTCTTTTTTTTTTTTTTTGCAGGGCAATGGGGGTTAAGTGACTTGCCCAGGGTCACCCAGCTATTAAGTGTCAAGTGTCTGAGGCTGGATTTGAACTCAAGTCTTCCTGAATCCAGGGCCAGGGGTTTGTCTATTGTGCCACCTAGCTGCTCCCCCCTCTCTTTTTTTTTGACTGAATAAAAGACAGTTTTTATTTCACCCCATGAAAAATGTAGAAGATGCAAAGAAGTCAGAAGACCCCATAAACAAATATATAAAATGAACAATTCATAGTAGCCAATAAGTGATCTACACAATTTACTTCCCTCTCTTATAGATCACATTTTTCCACCATAGTTCTAGAGTCTATCAAACTAGGTTCCACAGCATGGTCTGGATTATCCTTAGAAGTAAATTGGGGGCAGCTAGATGGCGCAGTGGATAGAGCACCGGCCCTGGAGTCAGGAGTACCTGAGTTCAAATCTGGCCTCAGACACTTAACACTTACTAGCTGTGTGACCCTGGGCAAGTCACTTAACCCCAATTGCCTCACTAAAAAAAAAAAAAAAAAAAAGAAGTAAATTGAAGTTAGTGGTATCAGTTGAATAACAATCTAACATTCCAAAGAAAACTCAGTCTTAAAATAATCTCAATCTTGTAGAGAGTCTATAAAGTTCTTCCTCCCCCAAGGTTCTGAGTTCTGGTTCTCTTTTAAAAAAAAATTAATTGTATGGGGACAGGTAGGTGGCACAGTGGATAAAGCACCAGCCCTGGATTCAGGAGGACCTGAGTTCAAATCTGGCTTCAGACACTTGACACTTGCTAGCTGTGTGACCCTGGGCAAGTCACTTAATCCTCATTGCCCTACCAAAAAAAAAAGTAATTGTATTTAAACAAAAGACCAAAGGCAAAACTTTCCATATACTCATAAAAAATTGGATTCTATTCCTCTTACATGAGCAATAACTGCCTGACTGTTACAGAGGTAGGGGCAAAAAATTTTCATCATAAAATAACCCTGAGTTCTGCCATTTTTCTTTGCTAGAATCTGGGACAACAAAGAATGTAGAAGTTGTAAAAAAAAATCACAATCTCAGAATGGACATTTACTGTTCTGGTGTCATCTCCCTTTCCAAATTGACTGCCATGAGGGCCATATGTTTGGAATTGGAAAGAACCATAGACGCTAGTCCAACCCAGAACTGAATAAGCATCCTTTCTACAAATACTCAGTCTTTGCTTGAAGACCTTCATGAGCAAAGGCTCACTGTCTGTAGGCAGCTCATTCTACTTGGGGACAGCTCTGTAAGCAAGTTTTTCCTGATATCAAACTCAAATTTGCCTCTTCATTTTCCTCACTTTGTTCCTGGTTCTACCCTTCTGGGGAGTCGATCAATTAACCAGCATGTATTTATTAAGCATTTATGATGTCCCAGGCTCTGTGATAAGGACTGGAAGTCCAAAGAAAGACAAACCAGTTCCTTTCCTCAAGGAGCTCGCATTCGAATAGGGGAGATAGCATGTAAATAGATGGAAATCAAGTGTATGGGAAGCAGGTAGAAGGTAATCTTTAGTGTAGGAGGCTCCAGCAGCTGGGGGGACTGGGAAAGACTCATTACACGAGGTGGTTTGATCTGACTCTTGAAGGAAGCTGGGGATTCTTAGAGGTACAGGTGAGGAAGGAGAGCCTTGCAGAGAGGATGAGCATTCCAGGCATGACAAATAGTAAAGGCACAGGTGGAGGAGATGAAATGTTGTCTAAACTTAAAGCCTGGCAACTCTGTCAACAAAGAATAGGTAGGACTGCCAATAGCTATTTCTGTTTCCTTATCTGAATCTCTTCTTCTGTGTTGCCTGTCATCACAGGCCTGGAAGCTGGGCCCAGAACCAAAGATTTCTCTCCCAAACATCACTTGAGAAGTTTGCCACTGTCCCACACATTAGAGGAAGAAGGCCCTAACTGAAAGACTGTGGCTTATATTTCGAGGTGGTTTTTTGTTTTGTTTTGTTTTGTTTTGTTTTGTTTTGTTTTGCAGGGCAATCGGGGTTAAGTGACTTGCCCAGGGTCACACAACTAGTAAGTGTCAAGTGCCTGAGGCCAGATTTGAATTCAGGTCCTCCTGAATCCAGGGCTAGTGCTTTATCCACTGTGCCACCTAGCTGCCCCTTGAGGTGGTTTTAAAAAATCATTTGTCAGAGGGGCAGCTAGGTAGTGCAGTGGCTAAAGCACCGGCCCTGGATTCAGGAGGACCTGAATTCAAATCTGGCCTCAGACACTTGACACTTACTAGCTGTGTGACCCTGGGCAAGTCATTTTACCCCCATTGCCCCCCCCCAATCATTTGTCGGGGCAGCTAGGTGGCACAGTGAGTGGATAGAGTACTGGCCCTGGAGTCAGGAGTACTTGAGTTCAAATCCAGCCTCAGACACTTAACACTTACTAGCTGTGTGACCCTGGACAAGTCACTTAACCCCAATTGCCTCACTTAAAAAAAAAAAATTGTCCAGCATCCTGAAGTATTTTTGTCTTTTGGTTTCAAATTCTATTCACTGCCAAAACAACAAGTCTTGCTTTAGAATCACAGTCATTGGGAGCTTATTCATGATATCAGGTGCCAATGAGTCAGACATTTCATAGGCAGGAATAGTTCAAACATTTATATTTTATTCTCCATAGAGACTCAACGGGAACCTCTATGGAGAACAAGCAGTGCGGTGTTTGGATGTGAGATTGGGAGTTGGAAGACCTAGGTTTGAATACTTGCTTTGCCACTTTCTAAATTTGTGATGTTGGTCAAGTCACTTAAACACCATGGGCCTCAGTCTCCCCATCTGAAAAATAAGGCCATTGGACTAGATGATGTCTAAGGTTTCCTCCAGCTTTATCTATGACCATGGGGGAAAGGAGTGAGAAGAAGCATCTATTCTTTGTGATTCTATTGCAAACTCAGGGAAGAAAGGATTATTTCTGAGACATATAAAACATCTTTAGAACCATTTCTTCTGAAAAATACTAGTTGTCATTTCCAGAAGAGCTAGGCTGCTAGGTAGTACAATAAATAAATACTTGGACCTGGAGTCAGGATGACATGAGTTCAAATATGGATTCAGATACTTACTAGCAGTGTGACCCTGGGCAAGTCACTTTACCTCTGTATGCCTCAGTTCTCTTATCTATAGAAAAACAACATCCCAGGTTTGTTGTGAGGATCAAAGGTGAGACCATATGTAAAGCACTTTGCAAACCTTGAAATGCTAGCTATCATTACTGTTGTTTTTATGAACACCTCTGCCTTCATACTGCTATTGTATTCACAGCCATATTTTCCAGGCCAATCTTAAGGATAATAATAATAATAATAATAATGGCTTATATTTTTTTAGTACTTTTGTACATTTCCTCCTTTGATCTCACAACCTGTGACTGTGCTATAATTATCCAGTTTTACAAGCAAGGGAACTGAGAGTTAGAGAAATTAAATGACTTGCCCAGGGACACATGACTTGTACATGTTTTGAGGTGAGATCTAAACTGACTATGTGACACAGCACAATCTAGGAGACCACATGGGTCATTCAGATTTCAGAGTAGCAAAGTGTATTTCAACACAGAACACCTGATCTTAATGGCCCTGAGAAAATAGCATTCCCCCTTGTACCCATGATGCCAGTGATATTTGACCTTATGTTAGTCAAAAACTCTCTGAATTTTAATTTTTCTTGAATGTAAGAGAAGAATGATAACAATTTGATATTTCAAGGATTTTTTATCAGCATAGACCCTCTTTTTATTATTGCAGGTGACAGATCCTCTAAGCCTGCTCTCGGTGAAGTTCTGGGACAGGAAAAAAAAATGTATCCTCAATCCCCTGGTGGTGAGCCTTCACACTTAACTAGGTGGGTTTTCAGATAATAGACATGCAAACCATTTCCCCACAAGCCTTTCCAGTCTAATAGGACTTTTTAGAGATTGTGCTCCTTTGGCCCAACCAGCCTTTGAGAATCTAGGCTCACCTTCCTGTCACCATAAGGCATCAGAGTAGATTTTAGTTGAATGAAAACCATTTGTATCATGCTTTACAGTTTAAAAAGCACATTCATAATATATTATCTCATTTCGCCCTCACAGTAAGGCTGGGAAGTAAGCAAAGTGAGCCATAATTATTATTTCCATTTTTTAAATGAGGAAATTCAGGTTTCAGAAGGGTTCAGAAAGGTTCAGTGTTTTATAGCTGGTGCTACTACGGCTAATAAGTGATGGGGTCAGAGTTTGAACTTTGGTCCTCTTACAGTAAATCCAGAGCTCTTTCCATTACTCCATGCTCACAGGGTGGAACCGTAAGAAATTGAATTTTAAAAATTGTGTGGTTCTCATTTGTTCATTCATTCACCAAGCCTCAGTTGGTTTGCCCATGCTCCAAGCATGGTGCTAGGTCCTGGGAAAAATACAAAGCTCAAATACGACACTGTCTTCCTCTCAGATCCTAAGAGGTTTCACTCCCATCTTCCAGTGGCTCCCACTGCTTCAATGGGAAGATCTCTCACCTATGGAGTAACACAGATTACAGTTTGGGAACACAGGACAGGCATAAGCAACTGGCAGCAGTAGCAGGTTTCAGGTTGCGCTAGCTCTGGGGTAATAGGTGGTGGGAGCAGTGTGGGGAGAGGCCTCTGGAGGAAGACCCTAAGCCTATTTGACCAGCTTACTTGGCACATGAGAAAAGCTTAGTGCCGCTCTACTACCAAAATGTTAGGGACAAGGTTGCCATGGAGCAGCAGACAAAAGGGTTTTCAGACATCTGGAAGAGAGGAATGAGGGCAGCTAGGTGGCGCAGTGGATAACACACTGGCCTTGGATTCAGGAGGACCTGAGTTCAAATCCAGCCTCAGACATTTGACAATTAACTAGCTGTGTTACCCTGGGCAAGTCACTTAACCCTGGTTGTCCTGCAACCCCCCCCCCAAAAAAAAAAAAAAGAGAGAGGAATGGGAGGCCATGGGCAGGAAGGTATCCCTTGCACTGATAGCTACTCAATAAATATTTGACACATACATGAATGAGTGAGTCTATAGTCAAGAACTCCTGGCCCTTCTTCCCACTCGACTCTCCTACCTCCCTTCCTCCAGTGACCTCCTTTGACTCCCACTCATACCCGCTGTTTCTTTTTCTCTCTCTTCCCTCTTCTCATCCCTCCCTCCTTCCCTCAGGCCTAACTGCTGTTTCCTTGTCTTCTCTGAATTCCCTCGTACTAGGGTCAAAAAGGTCTGATATATAAGTAAATTAAGAGAGCATGGAATAGTTTATCTGTCAGATTTATGGACAGAGGAAGAATCAGGACCAAAGAAGATATAGAGAGCAATACAAAAAGTAAAATATATAATTCTGATTATATAAAATTAAAAAGCTTTTGCACAAATAAAACTAATGCAACCAAGATTATAAGGAAAGCAGAAAACTGTGAAAGAATTTTTAAAACAAGTATCCCTGAAAAAGGTCTCATTTTCAAATATATAGAGGAGTCAAATTTATAAAAATACAAGTCATTCCCCAATTGATAAATGGTCAAAGGATATGAACAGGCAGTTTTCAGACAAAAAAATCAAAGTTATCTATAGTCATATGAAAAAACGCTCCAGATCACTATTGATCAGAGAAATGCAAATTAAAATATCTCTGAAGTATCACTTCACACCTATCAGGGTGGCAAATATAACACAAAAAGGAAAATATTGGATATTGGAGGTGATGTGGGAAAACTGGGATGTTAATTCACTGTTGGTGGAGTTGTGAAAAGATCCAACCATTTTGGAGAGCAATTTGGAACTATGCCCAAAGGGCTATCAAATTGTGCATACCCTTTGATCCAGCAATACCACTGCTAATTTTATATCTCAAAGACATCCCCCAAAAGAGAAAAAGACCTAGTTGTACAAAAATATTTCTAGCAGCTCTTTTTGTGGTGGCTAAGAATTGGAAATTAAAGGAATTCCCATCAACTGGGGGAATGGCTAAACAAGTTGTGGTATATAATGGTGACAGAATATTATTGTGCTTTAAGAAATAACAAACAAGATGATTTCAGAGAGGCCTGGGAAGACTTATATGAACTGATGTATAGTGAAGTGAGCAGAACTAGGAGAACATTTTACACAGTGACAGCAATATTGTTTGATGAAGAACTGTGAATGACTTAACTATTTTCAATAATACAATGATCCAAGACAATCCCAAAGAACTAATGATAAAGCATACTATTCACCTCCAAAAAAAAAGAATTGATATCGATTGAATACAAACTGAAGCATGCTACTTTTCACTTTCTTTCATTTTTTTCTTTTATTCACGTTTTCTTGTACAAAATGACTAGTGTGGTAATGTTTTACATAATTGCACATGTATATAACCTATATCTGATTGCTTACTGTCTCAGGGATGGGGGAGGGGAGGGAGGAAAGGAGAGATAATATTTGGAACTCAAAACTTTAAATTAAAATGTTTATTATTATTTAAAAAGAGAGAAATATCTGGTATGGGTTTGGTTGGCTCCAGGATGCAGGGTTTTGTGTGTAAGTGTGCATCTCAATTTAGGAGTAGACTAAGTTCCACTTATCGTGAGCTTATCTATTTCTGAGATTCAAAACTATGATCTCTTCATAAACATATCTAGCTCTACCTGATTTCTTCCCTGCATTCCTGTCTATTGGCTCCTTCCTTCTCTGTTTGTTTACAAATATGCACATGACCCTCATCCTTTAAAAATGAAAATAAGATCCCACTAACCTAACTAGCTACTGTCCTCTATCTCTCCTCCATCTCATGGCTAACCTCCTTGAGAAGGCCTTCTACAATTACAATTACTTTCTGTCCTGTCACTCTCTGTTAAACCCTCTGCAATTTGGCTTATCTCAAAAGACCAAAGACCAAAAAACAGTCCCTCTGTTTTTATAGGTGTCTTATGGAGGACGGTGGGGAGGGAGGGGAAAAGGGCAAATTTTAATAGGAAGATAGTGTAATAAGTTGTAGTGAAGAGATCACTGTACTTAGAGCCCTAGCACAGTGCCATGGACATAGTAAGAAACTGATAAAATACTTTTGGAATAGAACCAAACACCTGATTCAACTTGCTCCATCACCTTTCATCTGGCTCTCATCACTTCTCACCTAAACTATCATAACAGCTTCCCCATTGGACTTAGTTCCAGTCCTCTGACCAATGCATCCTCCAGGTCTAGCTGCCAAAGTAATCCACTTTATTATTATTATTATTATTAGTGGGGCAATGAGGGTTAAGTGACTTGCCCAGAGTCACACAGCTAGTAAGTATCAAGTGTCCAAGGTCAGATTTGAACTCAGGTCCTCCTGAATCTAGGGCCGGTGCTTTATCCACTGTGCCACCTAGCTGCCTCCCCAAAGTAATCCACTTTTAACTATATCATTCCACTGCTCAAGAAGGTACTGTGGCTCCCTACTGATAAAATATAACCTGTTCAATTTGAATTTTTATTTTATTTTTAATTTTTTTCTGATTACATGTAAAGATTTTTTTTTTAATTCCATTTTTTCTCCCACTCTCCCTTCCCTCCCTTCCCCCTCCTGAGGCTAGCAAGCAATCTGATATAGGTTATACATTACAATCATGTTAATCATATTTCTACATTAGTCATGTTGTAAGAGAAGAATGAGAACAAAAGGGAAAAAATGCAAGAACAATAAACAAGAACAATAACAAAAAAGCAACAACAAAAGTAGAACTAGTATGCTTCAATCTGCATTCAGATTCCACATTTCTTTTTCTGGATGTGGAGAGCATTTTCCACCACGAGTCTTTTGGCATTATCTTGGATCATTGTGTTGCTGAGTAGAGCTAAATCTATCAGTCGATCATCACACAATGTTGTTCATATTGTGTACAATGTTCTGTTGGTTCTGCTCATTTCACTCAGCATCAATTCATGTAAGTCTTTCCTGTTCCTGTTCCATTTGGCAGAGCTCTTCACAGTCTGGTTCTGGCTGACCTTTCCAGTCTTACTGTACATTTCTCACATTCACATGCTCAGTTGTCCAGCCAAACTGACTTACTTGCTGTTCCCTGTACACCACATTCCATCTTCAGTCATGCTGCTTTTGTGTAGGCTGTGCCCTACACCTGGAATAGACTTCTCCACCTCCACCTCACAGACTCCATAGCTTCTTCCAAGGATCAGCTAGAGTCCCACGGCTCACACAGGACCAGTCCTGATTCTCTTACAAAATATCAAACTTTCTACAATTTCCACTTATTTATCTGTGGACACATCTTCTCTCCTAAATAGAACGTTTAGCTCTTTGAGGGCTCGCACTGTTTCATTTTTGTCCTTGTATCTCCAGTGACTAGCACACAGAATTATAGTTCACAGTAGACATTTACTAAATGTTGTTGAATAATTACACAAACAAATTCTGCCATTTATTAGCTGCATCCAGTGAGTCTCCTAAGCCTGCACAGGTCAGTCTTCTCTGTAATACTGGGGTAATGATACCTCCGAGGGTTATTGTAAAGATTGAATGAGATGATTTAGGCAAAATGCTTTTATCTCTAACATGCATAAATGAAAACTTTTGTTATTGTTGTTGTATAGTACATAGAACATAAGTGGATAGGGCAGATGTCGGAAATCTAACCTACCAATCTAAGCCAATCCAGTGAGCGTTTATTAAGCATCTGCTCTGCATAAGATATTTTGCTCCTTTTCTATCCCAGTTCCAGGATAGTCTCAAGAAACCAGAATAGAATTCCACTAGCACGAAAGGAATGAAAGGGAGCACCTGCACTGCTTTTGTCTGGGGCAGTTAGAAAAGGCATCAAAACAGACAACGGGAAAGCTGGCATTGGGACATCTTCATATCATCATATATCCCCTTCTCTCCTTTTAAGCTGCCACCACCCTCGTACAGGCTCTCATCACCTCACACTGGAACTGTTAGAGTAGCCTGCTGCTTGGTCTCCCTGCCTCACTTCTCTACTCATGTCTATCTTCTACTCAGTTATTAAAGTGATATTCCTACAGCTCAAGACTGGCCACATCACCTTCACTACTGAATAAACTTGAGTTACCTATTACCTCCAGGATCAAGTGTACAACCTTCTGTTGGACTTTTAAAGCCCTTTATGACCTGGCCTTCCCCCACCTTTCCACTCTTCTTATACTTTACTCCCCACTGTGACCCAGTGACCCTGGCTTCTGGGCTGGTCTTCATACCTTTGAGCATTTTCACCTGCTCTTCCACATGCCTGGAATACCCTCTCTCTCCCCTTCTTTCTTCCCTCTTTCTCTCCCTTTCCCCTTCTCTCTCTCCCTCTCTCTTCCCTTCTTTCTTTACTTCTTTCTTCACCTCTCTTCCCTATCTCCCTATCTCCCTTTCTCCTTCTCTTTTCCCTCTCTCTCCCTCTCCTCTTCTTTCTCACCTCTCTCTCTTTCCCCTTCTCTTCTTCCTTCTCCTCCTCTCTCCCCATCTTCTCCTCTCTGTCTCTCCCCACCTCTCTCTCTCCCCCTTCTCTCCCTCTCCCTCCAGGATTCCCTGGTTTCCTTCAAGTCTCAGCTAAAATCCCATCTTCTGTAAGAAGCCTTTCCTGATCCCCTTGAATGTTAGTGCCTTCCCTCTACTATCTCAAATTTATCCTTTATATATTTTGCTTGCACATAGCCATTTGCATGTCATCTCCTCAATTAGACTATGAGCTCCCTGACGACAGAGATTATCTTTTGATCTTTGTATTTCTAGCACTTAGCACAGTGCCTGGCACATAATAGGCACTTAAGAAATGCTCATTGGGGGGCAGCTAGGTGGTGCAGTGAATAAAGCACCGGCCCTGGATTCAGGAGTACCTGAGTTCAAATCCGGCCTCAGACACTTGACACTTACTAGCTGTCTGACCCTGGGCAAGTCACTTAACCCCCATTGCCCTGCAAAAAAAAAAAAAAAAGAAAGAAATGTTCATTGACTGACTGACTGAACCTCCCAAAGAATATTTGGTTTCTAACAAGGCAGCTAACAACATTTCTCCTATTCTTGTGGCTAAGATAGATGACAGCACAGGACGATGGATGAATAGCTCACCAAACTTGAAAGAGTGTTGGCCTTGGAGTCAGTAAACTTGGGTTCAAATTCTAGCTCTGCTACTGATTAGTTCTGTTACCATGGGCAAATCACCCAATTACTGTGAGCCTCAGTTTTCTTATTTGTAAAATGGAAAAGAATAATACATCTACTACCCATCTTACAGGGTTGTTCTGATAAAAGCATACCACATATAAATGTGAGTTATTATTATCATGATGTCAGGCTGAGTGGAGGTCTCTAGTGTCGTGTGGTGAAAGGCAGCAAGGTATAGTGGAAAGGGCACTGGATTTGGAATCAAGAGAGACATGGGTTCAAAACCCAGTTAAGATACTTGCTAGCTATAAAATTATGGGCCAGTCATTTCAACTCTCCAGGCCTGTTTCATCATTTGTACAACATGGATAATAATAATAATAATAATAATAATAATAATATCTAAGTCAATATGCTAGTTAGGAGACTGGTTGTAAATTATTCTGGGAAGGGCTATTAGAGGGCGGTTATCCCAAGTTCTTCACATTACAGGTGAGGAAAGTGAACCCTAGAGAAGACTGATTATACAGATAGTAAGGGATGGAACTGAGACTGGAAGCCAGGTTCTCTAACTTCAAATCCAGAGCTCTTTCTTTTGTATCGTGATGTCTCTCTTACAGGGCTCTTATGAGAGAAGTCCTGATAACCTTGCAGTGACATATAAATATGATTTATTTATGATTTCTATCAGAAGGTTCTGAAGTTGTCTATTCTTCACTGAATGCTTGGATGAAGGCACAGGCATATTTTTCAAATATTTGTATCACATGAATTTGCGAGAGATCAGGAAAATGTTGGATAACAGTCAAGATTCAAAAAGAATCTAGACTGTTCAAGAATCTAGGTCAGACTTACTAGCTGTGTGACCTTGGGCAAGTCACTTAACCCTCATTGCCCTGTGCCAAAAAAAAAAAAAGAATCTAGGTCAGAACAAAGGAACAGATCTAGGAAAATGAAATGCAATAGAGATAAATATAAAGTCTTGCAAGGTTAAAAAAACAAACTGCATAAGAATAAGACAAGGTATATATATTCAAAAAGTAGCTCATGTGAAACATATTTAAGGGTTTTAGTTGACTGTAAACTTAAGTAAACTAACAAACAGCATTATTTAGTTGTTAAAAAAACAAAACAATTCAATGACAATAGCTGGCTACGTTGATAGTAGTAGCATATCCAGGACAAGGGAAATGATCATAATCTGTACTCCTCAGACTGCATCAGGACTGCTGTGGTCAATGCTGAGCTCAACATCAGAGGAAGGTCATTGACAAATTGGAGGGCATCCAACATGGTAGTCTCAGAGTCATGTCACCTGAGGAATAGCTGATAGAACTGACTATATCTAGTCTGGAAAAGATAAGACTTAGGGGCAACATGCTGTTTGTTTGTTTTGTGTGTGTGTGTGTGTGTGTGTGTGTGTGTGTGTTTTGCAGGGCAATGAGGGTTAAGTGACTTGCCCAGGGTCACACAGCTAGTAAGTGTCAAATGTCTAAGGCTGGATTTGAACTCAGGTCCTCCTGAATCCAGGGCCAGTGCTTTATCCACTGCACCACCTAGCTGCCCTGCAACATGCTTTTTTAAAAAAAAAAGCAAGACATATTGCCCTGATTGCTGTCTTAAAACCCCAAACCAGCTGGCATGTGGAAGAGGAATTAGTTAGTCATTAGAGCTTCAGAGAGCAGAACTAGGAACCAGGGAATGAATGGGGACACAAATTTTGGCCCAGTATAAGGAAGGACTTTCCAAAAATTGAAAATAATCCCAAAATAGAATGGGCTGGCTCAGGGGAAAGGGTCTTTGTTCTTCACCACAGCAGAGTTCTAGTAGAGGCTAGATAAGCGCTATTGGAGATATCAAGAAGCATTCAATCAATAAGCATTGGATATAGAGGGATTGTAGCATGGGGTAGGAGACTGGACAAGATAACCCCAAGGATCCTCTTAAATCTGAGATTATAAGATTCCAAGTTATAATGCCTTCCCTGCCTATTTGATAGAGTTTTTGTAAGGATGAAATGAGGAAATAGCTGTGAAAGCACTTTGAAAAGCACAAATAAAAGGCGTTAAGCTCAACAGAACACACCATAAAAATACCAGGTAATAATAGTGGTGGGAGCAAACTTGCACAGTTCTCACACTGAGCCCTTTAAGTTTGAGAAACAACAGAAGATAGGCAGCTAATATTCTGTCAGAATTAGCTCCAGTTTATTTCTTTCACTTTTTCTTCTTCCTGTGAAGGAAAGTATTGAGCAAAGATGAAGAACGTGGAGACATGGCTTCTAATCTCAGCTCTGCCACTAAGTAGGTGTTTGTTCAGTCGTTTTTCAGTCATGTCTGACTTTTTGTAACCCCATTTGGGCTGGTCTTGGCAAAGATACTGGAGTGGTGTGCCATTTCCTTCTCCAGCATATTTACAGATGAGGAACTGAGGCATACTGAGGGCTAAGTGACTTCCCCAGGGTCACACAGCTAGTAAGTGTCTGAGGCCAGATTTGAACTCAGGAGGATGTCTTCCTGACTCCAGGTCCAGCACCCTATCTACTGCCCTTTATAACCTAGCTGCCCCAAGTGGGTGACTGTCATATAATTTATTTGAGGCTCAGTTTCCTTATCTTTCAGAAGCAGCTAAGTTGTGCAGTGGATAGAACTCCTTGATCTGGAGTCAGGAAGAGGCAAATTCAAATTTGGTCTCAGCTACATAACCCTGGGCAAGTCACTTAACCCTCTTAGCCTCAGTTTCCTCATCAGCAAAATGGGGAATAATAATAGCATCTACCTCCCCTAGTTGTCGTGAGGATAAAATGAGATATTTGTTAAGCATTTTATAAACCTTAAAGTGCCACATAAATACCAGCAATTATTATCTATAAAATGATGGGGTTGAACTGAATCTACTCTAGGTTTCTCCAGCCTCTAAGATCCTAATTGATTACTGCTCTCACCTTTGCTTAACGAGATTTTCTGTCCCCTTCATTTAACAAAGTACCCTGAGGCATCCTCTGCAGTTTCCCTGAGAGGTTTCCCATTCAAATGAAACTTCAAAGATGATGCCAGAGCACAAGCAGGACTTGCCAAATCAGTTTGTTCCAGTTTTTCATCCTTTTCAAGTCTCTGATTCTAGCTATGGTTGTTTTCACCTTAAAATGTATCTCTTATTGTTGAAATTTCAGTGGGTCAAATCCTACCATTACGTTATATCCTATTTCTTACTCCACACTGCCCCACCATAATATTCCCCAATACTTGTATCTAGGTAAAATTAGGCTAAAATATTGTGAATAGCCTTGAAGGAGAAAAGAGGTTAAAAATACCATAGCAAGGGGTAGAAACCAAAGAAGGGAGTTCTCTTGCTCCTTGAGGAACCATAATTATGGTTGATTGCAGTTCAGTTCTCAGAGAAGCTTTTGGGCTCACTATCCTGGAGGTTTTTATGAAGATGGTGGCCTTTGGGGTTCAATGGAAGATCTGAACAATGCTGGACTGTGAGGGCCCAGGCAAAAAGGGTTCTATATTTCCATATTCCATGCATGCATATGAGGATCAGGTGAGTTTTTTCCTAAACACTAGTCCCCTTCTTCACGTCTCCTGCCTCTCCTCACCATATTTACCATCCAGGCAATAATAGAAGATGCCAAGGACAACACCAAGAAAACTGACCTAACATTATAGGTTTTAGAGCTAGAATAGTTCTTAGAGGTTGTTCAGTCCCATCCTCTCCTTTTACAAATGAAGTCACACTGTCATAGGGAAAAGGTCTAGTCTCTCTCTGCCCCAGTCCCTCCTCCATTCAGCTGACTGTGACCTTCCTGAAGTGCAGGTCTGACCATGTCACCCCCCATACTCAGTAAACTCCATTGGCTTCCCATCATGTTCAGGATCAATATAAAAGCCTGTGGTATTCAAAGTCCTTCAGAATCTAGCAGCCTCCTATCTTTCCAGTCTTCTTATGCTTTACTCCCCTTCATGATCCAGTGACACTGGCCTTTTTACTGTTCCTTGAACAACACTCCATCTCCTGACCCTGACCATTTTTACTGGCTGTCCCCCATGCCTGGAATTCTCTCCCTCCTTCTATGGCCTTCTTCAAGTCCTAGCTAAAATCCCACCTTCTGAGAGAAGCCTTTCCTCATCCCCCTTAATTCTAGTGCTTTGCCTATGTTGATTATCTCCAATTGATCCTCTATAGATCTTGTTTGTAAATAGTCGTCTCCCCATTAGACTATAAATTTCTTGAAAGCAGGAACTGTCTTTTTTGCCCTTCTTTGTATTCTGAGTTTAGCCCAGTGCCTGTGATTAGTAGCTGCTTAATAAATGCTTAGTTTTCACAGAGTGTAAAAATGAATCTGTTATTTGCCCAACACTGTTAAGTTCTGTGTGGGAAAAGAGTAAATAGCAATAGCAATAGTATTAGTAATTTGTATTTGTAGTAAGTATTTATTAAGTACCTACTATATATCAGACACGGGGATAGAAATAAAAAGAATATTTCTTTTAAAATTATTTAAAAAAATAAATTAACAAAATCAATTTTCTCTCCTTTCCATCCCCACCATTGGGGGAAAAAAGGAAAACCAACTTTGTAACAAAAATTCATAGTCAAGCAAAATAAATCCCCACATGAGCCATGTCCGATATTTCTAAACACCAAGATTAAACAGTTAGCATCACAGGTGGGATTTGAACTCTGGTCTTCTAACTTCAGAATCAATGCTTTTTTTCCTGTCTCACATGGCTTCCTTTATAAAATATTGTCAGAAGTGGGATATAAAACCATGTCTGCAGGGGAGATCATCACCTTAACATGGTCAATTTAGTACAACTTCATAATACAAACCAGCTGACAAAGGGAATGGAACAAGGCAAAAATCAGGCCAAATGTCCTAGTGAAAATTCCTTTGTGTGAAAAGGAAAGTGATTTTTATGACTTGCTTGTAAAGCTACAGGTCTGAAAATCCATTGTTCCCTATCACTTGGAGTATTTGAACAGTGGCTGAGTGGTCACCTGTCAGGGAACCTGTGGAAGGGATTCATATATTTGGTGTGACTCTTGGATTAGATGACAAAACACCACCGCTTACCAAGAGGTTGGACCTAGAAGGAGGGAAGGCCTTGAAGAGTCTAACCACCTGCCACAGTCAATAGACCTCTCTTCAAGCACTGATAGTCTGCCTGTCCTCATTCCTCAGTGGTTGCCAAAACCCCACCTCCCTTGCTGAATCCCCAGCTGTCACTGTACAAACGTCATCCCCCAGCTCCTATTTTCCTGCTCCCTCCAATATCCCACTCAAGATTTACCATCCTCTTTCATTATATTCTCTGGGATGCCTGCTCCATAATGAACAAACTTGCTTTCATCTTAAACTTTTTCCTACCCTACTCTTTCTATTTCATGTCTGTCTTTGAGGCCCAGTTCTCTTCTGACACTGAACCCTTGGCCATGCTTACCAGTAGTTACACTTTCATTCACAGCCTAGTTCACTGATGTGCTAGGGAAGTCCAAAAATTCCTTGCTTCCCATTGCTACTTCCAGACTCTTTTCTCTCCCACCAGCACTAAGAAACCAATTCTCCTTCGAGGTTCATTCAGTGCAAATTTGTGGCCCAATCAACATTCTGAAAATGTCATTTACTAACCCTTGCTTAGTACATACTTCTTCCTTCCTCAATAAGTTCAGTGACTGATTCTCAGTTTTTCTCTCCATCCTTACTCCTCGCATACTACAGGACTTCAATGTACACATTAATATTACAACATGTGTTAATACTTTTCAGATCTTATTCAGTTCCTACGACCTACTCCTCCATTTCACCCCAGCTACACATTTCCATGTAAGTGAACTCCAAAATTTCTTTATCTGATCATAATCTTTTATCATTCTGTCCTTCCCTCAGCCTTACAAACTCTTCATCTTCAGCATGATTTCCAAATCCCTCGATTCTTTTCCAGACAATCCCCCCTACCCTGATTACCTTCTTCTCTCTTGTGTATCCACTACACTCAAGTTCCTTATCCCCTTGTCCTGTAATGTTGATTATGCTTTATGACACCCAACCTTGAATTACTTTCACTATCTGCTACCTTCGTTATTATTCCCATGCTAATGAATGGAGCTGGATAAAAATCATGAGAGCATTCTGACATTTATGTTACCTAATTTCCATTGGGCCCTTAAGGCAATGCTTTTTTATTTCCCTAATCCATTTGCTATCCCCCTCAGCACAGCAGTTATTCCAAGCTTTTCATCCCTTTTCAAACTTATTGTGGCACCATTCCCCTATCTTCTAAGTTAAGGACTTTCTTCTTACTTCAGTGAAAAAAAAACTGAGGCTCTCTTTTCCTCATCTTACATCACTCATATTTCTTCCCTCACCATTTCCTCCCACCTCACATAACAAGGTAGTTTCTTGCCAAGATAAGTCCTTCTTCATGTACCCTTGATCCTATTCCACCCCATCTTCTCTAGCCAATTGTCCCATCTATCATTCCCACTCTCATCGATCTTCAATTTCTCTTTAGCTATTGGCTGTTTCCCTGCTGCCTAAAAATATGATCATCTCTCCTAGCCTATATTTCTCTTCCACTCCTTGACTCAGATCCTTGAGAAAACCATCCACCCTCTTTTCCTCTCACTTTCTTCTAAATCCTCTGCAATCTCCCTTCTGACCTCAAACCAAAACTGTTCTTCAGTCTGACATCACCAACTGTCTCTTGAATATCTCGTGTTGGATATCCTGTAAAAATATCAAATTTACCATATCCCAAACAGAATTCATCATTTCCCCCCCAAATCTTTCCCTCTTCCCAACATTGTGTTTCTGTCAAGGGTACCAATATTTCTTTCTGTCATCTAACCTCGAAATGTTGATTTCAACCCAAATTTTCACCCATGTTCAGTTCATATGTACTATTTGTTGCAAGTCTTACTATTTCCATCTTTACAACATCTCTTGTATACTTCCTCTTCTCTCTACTCACACTGCCACTACTTCACTGTAGACTCTTATCGCCTTGTGCACAGACTATTCCATGGCCTTTTGGTTGGTACCCTTGGCTCAAGTCTCTTCCCATTCCAATCCATGTTCCATTAGGCTAACAAAGTGATTTTCTTAGAGTGTGGCTCTGGCCCTATTACCCCCCTACTGAATAAAACCCAATGGGGGGGCAACTAGGTGGCGCAGTGGATAAAGCACCAGCCCTGGATTCAGGAGTTCCTGAGTTCAAATCTGGCCTCAGACACTTGACACTTACTAGCTGTGTGACCCTGGGCAAGTCACTTAACCCCCATTGCCCCACAAAAAATAAATTAATTAAAAAAAATACATTATAAGTGTGAGTTATTATAGACACAGTCTGGGCTGCTTATCTGGTTCGTTCTCTCTCTCTCTCTCTCTCTCTCTCTCTCTCTCTCTCTCTCTTTCTCTCTCTCTCCTTCCCTCCCTCCCTCCCTCTGAAGATCTGACTTGAAAAGCTATCATTTGGCTCAGCCTCCCAACCCCAAATCCTCTGAGAGGGAATAATATAGAAGACCGCTAGAAGGAAGAAAAAAAAAATCTATTAGGGGCAGCTAGGTGGCGCAGTGGATAGAGCACCGGCCTTGGAGTCAGGAGGACCTGAGTTCAAATCCGGCCTCAGACACTTAACACTTACTAGCTGTGTGACCCTGGGCAAGTCACTTAACCCCAATTGCCTCACTAAAAAAAAAAAAAAAAAAACAAAAAAACCCAGTGGGTCCCGATTATCTCCAGGATCAAATATAGACTCCTCTGACATTTAAAGCTCTCGATGACCTGGCCTCTTCCTAGATAATCTAGCTTTATTACTCTTTACTCCCCTCTATGGACTTTATGATTCAGTGACCACGGCCTTCTTGTTTTGCCCCACATCCAATACTTCATCTCCTGATTTATTTTGTGGCTGTTCCCCATGCCCGTGATACCCTCCCTACCCACCTTCATTTTCTGGTTTCCCTGGCTTCTTTCTTTACTCAGCTCAAATCCCATATTCTGTAGGAGGTTTTTCTGGGTTTGCCACCCTCCCCATTTTCTATCCTCCATCCCTGTCCTCTGTCTCACAGGGATCTCTTTCATTTACACTGTATTTATATTGTACATGCACTGTCTTGCATGTTGTTTCCCCCACTTCAATGGGAGTTCCTTCAGGGATAGAGCTGAGTTTTTACCTTTCTATATCCTCAGTGCTTAGCATAGTGCCTGGCACATAGTAAGTGCTTAATAAATGCTTGTTGACTGACCAACTGATGAAATTCCTTCCATGTTATCTGTGAACACATTTGTAGCCCATCTTGGCCAAGTCAACCCAAAGGCCTTAGAATCCTGGACTGGTAGAACTGGAAGGGACCTTAAAGATCTTTTAACACAGTCTTCTCATTTTACACATAAAGCAACTGAAGCTCATGGAGGTCAAATAACTATTTTAATTATAGATAACCAGTTAATGGCAGAGTTAGAACCAAAACCCATCTCTCCCGAATCCCATCTCAGTGAAGCAAACTGTGATATAGTGGGAAGAACGAGAGAGAGAGCAAGCGAGTGAGCAAGAGAGGGAGAGAGAGAGAGAGGGAGAGAGACAGAGACAGAAACAGAGAGACAGAGACAGAGAGACAGAGACAGAGAGAATTGTACTTGAGTCAGAAGAGCTGGATTTGAGTCCCAGTTCTGATAACTATGAAATACCTGTGTAATCTTGGGCAACTTATTTCACCCTCCTGAGCCTCAGTTTCCTCTCTATAAAATGGGGAGGATTAGATAATCTGTAAGATCCTTTTCAGCTCTAATGACATACAGTTCTGGGGTTCTTTCTATTATGTAATATCCAGACCCTGAGAACAAAACTCCATGGGATTATGTGTTTAAGGTACTGACAGGCATTTTTGAAGACTCCATCAATACAGAAGCAGAGCATGGTGGTACACAATCCACTTCCCCAGGTATTTCAACCCTGACCTAGGACAAAAAATTGACTCTATGCCCAGTGTACTCTGCCTCTCTGCCTCCAAAGTTACTAAAGGTTCTGGTGTAGAAGTTATTTGGTTCCAGAAGGGTCTGTAAACCTGGAGCATAATGGTCACCATGAAACAGATGTTAGGGAATAGTTCTTCTCAGGGTGGTCTGGTGCCATGAGTCCTGGCACTGATGTCCACAGACCTCAGTTCAAATCCTGCCTCTGCCACTTGCTATTGGTGTGACTGATAGCAAGTCATTTAACCTCTCTAGGCCTCGGTTTCTTCATCCATAAAGTAAGATGACCTTTGAGGTCCTTTCCAGTTCTGAATATATGATCCTATGATCAATTCTAACCAATTCTACATTTCAAGCAGGGCAATGAGTATAACAATTTTAATTCTCCTCTTTGGCCAACAAGAGAAGCTTTTGCTTAGGTCAAAGTCATGCTGAAGCTTACCCAAGACTTCCCCAGCAGAAAAACTGGTTAGTTTACTATTTCTGGCCAAGGTGAAATTCTCTTTCTGACCTTCATTGACTACTAACTACTCACTTAGGCACCTTTCTTTGTGTAAAATTGTCAAAGGTGAAATTCTATAGGAACTTCCAAAAGACAAGATTAGCAAGGACTTAGTGAAGTCCAGCCAAATATCTACCCCTTCCTAAGATCTCAAGAGTGTCTCTTGGCTGCTCTATTTGTTACTGAGATTTCTGGAGGCTCTGTCTTTGAGAGGGAGGAAGTGTTTCATTCACAGCCAGGTGTACTGGGACTACAACAAATGTGTGTGTGTGTGTGTGTGTGTATAAATGTGTTAGAAGGATGGAAGGAACATGACAAAGAGGAAAGGCAGTTCATTTCTTAGTAGCTCTGAAGCAAATTGTTTGAAATTATATGTATGATTTGAGGAATGAGAAACACTGAATGAAAAGCCACTTCCCCTCTTACACTCATATATAACCCTAATTAAGTGAGGAGCTAAAAACCTCAAGGGTTGTTGTAACCCCTGGATGTTTCCTCTAAGCCAATTATATCTTAAGATGACTAGATAAAGTGAGGAGAGACATCTCCAGCTATCTTAAAGAAAATCTCAGGATATAGAGGTCTGGCTGGGAAGAAAAACTCTCAAGATACAGGAAGAAGGGATCTTAGCCATTATTTCAGCTGAGGCCCAGAGAAGGAAGATATGACTTGTTCAGGATCACATGATTAGTTAGTGCCAAAGTATAATATTAAAACATAGGTTTCTTGATTCATAGCCTAGCACTCTTTCCACTCAACTAGGCCAGTCCTGACCTTAGCATTAAATTAGTAATGATAATGGTAAAAGCATAGGGAAATAATCTTTGTATCAAATATGCTGATAAAAGTCTGATATCCAAGATACATTTAAGACTGAGTCATTAAGGCAAATGGTCAAAGGATATGAGAAATTTGCAAAAGAAGGCAAAAGAAGACAAAATAGCAATAACCATATTTTTTAAACTGCTGAATCACTAATAAGAGAAATACAAATTACAACAATTCTCAGGGTTCACCTCCTGCTTATCAAATTGGCAAAATGATAAAATATAAAAGATTAAAATAGTCAGTGTTGGAAGAACTGAGGGAAGATAGGTACACTAACATACTATTGGTGGAATTGGAAGTTGGTCCAACCATTCTGGAAAATAATTCATAGTTATACAAGAAAAGCCACTAAATCCTTTGTATCATTTGAACCATTAACCCTTCTGTTGGACATAAATACCAAAGAGGTCAAACACAAAAAGAAAGAACCTGTTTAAACTGTACTTTTCTGGGAACAAAATTGATTGGAGGATAGCTAAAAACAATTGTGGTATATTAATTAATGGAATATAATTGCACTGCAAGGAACGATGAATATGAGGAATTAAGAGGAAAATGGGAAGATGTGTGTGAACTGAGGCAGAACAAAGAAAGTAGAGGTGGGAGAACACTAGATACAACTAAAATAACAGTGAACAAACACAACATTGAAAGGTAATTGAACTCAGATTCAATGCATTGACCAATATTGGTCCCAGAGGGCAGACAACAAATTTGGTTTCCCCCTCTTTTTTTTTTTTTTTTTTTGCCAGGCAGTGGGGGTTAAGTGACTTGCCCAAGGTCACACGGCTAGTAAGTGTCAAGTGTCTGAGGCTGGATTTGAACTCAGGAACTCCTGAATCCAGGGCCGGTGCTTTATCCACTGCGCCACCTAGCCACTCTGGTTTCCCCCTCTTAATAGACAGGTGGGAGACAACCAGGACAGGATGATATAAATGCTGTGTTCATTAATTTTGTTGCACAGTTTTTCTTTATTATAAGGAGTTGGGTGAGGGGGAGTATCATCCACCAGGTAAGAGTATTGCTGTAATAAGCAAAAGACATCAATACAACTTTTTTTAAAAAAAGCATTGTTGTTAAAAATGATGTGGGTTTGAATCCTGTTTATGGCTGTTGCTAGTTGTATGATTATGAACAGACCTCTGTTTCTTCATCTGTAAAATGGGACAACTAAAACTTGTGATACCTCACAAGGTTGCTGGGAGGCTCAAACGAGCTAACGTGTGTAAAAAGCTTTCAGAACTTCACAGGGTATATAAAGGTTAGCTGTGATACCACAGGGGTTTGGAGAAAAAGCAAGAGGGAAAGGAGGAAATAAGAGCAGCCGTTAAGTTAGTTGTGTGACCTTGGGCAAGACATTGAACCTCTCTGGGCCTCACTTTCCTCACCTGTAAAATGAGGAAGTTGGAGGAAAGGGCCTCTCAGGTGCCCTTCCACGGCTGCCATCCAGTGATTATGCCCGGGGTTTTAAAAAGTGCCCAACCCCACAAGATCCTCCCCACTCATCTTCCCAAGTAGCCTGCCATTCGTTCGGACTTGTTCACTAGCTTTCCATCCCCACCCTCCTTCAGACCCTAGAGGACAAGTTCTCCTAGCTGTGGCTACAGCAGCGGCAACAGCAGCAGCATCCCCACTGGGCAGAGGCAGCTAAGGCTGCTGGGAGGTGCCCAGGCCCACAATGGGAAAGCAAGTCAGCTCAGCTTGGCTGAGAGGTAGCCAGGTGCAACCTGGTCCCAGGACAAATCACCCAGTTTCCTCCTTCCTTTAACACATGCCCAGCCCAGATCTTCCAGACTTCACAGAGGGGACCCCACCCCCACCCCCACCCCCAATGGGATGTGTCAGTACAATGGAGACCCTGTGGGTTCTTTTTGCTCCTGCCCCACTGTGTCTAATCACAGAGGAAGAGAAAGCCGTTCTCCCTTTACCTGATTCTGTCCCTCTCTGCTCTCTGCAGCTGCTCGTTTCTCTCCAGGACCTGCAGGATCTGCCTGGCTTCTTCATCATTTAAGAAGCTGAAATCAAACCCCTGAGGAACTTTCGTCATTTTCTTCAGTGTGTAGGATTTACATTTAAGTCCCTTGGCGCCTCCTGCTACTTTGACATTTTCCAAGGCATTAACAATTCCTTCACGAGCTTGGTCCCATAGCCAATAGTAAGCCCTCTTCCTCTGGGAGTCTGAAACCACACTCCTGTGGCACAGCCCACACCTACAGGGCTCATTTTGACAACACCTTAATGACACAATTCTCTCTGCCTGACCAACCAAGACTCACCAGGGAACCCCGGGGGTGGAGAGGGAGCCAATCTCTTTGCAAAGGGGCGGGTTCCCACCTGGCTTTTCCTTCCTCCCCCTAATTAGGATTGTTAAACAAACATTTCTGTACCTTGGTTCTGCCCATAAAGGAGGCTAAGACTTTAAATATTTGCTTTAAACGTTGGACATGGAGGTGTTTGTATTGGCCCTGTTAGTTGGTAGCAGAACCTGAGCGTGGCTATTAGAAGAATTTTAAAAGGGAATTGAGGTCACTTCAGATCTGTAATTAATCTTCCCTTTCAACAAATACCTACAAGTCTCCAGGAGAAAGGTAGCACTACAAAATGGAAATATTTTAAATTAAAGGAAGAGTTTCTCATTTAAACAACTAGGGAGAGAGAAAAACAGACAGACAGAGAGACAGACAAACAGTGACAGAGAGAGAGCCAGAGAGCCAGAGCCAGAACCAGAGCCAGAGATCATGTAGTCTTATAGATTCAGGGCAGCAGAAGTGTGGTATCTATATTAGGAATTAATTCTTTGTCACTCCTCTAGGCCTGTCCCAAACACACCCTTCTAGGGGGTTGTCTCACAAGTCAGCTTCAGACTTCCTGAGTCTAGTGACTACCTAATTTGAAAAGTCTTTTTGATAAAAGTAAGAGAGAGACCTATATGGTAGATGCCAGACAAATGGTCCAATATACCTTTTTTTTTTTTTGGCAGGTCAATGAGGGTTAAGTGACTTGCTCAGGGTCATACAGCTAGTAAGTGTCAAGTGTCTGAGGCCAGATTTGAACTCAGGTCCCCCTGAATCCAGGGCTGGTGCTTTATCCACTGCACCACCTAGCTGCCCCCGTCCAACATCCTATTAACCTTCAGGGTTGTGGAAACCTTAGTAATAGTCTTAAAATGACAAGGGAAATGACACCTTTACCACATTCCCACTGGATAGAGATGGAGGGAGTATGCTAGGCTATTCATGACCTCTCTTTTTCCTCTTCCTCTTTCTGCTAGAGTCTCACAGGAAAACCTGACTATTGGGGAAAGGTGGGGATCTGAGAAAGCACCATGCTGTGGTGGAAAGAACTCTGACCTTGGAGTCATAGGACCGGAGTTCTATTATCTGTCACTTAGTACCAAAGTGATCATGTGCAAGTCACTCACTTTTTTGACCTTAGAGTCCTTATTGGTAAAATGAGATGGTTCGGACCAAATGATTTATAAGATCCTTTACAATTCTTAATCTATAATCCTATTAGGGGTGTGTGTGTGTGTGTGTGTGTGTGTGTGTGTGTGTGTGTGTGTGTGTGTGTGTGTGTGTTTAAGAGAGACAGACGGACAGACAGACAGAGATAGAAAGAAACAGAGACAGAGAGACAAAGACAATGATGGGGTGGAAAGGAGAGGTAGTCTTCCACTAATTTTAAACCTAGGCTAGTCCCTCTGCAAGTCTGGAGCATGGACCTAAGTTGGAAGAAAGAGAGAGGGAAGGATGGAAGGGACAAAGAGAGCAACATCATAAAAAACTTGGGAACTAGGAAAAATGGGTAGTAGTTGCAAAGAAATAGATTTCTGCTCTAAGTAAGGAAAAACTTCCTGGAGATTGGAACTGTCCTATGGAGTTAATGAGTTCCCCCTCACTGGAGGTCTTCACGCAGGGATTGTATGACCACTTGTCAGGTATATTATAGGAGGGAATTGTTGTCTATATCTGGGATGAACTAGATGTCCTCTGAGATTCCTTCCAAATCTGAGATTCAATGATTCTGTGAATTTAAAGGAACCACGGAGGATGAATGCTACAGTACTATAAGCCCAACTCTCTTGAAATAGAAGCATTTCTGATTTCTCTAGACTGTACTCAAAAGATGATGTTATGGGCCCATTCAAAAGTTGTAAGTGTCCACATTGTGCCCTAGTCCCTGGTGACACCTCCTTGCTCTGCCTCTAGGCCATGGAGATATTCATCGGTTTGGCTTCTAATTGTAACAGCTATAGAACAGGAATAATCTCTAGGAATCTTTTCCCACACTCTCCTAACTTCACCAGTCTGTGGGATTGATTCTATACCAGAATACTTCCTTTGATTCCTTATAAACTCACTTAACCCAGAGTCAGAATCTCACCATTCAGTTGCCTATTTGAAGGTCATAAGATCATAGATTTAGAGTTGAAAGGAACCACAGAGGTCATCCAATCCAATTACTTCATTTCAGAGATGAGGAAGCTGAAAGCTAAAAGGGATTAAGGGATTCTCTTGAGGTCACACAGGTAGTTAATACTAGAACTGCAATTTGAACCTGGGTCCACTGAATCTAAATCTAATACTCTTTCCATTGTACCCTGCTGTCATCTTTAACTCAATCTAAAATCCCATTGCAAAGTCCTTGGATCATTGTGTTTACCTTTTCAGCTCATGAAATATGATGGGAGTTGGGTAGGGGGTTTAGATTAAAAGAGAAAAGACTGGATTTTTTTTGTCAATTTAAGGAAGTTTATTAGCATTAAGTCTCGATGGCCAATGAGCCACTTCCCAGCAGTTACTCACCTGAACCATAAGAAGAATAGGACTTCTTTTCCAATAGGTAATAAAAATAACATCATTGATAAAACACTGTGAACATTCCTTTCTGATTTGGACAGTTTTATTAATTTTAATAAAGGGACAGTTGTAAAACAAATATTTAGGAATCATCTCACAGAAAAAAGATACAAAGTATCCTGTTTCTTAGTGTCTAATTTACTTTTTTTAAAATTTTTTTTTTAGTGAGGCAGTTGGGGTTAAGTGACTTGCCCAGGGTCACACAGCTAGTAAGTGTTAAGTGTCTGAGACCGGATTTGAACTCAGGTACTCCTGACTCCATAGCCGGTGCTTTATCCACTGCACCACCTAGCTGCCCCTCTAATTTACATTTGATAGGGATAAAATGTTAAGGTTATTACTAGGAAACCCAAACCTAGAACTATGTGGGGACTATGGGAACATCGTATGTCATCTGCTTGTAGTTTGATTAATAATTACATAGATTTTGTTTTCTCACCATAAAGTCGAATTGAGTAATTTCACAGAAGAGATCCTACTTTAAGAGCAGTAGGGCTGGTCAAGACCAGACCTCCAAGTGGGTCCAAGAAGAACCCTCGGAGGTGAGTCTAAGAAGCAGCCTCAAAGCTGGGTCACAGCAGCACCCCATAGCCTGTACTGCCCTCTGCTACTGGAAAGAGCAGATTGGAAGAAAATCTTTGAAGAATGGATTGGAGGAAAAGGGTTCTCCTAATGCAAGCTGTTGTCTGAGAGGTAGAACCTCCTCATACCTCAGACCACCCAATCAACCTAGTAAAGCTCTGAAGACTGAGGGTTCTGTTTTACTGAAAGAACTTAACAGTGTTTCAGAAGCCCAGAAGACAAGTGGCAAATACCAGCTAGCAGAGAACCCTGCCCCCTCCTAGCAGGAAACAGAAGGATCCAGAAGACCAGTCCTGCTCATCAGTGAAGTGTTATACAGATTATTCCTGAAGGTGACAATGGACATAAAGGCCCACAATCAAGAGTTGTGAGTTGTCTGAGGTACCACCTTGCACCTTTCAGATTGACTGACATGACAAAAGGAAAATGATAACTTTTGAAAGGGATGTGGGAAAATTGGGATACTAGTGCTGGAGTTGTGAACAGATCCAACCATTCTAGAGAGCAATTTGGAATTATACCCAAAGGGCTACAAAACTGTAAGTATTCTTTGATCCAGCAATACCAATACTAGGTCTGTATCCCAGAGACATTAAAAAAATGGAAAAGAACCTATATGTACAAAAATATTTATAGCAGCTCTTTTTGTGATGGCAAAGAAATGGAAATTGAGGGGATGAACCAATTGGGGAATGGTTGAACAAGTTGTGGTATATGAATGTAATGGAATAGTACTGTGATATAAAAATGATGGGCAGGCAGATTTTATAAAAACCTGGAAAGACTTACATGAAATGATGCAAAGTAAAGCAAGCAAAACCAGGAGAACATTGTACATAGTAAAAGCAACATTGTATGATGAGCAACTATGAATGACTTAGCTATCCCTAGCAATACAATGATCCCAGAAAATTCCAAAGGACTCATGAGGAAAAATGCTATTCACATCCAGAGAAAGTACTAATGGAATCTGAATGCAGGTCGAAGCATACTGGTTTAACTTTATTTTTTTCATGGTTTTTCCCCCCCTTTTGGTCTGTTTCCTCTTTCACATCATGACTAATATGTTTTATATGATTATATGTGTATAACATATCAAATTACTTAACATCTTAGGGAGGCAAGAGATGAGGGAAGGAGGGAGAAAATTTGAAACTCAGAAATTTTAAATGAATGTTAAACTTTGTCTTTATGTGTAATTAGAAAAAAATACTATTAAAAAAAGGAATTGTGAGTTAGAATTAAAGTGTAAAGTAAAACTAAGTCAATATGCTGCCTTCAGGGATCCAGATGTATGGTTTAGTGACCCTATTTCTATTTGAGTTTGACACCATTGATCTAGAACAAAGCTTCTTAAACTGTGGGTCGCAACCCCATATGGGTTCTCAAAACTGAACATAGGTGTTTTGTGAAAAACTTGGCAACAGTAAAACATTATGTATACCTACTTTATATACCTAGACACCTGGGGTCACATAAAAATTTCTTAGGTGGGGGCAGCTAGGTGGCACAGTGGATAAAGCACCGGCCCTGGATTCAGGAGGACCTGAGTTCAAATCCAACCTCAGGCACTTGACACTAGCTGTGTGACCCTGGGCAAGTCACTTAATCCTCATTGCCCTGCAAAAAGAAAAAAAAATTCTCGGGCGAAAAGGGGTTGCGAGTGGAAAAAGTTGAAGAAGCCCTGATCTAGAATAAGACCCTCTATGGAGAAAGGATGAGCCATCTCCACTGAATGCTGACCAGGGGTCTCCCACAGGGCAGATAGACTAACTAGGCTGAAGTAGCAAGCAAAACTACTGCCACCACCTCAACTACAACTTCTTCTCAGACCCTGAGCCCAAGGGTCCCGGGAATAGCAGCTCCCTCTCCCCTCAATACTACTGTCTCTGTTTCCAACAAATTCCTACAAGCTGTCATCCTTGGAAGGAACCCCTGTACAGATGTGACCTGGCAACATTCTATGCAGGCATTACTGCCTCTTCAGAGCCACTGAGTTCTTGCCTCCAAAGTCCTTGGCTTTGTCAAATAGTTCAACACCCCAAATTCATATGATTTTATTAATAGGAATGACACTGAAGAAGTTGTTTCACTGCCTATTTGCCCCCCCCCCCCAGGGTCTAAGACCAAGGGGCTTTTGCAGCCAAAACCTCCTCTTTGGCAGGTAGATGACGCAATGGGTAGACATGAATTCAAATCCAACCTCAGGCATGCAGTTAGCTGGATGACTCTAGGCAAGTTACTTACACTCTATTTTGCCTCAGTTACCTCAAGTGTAAAATGGGGGTGATGACAGCCACTACTCTGTAGGGTTGTTATGGGTATCAAATGAGATAACAGTTGTAAAGTGCTTGGCGCAGTGCCTGGAGCATAGTAAGTACTTTATAAATGCTTATTTCCTCCCTCCCTTTTTTTTTTTTTTAATGAGGCAATTGGGGTTAAGTGACTTGCCGAGGGTCACACAGATAGTACATGTTAAGTGTCTGAGGCCGGATTTGAACTCGGGTACTCCTGACTCCAGGGCCAGTGTTCTATCCACTGTGCCATCTAGCTGCCCCCCTCCTTCTTTCTTTATGCATTGTTTCCCCCACTAGAACGCGAAGTTTTGGGGGGCTGGGACTGTCTTGCTTTACTCTTTGTATCCCCAGAGCCTAACACAGTGTATTGTACATAGCAAGTGCTTTATTTAATGCTTTTTCATCATCATTATTAGTATTACTATTATTATCCTTACTTTACCTTGTTGAATTCCACTGCTTCCTATAAATACGGGAATATATATATATATATATATATATATATATATATATTCCCATAAATACAGGAATATATATATATAAAGAGAGGACAATATGTGTAATTTGTATCTCCTGTGTAAGGTAACATCTCTTAACCTTCATTCCGAAATGTTCTAGTGCTAATCAGTTCATTATTGTTAGGATCACAGAATTTAGAGTTAGAAGGGAACTAGGAGCTGGTTTAGTCCAAACCCCTCATTTTAGAAGTTCAGTGTCTCATCCATGGTCTCTCATGTAACGTACCTTATTTATTGGATCTAAGGTTTGAAGCTGGAACCCTTGACTAGAAATTCAGAGTGATTTCCATTACTTCACATTGACCATTTTTTAAAAAAAGTCGAAGCACTATAGACTTAAAACTGGAACAGATTTAGAGATTATTCAGTCCAGTCCTCTCCACACACAGATGAGGACACTGAAACTCAGTGAGGTTGGGACCCCTCATATGTTTACACATATTTCATTAGTGTACTGTGTGGAAAAGGACACTTGTCAACTAAGAATATGGGTGTTTCCTTGTGTAATTAACTCTTGTGTAAGGCTCTGACTGTACTGTACTAAGCATATTTACCTATTGACAGGAGGACAGGAAAGAAGACTGCAGAGGTATCACTAGCATGATGAGTAATAAAAACATTTTGCAAGGTATGCAGAGAGAATGAGACAGAGACAGACAGACAGACAGACAGACAGACAGACAGAGGCAGATGGAAAATTAAACAAAGGGCCAATACTCCATAGGGCTTTGACAGTTTTGTAGAGGTATAGTCTTGAAAACTAAAGCATATTAGGAGAAAAAAGGGGACATGTTCAGGTCAATGAAACACAATGGAGGCCTCTACTTCAGTGTCATAAACCAGAAATCTAGCAACATGGGCACCTGTTTCTCCAATGCTATATGGGGAATTCTGCCTCTACCCTCATTGTCTGGGCATGAAGGTTTCTTCACCCCAGAATCCCATTCCATTTGAATGATAAGGAAAGCATCAGATTCTGGGATTAGTACAAATATACCAGGATTGACTTGACCTGAGAGATTAAAATTAGTATATTAACTAAGCCATTAAAACAGATGTTTAGGCTATTTCTAAAACCTTATTACCACACAGTGTAATGCAATAAATATACTATTCTGTATGGTTTTTCCAACCCAAACAGTTGCCAACCAATCTATCCATCAATTATCTGCAAGATACTGTGATGGGTTCTGGAGATACAAAGACAAAAATGAAACATTTTCTGCCTTCAAGGAGCTTACATTCTAGTCAGTTGTCTACAGCTCCACTGTGTATTCTGACCAGGAAAGGGAGCCACTTGGTTCACCATGGATTCAGTTAATTTCAACATTAGGAAAATGCATGTTCTAGCTGGGATCTGGATTTTCCATCTTCAGCTCTGCTTGGTTTGGATTTTTTGGAATATGATGTCCTACCTAGGATTACCAATCACCTGAAATCTCATCATCATACAGTTTAACTCAAGGTCTTCCTACTTCTCTCAGCCTCCTTTTCCCTCTGATTGGAGGGCTAGAGGGCAGAGCACTAAACTCTTCCCAGAGGTTTCTTTTATAGAGGGGCTAGGATCTGGACTTTTCAGATAACTCCATTTTCCATCTGTAGCTTCCCTCCTTGTTCCAGGCTCCCCTCCCCACACTCCTCACCCCTCTTAGCACAATGCCTGGTACATAGTAGGTGTTTAATGTTTATTGGATTGAATTGACTCTATGCCAAGTCCTAAATTTCACACATGCATATTTACTTCTCTTTTTTACCTTTTCTTTTCTTTTTCTTTTTTTTTTTTTTGGTGGGGCAATGAGGGTTAAGTGACTTGCCCAGGGTCACACAGCTAGTGTCCCGTGTCTGAGGCCAGATTTGAACTCAGTTCCTCCTAAATCCAGGGCTGGTGCTTTATCCACTGCTCCACCTAGCTGCCCCCTCTTTTTTATCTTGTCAATCATTCTGTTTTGTTTTGTTTTTGCAGGGCAAAGAGGGTTAAGTGACTTGCCCAAGGTCACACAGCACTTTTTTATCTTTTCAAAGCAAGGAGAATTCTAGAATGGGGGAATGGGGGATTTCTGGAGAATCACCCCCATGTTACCCTCTTCTGTTTTAGTAGGAGTCTTGCTTCCGGGCAGGACTACCCTGAATCATTGTTTACATACAGTATTGATTTTGTCTTTAACAGTCTCTGGGAAATCCAACATAGCTACTAAACCTAAGAAAATAAAACCTTTATCAGCAGGAATAAAACTAGGTGGTATCAATTTTAGGATTTAAAAAAATCACAGAATCATAGATTTAGATGTGGAAAAGACCTTCAAGGTCATCTAGTACAAATCCTTCATTGTCCAATTGTGGAAATTAAGTAAACTTGCCCAAGATCATGAGATCACTGGTAGAGCCAGAATTTGAACCCAGGTCTTTTGACTCCAAATCTTATTGAGTGGGCAAAACCCACCTTGCTAATAATTATGGTTTAATCTAATAAACATTTATTAAATACTACTTTGCAGTACTAGATGAGGTGATGGATTGCAAAGGCATGGTTATCTCATGAAACAAAGTTGTCTTCATAAAACTTTGAGTCTATGGGGAGCAGATTATAACATGCAATTGATTATTTATTTATTTTTATTTTTTATCATAATAGTATTTTATTATTTCCCAGTTTCATGTAAAGGTAGTTTTCAACATTTGTTTACTAAGATTTTTAGTTCCAAATTTTTCTCCCTCCCTCCCTTCCCACCCCTCTTCCCAAGACAGAAAGCAATCTGATATAGGTTATATATCTACAATAACATTAAACATATTTCTGCATTAGTCATATGGTGAAAGAAGAATCAGAACACAAGAGAAAAACCTCAAAAAAAAACTAGCCAAAAAGTAGAAACGGTATGGTTCAATCTGCATTCAGAATCCACAGTTCTTTTTTCTGGATGTGGAGAACATTTTCCATCATGAGTTCTTTGGATCATTGCACTGCTGAGAAGAGCCAAGTCTATCATAGTTGATCATCACACAATGTTACTGTTACTGTTACTGTGTACAATGTTTTCCTGGTTCTGCTCACTTCACTCAGCATCAGTCCACTTAAGTCTTTCCAGGTTTTTCTGAAATCTGCCTGCTCATCATTTCTTCTATCACAATAGTATTCCATTACATTCATATACCACAACTTGTTCAGCCATTTCCCAATTGATGGGCATTCCCTCAATTTCCAATTCTTTACCACCACAAAGAAAGCTGCTATAAACATTTTTGTACATGTGGGTACTTTTCCTTTTTCTATGATCTCTTTGGGATACAGACTTAGTAGTGGTATTGCTGGGTCAAAGGGTATGCATGGTCCCATAGCCCTTTGGACATAGTTCCAAATTGCTCTCCAGGATGGTTAGATCAGTTCACAACTCTACCACCAATGCATTAGTGTTCCAATTTTTCCATAGCTTCTCCAACATTTATTATTTTCATTTTTGTCATATTAGCCAATCTGGTGTGAGGTGGTACCTCAGAGTTGTTTTAATTTGCATTTCTCTAATCAGTAGTGATTTAGAGCATTTTTTCATATGGCAATAGATAGCTTTGATTTCTTCATCTGAAAACTGCCAGTTCATGTCCTTTGACCATTTTTCAATTGGGGAATGATTTGCATTCTTATAAATTTGATTTGGTTCCCTATATATTTTAGAAGTGATGACTTGATCAGAAACACTGACTGCAAAAATCTACACAATTGATTATAGTACAAAATCATAGACCTATTAGCTAGAAAGGATCTTAGTGATCATCTAGTCCAACCTTTTAATTTTTTTCAAATGAGGAAACTGAGGCCCAGAGAGGTTAAGCCCAAGGGCACACAACAAACACATTACAAAGGAAAGACTCAAACCTAGGCTTCTGAATCCAAAGCCATCACTCTATCAATCATGTTATGTTGCTTCAGCATGTTAATGTATCAGAAATGTATAAGAAACATGACAAGACTGCTTCCTTCTGGTTGTGCTCCTGTCTTTCTGACTGCTCCTTCCCAGTCTCTCCTTTGATGAATGGTTATCTATCCATTTTTAACCCCTTAACCATGAGTGGCCCCTAAAGCTCTGGTCTGTGTTCTATTTTCTTTTATCTCTACCCTTTCTGCATAATTTCACCATCTCTTACATGTTCAACTGCTAACTGTACAAGGATGACACCCAGATTGAGAAATCTAGCCATAATCTCTTTCACACACTCCATTTTCATATTATTAACTGATCCAGTGGATTTCCCATGTCTATCTCAAACTCTGTATGTCCTAAATGGAATTCAGTTTCTTCTCTGATAAATCTCCAAACATTCATGTCATATCATTCTTCCATTCACCAAGATGCATAAGAATAATACTTGGCTGGGGGCGGCTAGGTGGCGCAGTGGATAAAGCACTGGCCCTGGATTCAGGAGTACCTGAGTTCAAATCCGGCTTCAGACACTTGACACTAGCTGTGTGACTTGCTGGGCAAGTCACTTAACCCCCATTGCCCTGCAAAAAAAAAAAAGAATAATACTTGACTGCTCCTTTTCCCTCAACCCTATAGCCAAGCAATTGCCAAGTCTTGTTGTTTCTGCCTCTGCATAGCTTCTCTCCACTCACACAAATAGTATCCTAACCCAGGTCCTCATCACATCTTGCCTGGATTATTGCAATAGACTCCTAATTGGTTTCTGCCCCTCCAGTCTCATCTCTCCAAAGCATCCTTCACACAGCTGCTAAATTAACATTCTTAAAACACAGGCCTGACCATGTCAGTCCCCAGGTCAAGAAGTTCTTGTGGTTCCCTCTGATTTGCTAGAAAAAACATACATTTCTCATTCTGGCATTTAAAACCCGGCATGACCTTTTCCCACCTATCTTTCTTTCTTTTTTTCTTTCTTTTTTTTTGGTGGGGCAATGAGGATTAAGTGACTTGCCCAGGGTCACACAGCTAGTGTCAAGTGTCTGAGGCTGGATTTGAACTCAGGTCCTCCTGAATCCAGGGCCAGTGCTTTATCCACCGTGCCACCTAGCTGCCCTACCACTTATCTTTCCATATTTATTTAATATTCTTCCCCTTCACACACTCACTGTTCCTGCCAAACTGACCTCCTAGCTGTTTTCTATACAAATGGGTCTTTGCCTGGAATGCGTTCCTTCCTTATCTAGAACCCCTAGATTCCTTCAAGGTTCAGCTTAGTTATCCCCCTCAGGAAACTTTTCTTGATTCTTCCCAATTATTAGAATCTTACCCTCTTCAAATTATCTTGCATTTGCCTATTGGCAAACATTATACCTTATATTTTACAAGAATATATATTACACATTCTTTGCACTTAGCTCAGTGCCTCATATATTGTTGTCACTTACCAAGCACCTCTTAAAATTGTTGAATCCATTGAAAGATGCCAACTAGATAGTTAAAAGATGTGAGAGAAGAGCTCCAGAGAAAAAGCAGGGCTGGAGATAGACATTTGGGAACCATCTATCTAGACATTATAAAGTATCTTAACCCTCTTGAGAGAGTGCCTCAGGGAATACCTTGAAGGATAGATCAGTCTATCTTTTACATTTAGGAGTGTTTTAATCATCTAAGGAAGTCATTTCAAGTACTTCTTGCTTCCCCAAATTATGGGATAATAGGATTTAGAACCTGAAAGGATTTTAGATAGTCTCACCTCTAGTGCCTGCTAATTTCTACCTGTGTAACCCCAGGCAAATCATTTAACGTCTCTGAACCCCAAGTCTTCATCTATAAAAAAGAGAGAAATGAACTAGATAGCTTTTAAGATCCTTTCCAGATCTCAGTCCTTGCTCCTTTAATCCTTCATTTTGCAGAAAAGGAAACTGAGGACAAATAAAGTGAAGTAAGTGTCTTACCCAAAGTTGCAGAGGTGATGAAGTCAGGAATTCCTCATCTTGGAATTTGTTATCCATATCAATCAATGAAAATTTATTAACCACCTACTATGTGCTAGGCAATGTGTTAGGGGTTGGGGATATGAAAACAAAACAAGAAAATAGCTCCTGCCCCAAAGGGGCTTTTATTATATGTTCTAATTTCCATAGGGAATATGCCAGACAAAATAGATTTTGTAAAAGTGCTTGGGGTGGTTCCTGGGCATTACATTTTCCATGATAAGAATGTGGTGTCTACATGTCAGTGGTTTCCATGGTGGAGTTTTTTCGTTTTCAAATCCACTGAGTCAGATAATTAGGTTCATTGTCAAATGGGAAGATGACAGACTACATTGTTGTCAAATACTTCCAAAGAGGAAACTGGCACCAAGCTTTCAAGTATTGGGCTGGTTTAGGGACTCTCAAGGAGGTTGGATTACTTGAGGAATGCTGTTGGGTGCCAAGAAGTTATGCCACATTCTCTTACAACACTCTCATAAAGTAAGATGGTAGGTAAGCAGAGGAACTGCCAATAGGTACAGGAATATTCCTGCTGCAAGTAAATAAATATTTTTTAGGTCCTTGTGGCCATGGACTTAGAACTACTAAGGACTTGCATGGTCTTGCCCAATCCTATTAAATTAATGGCTGTGTAGACAACATCAGGACTGGACTTTAATTAACTCTTTGTCAAGTTATATTTAGCAATAGTCATATGATGGTGTGTACCATATTAGAAATGCTGGTCAAGGGCTTTAGTGGACATACAATTGTCTTAATTGCTATTGTACTTGGACAGATGACCATGAGGAGGGGGAAAAGCATTTGTCACTTTAAAAAAATACTAGCCTTGTGTAGAAATCCAAAAGTCTGACTAAGAATGGTCATTTAATCCTGTAAATACCACATACCCAAATTCAAGCTTATAAACAGTTTACATAATAACAGATATACTTGCTGGGTTCCTGGGGCACTCTGTTCAAGCCTTCAGTCAAGATGTTTTTTCTTTTGCCAAGTCCTTCAGCTGTTATGTCATAGGCCATTAAGGGTGGTGAACAGCGACACTTGGTTAAGTGTAAATATACAAATGAAAAATTATAGAATTTCTCATCTGTTTGTTGAAGGTTGGTCCAAACAATGTGACAGCCTGCTCCAAGGACATATTTTCCCCAGGGCTTGTCAAAATATTCTTTCTAAAATATACTTAAGTCCCTCTCTCTTCCTGAATTAAGTTCTCATAATCATAGGATCTCAGAGTTGAAAGGGGCCTAAGGCCATCTATTTGAACTTGTACCTGAGCAGAAATGCACCTTGTACAATCCCTAACAAGTAACCACCCAGCTTTGATATGACACCCCGAATCAGGGAAAACATACTACTTCCCAAGGCAGCCATCCTACTTTTGGATAACTCTAATAAGTTAGGAAGCTGCTTCTTCGGGTTTGCAAGCCTAGATTTGCCTTTTAGCCACTTTTACCCACTGTTCTTAGTTCTTCTCTCTGGGAACAAGCAAAATAAATCAATCCTTCTACACAACAGCCTTAATAATACTTAAAGTTAGCTATCATGTTCCACCTGAGCTTTTTCTTCTCCAGACTAAACAGGCCCAATTCCTTCACTGGATTTTTATATAGATTTATTTGCTCTTTTAAGAGTACTCTGTGTTTTCTTTTAAGCCATTTTTTTCACTCTCTAAATCTCTTTGCACCAGATAGATTCCATTTCTTCTTTTTTAAATTTTCTTTTTTAATAATCTTTTAACTTTTCTGGAAATTCTTCTTTTTCTCCATTTTTCTTTTATAACCTGAGCTTGTCCTGATCCCAGAATTGTTACTATGGAAATGTGGTAGGACAGGTACCTATCTGAGGGTTGAGCAAACTACCCAGAGGTCCTCCGGTTCCAGAAGTTTTGTTTGTGATCATGAATTGACTTTAGACAAGAAGCCAAGAGGGCAACTAAAGAAAGAAAGCGTGCCATACTGGAGAGGCTTGTGGTCTGGACTGTATCCTGGATTGTCTGAGCTGAAAGTGGAGCCATGACCAATGGCCAAGACTCATCCTCTAAATGGAAATCATGGAATCCAGAGTGGAAATGAGAATGGGAAAAGATGAAGAACAGACAAAACTTTAAGCCAAGCATGTTGAGGATATGACCAGGTACAAGTGAGGAGGAAAAAGGCAGTGACCATCAGGACTTGCGACTGGTACAGAACATCCATTCTATTAACTACACTTATAACTCCATACCATTGAGCACCACATCCCTCTTTTCCAGGGTAAAGGCAAAAGGCCTTTCCACCAAATTTCCAGACTGGTTTCCTGCCTTGGGAGAAGGGGAGTAGCACAATAGCTCCCAGTACTTGTCTCATCACTTGAACCACCTAAGGCCCTAAGAAGACTCCACCCTGAGACCAAACCCCTATGGCCTATGAAAACCTACCTAAACTCATTTATCACGATTAACATACTGGCTCTTGGTCATACCCTCCCTATCCCAATGATTCTGAACTCTTAGCTGTCATCATTCAATTCCCATTCTCAGTCCCTTGTCATCCTTCTGCCAATATCTCTGAAGCCTTTGATACAGTTAATCACTCTCTTCTCTTTTTTGCTCTTTTCTCTCTAGCTTTTTGTTATGCTTTAATCTATTGGTTTTCTTCCTACTTATCTGACTGCTCCTTCTCAGTTTCCCTTGTTAGATTTATGTTCAAGGCATACCAATTAACTGTGGGTATCCCACAGGGTTTTGTCCTGGGCTCTCTTCTCTTCTCCCTCTATACTATCTCATCTGGTGATCTCATCAGCTTCCATGGATTTAATTACCATCTCTATGCTAATGATTCTCAGATCTAATAATCTAGTTCTAACCTCTTTGATGATGTCCAGTCTCAGATCTCCCAACTATTAGACCTCTCAGTCTGGATGTCCCATGGACATCTTAAATTCTGCATGTCCAAAACTGAACTCATTTCCCCCCCAAATTCTCCCCTCTTCCTAAAGTCCCTGTTACTGTTAAGGGTAACACCATCCTCCCATTCACTAAGGCTCACAACCTAGGTATCATCCTCTACTCCTCAATCTCTCTGGCTTCCCATATCCAATCTGTTGCCAAGGCCCATCAATTTTACTTTTGTAACATCTTTCCCATATGCCATCTTTTCTCCCTTAACACTGCAACTATGCTGGTGCAGGCCCTCATTACTTCATACCTGCACTACTGCAATAGCCTGTTGGCTGGTCTCCCTTTCTCAAGTCTCTCCTCAATCTAGTTCATCCTCCACTCAGATGTCATAGTGATCTTCTGTGAGAAAATAATGATTAATAATGGACTTTTTGGGGACATAGGGACCCCCACCCCCCACTCTAAGGCTTAGCTCAGAAACTTGAGCTAATCTCTTTTGGAACCAGCCCAGGAGCCCATGGATGGATCAATAGAAATAGAAATCAGATTAACTCAGTAAAGTAGAGACAGTAGAAATCACACCTACCTGAAAGTTTTTTTTTGCCATCAGAGGGTCTGTCTTTCACTAGACCCTGAGGTCGGCAAGGTACAGCTTATTTTAATATGGGCCACCTCCCAAATCATATTAATTAATGGAGTTGAATGATGCTAGCCAATTAGCTTTGAGCAGTATGTAAGAGCATCCCCTAGGGAAGGAGGAACTGGGGTGGACCACAGCAGGCTTTCATTCTCTCATTCTCTCTTGCTCCGGGGACCTGCTTGAGCTAGCCACTCACTTTCCTCTCCCGCTTGGAAAAATGTGCTAGGTATGTAACTAGTCGGGAAGTCAGGCAGACACACAGTCAACTCTTCACTAACATTTCATATGATTTAATAAATGTTTAATGCCAAAAACTGGTGCAATAGCCATTAATTTACAAGTAGCAATAATTTGGAACAGAGACAGGCTGGCCCCTAATATTTCATACGACATACTCCCTAAAGCTCGGGCCTGACCATGTCACCATTCTACCCAAAAAATGACAGGGGCACCCTATTACCTCTAAGATTAAATATAAAGTCCTTTGGCATTCAAAGTCCTTCATAGCCTGGCCCTCCAACCTTGCTAATCTTCTTATGCCTTATATGTCTCACACAGGTACACTGCAATCCAGTGATACTGATCTCCTTTCTATTCTCTGCATAAGACAGTCCATCTCCAGACTCTGTGCCTGGAATGCTCCTCCCTTTTTATCTCAGCCTCCTGGTTTCTCTGCCTTCAAGTCACAGTTAAAATCACATCCTCTGGGGGGCAGCTAGATGGCGCAGTGAATAGAGCACCAGCTCTGGAGTCAGGAGGAACTGAGTTCAAATCCAGCCTCAGACACTTAACTAGCTGTGTGCCCTGGGCAAGTCACTTAACCCCAATTGCCTCACTAAAAAAAAGAAAAAAGATAATCACGTCCTCTACAGAATTTCCCTTAATTCTACTGCTTTCCCTCTATTGATTATCTCCAATTTATCTTATATATAGCTTGTTTGTACATAATTGGTTGCATGTTGTCTCCCCCGTTTGACTGTGAGCTCTTTGAAAGTAGGGACTGGGTTTTGCTTTTGTTTTTTGTCTTGTTTTGCCTGTCTTTGTATCACTAATGCTTAGAACACTGCCTGCTTAGCATTAGTAGCATTTGCCTAGCACATAGTAGGCACCTAAATGGTGCCTGACTGGCTTCTCCAACCCATGCAGAAGCCATTTTCTGCTTGCCAAAATTGTTCCCTAACTTTGTGCTTTTTCTTTTCTGAATCTAAGGAGAAAGAATAGAGGGGAGAAAAGTCAACCCTGTTCCTTGGGTATGTGAAATTTATTGTGATTACTTTCACTTTTTATGTTAGCTAAATTATCATCATAAAAACTTGATAGCCACTAACATGAGGTGTTTGCTTGTTGAAAGTATACAGCAAGAGAGGAAGTGGGAGGAAGGGAAGGTGAAGCCAAGCCCTTAAAGGGACAAGAGACAAATTTTCCCTTGATACAAGTTGGGATTCATAAGTTCATAGGACCATAGATTTAGAGCAGGAAAAGACCTTAGAGACCAACTATCTTATACAGATGAAGGAACTGAGTCTTAGAGAGATTAAGTAACTTGCCCAAGGTCACATAGCTAATTAGTTTTGAGGCAGGATGTGAACCCAGGTCTTACTGACTCTTCAGTGCAGTTGATTGCTACATTCTGAGGATGGAGGCCAGAGCCAATCAGAGAGAATCTATGCAATTTATTACAATGTATTAGAGATTATTTGAACCCAGACATTTCTTTTATGAACCCAGAATGAGGAAGAAAAGGATGAACTAAGAATGCACTATGAGGAAAGCATGTATTTCTTGAGGGCACTGGAAACTTGTTGCTTGTGTGAGCTAAAGAGGTCACTTCTTGTATTAAGTATGATCTTTTTTTTAGTGAGGTTGCAGCTAGCTAGTGGTCACTGCTTGAAACAAAAGATCTCTTGGCTTTACTCGTTTACTCCCTTACTGGCCATATCTTCTTATTTTTAAAATTTTATTTTTATTTATCTAGTTTGTGTTTACAATCACCACTATCAAAAATATACATCACCCTTACCCAGTGGTGGTAAATATTTAACAACTTGCTTTCAAAAAAATATATACATAGCATGTTTTTAGAGAAAATTAACATTTTCTCTATCGCTTTCTTAAATCTAGACAATCAACAAAACAATAAACCAAGACCTGATTAGTAGCATCTGAGATATAAAGTATATATTATAATATATTATTATATGATATATAATTTATTATATAATATATAATTTATATATTAGTAGCATCTGAGATATAAAGTATATATTATAATATATTATTATATGATATATAATTTATTATATAACATATATAATTTATATATTAGTAGTATCTGAGATATAAATGCTTGCACTGAAAATTTAGCAGTTAGCTCTTGTGAGCTGGTACAAGCTGGCTTCAGGAAACCCTTAACCTTACTTAGTCGTTCCTGGTAGAAAAGATTTAAAAGAAAGAGGGGAAAAGCACTCTAGCAAAATCAACCAATATATCAACTGTGTCAGACACTCTATGCCATGAGTTTTTAACCTGGGGTCCATGAACTTGTTTATATATGTGTGTGTGTGTGTGTGTGTGTGTGTGTATGTATATATGTATGTATGTATTGGTAACTATATTTCAATAAAATTGGTTTTCTCTGTAATCCTATGTATTTCATTTAATATATTTTTACAAACATAATTTTGAAAAGGGCCCATTTGGCATCACAACGCCAAAGGGGTAATACATGACCCTAAAGAGGTTAAGAAGCTCTGATATATGCAATATTTCATACTGATGGTTTCTTACCTCCACAAATAGGGAGCCTACATGCCAGAAATGTTATCCTTCCATTCTTATGTCTTCGTTTATATCCAAAATCCAGCATCTCTTGTGAAACTTTTCTTGAGTTTCATATCACTAAAGAATGATATGCTTCAATTTTTCTACTCCAGGGATTCTTAGCCTTATTGTGTCATGTACCCCTGTGGCAGTCCAGTGAAACTTATGGACTCCTCAGAATAATGATTTTAAATACGCAAAATAAAATACATAGAATCTTAAGAAACCAAGGACACAATGGCATTGAAATAGTTATAAATTTGTTTAAAAAAAGGTTCACAGCCCTCAGGTTAAGAACCCCTTTTCTTTCCATATGTCCATACTCATTTTTCACTGGGCAAGGACCCCACCTTCAAAAATACCAACAGCTAAAAAAGCAATGTTTATGGATAGTGAAAAACTAGATGATTCCTGATACCCTCTGTTGAATTTCCTGGTAATCTGCCACAGTCATTGAAGAAGCAAAGTAGACATACAGAATTGGGGGTTGCTTTATATTTTTTTGTTTCATGGGTTGCCATGGCCAAAGAATTCATTCCTAAGTGGTCAGTCTGCTGGTAATGAGCCCCTTTGTCCTTAGCTAGGCTGGAGCTCAGAGAGGGGAAACAAGCTGTTGCAGGGATCTTTTGAGGGCCTTTCCAGCATGGTAGAACTTTTCAGTCTATGATTTGCTATCGTAGCCTTTTAAGACCCAAGATCACCTTTGTACTACAATAAGGTGTAGTACGTGTAGTACTTCACAGGCTCAATGGGTGTTAACTTGGTTTTACAATAATAGGAACTAGGGCAGCTAGGTGGCACAGTGGATAAAGCACCGACCCTGGATTCAGGAGGACCTGAGTTCAAATCCGCCCTCAGACACTTGACACTTACTAGCTGTGTGACCCTGGGCAAGTCACTTAACCCTCATTGCCCCACAAAAACAAAAATTAAAAAAAAACAAACAATAATAGGAACTGAGGCTGGACTTGTGATTCCATTGATATATGGAACTCTCTGATGAAGAAACTCTTTCATGCAGGTGAATACTTCCTCTGACACTTATAGGCTTTGTCCAGTCTTTGTCTGGAGCTCTTAGAGGTTAAATAACTTACCCAGAGTCACACAGCCAGCATGCATTATAGCTATCTAGTAGTCATGCTGCTTTTCCTATTAGTATGATCTTCCCAAATTTTGAAGGGTAAGTTTAGCTCTGCAGAATTGTACTGGACAAACCTAGTGAAGATATATGTAAATTGCCATGATGTTTTGCTTTTATGCCATCTTTATCCATATAACCCTGAATACCTGAGATAACATATATAAAGCAATGTGAAAACCTTAGGATCATGGACTTAGAACTTGAAGGAGCTTTTGAGATTTAGACTTAGGGAGACTTTAAATACCATCGAGTCCAATCCACTCAATTAAAAGTGAGGACACTGAAGACCAAAGAATTAAGCGACTTGACTAGTCATACTAGCATTCAAAGTGGGATTCTAACCCGGGTCTTCCTGATTCCAAGTCAGGTGCTCTCTACTATACCACTGCATCTCATAAAGATATTATTATTATTACTATTATATCTGAAGTAACATGTCTTCCACCTATGACCATAGAGCAGTTCATAATAAGTAAGTTCATAGAAAGCAGAACTCTTACAGATTAGACTGCTATAAAGGCAGACTATTTCTCCCATTGGAAAATGTGTAGGTTACCCCCACAGACAATGAAATAAATGAACAATTTCTCTTCAAGGGCCTTTTACTCCACTGGATAGACATCAGAAACACAACTGTAACTGGCTAATTTTGTGCCTAGGGTATGAATATAAACTGTGCATGTTTATACTTTACTAGTAGTTATATTGCATATTTTATACATTTTCTTTACCCCTTAACTTCGTGTACTCAAGGCAAGTGACTCACTTGCCTCACCCTTGTTACAGATCTCATTAATATTATATGTCCTTACTTCAAAAGATTTGTGATTTCATCTATTCCAACACTTCTTCCACCAATACAGATCACGTCCCCCCCCCCCCCATATCTGAGTGTCTGGTCTTCATCAGGTGTTGTGGTGAGAATGTTTTATTCCTTGGTGTCCAGTCTGCTGGTCTCCAAGCTTAATTAGGCTGGTCCTCAGACAGCAAGTATAAAGTCTCTCATCAAGTTTGTAGTTTAAGGAAGCCTTTTCAATTTTATAGGACCTGAGAATTTGTGTTCTGCTGGAATTGTTGGCAGGAACCCAAGATTAACTCCATGCAATGATAAGTGGTACTTTCCCAGTGCCTAGCACAGTGACTTACAAATAAGAGGTGATTATAAATGTTTGTTCAATCAAATTGATATAAGGGAAATCCCACTAGAGCCAGATAAAATTGGTAGAGCTTTGGGACAATGCTAGGTAAATATAAAAATACTTCGAAGAGGTGGTAGTAAGCCCAATTACCCTTTTGATGTAGTCTGGTAGTCCAGGATGAGAGAGGAAATATGTTATTATAGTCTGTTTCTTTTTATCTTTGGGTTTTGGGGTTTTTGTTTTTGGTGGGGACACTAATCTTAGAGGTCACCATTAAATTTGTTCAGATTGAATTATGATGACCTGTTATTTGACAAGTTCTTTGTTTTCTTTCTTTTAAGCCACTGTATTTTTCCTTTTAAAATTAAATGTCACTTTTGTTTGATAACTATATTTCAATAAAATTGGTTTTCTTTGTAATCCTATGTATTTCATTTTATATATTTTTACAAACATAATTTGAAAAGGGCCCATTGGCATCACAATGCCAAATGCTTACATACTGTTACCTTCTATTTATCTTCTATTAGTCAACTAGGCTAGATTAAGTTAATGATTCAGGGACTGAATCCATTCTAAATGTGGCAACCATTCTACTGGTATGTTTATATGGCTGCAAGATTTAGGATAGGATACATAAGTCCCTGAGGAGTTGATGATGCCCATCACCTAAAGAACCACAGAGGAACACAACAGGCTACAAACATGAAGAACAAGAATAAAAGATATCATCAGGATAATATGACAGAAAAAGAAGATTAGTTTGGTCACTTGGGAAGGGTAAAGATTGAGAGATGGCCAGCCCAAGCACTACACTGGGGTCCTCATAATATCAGGAGAAATCATGGAAGGCCTCAAGCATATTAGGTAGATTCCCTGTTACAAGATTTTAGGAGGACATGGATAAGAGTTGCATAGGAGGGTCAGGAATGGATGGATTTTGATCTTCAGCATTGGAAGGAACAAGCAAATCAATGAGATCATAGATCCATTTGAGTGGCACTTGGATCCCAGAAAGAAGATAAAGGTCCCTCTCCTGAGAATTCACTAACCCATGGCACCTTCCTTCCAGAGAGGTAAGACCATTAACAAGAGTTCCTTCCAATGACAGAGGACACTGTTATTATTGTTGTTAACATTGTGAATATCATTACTTTTAAAAAAAACTTTTAAAACAATCTTACTGTGGAGTCTATGGGCAATATAACAAACCAGTACCTCTTAATTATGCTGTGATACCAAAGCCATTATCTTATATCTACATCCAACCTGATATTCTCCTGTTTAATCAATCAATATGCATTTATTAAGTACTTCCTATATACCAGGCACTGTGCTAAGCATTACAGGGAAACAAAGAAAGGCAAAATGCAAGAATGGTCCCTTCCGTTAAGGAGCTTACATACTGTTACCTTCTATTAATCTTCTATTAGTCAACTAGGCTAGATTAAGTTAAGGAGACTTTAGGCTCTGGAACATTTTCAACCCTGGGTTCATAGAAAATGAAGGGGGGACTGTCTCCTGTGTGACTCTGGTCCATGGCTAAGTATTGCATTCCCAATAGGCTAATGTGTAAATATTTGTGCTTTGGGTCTCAAAGGAGAAATGGTGAGATTGTGTATTGACTAGCACAAATAATCTTTGCTTTTAGGAAAATGGCTCAAAGGGCCCATCTTACTGATTGTTGCTTACCCCTACTAATTAGCATAATTTTTTGATGTGAAAGACAAACATATTACATATATAATTTAATGTAAATAGAATAAGTGAAAATTAATTAAATAAAATGTGGCTGGAGGAAGGGCAGTAGAAATTGAAGGAAGGGGATCAAACAAGGCTTCATGTAGAAAGTGGCACTTGAGCTGGCTAAGTCTTGAAGGATGAGATGGAGTCTATAAGACAGAGGTGAGGAGAGAGTGTATCCCAGGTACAAGAAATACCTACAGTAAAGGTATGGAAACAGAAGATGGAGTCTTGTATATGAGAAATAGAGGCCAATTGTCTGCATTTCAGATTGTGGAAAGGGAAATCATTTTCAAAACTGGAAAGGAAGATTAATGTTGGGTTATGAAGGACTTTAAGATATAAACAGAAGAGTTTATATTTTATTCTAGAGATAATAGGGAAACACGAGAATTGATCGAGTAGGGGAGTCACAGTTATAAATATTTAAAGAAAATCATTTTGGCAACAGTGTAGGATGGACTGGAACGGTGATAGGCATGAGGCAGGGAATCCAGTTAGGAGACTGTTGTAGTAGTCTAGGTAAGAAGTGGTGTAATCCTGTACTAAAGTGGTAGCTGTTTGAGTAGAAAGAAGGAATCAGATGTGAAGGATGATGTGAAACTAGAGATTACAAGATTTGGTATCTGATTGGATATGTGAAGAAGAGTAAGGAATGGAGGATAATGTTGAGTTTATGAACTTAGGAAACTGTAAGAATGGTGGTACCACTGTCTTTGTGGTGACAAAAGAATTGGAAATTGAGGGATGCCCATCAATTGGGGAATGGCTAAATAAGTTGTGGTATATGAATGTAATGTATTGTACTATAAGAAATGATAAGCAGGGGCAGCTAGGTGGCGCAGTGGATAAAGCACTAGCCCTGGATTCAGGAGGACCTGAGTTCAAATACAGCCTCAGACACTTGACACTTACTAGCTGTGTGACCCTGGGCAAGCCACTTGACCCTCATTGCCCCACCAAAAAATAATAATAAAAAAGAAATCATAAGCAGATGGATTCCAGAAAAACCTGGAAAGACATGAATTGATGCTGAGTGAAATGAGCAGAACCAAGAAAACTTTGTGCACAGAATCAACAACATTGTGTGATAATCAACTGCAATAGACTTAACTCTTCCAAGACAATGCCAAAAGACTCATGGTGGAAAATGCTTTTCACATTCAGAAAAATAACTATGGAGTCTGAATGCAGATTGAAGCATACTATTTTCACTTTTGTTCTGCTTTTTTGTTGTTACTGTTTTTTCTTTCTGGTGTTTTTCCCCCATTAGTTCTGATTCTTCTCTTACAACATGACTAATGTGGAAATATGTTTAACATGATTGTAATGTATAACCTATATCAGATTGCTTGCTGGCTTCAGGAGGGATGAGTGAAGGGAGAGTGGGAGAAAAATTTGGAACTCAAAAATATCTTTACATGTAATTGGAAAAAAATTTAAAAACATAAAAAACAATTTAAAAAAGAATGGTGGTACCTTTGAAAGAAATAAGGATGTTTGAAGAGGGGAAGGTTTGGGGAGAAAGATAAGTTTAGTTTTAAACATTTAGTCTTGAGATGTCTTCAGGACATCTACTTTAAAATGTCCAATGGGCAATTGTTTGACTTTAGCTCAGGGGAGAAACTAGGGCTGGATATAGATCTCTGAATCTTCTGCAAAGAGATGATAGCTAAATCCATGGGAGCTGATGGGAGACAGAGTGTATAGATAAAAAAGAAAGCCTTGATGAACACCCACAGTTAAGGGTATATGTTATGGTTCATGATTCAGTTAAAGAGACAGAGAAAAAAATGAACATATAGGTAAGAGTAGGGTCATGAAAATCCAGAGAAGGGAGCATATCTAGCAGAAGAGGTTGGTTAGCAGTGCTGAATGAATCAGATCAAAATGGAAGAGGACTGAGAAAGGACAATCAGATTAGACAAATAAGAGATCACTAGTAACTTTAGAGAGAGCAGTATCTGTTGGACAATAACATGAAAAGCTATTTCAAAGGGTTGAGGAGTGAATGAGAGGAGAAAAAGTGGAGGCATCAGGTGTAAATATTTTTTCTAGGAGTTTGGCTATTAAAGGGAGAAAAGATATAAGATGATAGTTTGAAGGGATGATAGGATCTTAGAAAGTTTTTTTAAAAAATATGGGTAGATTTGGACATCTTAGACATATTTGAAGGCAGCAAGGAAGGAATCACGAGGAGGAAATTGAAAGGCAGAGAGAAACAGAGAGGCAGAGGGACACAAAGACTGAGAAACAGAGAGAGGGAGGAGAAGAAAACAGGAGAAGAGAAGAAGCAGGAAGGGGAGGAAGAGGAAGAAGAAGAGAGACACAGAGACAGAGACAGAGAGAAAGAAAGCCAGAGAGAAGATAATTAAGGTTGAGGTTGCAGTCTTCCAGAGAAGGTAAAAAGGGCCATCACCTTTTCATAGATTTGAGGAAAGGAGGAAAGAGTGTGGGGATAGTTTCAAATCATCTCAATTTTCTCAGCAAAGGAAAAAGCAGGTTCTTAGCTGAAAGAGAGTGGTGGAGGGAAAGCTCAGGATGCTTGAGAAGGGAAGCAAAGGTTTGGAACAGCCACTGTGGTGCCTGTGATAGACAATTAAGGAGGAATAAAAGGATTGCCTTGCCACGGTGAGGAACCAATTGAAACTGCATAACATGAATTCATAATGCACCCAGTAAACAGAGTTATATGAATTCCTCAAGCTCCATTTAGCAGTCTATGAGTAAGAGAAGAGGTGGAGTAATTCAAGGGTAAAGTTTGACAAGAGATGAGTGACAACAGAACAAGAAGGCAAGGGATTGGAGAACAGAGAACAGGATAGAGTTGAAATGGCTAACTATAAAGTTGATATTAGAAGTGGAGGAAAGTGAAGTCAGAGTAAAGTTAATGATCTGAGAAAGGGGGTCACAAACTAAAATATTTCTTTACGATACATTTAAGACTGCTGTCTCTATACCCTGCACACTACATTTTGTGATATCATCAAGTGAGCTAGAGGAAATCAATTGACAGGTCCTCATCAAATCTTCCACCCAACTATATAAGTAATTACTATATTTTTTCATTGTTGTATCCCTAGTACCTAATATAGTGCCTTTTTGATAGTAGGTGCTTAACAAATGTCTGTTGAATAGAAACAAATCAAATTTATCTAACTAGCCATTGATGCTTTTTATTCCCTCCCCTGTTTCTGCATGTCTTTGAAAAGGAGCACCCTTAGCACCACTGACATGAAGAAGGAATGGAACCAGGAGAGGCTGGTGGTGGAGAGACTGGTCAAGAGGCTGTTGTAAATGGAGCAGGTATAATATATGTTGGTGTCAGTGAGAACGGAAGAGATAGTATAAAGGTTGAATAGATTGGACTTAGCAACTGACCGGATATGGGTAGTAAGGAAGAATCAAAGATGACTCCAAAGTTCAAAATATTATTGACTAGGAGAATGATGGTAGCTAAAGTAGAAAAAGAAAAGTTTAAAAAGTTAGGAGGACACATGGGTTTTGAGGAAAAATGATTGTTTCTGTCTGGGGCACAATAGGCTTGAGGTATCTCAGGTAGAAATGTTAAGTGGTTGCTATAGAAACAGTGTAGGTGTTACTGTGTCACTTCATCAGCGAATTTCTTTTTTCAAGACTTTACAGTGGACACCAGAAGCTGAAAAGTCATTCAATGAACCACAAGAAAGCACTTCAAGATAGTTTCCCAAATTCAGTTGTTTTAAGTTGTGTCCAACTCTTTGTGACCTCTTTTGGGGTTTTCTTGGCAAAGATGCTGGAGCGGCTTGGCACTTCCTTCTCCAGCTCATTTTACAGTTGAGGAAACTGAGGCAAGCAAGGTTAAATGACTTCCCCAGGGTCACACAACTAGTAAGTGTCTGAGGCAGGATTTGAGCTCAGGAAGATCTGTCTTCCTGATACCAGACCTGACTTTCTATCCACTGTACCACTTAGCTGCCCATAGTTCCCCAAAACTCTTATCTTTAAATCTTTCCAGACTAACAGAGATAGCCCTTCAGAGACTGGTATGCCCAGTGTTGCCATAGGGGCATCCTTTCATGGGACATACCACTTTCCCCCCATGTCTTGACCCTTTACACATTCCTCCCATAAGTTTCTGGCTCAAGAAATAAATTGTGCAACATGGGGTAGGATATACATGCAGTAAATATCACATTTGATGAATAAAGACACCATCTTAAGGGGCACACAACACCATCATTGTCTACATCAACTTAAAAACAACAATCTAGAATAGCTTGAGCATATCAGGCAGCTAAGCAAGAACTGCAGGCGGTTATTGGTTCAGCTTTACCATCACCAACGTTCCAGAGCACCAGTCTGTGGGCTGAATCACCCTCATGAAAACTACAATTTAGATACTTAGCAGAGCAGTCACCTTAACATGTCTTTCTACAGACCATAAACTTGGTAGTCACACAAAATCTGTCATAACTATTTGATCTGATACATGAAAAATAGGGATAAGATACATATATTCGGGTTCTACTGTCTACTGTCTAAGCTGGTATAACTTCCACCTGCGAATAAGGACAGCTTCCCCACCCTCTGCCAGGAGAAGCTCTGTAGGCAATGGTTCATCTTTGCTTGTGGCAGATCATCCAGCTTTGTCCAAAGCTTTACATGTGACAGCCTTGTTTGTGACATGATGTATGCTGATCCTGAGAGGAATATGCCCAGACCAAGAATCCTTCAGAGAAATCAGCTGACTTGTTGCAACTCCTGCCATCCGTAGGTATTGATAGCACTTGTGTTCATTCTGGAATACAACTTCATTCTGGCAGGATAAGATACCCTGACTAAAATGGCTGGGTTATCATGGTTGGCTAGGCCTCCTGCCTATTCCTAAAATGCTTTTTACAGTTTCAAGACCTCTCATTCCATTTTATCATTTCTAATCAGAGGTCCCAGCTTATCTCTCATTTCTGGACATTCCAGTATCTTTGTTATTGGTAGCCTTCCAAGTAAAGATTCCACCCTCCATGGCAGATCATGCCTAGGTCGATGGGCAGATGAAGTACAGAAACCAGAGCCTAGAAGAGTCTTGGAAGTCCTATGCCTCCTATGAGAAAGGGAACTGGGGAATCCTACTGACCACTGAAATTATATCATAACACTCTTGGATAGTTATACTTATTGTTATAGTTTTTTCCTGATATCAAACCTAAATTAACCTCTCTGCAACTGCTGCTCATTGCTCCTGGTTCTTCCCTTTGGACCAAAGCAGAATGTCTATTCCTTCTTCCACAAGACAACCATTAGTATACCAGAAGATAGCTATCATGTTCCTCCTGAATCTTCTATTCCCAGAGACTAGAAATTCTTTGTTTCTTAACCTGATTTTCATTATAGGCAGTACAGTATGAGCAGCTAGGTGGACAGAGGATAGAATGCCAGGCCTGGAGGGAGGAACACTCATCTTCCTGAGTTCAAATCTGGTCTCAGACATTATTAACTGTGTGTGGAAAAGTCACTTAAACCTGTATGCCTCAGTTTCCTCATCTGTAAAATGAGCTGGAGAAGGAAATAGCAATTCATTCCAGTATCTTTGTCAAGGAAGCCCCAAATGAGGTCATGAAGAGTTGGATGTGACTGAGAACAACTAAACAACTGTGTAGTACAGTGTTTAGAGTCATGGACTTTGAGTGGAAAAGACTTGGGTTCAAGTCTTGCTTCTGACATTGTATGGCCCAAGAAAAATCATTTAATCTCTCTAAACCTGACTTTCCCCATCTGAAAAACGGTGACGATGATAATATCCACAATACCTCCCTCACAGAGTTATAAAAAGATGTTTTAAAAACATATGGGGGGCGGCTAGGTGGCTCAGTAGATAATGTGCCTGCCCTGGATTCAGGAGTTCCTGAGTTCAAATCCGGCCTTAGACACTTGACACTTACTGGCTATGTGACCCTGGGCAAGCCACTTAACCCCTATTGCCCCACAAAAACAAAACAAAACAAAAGGAAACAAAACAAAACAAAACAAAACAAAACAAAACAAAACAAAACAAAACAAACCATATTGTAGGGGGCAGCTAGGTGGTGCAGTGGATAAAGCACCAGCCCTGGATTAAGGAGGACCTGAGTTTAACTCTAGCCTCAGACACTTGACACTTACTAGCTGTGTGACCCTGGGCAAGTCACTTAATCCTCATTGTCCCACCCCCCAAACCCCCCCAAAACAAAACATATTGTAAACCTTAGAGTGTTACATAAATCTCAGTTATGATCACATATGATAAACTTAAGGATCTTCACCATCCTGATCAATCTATGGGTTTTAACTATAGACCTTAACTACACCTACCAACTCATGATAATCATGATGGGCAAAAGGAACACATTTTACAAGAGTTCCTCGATTCATGGAGGCTGTAGAGCTTCTTCCAATATCTAACAACCTATCAGAATTATGGATCAAAGGAGAAGACATCTAAACCAGAAAGCAATGTGCATGCCCTAGGGTTGGCGAATGGCTTCGACCAATGCTAACACATAAATGGATAGTTTTGTATTTAAGGAAGGTATTCTAGAAGAGGAGAATAATGTTTTAGCCCTTTATAAATGTCAATGTAGAGGAATAGGGAGGAAGAAGGTCTAATAAGCTCTTACATAAAAGAATGCTCTCTCAGGCAGAGAAGAGACATGAGACAAACATCTTGCTAATATCCCTACTGCTCCTCTTCTTAGTGTGTTTGTCTTTCTGTCTGACCCTTTGATTATCACACATACTCTGTTTGGTCCCATCAAGGCATCCTGCTTATTTTATCAGATCATGATTTGGACTGTTCTTTCTTTCCCTGGACAATTTTTGCTCTTGGTCCATATTAATTACCCCTAATCATTAACAGGGGTATGCTCCTTCCTTACAATTGGCAGTGTCTGGAGTCTAGGAGTTAGGGCTTGAGATAGAGGTGTTATCTATGGAATGGAGGTGTTAATTGAAGACATTGGAATATATAAGATTTTTTTAAAAAAGAGAGATGATCAAAGACAAGGACTTGGGAAAAGCCAATGTTTAGGAGGCAGGAGGAAGCCAAAGAGCTTCTGAGAGAGAGAGAGATGAGTGGCCAACGAGGGAGGAGAGACATTATAGTGGGGTCATGTTTGACTCCTATATCCAACCTGTCATTAACTGCTGTCATTACAACCTATCATTGTATGTCTTCATTGCAATTCCATTCAGTGCCAAACCATGAGCGCTAGGCAAGTCATACGTATTAGGCAGATAGCCAGGATCCAAGAAGCCATACAAAGATTTAAAGATAAATAGGACTCAGGGTGAGGCTGGCAGTCACTACTAGACTGAGCAGTATACCCTGGAGTGCCCACATGTATGAACGTCAGAGCAAGTCATGGGTCTGAGCAGGGAAGACACATATGTAATGGTCAAGGATCATAAAAGATCAGATAGGCAGTTAAATCTAGAGATAAAGCAGAAAATCAGGAACTAAGAAAGCAGCAAACACAGAAAGGTCAGAGGCTGTATTTTCTCCCTTACATAGTCTTTTAGTAGACAAGGGAGCCCTTAGTAAACAGGTAAGAAACTAAGAATAAGCACACCCAGACCTAGCACCAATTTCTGAGAAGTTAGACAAGTTACTTCATTTAGTTGGGGTTGCCATTTTCTACTTGGATAATGAGAAAAAATAGAATTTCTCCAACTTCCTCAAATAAATATTCTTAGGTTTGAAAAGATATTTAGAATTCTACCATTCTTAGAAATATCTATTTCTTCTGATTTATTAAACATATAAAGCCATACCTAGGCCTCATAAATATTAAAGCATCCATGGATTTCCATATTTTAAGATTTTCATGAAACTACCAGCCTTTACCAATATAGATACTTAAAATGGCATGCTTTTCATCAAGTTCTGAAGGTCACCATATCGAAGCTCAATTAGACCAAGGCAAACATGGAATTCTGAGTTTATGAGTTTTTTTTTAAACAAACAAGTATCTGTTTTTCAGGCTTAAAATATGAATTTGGAAGCTACTGAGAGAAAGAAGTGCAGCAGCCCGTCCTTTTTTAGTTGTCAATCAGGTACCACAAATACAATATATCACTAATGAAAATGTCTATATCCATAGTTAGGTGTTGGGAAAGAGGACACTCACTGGCTTTTTAGTCTTTTCCCTTTTATCTATTACTTTTCATCTGTTCAGTCTTAAGAGCAAAAAAGAGCTGGGCAATGGAAGAAAACATTTGACAGTCACCATGTCAGGGACAAATACTGGGAAAGTCAGCTTATTTATACCTATCTAAGTAGAAAGGCAAAGGATTGAAAAATAAGGGATTTTAATCTACTTGGGCAAAAAGATTTCCAATAATGCTTTTTTTCTTGGTGGAGTTGGTACAGTCCTATGATTTCATTGGTGTAAAGGTTCTAGTACAGAACCCCGCCTTTGCCAGTGCAGAAAAGAAATTAATTTAAAAATTATAGTCTCAGAGAGTTGCTTGAGGGTTCTGCAAGGTTAAATGACTTTGCCAGAGACACATAGATAGTATGTGACTAAGCTGGGATTTGAACTCAGGCCTTCTGGATTTCAAAGACAGTCTTCTGGTGACTTTGCCACTATCTGACATTTATATAGTACCTTAAGGTTTTCAAAACACTTTACATACATTATCTCAATTTGTTCCTCTCCAAAATGCAGAGCTTTTGTCACAGTATATGACTCTTGGAACAGCAAATAATCATAAGCAATGTTACTTACGCTCTGGCAGCTGGCAGGGATGGGTTGACTAGCATGGTGGCTCAGGGCTGTGCTACTAACTCTGTCTGACTGTGCATAGCTCATTTATACACTGCTCTAATTTACATGCATAATTTCATAAATACCAAGCAATTACCCACTTTCCTCATCTGATGACTTATAGATCTTAGAAATCCCGCCTGCTTCCCTAATCTTTTACATCTCCTCCAGTCTCTACATCCAGATTTCAATTCACCAACAAACAAGAAGCCATTTGCCAAATCTACTCACCTCCTCCCCGCCCCAGCCCATAGAACAATTAACAGGGGCACTTATATAGCCTGGTGACCCTGCACACATCCACTGGGGCTGAGATGTGGAACCTGGGCTTTCTATTATTATTGCTTTCAGGACCCTTTCCCCCAAATCAACTTTTTTCTCTGGTCCACAACTTTAACTAAAAGCACCTTAGATGGATCATCCATTTCTAATTGGTCTCTACTCATTGTAATGTTCTGAGGACAGTCAGTCAATAAGTGCTCCAATGTGCCAGACACTATGCTAAGCACTGGGAATACAAAAGAAAGGCAAAAGACAGTCCTTGCGGTCAAGGAGCTCACAATCTAACAGGGAGACAAGATGAAAACAGTTATGTTGAAACCAGTTATGTACAGGATAAATTAGAAATAATCAACAGAGGGATAGCACTAGCATTCTGGGGGATCAAGAAAGGCTTCCCTGAGGCAGGGAAACCAACTTCTACACTTTTAGTAGAAGGAGTCTCATTGTTTTTCTATGATTCAGTCTTCCAGATACTTGAAGACAGTTGTTATTTCCTCTCTAAGTCTTTTCTTCTCTAAGCTAAATATACCCAGTTCTTTCAACTTATTCATAAATGGGATAGTCTATAGTCCCCTCACCATCCTGGTCACTCTATTATGTATGTACCTGTCAATATCCTTACTAACATATGGTGCCCAGAACTTTGCACAATACACTGGAGTTGTTCTGACCAGGATGAACACAGAGAACTGGTAAATCCATCACTTCTTTCCTTCCTTCCTTCCTTCCTTCCTTCCTTCCTTCCTTCCTTCCTTCCTTCCTTCCTTCCTTCCTTCCTTCCTTCTTTCTTTCTTTCTTTCTTTCTTTCTTTCTTTCTTTATTTATTCGGGGCAATGAGGGTTAAGTGACTTGCTCAGGGTCACACAGCCAGTCAGTGTCAAGTGTCTGAGGCCGGTTTTGAACTCAGGTCCTCCCGAATCCAGGTGGTGCTCTATCCACTGTGCCAACTAGCTGCCCCCAAATCCATCACTTTTAATGCAGCAATGCAACATAAGACTATACTAACTTTTATGACCTTACATGTATGATTGAAAGAAAAGTGCTTGCCTTCTAGAGAAGAGGGCAAACATAGGAGAGAGGGAGAGAATTTGGAATTAAAATTTTTTTTAAAATGTTAATATCTTTTTACATGTACTTGGGAAATATTTAATGAAGTAAAAATAATTTTAAAAAACAAAAAAGAAAGTAAAAAGAGAAAAGGATTGCATTAGCACTTTTTTGCCTGCCATGTCATATTTTTAACTCATAATGGGCTTGTTGTCTACTATAAGTCCCTAATATTTTTAATATGAGCTGTTTCTCAGCTGTGCTTTGTTTGTCATGTATTTGTGAAATGGCCGCTTTGACCCATCCCATCTTACTACATTTGATTCAATGCTCTAGCCTCTTAAGATCTTTTGGGACCTCATTCTATAATCCACTGTTTCCCTCCCCTCCAAATTTTATATTATATTGAAATTTGATAAGTACAGTATCTATGCCTTCTTCTAAGTTACTGATAAGGAAGTGGGCCTTGAAAATTTCATTGGTACAGGGAATTCACAAGTAATGAAGTTCCTTTTGCCAATGCAGGTTGGCACCTTCTGTATTCTACGGTCTTAGAGAGTCATGGGGAGCACTGAGAAGTTATCTGACTTATCCAGAATTATACAACCAATAATTATCAAGGGTAGGACTTGAACCTAGGTCTTCCTGGTGTCTAGGCTGGTTCTTTAGCCACTATGTTGAACTATATCTCTCTCTTTTGAGTTATTATTTAAAGAACATATTAAACTTAGGACAAAGGACTGATTTCTGGAGCACCTCTTGTTTGAGATGCTGAGGATTGCTCCTGGTTTAGTGGTATTTCAGTCTTAAGTGTTTCTCTTGACCAACTTGTTTTCTATTAGCCATAGAACCTGGTATACTTCCACTGAATGAGGACTCAATTGAATGTAATAATAACAATAATAGCTAGTATTTATACAGTGTTTTAAAGTTTATAAAGTACTTTATAAAGATCATCTCATTTGACACCCCCCCCCACACACACACACACAGTAGCCCTGGGAGATAGGTTCTATTATTATTCCCATTTTGTGGATGAGGAAACAGGCAGACTAAGGTTAAATTAAGGCCAAGGTCACACAACTAGTAAGTGTTTGAGGAAGGGATTTGAACTAAGGTCTTTCTAAGTCCACATCCAACTCTCTATCCACTATGCCACCTGGCCACTTCTTTTCTTTTTTTAGTGAGGCAATTGGGGTTAAGTGATTTGCCCAGGGTCACACAGCTAGTAAGTGTTAATTGTCTGAGGCCAGATTTGAACTCAGGTACTCCTGACTCCAGGGCTGGTGCTCTATCCGCTGTGCCATCTAGCTGCCCCTTCTGGCCACTTCTAATATATGAATCACTTGTATTCACAGTTCTGTATAAGAAGGTATGTCTCCCACCCCAGCCCCAATTAGTCTATCTAATAAAATGCTCTGCACTGGTGAGAATGCTTTTTTTGACTAAGCTGGAGAATCAATCAAATGTATAAGCTAGATGTGATGTGAACAATTTGTAGACACCTATATTGGAATCAAAAGCATAAACTATTGGTAAAATCTAGTTAAATCAAGTTCAGAAGGAGCAAAGTGTTTGGAATCATTAGATGAAATAAAATGGTGTTTTACTAGAAATATATTGTGAATGGTTAAAGAAAATCAGTCATGTCCTTGGCGGGGGGGGGGGGGGGGGGGGGGGGGGGGGGGGGGCCGGACTCAGTAAACAGAAATTCAGTTTGGACTCCAATTGCAGGTCATACTAATGGTGGAGCAGTTCCAGACAAACTCTTAAAAGGCAATTTCTGGGGTTTGGGGGATGAGGGGAAGATAATCTTTAATTAGAGGAAAACTTTGGGACCTTCAAAGGCTCAAAAGATTTAGGCCTCTTGTCTCCAATAGTAACAGGTTCCTAGAAGCAGCAGTGGCTTGAGAATAGAATAGACACACCAAAGAAAGGTAGCTTCAGGACTCTACAAGGACCTCAGTCCTCAAAGCCTAGAAAAGAACCATATACATGTTGGAGTTTCATGAAAACTCCAAGAAGAGAGAAAAGAACTTCCAATAATCAGGAGCCCCAGATTCACCCTTCGGCCACATGAATTCTCTCTAAGTCTGAGCTCCCTTTCCCCTGGACTCTGTATCTATTTGTACAATAGTATACCCAAAACTTTTGGAAAGATGTTGCATTTCTGTCCTTGCTTTACCTTCTCAGTAAATATTCCTTTTTAAGAGCTTATTGGCAGGGCAGCTAGGTGGCGCAGTGCATAGAGCACCGGCCCTGGATTCAGGAGGACCTGAGTTCAAATCCGACCTCAGACACTTAACACTTACTAGCTGTGTGACCCTCGGCAAGTCACTTAGCCTCAATTGCCTCACTAAAAAAAAAAAAAAAGAGCTTATTGGTGTTAATTTTTTAAATGATATTGGGGAGATATCAAGAGGTAAAATGACATTGGAGCACATATGAGGGCTCGGCTCATTAATTATTGTACTAGATACTCACCCTCTGGGCAGATAAGTGGCACAGTGGATAGAGTGCTGGGCCTAGAATCAGGAAGACTCATCTACCTAAGTTCAAATATAGTCTCAGATACTTACCCATTGTGTGACCCTGAGCAAGTCACTTAACCCTGTTTGCCTCAGTTTCCTCATCTATAAAGTAAGCTGGAGAAGGAAATGGTAAACCATTCTAGTGTCTTTGCCAAGAAAACTTCAAATGGGGTCACAAAGTCAGAAACAACTGAAAACGACTAAACAATGACAAAGAGAAATTCACCCTCTATCCCTTCCGCATTACCCTTATAACATGAATGATAGCAGTCAGCCAAAAGCCAAACAATGTGGGAGGTACAAAGGTCTCTTCTACAATTGCCATCAACTCTAAACTTATCCAGGGCTCAGCCATGAAAAGCCCAAGGCACAGCCAAACTATATGTTCAGACAATCATGCCATTCCCTTTTTGACCCAATCAGAGAAGTTTTGCATCTCACAGAGGGATCAGGGTAGTACATGATTTTTTTTTACATATAAAATCTAATAATGTTTGACTATACTGTGTGATTATATCAAGTAAACAGGGGAGACTTGTGGAACCCCTCCTTTATACCTTTACTGGGTCTCAATGATTACTGCTTCCCTTTCTAAATACATGCAAACAATTCCTTTTTATTAAAGAGATTGCTGCTCATAAATTTAGATTGGTAGAAGAATGATACCTAAAAGAACAAGAAGAGGTAAAAAAGGAAAACTACACAGGATCATAGAGAACTTGTCTCAGAAAAGTAGTCTTTAAACTTGGAATAAGCAATTTCCATCAATTTTCAAACTGTTATAGTGCAATATCCTTGGATTTGTTTAGCTAACTTTGTTTTTTAGGTTCTGAGCTAGAATATTTTCTTGATTTTATAACTCTACTAGCTGGTTTTGAATGATCAAAATTATATTTTATCCATGTCATAATTTGGTATGAAAAGGACATTGTTTTTAGCTTTTCTCTTTTTAAACTAAATTTGATTTTTAATCAACAAAATTCTATCTTTTCCTTTTACCACCCCCAATTGAGAAATAACAAAAGAAAAACAAAATCCCTGTAAGACACAGAGTAAAAAAAAAAATCCCTAATTGTCTACATCCAAAAAAATGTCTCAATCTGTCCTCTGAGTCAATCACTTCTTTACCAGATGGAGAATAGCATGTTTCATCATGAGTCTTCTGGAAGAGTGGTTAGTCATCACATTGCTCAGAGTTCCTGTCTTTCAAAGTTATTTCTCTTTATAATATTGTTGTTTATAATTAAATTGTTCTCCTGGTTCTGCTCATTTCATTCTGTATCAGTTCCTATAAGTCTTCCTAGGTTTCTCTGAAACCATACCCTTCATCATTTTTTATAGCACAATAATATTCTTTGACATTCAAATACCACAATTATTTCAGTCATTCCACAACTTACAGGCACCCCCTCAGTTTCCAGTTCTTTTCAACTGCAAAAAAAACCAAAACCTACCACAAATATTTTAGCACATTCTTAGAGTTTATATTATGTGGGATTAACCCCTCCCTTATTTTATCCTCCTTCTTATTCTTTCCCCTTCCTTTTCCTATTTTCCTCCAGTTTTCTTGTTGAGTAAAGTGTATTTCTTTACCAAATTCTGGATTTGGGCTATAATGTTCCTGAAAATTTTCAGTTTTTACTTTCTTTTAGGAGGTAATCACTTTAAAACATCTGGAGAATTTTCTTTTATGATTTCTTGAAATATGATGTTAGGCTCTTTTTTATTTGTTTTATAGCTTTCAAGTAGTTCAGTGATTCTTTTGTTTGTTTGTTTGTTTTTTGGTTTTTTTTGTTTTTTAAGTGAGGCACTTGGGGTTAAGTGACTTGCCCAGGGTCACACAGCTAGTAAGTGTTAAGTGTCTGAGGCCGGACCGAACTCAGGTACTCCTGAATCCAGGGCCGGTGCCCCATCCACTGCGCCACCTAGCCGCCCCAGTTCAGTGATTCTTAAATTATCTCTCCTCAATCTATTTTCTAGATGAGTGGTTTCTTGCTATGAAATAACTTAAATTTACCCTCTATTTTTTAAGTCTTTGACTTGGTTTTTAATATTTCTCTTTCTCTCAAAGAGTCATTGTCTTCTATTTGGTCCATTCTGATTTTCAGGGAATTTGTTGCATGGGTAAGGTTTTATACCTCTTGTGCCAAGGTATTAATTTCATCTGCAATTCTTTCTTCCATAGCTCTTATTTCTTTCCCAAATTTTTCCTTTAGCCCATCAAAGATATAGCAAATTATATTAATTTCAGAACTAGGAGATCTTATGCCAAATTATACTTGTACATTTTTAAAGCAGGAGGGACAAAATTAAAATCCCATTTCCTTCATTTACATCTATACTATACACTGTACAATATACTACATTACAGTACAGTACACTATACTATACTATAATATACTATACTATAGTCTTTTGTGTTTTATAGGTTTTCCCAGAAGGCTCAAGATGCACTCAAAGAAGTTCAAATCCATTCCTGGTTGGTTGCCAGTCTCTTTAGGTGGAATTCTTAGAGCACTGGGGTTGTCTTCCTGACCCTAAAATGATTTCCCATTTACTTTATAGATTTTTTTTACTTATAAGTAGGTATTTACTTATAAGTGTACTCTCATTTCCCCAAACTGGATGTTAGTTTCTTGAGAGCAAAGACTGTTTTTGGATCCCTAATGCCTAACACAAAATGTAAATGTTTGTTGCTTTGTTTTTTGCTTTTGGTCTCTGCAAGTGGTGACATGGATGTACTTCAGCATTACCATCTCCATTATCTCCATTGCCATGGGAATGTTTCTTCTTTTTCTTGGATCATGGAAAGCTGCCAAGAAAATGGGCCCTACATTAGTGAAGATGAGCATGCTTAATGACTTATTTTCCAGATAAATAAGATACTTGATTAACCTCACAGTTACATGCATGGAGACTCTTCCTTCTCTGATATCTAATTGGGAGCATTGGTAAAGCACTCCAAAATTATTTCCTCATTTTGTCCTTGCCTGTTTCCTAGAATGTGGTGGGGATTCACTAAATAATATATTTTTTTAAATAATATTTTATTTTCTCCAATTACATGTAAAACAATTTTTAACATTCTTTAATTTTTTTTAAATTCCAAATTCTCTCTCTCTGTCCAGTCTCTCCCCTCTTTCCTATATAGGTTATATATGTAAAGTCATTGTGAAACAGATTTCCATGTTAGTCATGTTGTGAAAGAAAACACCTTCCCTCCTGAAAAAAAAAAGAACCATGAAGAAATTAAAGTGAAAAATAATATGCTTAAATCTGAATTCAGACTCCATCAGTTCTTTCTATGAAGGTAGATGACATTTTTCATCATGAATCCTTGGAAATTGTCTGGGATCATTGTATTATTGAGAATACCTAAGTCATTCACAGTTGATCATTGTACAAAATTGCTGTTACTGTGTAAAATGTTCTCCTGGTTCTGTTCACCATCCTTTTCATCAGTTCAGGTAAGTTTTTCCAGGTTTTTCTGAAAGCATCCTGCTAGTCATTTCTTATAGCACAACAGTATTCCATCACAATCATATTCCACAACTTGTTCAGCCATTCCCCAATTGATGGGCATCACCTCAATTTCTAATTCTTTATCACCACAAAAGAGCTGTAAATATTTTTGCACACATAGATCCTTTTCCTCTTTTTTTGATCTCTTTGGATTATAGACCTAATAGTATTGCTGTGTCAAAGGGTATGCACAGATTTATTTTGGGGGATGGTTCCAAATTGTTGTCCAGAATGGTTGGATCAGTTTACAGCTCCACCAACAGTGCATTAGTATCCCAATTTTCCCACATCCCTCCAACATTTATAATTTTCTTTTTCTGTCATATTAACTAGTCTGATAGGTGTGAGGTGTTACCTCAGAGTTGTTTTAATTTTCATTTCTCTGATCAATAGTGATCTATAGCATTTTTTCAAATGATTATAGATAGCTTTGATTTCTTTGAAAACTTCCTGTTCATATTCTTTGACCATTTATCAATTGGGGAATGACTTATATTCTTATAAATTTGATTCAGTTCTTTATATATTTGAGAAATGAGGCCTTTATCAAAGACACTTGCCATAAAAATTTCCCCTCATTTTTCTGCTTTCCTTATTTTTTTGAGGCAATTAGGGGTAACCGACTTGCCCAAGGTCACAGAGCTAGTAAGAATGTGAGACTGGATTTAAACTCAGATCTTCCTGACTCCAGGATTGTTGCTCAATTATGCTGGTAATTTTTGCAATATTGAACCAGCTTGCATTCCTGGTATAAATCTCACCTGGTCATAGTATATGATCTTTGTGGTATATTGCTATAATCTTCTTAGTATTTTATTAAAAAGGGGGGGGGCTAGGTGGTGCAGTAGATAGAGCACTGGCCTTGGATTCAGGAGGACCTGAGTTCAAATCCGACCTCAGACACTTGACACTTACTAGCTGTGTGACCCTGGGCAAGTCACTTAACCCTCATTGCCCTGCAAAAAAAAAACAAACCCAAAACAAAAAACCAAAAACAAAACAAAAATTTTTGAATTAATATTCATTAGGGAAATTGGTCTATAGTTTTCTTTCTCTGTTTAAGCTCTTCTGGTCTGAGTATCAGCATCATATCTGTGTTATAAAAGGAATTTGGAAGAATTCCTTCTTTGACTATTTTCCCATGTAATTTACATAGTATTGGAATTAATTGTTCTTTAAATGTTTGGCAGAATTCATCTGTGAATCGATCTGGCTCTAGAGATTTTTTTAGAGTGTGCTCTTTATGACTTGTTTAAGTTCTTTTTTCTAAGATAGGGTTATTTAAATATTCTATTTCCCCTTCTGTTAATCTGGACAATTTATATTTTTGTAAATGTGCTTGCATTTCACTTAGATTGTTAGATTTATTGGCACATTCTTGGGCAATATAACCCTTAATAACTGTTTTAATTTCATCTTCTTTGGAGTGAATTCACCCTTTTTATTTCTGATACTGGCATTCTAGTTTTCTTTCTTTTCTAGAATCAAATTAACCAATAGTTTTTCTATTTTATTGTTTTCTCCCTCATAAAACCAGCTTATAGCAATGTTTTTGCTTTTACTTCCAATTTTAAAAATATCTCATTTAATTTTTAGGATTTCCAATTTGGTATTTAACTGGGGGTTTTTAGTTGGTTCTTTTTCTAATTTATTTTTACCTTCATGCCCTAATTCATTCATCTGCTCTTTCACTATTCTATTGATGTTGGCACTTAGAAACATAAATTTTCCTCTAAGTACTGCTTTGTCTATGTCCCATGGATTTGGGTAGGTTGCTCATTATTGTCATTCTCTTTAATGAAATTATTGATTGTCTTTTATTTGTTCTTTGACCCACTCATTCTTTAGGATTAATTTACTTTCTAATTAATTTTTAATCTTTGTTTCCACAGCTGTTTGTTGAATGTAATTTAATTGTATTCTGATCTGAAAAGGATTCATTTAATATTTCTGCTTTTCTGTTTTTGGTTGTGAGGTTTTTATGTCCTAATACATGGTCAGTTTTTGTTTAGGTGTCATGAACTACTGAGAAAAGGGTATATTAATTTCTATTCCCATTCACTTTTCTCTAGAGGTCTATCATATCAAACTTTCCTAAAATTCATTCATTTCCTTAACTTCTTTCTTGTTTATATGGCTTGGCTAGATTTATCTGGTTCTGAAAGGGGCAAGTTGAGGTCCCCCACTGGTATGGTTTTGCTTTATATTTCCTCTTGTAACTAATTTAACTTTTCTTTTAAGAATTTAGATATCATACCATTTGGTGCATATATGTTCATTATGGATATTACTTCATTGACTATGGTACCTTTTAGCAACATGTAGTTTCCATGCTTATCTCTTTTAATTAGATCTATTTATCAAATGTTTTTAATAGAACTTCAAACATTTTACAGACTCCAAAACATTTTTAAAAACTTGTAAAATATTTTAATTATTGACATGCTATTTTAAGAAGACCAGACTAGTTGAATAACATGTGGATTATTTGGATAGAAATAACATGGTTATGTGGATAAAAACATTACATAGTATTTCCTCTTTTACAACATATAGTCCTGAAGGGTTCACATGAGAAACATAAAGAATAAAAAAAATATCATTCCTTAAAGCTTTTTTCTCCTCTTCACAAACTCTATTTCCAAGGCAAAATGGAATTCTTGAACTGGAAACTTCATTTCCTGCTTCTGTGAATTTACTTAAGTATTCTCCATGCTTGGTATGTCAACTTCCTCCTTCTCTCTCCTCTTAGAACCATCAAGCAAGGTTCAGCTTAGGTGCCACCTCATCTGTGAAGCTCCTTCCCTTTTTACTTTTTCTTGTACTGTATTTACTTATATTCATATTGTGCCTAGTAGAATATGAGTTCCTTGAGGGCAGGAACTAGGTTGTTTTTGTATCTCCAACTCTTAGTATAATATTTTGTACCTAGTAGGTGATCAATAAATATTTGCATGTTGAAATTTGTAAAAAGTCAGAATTGATGTGCTAATTTTTACACTCAGATTTCATTATGTTGTTAATGCTTTATGCAAAACTTAGTCACATGCTAAATGAATTAATATTTCAATGAACAGGTTGCAGACAATAGAAGGTGGATAGTCCTACTCTGCAGATGACTCAAGCACCTTAATCATAGCACGTTAGCAAGAAAGAAAAATTATAATTAAAAATATATAATCATTTACTACAGCAGTCAATGGGCAGGGAGGAGGGGAAAGAGGGTAAAAGAGATATTTCTGTGTGCCCAATGTTCTGGCTTGGCACTGATGACAGAGCAGGGGTTTTTGAGTTAAATAATAATAATTACTAATTTTTGTTGGTCAGTCTTTTCAATTGTGTCCAACTTTTTGTGACCCAATTTGAGCTTTTCTTGGCAAGGATACTGGAGTAGTTTGCCATTTCCTTCTCAAGCTCATTTTTGCAGATGAAGAAACTGAGGCAAACAGAGTTAAGTGACTTGGCCAGGTTCGCATAGCTAATAAGTATCTGAGGCCAGATTTGAACTCAGGAAGATGAGTCTTCCTGACTCCAGGATTAGCACTCTACTGAGCCACCTACCTACACTAATAATTACTAATGAGTTAATATTTATATGATACAAAGAACATTACAAATATTATTTCATTTGATCTTTACAATAGTCTTCTGAAGCAAGTGCTATTATTATCCCCATTTTACAGATGAGGAAACTGAGGCTGGGAAAGGTTGTGACTTGTGCAGAGTCTGGCAAAGGATCAAGCTTGGGTAGGAATCAAGCTCAGGTCTTTCTGACTCCAAATCTAGATCTAGAGGTAGTACACTGTACCACCTAGATGCCAACTGAGCAGAACGAGAACTCATTTGAGTTTGGGTCTACATTTTGGTTCATTCAAAGACAGGGGTATGGTTGATATATGTGCACAAGTGATGTTTAGTAGGTCTTTCCTTGTCCTTTTTCTTGAATCCCAGGAGACCTCTTGGTCAGTGAATATTATGGAATTAACTCCTTATAAGTTTTAATACTTGTTTATTTAACATTGTTGAACTGAAGATGCTTAAGGAAGAATGAAGTAAGACTACTTACTGAATGTGTACTATATGTGTGGTACATAGTAAATAAAAGAATAGATTCATACATTCAATAAACATTTTTTTTTTTTTGCGGGGCAATGGGGGTTAAGTGACTTGCCCAGGGTCACATGGCTAGTAAGTGTCAAGTGTCTGAGGCCGGCTTTGAACTCAGGTACTCCTGAATCCAGGGCCATTGCTTTAACTGCTGCGCCATCTAGCTGCCCCTCAATAAACATTTTTTAAAACTTATGCACAATGCATTATTCAAGAAGCAAACTTATTCACAACAATGGTTTGGAAGCCAAAGATAGAAATAACCATGGTTTTAAGCTTTACAGGGAGCTCTAAAAATACTTCATCTGAGTTTCTTAACAACCTCATCATATAGGTAGTATAGGTATTATTTTACTCATTCTTCAGATGAGGAAACTAAGTCACAGGGAGGCTAAACAATCTGCCCATGGTTGCACAGGTGACACATGTCAGAGATTGGATTTCTCCACCAGGTTTTCCCTACTCCAAGTTCCTCACTCTAACTATTATACCATATAACATTTTACAAGAAAAAATTTTAAAAGCAAAGGATAATCAGTCATGTTGAGGCCCACTGAGATGAAGAGAAGGATCAAGATGTATCGGTGGCATATTCTGCTCTATTAAAAACTTGATGAAATCATCATCAGAAAAAAGTGACTTGTCAGTAGTTCATCTAAGCTCTGCCTCATAAATAGATTTTTTTAATATGACTTGTTCTGGTTGGAAGACTTGTCAAAATACAAGCACACTAGTACACTGTGGAGCTGTGAATTGGTCCAAAAATTCTAGAAAGCAACATTAAACTGTCTTAAAGTAACCAAAATGTCCATACTCTTTGACCCAGTGATCCCCTACTATGGATTACCCCAAGGATGTCGAAGATAAAAAGAAAAGGCCCCAAATTCAACAAAACATTTATACCAGCACTTTTTGGAGTAGCAAAGATTAAATAAAAAGTGGAAACCTATTGTTTGGGTTATGGCTCAACAAATTGTGGTACATACCCACAATGGAGTATTATTGTACTGTTAAGAACAATGAATATGAAGAATAGAGAGAAGCATGGGCAAACTTATAAAAATTGACAAAAAGTGAGTTAAACAGAAGCAGGAAAACAATATATAATAATTACAGTACCATAAACGGAAAGAACAAACAAAACAGAAAAACTCCAAAGAATGTATAATTATAGTGACCAAATTTGGCCTCAAGGAAGTGAAAAAAGGAAACCACACCTCCTTCCCTTAGTTGCAGAGGTGAGAGACTATAACTGTGGAATGTTGCACCTCCTGATAGAATTTTTTGATGGTTAGGTTAGTTTTCCTGAACTCCTTTTTCTACCTCTCTCTCTCTCTCTCTCTCTCTCTCTCTCTCTCTCTCTCTCTCTCTCTCTCTCTCTCTCTTTGTTCTTTGTTGCAAGGGATGGTTCTGTGGAGAAGAGTGAAGGAAGGCATCTGTTTGGCTATGAAGGTGATATAAAAACAAAATCACATATTTAAAAAATAATATAACTATGTTCCCTTATTTGCTCTATTTCATAAGAAATCATGGTAAACTTCATGATATTCCAAAACCTTAGCAAAGCTAGGTGTGCTAGATTCAAGGTCTCACTTCAAGTTGCTGATACAACAGCAGCATTTTTTACTGAAATGATCCGTTTACTAACATATTAAAAACTACCTCTAGACATGCTTATAGAGGTTTATAAAACTGACAAAAATGTGCACCATCTGGTCCATTCTTCCTATGGTCAGCTAAAAAGATATCCAGGAGGGCAGCTAGGTGGCGCAGTGGACAAAGCACTGGCCCTGGATTCGGGAGGAACTGAGTTCATATCTGGCCTCAGACACTTGACACTTACTAGCTGTGTGACCCTGGGCAAGTCACTTAACCCTCATTGCCCTGCAAAAAAAAATTTTTTTTAAAATTAATAAGCCCATTAAAAAAGATATCCAGGAATTCTTAATTTAAAGATTTCAAGTAAATAATCAAGTAATCTAGCTCTTTTTATTTAGGTCTTTATGTAGATCTTCTTTCTGTTATTTATCAAGGTTACAAAAAAATACTTTGGATGTTCCAATGGCAACTTGACAGTGGTGATTCATGATTTCTGCCTGGCTTTAAACTTCTATTGTCAGATGTCTGCATCATTGGGATTCTCTGAGTCATCACCTTGTCTTTCAACGTGGACTGACTAAAATGAGGCCTTTCTGGTTCTCTTGGACAAGCTGTTGTTGTGATCATCATGTCCCCTAGAGATGGGGTCCCCCTTTTAGAGTGATTCACTATGCATATGGATGAATGAATAAAAGACAAATGATCTAGGGGCTGAAGATGAAGAGATGTGACTAAATGATAGGGACCAGGGCAGGAGATATCACCTAAATGTTTTAAATGTTTTCATCTTAACCAAAGTAGTGGGTTATGATAGGAAGAGCCCTGGCTCTGGTCTCCCAGTATCATGATTCAAATCTTACTTCTGATGCTTACTACCTATGGGATCTTAAGTCATTTAGCCTCTCTGGGCTTCAAATTTTTTTCATCTGGAAAATGAGGGGGTTGAACTAGATGGCCTTTGAGGCCCCTTCTGGCTCTCAAGCTATGATTTAGGTAATACAGTGGATTTGCTTGGAGTCAGAAAGACCTGAGTTCAGATATTAGATATTAGCTGTGTAAACCTGATCAGGTCACTTAAACTCTGTCTACCTCAATTTCCTCAACTTTAAAATGGGCTACCAATAGCACATACCTCCCAGGGTTGTTGTGTGAATCAAATGAGATAATATTGTGATGTGCTTAGCACAATACCTAGCACATTGGAGGTGTTTAATAAATGTTTGTTTCCTCCATTCCTGTGATCCAGTGAAGGCTCTCTCTGGTCTGAAACGTGAAAACCTTTTCATTTGAAAGACTATGTGTCAAGATCACATCTCCCTTCTGGTATCAAGACAAATCTTCTGGGACAGTAAGTAAAAAACCAAAACAAGTGAAATAAAAGTATCTGTTATGTTTCCAGAGGACTGGGGAGGTCTTGGCACATTGAGGAGTACCACACACATACCTCTTTTGTATGACCTGCACTTAGCCACTGGATATGTGATTAAATAATGATCAGTCAACCAGCATTTTACTAAGCACTTACTAGGTGACTAGCATGGTGCTACGTGCTGGGAATACAAAGAAAAACAAAAGCACAATAGCTACTCTCAAAGAATACATGTTTTATTGAGATGACATGTAAACAGCTATGAGGTGTTGGTGGGATAGTGGATAGAGTGCTTGGCCTGGAGTCAGGAAAACCTGAATTCAAATACGGCAGTTTTCAGACATAATTGCACATGTATAACCTATATCTGATTGCTTACCACCTGGGGGGGGGAAGGAAAGGGAGGAAAGGAGGAATAAAATTTGGAATTCAAAACTTTAAAAATTGTTTATGAATTAAAAAAAAGAAATGAGGCAAAAAATGATTCTTTTACCTAGTCAAAAATCAATCTATCTTGGAGGAGAACAGGAATGGAAAATAACCAGGAAAGTTATCTTTTTTGTACCTTCTTAAATCCATGATCTACAATAATTAAACTTTCTCTCCAAATCCCAGAAATTCCTGCTCCCCAAGTTGTTTTTTCCTTTTTTTCGGTGAGGCAATTGGGGTTAAGTGACTTGCCCAAGGTCACACAGCTAGTAAGTGTCAAGTGTCTAAGGCCAGATTTGAACTCAGGTACTCCTGACTCCAGGGCCGGTGCTTTATCCACTGTGCCACCTAGCTGCCCCACTCCCCAAGTTTTAAGAACATAGTTCTAAGTATTCAAAGAAATCAATTAAACTGAAAACAGTAGATAAAAGAGGGACTTCAGTACTAAGCCTATGATGATATTGTCCATTGCACCTTTGGGAAGATGCGAAACAAACAAAACCGGAAATTGTAGGCTCAATCACTTTCATAAGCTAAATCTGATTAAAGTTGGTAGCAGCTGCCTGTGCAAGCTGCTTATTTTATTCCTTACTCTCATGATTAACTGAGGCAAAGAACTTGCAATTATTATGATTATGATTCTCCTCATCTTGAAAAAAGGCATATGTTTTGCAGCCCAAATTTGACAGGCTGGTTGTCACTTTGTTTCCTCATATAAATTCATAGATAGAGATAGAATACTGGGGTGGGGGAAATAAGGGAATAAGCATTTAATAAGTGCCTATTCTGTAGAATTATGTACCAGGTACTGTTCTAAGCACTTTACAAATATTATGTAATTTTACCTTTACAATAAGGCTGTGAGATAGCTACTATTATTATCCCCATTTTAGAGTTGAGGAAATTGAGACAGACAGAGGTTAAGTGACTTACCCAGGATCACACAGCTAGAGAGTGTCTGAGGCAGGATTTGAATGCAATTCTTCCTGCTCTATCCACTGTGCAACCTAACTACCTCTGAGGTTGGGATCAACCTGGAATCAATGAATGGTTAGTATGTCCTAGCATGACAGTGTTCCTGCCTGTGTGTAGTATAAGAGAATCACTATGTGCCCTTAGATGACTACTTTTTGGGGATGTTTGTAAAAAGGGGTTATTGGTAAATTATGGGTTGGACTAAATGTCCTCTTAGGTTCCTTAATAACTCAGATTGATTTTGGGATTCTGGATTGCCTAACATGATCCATACACACGTTTCCATATCAATTAACTCTTTCTCTCTCTCCGTATACATATACGTATGCACATATATGTATATTACATATATATACATGAAGATGGAAACATTAATTATAATACATTGCATAAAAACTCTGTAACATCTGCAGCATAGATTTAGAACTGGAAGGAAAATTTTGTTGTTGAGTCGTTTTGTCAGTAAGGTCCATGACCCCATTTGGGGTTTTCTTGGCAAGGATACTGGAGTGATTTGCCATTTTCTTCTCCAATTCATTTTACAGATGAGGAAACTGAGGCAACTAGGGCTAAATAACTTGCCCAAGGTCACATGGCTAGTGTCTGAGGTCAGATTTGAACTCAGGAAGATGAGTCTTCCTGACTCTAGACCCACCATCCTATCCACTGTGCCACCCAACTGCCTCAGATGGGACAATAGAGACCATCTATTTCAAGCTCCTTATTTTATAGATCTCAAAAACTCTTTTACTCCACACATCCCATCAGTTCTAAGTCTTGTCAGTCCTATTTCCACAACATCTCTTTTATTTGCCCCCTTCTCTCTTATCCACTTATATAGTCACCATTCTTGTATAGGACCTCATCACCTCTCACCTGGTCTATTGCAATAGCCTATTAATTTGTCTTCCTGCCTCAAGTCTCTCCTCTATCCACTGTGCCACCTAACTGCCCACAAAGCACTTTATAAACATTAGCTATTTATCGTAAAATTAAATAATTATGTGATTCTATATTAAATTATAGTATTATTTTATTATATTAAATTATTAAAAATCATCATATTTAAAAGCTGCGTCTTTCAGTGAGAAACCTGGCACCATTAAAAGCACTGCACTATTTCTTAAAAGTAATATAGCCCATTCTTTTCCTCTTTTCTTTTTTTTTTTTAATTTTTTTTTTTTTGCAGGCAACGGAGGTAAAGTGACTTGCCCACGGTCACACAGCTAGTAAGTGTCAAGTGTCTGAGGCCAGATTTGAACTCAGGTACTCCTGAATCCAGGGCCAGTGCTTAACCACTGCGCCATCTAGCTGCCCCCTCTTTTCCTCTTTTCAATTCTGGACCAAATTCAATGTCCATCTAAAATACTGGTCCCCAAGGAACCTATTTGTACTAAAATATTTATAGCAACCTGTTTCGTGGTGGCTAAGAATTGGAAATTGAAGGGATGCCTATCAATTGGGGAATGGCTAAACAAGTTATGGTATATACATTATTGTGCTATAAGAAAAGATGAATCAGATGATTTCAGAAAAAAAAACCTGGACTTACATGAATTGATACAGAGTGAAGTGAGCAGAACCAAGAGAGCATTGTATATGGTAATAGTAATACCATATGGTGAACAACTGTAAATGACTTAGCAATACAATGATCCAAGACAATTCTAAAGGACTCATGATAAAAAATGCTATCCACCCCAGAGAAAGAACTGGTGGCATCTGAATACGGATCAAAACATACTGTTTTTCACTTTCTTTCTTTCTCTCTTTCTTTCTTTTTTTTGGTTTGAGTTTTCTTTCACAAAATGATTAATATAGAAATGTTTTACATGATTGCTAATGTATAACCTATATCAGATTGCTTACTTTCTCGAAAAGGGGGAAGAGGAGGGAGGGATGAAGGGAAAGAATTTGGAACTCAAAACTTAAAAAAAGAAAATTAATGTTAAAAATTGTTGTTACATGTAATTGAGAGGGAAATAAATTATTATTATTATTGGCAATCGGGGTTAAGTGACTTGCTGAGAGTCACACAGATAGTTAATTGTTTGAGGCTGGATTTGATGTCAGGTCCTCCTGACTCCAAGGCCAGTGCTCTATCCACTGCACTACCTAGCTGCCCCCAAAATAAAATATGAATAAAAACCAAAATGTTGGACCAGGATCTATGTTATCAATAGGCTAATTTTATAGGCTGCTTATCCTAACACATAGAATAGTCTGAACAACAGGCATTTTTCATCTATTGTATATTTGGTTAGACTAAATTATTTTGAGCAATCATGGGCCCTACAATCTTCCAGGGCAGTATGCAGTTGGAACAATGTAATCTGTTAACAAAAGCATCTAGAGGACCTCACTATCTATAGGGAAGCCCTCTTTAACTTGGACTCTGTGCTGGATTTCCTAGCATGACAGTGGCTTATTCCAGAGGGGTTATCTGACTCCCAGCCTGGAAGAGGTCAGGCTTCTGACTGTAAGTTGAATCACTCTGACTCCCACCAAAAAGAAAGCTGCTTTTAGTGAACAGGCAACTCTAATTTCATGACACCTGTGGCACTTTTCCAATTTGTTTCTTCCCAGAAGAAACTTGATCAATGCCAATAGGTTGACCCAAAGTAAACAAGGCAATGTGAACTGTTTCCCTTCATAAAGTAGGACTGGGATTATATGTTGGGGTGTGCCTGGGATAGAATTAACTCTGTTTATTTAAATGCCATCCTTTTCCAAGTATCATATAAACTCCTGTATCTTACGTGCTTACTGGGTGTAGTCATTTATATTGGCAGGTAGAGTCAATCAATAACATTAAAAAGAAAGAAGCATAGATGGCAGTTAAGTCATTCTATGGGTAAGTCATAACTTTCCCTCTTTTCCTCAGCTGGCTTATATAACACTAGAAGAACCAGGCCCATCAATAGACCCAAATTTTTTTTAAAAGAATAATTCAATAATCTACAATCATTTTTCCTATCTGTGTAAATGTACTTTAAATGCAAAAAAATTACAAGAAATATAATTCAACTTTGAAACAAAATTTTTCATCCTACCCTATCTATTTTCTTTGACTTAGAGATTTTTTAAAAAATGTATTGTGTCAATTGATGCAACATGGTCCTCTGAGGTACTTAAATTCTAGTCTTATTAGCATTAACCTATCCTTTTGACAAACATTTGTGTTCCTGTGGCCAAGGGACAACACCTTTTGGAGCATTCTTGGTTGAAGCTGGAAAGGCATACCAACTCTGGGGAATTTGCAGTTTTCCAAACTTTATCACCTTATATATTTCTGCCCCTTATATACTCCAGGTAAGTCACTTTGGGACAAATAAACAAAGCGTAACAAAGCAGATGGAACAGAGATCGTCCACGTCAGTCTACCACCTGTTGTCAGTTAAGTGGCCACACTACTCCTCTGGATGAGTAGAATGAAGAAATCCACCCAGCATAACATGGTGCCAGTTAATAATCCTTAGTGTTTTCTGTAAAACCTTTGTTCTGGGGAGGTAGCCTAGGACCCAGTCCAAAATTGTTCTTCTGACCCAGGACAACATACCTCTGTTTGCTAGACAAGATATGGCAAATCTTGTTCCTGTATAACAAATGAAGAACACAAAATAGAGAGGCAAGAATTAGCCTAGATGGATCAGTCAGCAAAGCCACAACATGCTTATTTACCCCCCAAATGTTATCCCTGCTTTACCAAGGAGGCTAACCTTTCCACATCACTCATTCCTTCGAGATAATAAAACTGGGTCAACAAAACACGTCATTCAGAATACTTCAGTTCTTTAGCTGAAATTAGTTTATTAGAGTAATACCAGCAGAAAGCAAAGCTGTTAGTCAGTGAATGAGCATTAATTAAGCACTTACTCTGTGCTAAGGCACTGTGGTAAGTGCTGAGGATACAAAGAAAGACAGAAGATAGTTCCTGATCTCAAAGAACTCACAGTCTAAAAGAAAGGCAAATAACTACATGCAAATACAATGCATATAGGATAAATCAGAGATAAAGGAAGGCACTAGTATTTTTTTTGGGGGGGTGGGGTGGGGTAATGAGGGTTAAGTGACTTGCCCAGGGTCACACAGCTAGTAAGTGTTAAGTGTCTGAGGCCGGATTTCAACTTAGGTCCTCTTGAATCCAGGGCCGGTGCTTTATCCACTGCACCATCTAGTTGCCCAGGAAGGCACTAGTATAAAGGAGGATCAGGAAAGGTTTCTTGAAGATGAGTTTTCAGTTGTAACTTTAAGGAAGCCAGAGAAGCTAAGAGATAGAGATGAGAAGGCATGTGGATCAGTCAATGAAAGAGAAATGTGCCTCACTTTGTGACTGGGAGGATGGCAGTGCCCTCCACAGCAATAGGGATGTTGGAAAAAAGGACTAGTACATTTTGATGTATGGGCAAGGGACAGAAGGTAAAGGAGGAAGGAAAGAATGAAGAAAGGAAGGAAAGAAGGAAGAGAGGGAGGAAGGAAGGATGGGAGAGGGAAGAAGGAAGGAAAGGATGGAAGAGGAGGAAAAAAGAAGGATGGAAGGAAAGAAGGAAGAGAGGAAGAAAGGAAGGAAAGCAGGAAGGAAGGGAAGAAGTAAGGGAGGGAGAAAGGAAGGGAGGGGGAAGAAGTGAGGAAGGGAAGAAGGATGAAAGAGAAGGAAGGAAGAGAAGAGGAAGGAAGAGAGGGGGGAAGAGGAAGAAAGGAAAGCAGGAAGGAGTATTATGTTAAGTATTTATTATATATCAGGCAATTTGGTTGGACTGTAAGTTGTATGAAAAGTAGATTGGAGCCAGGCATACATGGAGGTCTTTAAACTTAAATAGAAGAATTTATATTTAATCCTAGAAGAAGAAAAAAAGCTACTGAAATTTTAGAAGCATTATTAAGATTAATAATAATAGGGGTGGCTAGGTGGCACAGTGGATTAAGCTCCGGCCCTGCATTCAGGAGTACCTGAGTTCAAATCCGGCCTCAGATACTTGGCACTTACTAGCTGTGTGACCCTGGGCAAGTCACTTAACCCCCATTGCCCTGCAAAAAACAAAACAAACAAACAAACAAACAGATTAATAATAATGATAATAAATGGAATAAGACATGTAGGACTGAGGGATGCTAAAGCTTTTCTTACTCAGTTTTCTCCAGTTTTGACTAAGATTAACTCTTCAGAAAGGCAAAGAGAATTCTACATACTGGTACAATAGAATCCCCTTTGGGCCTTGGCTTTCTCATCTGTAAAATGTTCCAGTTGGTTCAGTAGCAGACAGGATGAAGGGGATCGTTATGTAGCTCATCCTGTCTCTATATGATTTTGATTTCTTCTGACAGACTGTATTTTGAAAGCTTTTCGTTCCACATGGCTTAGAAATTATAGACATTTTACATGGCAACATCTATTAAAAGCATTCTTGAAAAAAAAATGATGGGGGCAGCTAGGTGGCGCAGTGGATAGAGCATCAGCCCTGGATTCAGGAGGTCACCTGAGTTCAAATCTAGCCTCAGACACTTGATACTTAACTAGCTGTGTGACCTTGGGCAAGTCACTTAACCCCAATTGCCTCACCCAAAACAAAACAAAAAAAAGAGAAAAAAATATGATGAAGTTGGATTAGAAGACCTCTTAGTTTCCTTTCTTCTTTAAGTTCAATAACAATTCCTCAAACAATTATACTGTACCATAGACTAAAGTATATACTTCATCCATCCTGCTTATATCACGTTTTTTTTAAAAAAAATTCCCCCAAAGGGCAACTGAGATGTACTTCAATAGATAATAGAATTTAGAGTTAAAAAGAACTTTAGGAATAATCTAGCTAAACCCTTTTATTTTTTGGATGAGGAAAATGAGTCCCAGAGAGGAGAAGTGACCTTGACTAGGTCACAGAGACAGTAAGTGACAAAGCTGTCTGTCCCTATGAAATCTTTATCAGAATGGTCTAGACATGCACTGAGGGTATCATGAAATTAGGCAGAGTAAAAAGAGAAGTGGCCTTGGAGCCAGGAAGATGTATGTTGAAGTCTCACTTCTGACACACCCTGGGCTATATGAATCGAGTCACTTAATCTCAGTGCTCTAGGCATCTTTTCTTGTAGAAAAGAGACTGACCTGAACTGGTAGAGGGAGTTTCCTCCTCTGAGAGTTCTCTATAACAATGAAATCAAGGTTAAATCCCTATCCTCCTCACAACAACTTTGTACGAATATCATCCTAACTTTACAGATGAAGGAACTGAGATTTATAGAGATTAAATAACTTAGGATCATACAATAAACATTGGATTCAGGATTTATACCCAGGTCTCCCTGACTTCTGGTTCAGTGCTCTATCCATTACACCATGCTGAGTCTCAGAAATTTGAGAAGGGAGCAGGTAGGCTTTAACAAATCATTCTCTGCAGCAGCCCACATTTCACAGTCACACAATTGTGGCTGAAAGAAGGAAAGAATACAAGATCCTGCTATGTTTATTGATTATAAAGAAAAAAAAGCAGATTTAGTAGAGCAAACCACAGTCCTAATGGCTCTCCTCCAATGAGTCTCCCACACATATGGTCAACTCAATTAGGATTTCCTTGGTGGTAGTTGCATCCACAGAGATTAACTTTGTTCCAGCAATCCTCTCACTATCAATTGCAATCAAGAAGTAGAGGGGAAATATTAAATAAGACATAAAACGTATGATCACCAAAAGTGCTCACCATTGTAATGGAAAATGTGCCGCATAAATCCAAAAAAGACAGAGATTACCTATTGATAGAGGATGTGTACAGATGCTCCTATTTGTAGATGGCATTGTGCTGATGACATCTGTCCTTAGGACCCCCCAGGACATTCATTCTCAATGAGATTCATCAAAGAGATTGGCCTAGACGTTGACAGTGGGAAAAAATGGAAGAAGGTCTATTGGCCAGATTATGCAATGCAGCTGCTTGGACAACCCATTGAGTAATTTATAAGCACCTAGATCTTGACTAGGTAATGCAGGCAGACAATGAGCATATTTGGAAGGCTGCACCACACTTTCAAATAATGCCAAGCTGCTCACTGCTGCATCTTCCTTGCCAGTATTATCTTGGTTACACTGGTATTGCTGTGAATCATAGGACACCAAAATTCCAGAAGAATTAAAATGGAAGATAACCCAAAGGTTAATGGAAAGATTCACAGTAAGGTTAAGGAGGTTTTGCCATTAAAAATAATAATATGGGGCAGCTAGGTGGCGCAGTGGATAGAGCACCGGCCCTGGAGTCAGGAGTACCTGAGTTCAAATCTGGCCTCAGACACTTAATACTTACTAGCTGTGTGACTCTGGGCAAGTCACTTAACCCCAATTGCCTCACTAAAAAAACCAAAAAAACCAAAAACCAAAAAATAATAATATGCCCTCAAACAATGGAATAAAAGACATCTTTTCTGATACCAGCAGGAGGTTTTTTTTGGTACCAAAGGAGATTGACTGGTCAGGTAGTCAAAGAGCGGGATGATAGGGAAACTGTTCTGATGTTTTATTGGCATTTATTAAATATTTAATGAACCAAAAGAAACTTCCAGGATATGGGGTAGATCCTCTATGGACTATTGGCAGAAAGACATGGGCAAAATTTACATAGGAGGAGAAAGCCTGGAGGAGTTTCTGGAGAGAGCTGCCACAGTCACAAAATTACAGATGCATCAAAATAGCAAATGAAGTCTTTTTAAGTAGAAGGAATTATTCACTGTGCAGATAGTACAATAGATGACCTTTAAAAACATAAATTGTTCTTACTAAATATTTTCACCTCTATTCTGGAATTTCTCAATCCTGAGCCAGAAGTTCAATTGGTAACAGAACTTGGCTAACAAACCAAATCATTTGATTATAAAAAGTAGCCGATATTTATGAACGTTTGGAGGTTTATAAAGGCATTTTTTTTAACAGGGCAATGGGGTTAAGTGACTTGCCCAGGGTCACACAGCTAGCAAGTGTCAAGTGTCCAAGGCCGGATTTGAACTCAGGAACTCCTGAATCCAGGGCCGGTGCTCTATCCACTGCACCACCTAGCCGCCCCATGTAAAGGCATTTTTAAAACCTATATTACCTCACTTGGATTCACAACAACCTGGTAAAGCAGGTACTGTTATGATTCCCATTTTACAGATGGGAAAACTAAGGTTCAGAGAGGTTCAGTGACTTCTGCATGGAAATGCAGCTGGTAAGTGTCTGAGGCAAAATTCCAATCCAAGTCTTCCTGACTATAAGATCAGCATTCCATTCAATACCCCATACTACTTCTCTTATTGATTCAGTTATTGTACTGTCCTAATAGAGAAATGCAATGAAATTATCTGGAATTCAACTATCAACCAAAGTTAACTGTGGGGCTTCACTAGATCCTTCCCATGGTCAAGCAGACTAGTGAAGTACTGGTCAGATAGTGTTAATATCATAAGAGTTCTGTATTAGTGTAATAGTGTTATCATCAAATTTATTACTCAGAATGACTCATGAGGCAAATACTGACATTTGTACACATAAGAAATAATAATAGATGACATTTATATAGTGCTTTAAAATTTTCTAAATATTTCATATGCATTATATTATATTTATGTTTCCATACTCAAGTAAGTATTGTCCCAAGAGTATACTACAGAACAGCTGGTCATTGGAAGGAAATAGATAAGGAGGATGGGAAACAATATGTATGAGGTAGCTACATGGCCCAGTGGATAGAGTGCTGGCCCTGAAGTCAGGAAGATTCATCCTCTTGAATTCAAATCTGGCCACGGTTACTTAAGTGACCCTGGGCAAGTCACTTAATCCCATTTTCCTTGGGATTTCTTTGTCTGTAAAATGAGCTAGAGAAGGAAATGGCAAACCACTCCAGTATCTTTGCCAAGAAAACCCCAAAGAGGGTCACGAAGAATCAAACAAGACTGAACAATAACTGAACAACAACAAATGGGAAGTATAAGCTTTCAAACCTGATCATTCTCCACTCATCCTTAACTGAGCTGCCAAAGTGATGATTTTAAAACAGATCTTACTACATCATACACATCCCTCCCCCACCTCAGTAAACTTCAGCGGCTCCCTATTGCCTCTAGGATAAAATATATAGATTCTTTTGCTTGACATTTAAAGTTTTCTTCTTCTTTTCCTCCTCCTCCTTCTTCTCCTCCTCCTTCTTCTTCTTTGTGGGTTAATGAAGGTTAAGTGACTTACCCAGGGTTATACAGCTAGTATGTGTCAAGTGTCTGAGTCCAGATTTGAAGTCAGGTCCTCCTGAATCCAGGACCAGTGCTTTATCCACTGTGCCACCTAGCTGCCCCTCTACTCTTCTTACATGCCACAAACTATGATCCTGAAACAGTGGCCCACTTGCTTTTGTTCTCACTTGACACTCCATCGCATGCCTTAATACCTTTGCCTTGGCTGTCCTTAATGCATGGAATGCTCCCCTGCCTCATCTCCACCTTCTAGGTTCCCTGGCTTCCTTCAAGCCTCAGATCAAATCCCACCTTCTGCAGAAGGCCTTTCCCAGTCTTCTTTTTCTTTTCTTTTCTTTTCTTTTTTTTTTTTTTTTTGGTGAGGCACTTGGGGTTAAATGACTTGCCCAGGGTCACACAGCTAGTATGTGCCAAGTGTCTGAGGCCAGATTTGAACTCAGGTCCTCCTGAATCCAGGGCCATTGCTTTGTCCACTGCGCCATCTAGCTGCCCCCCTTTCCCAGTCTTGCTATTACTGCCATCCCTCTGAGATCACATTCCACTTACACTCTAAGTATGCGGCTGAGAGTTCTTTGAGGACAGGTGCTATGTGTTTGCTTTTTTTTGTATCCCCAGTACTGTGCACAAAGCCTGGCATATAGGAACCACCCTTATTTCCCTCCTTTTCCTTTTTTATTCAATGTCTTAGGATTTGTACAGCTTTCTCCTTTGGACTTTCAGTGAGAAGGGAGGAGGGAATTTTCCTCTCCTCCATTCTAGCAGCTACTATGGTGACTACATGCATATGACAGCTACAGCATGTGCTTATCTAGTTAGCCTGCAGTTGGATCACTTATGCTTAGCTCCTTTTTGCTGTAAGCTTCTATCCCTGGCCACACATAACCAAACAGCAATCCCAGGATGGATGCTCCTAGCTTTGGCAGCTGCCTCATGAGCTTATATATGAGCTTTAAGTACTTCCTGTAGCTACATCCTTCTTGGAAAAGATAGCCACTAACAGGAGGATATACCTATGTATGCCTGGCTAGCCAGAAGACAGAGGTCTTGAATGAATTGCTTAAACAGTACAGATCCAAGATAAAAGTGAAATGTTTATTCAGCAGTGCCATAAGTCTCTCCAGGAGTCTACCTTCTGGGAAAGTGGATTAGGAGTTATTAGTTGCTGGTTTATGTTGTAAGTATCTGTCAATACACACTTATAAATCCTTTGTGGTGGAGAAAATAATTAGCTGTGTTAGAACCGATATCTATTATTTTATACATTAAGTAACTTTTCCAGAAACAAACTTAACCTTACAGGGAGACCCGAGTATGAACCAAAACTAAATTTTTAGAAATTTTCCCTGGGACTCCAAGGTAGAGGAATAATTAGCTAGAGACTAAGAAGAGTATAATCTCTTTTTTGGGGGGTCAAAAATTCCCCAGGAATTTGTGTCTACTTGAGCCCAGAGTGGGATTCTTCGTGGGGAGAGGGTACTCATCCTTGGTTTTAAGTGACACTTAGAATCTGTAATGAAGAAGGAAAAGAAAGCAAAACATAATCTAACACACTCCCTAGATTTTAAGAGTAGATTTCAAAGGAGTCACAGAAAAGATGGGTAGGATCACAGGGCCCTAAATGTCCATAGAGGAAGTCAGCCCAGAAGAAATGAAAACTTTTAAGAATGAAATTCTGAAGATGCAAACAGAAATGCTTCTCATCAGGAGGAAAAAAGGAGAGGAAGGGGCCTTTTAAAAGAGACCAGTGTGACTCCGTAGAAAAACTCAACTGAAAGATTTTTTTTAAGTGCTTGAAAAATGGAAGCAGGGGAGGTGGGGGTATGAATGTGGAAAATTGCATCAGGCACAGTTGATGTTGTTGGTTGGTTTCATGGTACTTTTTTACTTTTACTTTTTTTTGTTACAAGAGATAGTTGGTAGAAACTTTTATCTACCTTCCATTCATTGCTAGCCATTTTGGGAAAGAGAAGATCAAAGAAGGGTTAGGAATACTGCTTGGAGAGAAGGGAAGGATGATAACAGACAACAAAGAGGAGGCAGAACTACTTAAATCTTATTTTACTTATGTTTTCTCATCCAGGTGGTTTGATCTTTGGATTGGGGAGGACAAAGCAAGAGTTGAAACGCAAATAAGAGATGATAAATAGATATAATGGCTTCAAGTTGCTAGTCCAAGGAAAACTATATCCTGGGGTATTGAAAGAGATAGCAAGTATGATTCCTGAGCCATTATCAGTGATCTTTGAAACAATCCATGAAACTGTCACAGTCACATGTGCCCCATGCACTAGGTATTCCTATCCATGCTCCCTGTGCCACCTCCTCCACTTAGTGCCTGCATGCTCTTTCCCCAGAAATAAAGGAGGGAGCTTTCTAGTGGAGTGTCCCAGGAATCTATCTATCCTTGGCCCTGAGCTATGTAATTATTTTTATCAATAACTTTTTTTTGGTGAGGCAATTGGGGTTAAGTGACTTGCCCAGGGTCACACAGCTAGTAAGTGTTAAGTGTCTGAGGCCAGATTTGAACTCAGGGACTCCTGATTCCAGGGCTGGTGCTCTATCCACTGAGCCACCTAGCTGCCCCTATCAATAACTTTTATAAACAGAGAACATGTTTATCAAGTCTGAAGATGACACAAATATGAAAGGGACAGTGATAGTCAAGATCTAAAAAGATCTCAACAGGCAAGAGACAACAGACTTGTATTAAAAAATACAAAAACTGAGACCACTATCAATAATGTTTGTATCTATAGGGCAAATGTTGAAGTCTGTGCAACTAATAAACTCTAACATTACTTATTCGTGTCTCTAAACACTTTGTACTCCTTCTAAGGAAATAATAACATTAAAATAGCTGGATCTGGGGCAGCTAGATGGCGCAGTGGTTAAAGCACCGGCCCTGAATTCAGGAGTACCTGAGTTCAAATCCGGCCTCAGACACTTGACACACTTACTAGCTGTGTGACCCTGAGCAAGTCACTTAACCCCCATTGCCTGCCAAAAAAAAAATAGCTGTATCTAAATTCACTATACACTCATCTAAACACTTTAGTTATTTCTGGGACCTTACCATTTAAAGAGGGGCAGCTAGGTGGTACAGTGCATAGAGTACCAGGTCTGGAGTCAGGAAGACCTGAGTTCAAATCTGACCTTAGATAGTTACTAGCTTGTGTGATCATAAGCAAGTCACTTAGCCCTGTTTGCCTCAGATTCCTTATCTGTAAGATGAGCTGGAGAAGGAAATGGCAAACTACTCCAGTATCTTGGCCAAGAAAACCCCAGATGGGGTCACAAAGAGTTGGACAGAATTGAAACTACTGAACAACCATTTAAAGAAAACTCACTAATTTGATCTTATAGAAGTTATATAGTGTTACTAGTGACTGGATCTGAGAGTATTAGACAAATAAAAGGATTGGGACATTTAGGTCCTATTGTAGGGAAAGTACTCTTAAAATACATGAATTTTTCTTTTATTCTTATAGTCCTGAGTCATTGCACATTTTCTATGCAAAGAATATTTTTAACCAGCATAAAGACTTCAACTGTGAAGGAACTTATTTCCAGTGGAATAGTTATTCATAGAAATGGAGGCTGTCACACACTGAGTTAAGCTATCAGGTCCCACTGAGCAAGAAAATTTTAAGCTGCATTAAACAGGAAGAAAGAAGAGTAGGAAAAAGAAAAATGGATGGAGGGGTGGAGGAGGAAAAGCATAATCTGAAAAGATTTACGAAGTCACCACTGAATCACTTCTTCCCTAAAGTTTCTAGATCAGGCAATTTGATTTTTCTCATCTGGATGCCTTGCATATTTATTACAGCTCTATCTTCACCTTAAAAGATGAGGATAAAAGGTACAGTGATCATATGAGCAAATATGACATGTCTAGCTAAACAAATGTGTAATGGAAAAAAATTAATTTCCTCTGCACAGACTTAAAGAATTCTCCAGTGTGTTTCTTTGGTGATATCTTTGTGTTTAGAAACACAATTTTTTTATATTGTAATTATTACCACTTCATTACTAAAACCTTGGTTGACACAATCAATTAATGTCTAATTATGCATATGTAGTGACATGTCAAAATATTTAGTTTTAGGTAATCGTAATTTTGCATGTATAGTCCAAGCCCGCATTCAGTAGAACAGGTAGGAATTAGAAAGTGAAGAGCGCAGTCTTTCTTTGTCCAACAGGCTGTCAATTGCTTAGTCATGTCTCTTTCTCTTGTCTTGTACCCACATCCTAATGCCCTGCCATTTCCTTGGATACCTCCTTTCTCCTAGACCCAGAAACTTCTAACCTTGGAATATTCTAGGCTAGAAACTTTTGGTTTTCTATCCTATTAGTGTTGCCCAGCCTATAACCTCAGGGGCAGTAAGATT